>NC_135325.1:47394496-48098663 GCF_048772815.1 Callospermophilus lateralis
TCATAGTGTGTACAACTCCTTTTGTTCTTAGTAGCTACACTGGTAAGAAGTGAACTTTTGCTTACCTCCCAGACACTGGGCATTATCTATAGTGAACACACACTTAAGTGTCAATTCAAGCTACCTATGTGTTCTGTTTGCCTTCTACAGGGTTTAAAATCCAGCCATTTTTTTTAATTTAGAGGATTAACATTTAAAAAATCAGTATTTCTTTTCTCTTGAAAACCAGATTTGGCAATCCTGGGCTCGCATTTCCACAGAATAGCAATTGGCTAGAACTATGTAGTAGCTCCCTCCCCCACTTTTGGGGTGGGTATTGCCTTCTTCATGGCTTGCTTTATTTATCTATATTACCTACTTAATTCCTGTGTATTTGAGTTTGCAACTTGTATTCTTAGACCTGCATGAATTTCTTGCTTCAGCTGACTTCATAGGACTTTTTTCCCTTATTGAGGTTGTTGACTTGTTATATGTTCACATTGTGAAATTATTACCACAATTAAGCTAATTAAACTTTTCATCACCTCATGTAGAAAACTATGTTTGTTTTGTTTCTATGGTGAGAACACTTGATATGTATTCTCTTAGCAAATTTTGGACATACAATATTATGAGGGGTAAATACCAGGAAGTACATTATATTTCCAAAAGTTATTAATCTATAAATGAAAGTTTGTATCCTTTGATCAACATCTCTCCATTATTCCCACCCCCAATTCTTGGTAACTACCATTGACTCTCTGTTTCTTTGAATTCAATTTTTTATATTTCACATATAAATTAGATTGTGCAGTATTTCTCTTTCTGTCTCTGACATATTTCTCTTAGCATAATGCCCTCTGGGTTCACCCATGTTGTTGAAAATGTCAGGTCTTCCTTCGTTTTTAGGGCTGAACAACATTTCATTGTGTGTGTTATCCATTCATTGATCATGGACACTTGGTTGCTTCAAACCTTGACTATTGTACAAAATGCTACAATGAACATGGCATAGAGATATATCTTTGAGATACAAATTTAATATTATTTAGATATATCCTCAGAAATAGGATTTCTGGATTATATGATAGTTCTAATTCTAATTTTCTGAGGAATATCCATATTACTGTTTTCTATGATGGCTATGCCAATTTGCATTCCCACCAACAGAGCAAAGGCTTTCCCTTTTTCCACATCCTCACCAACACCTGTATGTTTAAAATTTTGATTTCAGCCTTCCTAACATGTATGAGGTGATATCTCATTGTGGATTTGAAGATTATTTACTTTGAGTACCTTTTCATATACCTGTTTGGTATTTGTGTGTCTTCTTATAAGAAATTTCCATTTAGGTCCTTTGCTCATTTTTAAAATAGGGTTTTTTTTACTATTTAATTGAATGAATCCTTATATATTTTGGATATTAACTCCTTATTGGATAAACGGTTTCCAAATATTTTCTCCCATTTTATATATTCCTCTCCCTTCTCTCTTTATTTATTTCTCTTTTTAACAAAAGTAATTTATTCTCTCATGATTCTGGGAACTGGAAATAAAAAAACAAGATGTTGGCAGTACCATGCCTCCTCCAAAGGCTCTGAAAGAGAATTTTTCCCTTTTCAAGCTTTGGGTGGCTCTAGGTATTTCTTCACTTGTAGCTATATCACTCTAATTTTTGCCTCCATTTTCTTCTGTTCCTTTCTTTTCTCTCTCTCTCTCTCTCTCTCTCTCTCTCTCTCTCTCTCTCTCTCTCTCTCTCCACACCGCCCCCAGGGATTGAACACAAGGGCACTTAACCAATAAGTCAAATCCCCAGCCCTTTTAAATTAATTGTTTTTGGTGTGATGCTGAAGTGAACCCAGGTCCTCCCACATGCTAGGGGAATGCTCTACCATGAGCCACATCTCCAGCCCCTTATTTCTGATTTGGAGACATGGTCTCACTGTGTTGCTTAGGGCCTTGCCAACTTGTGGAGGCTGGCTTTAAACTTGCAATATTCCTGCCTCAGCCTTCCAATCCTCTGGGATTACAGGTGTGTGTCACCGCACCTGGCTTCTGTTTCTTTTTTAAAACTTTTATTGGTGTATTGTAATTATACACATCATGAGATTCATTGTTACATATTCATATATGTACACAATATAACAATAGAATTTAACCAATATCAGTCCCCAGTATTTTCCCTTTCCTTCCCTTCCTTCCACCTCCTGGTCTTCTTCCTCTCCTTTACTGGTCTCCCTTCTATTTTTATGAGATTCCCCCTTTTCTGCCCTATTTCCTTCTCTAAATTCTACATATGAGAGAAAACATACAACCCTGGACTTTCTGAGTTTGGTTTATTTTGTTTAGCATAATGTTATCAGGTTCCATTCATGTTTTTGCGAATGGCATATCTTTATTTTTTGTGGCTGAATAAAACTATTGTATATATGTATCACATTTTCTTCATCCATTCTTCTGTTGATGGGCACATAATTGGCTGGTTTCATAATTTGGCTATTATGAATTCTTCCGCATAAATTTAGATATACATGTATTGTTATAGTATGCTGACTGTAATTCCTTTGGGTAAATTTCTATTTAGGTCCTTTGCCCATATTTTGATAGTGTTTCATTTTTTTCTATTAAATTGGATGAGTTCCTCATATATTTTGGCCTGATATAGCTGGGTCATATGGCAATTTTATTCCTAGTTTCTCATGAGGAAACTCTATACTGATTTCCATAGTGGTTGTACCACATTATAATATCACCAACAGTGTTTACTGAGGTAGGTTCCCCCCAACCTCACCATCATTTATTATTTATATTCTTGATGACCATCATTCTAACTATAGTGAGATGAAATCTCAGCTGAGATTACAGGTGTGTGCTACCATGCCTGGCTGCCTTTATCATTTCCTTTGCTAACATTAATTTTGGTTTGCTATGCAGAAACATTTTAGTTTGATATAATTTATCTTTTATTTATTTATTATTTTTGGCACTGGGGATTGAACCCAGGGGTGCTTAACCACTGAGCAACATCCCCAGCTCTTTCATATATTTTATTTTGAGATAGGGTCTTACTAAGCTGCTTAGTGTCTCCTCAAATTGTTGAGGCTGGCAGTGAACTTGCGATCCTCCTGCCTTAGCCTCCCAAGTTGCTGAGATTACAGGTGTATGCCACTGTACCCACGTATTTTATTTATTTTTACTTCTGTTTTTCATGCTTTTTATGTCCTTTCAAAAGAATCATTGCCAATACACATGTTGAGGAACTTTCTCCCTGCATTTTCTTCTAAATTTCGGGTTTCATACCTAAGTCTTTAATCCATTTAAGATGATTTTTGTATATGGTGCAAGATAAGGGTCCCACTCCATTCTTTTGCATGTAAACACCCAGTTTTCCCAGCAAAATCTATTTGAGGAGACTGTCTTTTCTTCATTGTGTATTCTTGGCAACTTCGTTGAGGATTTATTGACCATATATGTGTGGGTTTCTTTCTAGGGTCTCTATTCCATTCCATTTGTCTATGTGCCAGTTCCACATTTTGTAATATAAGTTAAAATTAGGATTTATGATATCTCCAGCATTGCTCTTCCTTAAGATTATGTAGACTATTTGGGGTCTTTTGTGGTTACATGTGAATTTTAAAATTGTTTTTCTATTTGTGAAAAATACTATTGGCATTTTGATAGAGACTGCACTGAATCTGTAGATCTTTCAGGGTAGTATCTTATCAGTATTAATTCCTCTAATCACTCAAGATAGGATATATATTGTGTGTGTGTGTGTGTGTGTGTATGTACCTTCAGTTTCTTTTATCAATGTTTTTTAGTTGTCAGTACCCTTATCATGGTGAAATTTGCTCATAAGTATTTTGTTATTTTTGTTGATATTGTAAATAGGATTTTTCTTAATTTTTTTCAGATAGTTCATTATTAGTGTATAAAAAAGGAACTGATATTTGTACATTGACTTTGTGAACTGCAACTTTATTAAATTTTTTATTGGTCTTAAAGGTTTTTGTCAGCTCTTTAGGATTTTCTATATATGAGATCATATCATCTGTGAAAAAGGATAATTTTATGTCTTCCTTTCTGACTTGGATGCCTTTTGTTTATTTTTCTTTCCTAATTGTTCTAGCTAGGACTTTCGTGATTATTTTGAACAGAAGTGATGAGAATGGGTATCCTTTTCCTTGTCCCTGATCTTAGAGGAAAATCTTTCAGATGTTGATTGGTTTAACTGTACATTTGCCATATATATCGTCTTTATTATGTGGAGGTATCTTTCTTCTATACCTAATTGACCGAGAGATTGTATTATGAAAGTATGTAGATTTTTGTCAAATGCTTCTTCTGCATCTATTTTTATCACTATAAATTTCCCTACTTGAACTGCTTTTCTGTATCCTGCATCTGCTGTTGATTCTCATTATTGCATTTAAAATTTAATTCATTATATTTTTCAATTCCAGAATTTATATTTGGTTCTTTCACATAATTTATTTTTATTTTTATTTATTTTTTTAGTCATACATGACAGTAGAATGCATTTTGATATATGTACATACATGGAATGTATATACATCAATCATATTGTCTATTCTATTCTGCTGCCCTTCCTATCCTCCCTACTCCTCCCCTCCTCTTCCATCCTTTCTCTCTATCCAATCTAATGTGACACACTTTTTTTTCTTTTTCTCATTACAACATCATATATGTATTCTGTATAACAATGAGGTTCTCCTCCCATCTTCTGTGCAACTCCCCTTCTCCCTCTTTTTCCCTCCCACCTCTCTTCCCTATTTAGTGGTAGTCTTCTTCTCATGCTCTTCCTCCATATCCTATTTTGAGTCACCTCCCTTATATCAGAGAAGACATTCAGCATTTGTTTTTTAGGGATTGACTAACTTCACTTAGCATAATCTGCTCTAATGCCATCCATTTGCCTGCAAATGCCATGATTTTATTATTTTTTAGTGCTGAGTAATATTCCATTGTGTACAAATGCCACATTTTTTTTTATCCATTCATCTATTGAAGGACATCTAGGTTGGTTCCACAATCTAGCATGAATTATACTGCTATAAACATTGATGTGGCTGTGTCCCTGTAGTATGCTCTTCTTAGGTCTTTTGGGTATAATCCGAGAAGGGGAATAGCTGGGTCAAATGGTGGTTCCATTCCCAGCTTTCCAAGGAATCTCCATACTGCTTTCTAAATTGGCTGCACCAATTTGCAGTCCCACCGGCAACGTATGAGTGTACCACCCCCCGCCCATCCTCGCCACCACTTAATGTTGTTTGACTTCATAATGGCTGCCATTCTTACTGGAGTGAGATGGTATCTTACAGTAGTTTTAATTTGCATTTCTAGAGATGGTGAGCATTTTTTCATGTATTTGTTAATTGATTGTATATCCTCTTCTGAGAAGTTTCTGTTCAAGTCCTTGGCCCATTTGTTGATTGGGTTATTTGCTTTTTTATTGTTTAACTTTTTGAGTTCTTTGTATACTCTAGATATTAGAGCTCTATCTGATGTTTGAGGGGTAAAAATTTGTTCCCAGGATGTAGGCTCCCTATTCACCTCGCATATTATTTCTCTTGCTAAGAAAAAACGTTTTAGTTTGAATTCGTCCCATTTGTTGATTCTTGTGCTATAGGTGTCTTATTAAGAAATTTGGGGCCTGCCCCCACATGATGAAGATTAGGACCAACTTTATCTTCTATTAGACGCAGAGTCTCTGGTCTGATTCCTAGCTCCTTGATCCATTTTGAGTTGACTTTTGTGCATGGGGAGAGAAACAGATTCAATTTCATTTTGTTGCATATGGATTTCCAGTTCTCCCAGCACCATTTGTTGAAGATGCTATCCTTTCTCCATTGCATGGTTTTAGCACCTTTGTCTAATATAAGGTAGTTGTAATTTTGTGGATTTGTCTCTGTGTCCTCTATTTTGTACCATTGGTCTACCAGCCTGTTTTGGTGCCAGTACCAAGCTGTTTTTGTTACTATTGCTCTATAGTATAGTTTAAAATCTGGAATCGCGATACCACCAATTTCACTCTTCCTGCTTAGAATTACGTTAGCTATTCTGGGTCTCTTGTTTTTCCAGATGAATTTCATGATTGCTTTTTCTATTTCTGCAAGGAATGTCATTGGGATTTTGATGGGAATTGCATTGAATCTGTAAAGTGCTTTTGGTAGTATGGCCATCTTAATAATATTAATTCTACCAATCCATGAGCAAGGTAAATCCTTCCATATTCTAGGGTCTTCTTCTATTTCTTTCTTCAGGGTTCTTTAGTTTTCATTGTATAGCTCTTTCACCTCTTTTTTAAAATTGATTCCCAGGTATTTTTTTTTTTGAGGATATTATGAATGGAGTAGTTGTCCTCATTTCCATTTCAGAGAATTTGTCACTGATATACAGGAATGCCTTTGATTTATTGGTATTGATTTTATATCCTGCCACTTCGCTGAATTCATTTACTAGTTCTAGAAGTTTATTGGTTGAATTTTTTGGGTCTGCTAGGTATAGGATCATGTCATCAGCAAATAGTGCTAATTTAAGTTCTTCTTTTCCTATATTTATGCCTTTAATTTCTTTCGTCTGTCTAATTGCTCTGGCTAGTGTTTCAAGAACTATGTTGAATAGAAGTGGTGAGAGAGGGCATCCCTGTTTTGTTCCAGATTTTAAAGGGAATGCCTTAAATTTTTCTCCATTTAGAATGATGCTGGCCTGAGGCTTAGCATATATAGCTTTTACCATTTTGAGATAATTTCCTGTTATCCCTAATTTTTCTAGAGTTTTGAACATAAAGGGATGCTGTATTTTGTCAAATGCTTTTTCAGCATCTATCGAGATGATCATATGGTTCTTATCTTTAAGTCTATTGATGTGGTGAATTACATTTATTGATTTCCATATATTGAACCATCCTTGCATCCCAGGGATGAATCCCACTTGGTCATGGTGCATGATCTTTTTGATATGTTTTTGTATCCGATTTGCCAGAATTTTATTGAGGATTTTTGCATCTAAATTCATTAGGGATATTGGTCTATAGTTTTCTTTCTTTGAGGTGTCTTTATCTGGTTTGGGAATCAGGGTGATATTGGCCTCATAGGATGAATTTGGAAGTATTCCCTCTTTTTCTATCTCCTGAAATAGATTGTAGAGTATTGGTATTAGTTCTTCTTTAAAGTTCTTGTAAAACTCTGCTGTATATTTATCCGGTCCTGGGCTTTTCTTGGTTGGTAGTCTTTTGATGGCTTCTTCTATTTCCTCACTTGATATTGGTCTGTTTAGGTTATTTATATCATCCTGACTCAATCTGGGTAGCTCATGCCTTAAGGAATTTATCGACTATCCTCTATTTTATTAGAGTATAGGGTTTCAAAATAATTTCTAATTATCTTCTGTATTCCTGAATTGTCTATTGTGATGTTGCCTTTTTCATCCCGTAAGCTAGTAATTTGGGTTCTCTCTCTTCTTCTCTTTGTTAGTGTGGCTAGTGGTCTATCAATCTTATTTATTTTTTCAAAGAACCAACTATTAGTTTTGTCTATTATTTCAATTGTTTCTTTTGTTTTGATTTCAGCTCTGATTTTAATTATTTCTTGCCTTGTACTGTATTTGCTGCTGATTTGTTCTTCTTTTTCTAAGGCTTCGAGGTGTAGTGTGAGGTCATTTATTTGTTGGCTTTTCCTTCTTTTAAGGAATGAACTCCATGAAATGAATTTTCCTCTTAGTACTGCTTTCATAGTGTCCCAGAGATTTCGATATGTTGTGTCTGAGTTTTCATTTACCTCCAAGAATTTTTTAATTTCCTCTTTGATGTCTTCTGTAACCCTTTGTTCATTCAGTAGCATATTGTTTATTCTCCATGTGATGTAGGATTTTTTCTTTCTTATTTTATTATTGATTTCCAATTTCATTCCATTATGATCAGATAAAATGCATGGTAGTATCTCTACTCCTTTGTAATTGCTAAGATTTGCCCTGTGACATAATATATGGTCTATTTTTGAGAAGGATCCATGTGCTGCTGAAAAGAAAGTGTATCTGCTTGATGTTGGGTGGTATAGTCTGTGTATATCAATTAAGTCTAAGTTATTAATTGTATTATTGAGCTCTATGGTTTTTTTATTCAACTTTTGTTTGGAAGATCTGTCCAGTGGTGAGAGAAGTGTGTTAAAATCTCCCATGATTATTGTGTTGTAGTCTATTTGACTCTTGAACTTGAGAAGAGTTTGTTTGATGAATGTAGCTGCACCATTGTTTGGGGCATATATATTAATGTTCATTAAGTCTTGTTGGTGTATGGTTCCCTTGAGCAGTATGTAGTGTCCTTGTTTATCCCTTTTGATTAACTTTGGCTTGAAGTCTATTTTATTTGATACAAGTATGGACACCCCTGCTTGCTTCCGGGGTCCATATGAGTGGTATGATTTTTCCCAACCTTTCACCTTCAGTCTGTGTATGTCTTTTCCTATCAGATGAGTCTCCTGTAGGCAGCATATTGTTGGATCTTTTTTTTTAATCCATTCTACTAGCCTATGTCTTTTGATTGGTGCATTTAAGCCATTAACATTTAGGGTTACTATTGAGATATGGTTTGTACTTCCAGCCATATTTGATTATGTATGTTACTTAACATGATTTGTTTTTCTTCTATGATTAGTTTTTCCTTTGCTGTACTACCTCCCACTGTTGGTTTTCATTGTTATTTTTCATTTCCTCTTCCTGTAATGTTTTGCCAAGGATGTTTTGAAGAACTGGTTTTCTAGCTGCAAATTCTTTTAACTTTTGTTTATCGTGGAAGATTTTTATTTCATCTTCAATCCTGAAGCTTAATTTTGCTGGATACATTATTCTTGGTTGGAACCCTTTTTCTTTCAGCATTTGAAATATGTTGTTCCAGGATCTTCTAGCTTTCAGAGTCTGTGTTGAAAGATCAGCCATTATCCTGATTGGTTTACCCCTAAATGTAATTTGCTTCCTCTCTCTTGTGGCTTTTAAGATTCTCTCCTTCGAAGGCCATTTCCAAACAGATGGACTTGGATTGTAATGGCGGCCCCTGACGAGTCAAAGGCTCTGTATCGGTAAGCAGAATCCTCCAGGTCATTCTAGAGGCTGGTCCACTCCAGCGTGAAATGGCCTCACATAATATTAATCTCTTAAACTTCTTGTTTTGTTAATATAACGTTTTTCTCCTTCCATTCAGTTGTCTACTTGTGTTCTTGTGTAGCTCTCTTAGTGTCTTTAAAACAATTATTACTATTATTATTATTATTATTATTATTATTATTATTATTATTATTATCATTAATGCTGGAGATCGAACACAGGACCTTGTGCATGTGATGCAAGCACTCTACCAACCAAGCTGTATCCCCAGCCCTAAAACAATTATTTTGAATTATTTTTAATGCAATTTCTAGATCTCATTTTTTTATTTGTTCTAATTAATTATATATGAGAGTAGAATGCGTTTAGACACATCTTATATAAATGGAGTATAACTTCTCATTCTTCTGGTTTACATAATGTAGAATTACATTGGTCATGTAAACATATATGCACAGATGGTCAGAATGTCTTGTTCATTCTATTATCCTTCCTACTCCCATATCCCCTCCACTCCTTTCACAGCCCTCTGTCTAATCTAAAGTACCTCTATTCTTCCCAACCCCTTCCCATTGTGAATTAGCATCCACATATCAGAGATAATATTCAGCCTTTGGTTCTTTGGGATTGGCTTATTTCACTTAGTATGATAGTCTCCAGTTCCATCCATTTACCAGAAAATGCCATAATTTCATTCTTCTTATGGCTGAGTAATAGATCTTTATGTATATATACCACACTTTTTATCCATTCATCTGTTGGAGGGCACCTTGGTTGATTCCATAGTTTAGCTACTGTGAATTGAGCTGCTATAAATATTGATGTGGCTGTGTCCCTGTAGTATGCTGATTTTAAGTCCTTTGGGTATAAACCAAGGAGTGGGATAGCTGAGTCAAATGATGGTTCCATTCCAAGTTTTCTAAGGAAGCTCCATACTGCTTTCCATGGAACTTTGGGGATAAATAACTGTAAAACTGTTGTTCCTTTGATGGCACCTTGTATCTATGTTTTTTCTTGTTCCTTGAAGTTTTTCTGTTTGTGCATTTGAAGAAACATCCACTTCATACACTCTCATTTACTTATTTATTTATTTAGCATTAGGGATTGAACCCAGGGGCACTTAACCATTGAGAGATACCACCAATCCTTTATTTTTTTCTGACAGGGTCTCACTAAGTTGCTTAGGGCCTCACTAAATTGCTGGGGCTGACCTTGAACTTGTGATCCTCCTGTCTGAATTCTTCAATACATCTATTTTTAACTACTTGATCCAAGTATATGCTGAAAATTCTCTGCTGGACTCCCAGATTCCCACAATGGTATTCTCATTTGTAGGTGATTCTTTAAATTGGTATGCTGTGGAGATATGATGGTAGAAATCTATTTTGCCATCTTCTTTGGACTTGACTTTTTGCCTGATATACTATTTCCTTGATGATAATAGCTTTATCCACATCACTTTTTTTTAAAAAAACTCTTTTTAACATTTTATTTATTTTTTTAGGTATAGATGGACACAACACAATGCCTTTATTTTTATGTGGTGCTGAGGATGGAACCCAGGTCCCGCCCGTGCTAGGTGAGCGCTCTACTGCTGAGCCACAATCCCAGCCCAATCCACATCACTTTTTTGTTAATTTTGTTTAGTTGTAGATAGACACAGTACTTTTATTTTTATGTGATGCTGAGAATCAAACCCAGTGCCTCACATGTGCTAGGCAAGTGCTCTACCACTGAGCTAAAACCACAGCCCCACATCACTTTAAATCAACCTCTCTTTTACTATCTAGATTGAGATTATTCTCTAATACCTCCCTAGACCCTAGATATGCAGTGCCTAAAGTAGTGGCCACATGTGAACATGTGAGTTAGAATTAATTAAAATTAAATAAAATTATAAAAATGCAGTTTTTCAGTCACAGTAGAAATATTTCAAGAGCCTAATGCCAACATGTGGGTAGTGGCCACCATATTGGATAGCTAATATAGAGAGCATTTCCATTATCACAGAAAGTTCTGCTATATAATGTATCTTTAGATGTTATCTTCACCTAGCCAGCCTTGCTACCACCAGCCCCACACTAATTAATTCACATATTGACTTTCTACGGGATAGGGTTGTAGCTCAGTAGTAGAGTGCTTGCCTAACATGTGTGAGGCACTGGGTTCCATCCTCAGCACCACATATAAATAAAGAAAATAAAAGTTCATTGACAACTAAAAATAAATAAATAAAATAAAGTAAAAACAGTGTTTAAAAAACAGACTTTCCAAACTTCTGGACTTTTGACTAGAAACATTACCCTTCTGATTATCCCAGTTCCCCATGGCGCCCACAAAGCAAGTCATACTAAATAAATTAAGATGATACAGGTGACTAATGAATGGTTTAACATTTAATTTTCATAGAAACTGCATTCTCTTCCTACCTTAACTCCTTATCAGGTGACAGAATGTTCCCCAATGTCTGCATTATATATTAAGACCGTGTCTACATGAGCAGAAAGAGTAGATTCTGAATCAAAATATTAATCTTAGTAAAAAAATCATAATTCAATATAATTAATAGCTGCCACTGATTATTTTAGTTAATTTATTACTTTTCATTTGTAGTAAAAAGCCATAACATCACATTTATCCTTATTTTTTGTGCTGAGTATTTAACTCTTTACTCCTGAGCTATATCCCCAGCCCATTTTTGGGGGGTTCTTATAAAATTTACTTATAGAAAATGTTAGGGTACATATTTTTATTTTTTTATCTTTTATTGATTTTATTTTTCAAAATACACGACAGCAGTGGAATGCATTACAATTCTTATTACACATATAGACCACAATTTTTCATATCTCTGTATATAAAGTATATTCACACCAATTCATGCCTTTATACACGTACTTTGGGGGGTTTTTTGCATTATAATTCTTAATACACATATGTACCACAAGTTTTCATACCTCTGTTTGTATATAAATTATGTTCACACCAATTGATGTCTTCATACATGTACTTTGGATAATGATGTCCATCACAATCCACCATCCTTGCTAATCCCCTGCCCCCTCCTTTTCCCTCCCACCCCTCCTCCCTATCTAGAATTCATCTAATCCTCACATTTAGCCCTTTTTTATTTATTTTTTTTTATTTTGAGATAGGGTCTCACTAAGTTGCTTAGGGCCTTGTTAAATTGCTGGAGCTGGCCTCAAACTTGGGATCCTCCTGTATTAGCCTCCTGAGCCACTGGGCATCATCAATTTTTTGTGTACAATTCAGTAACATTTATATTCACATTGTTGTGCAACAGATCTCTAGCTCTTTCTCATTTTTCAAAACTGAAACTATGCCCATTGAACAACTCCCCTTTTCCCCTTCCTCATTCCTTTGGCAATCACAATTCTACTTTCTTTTTCTGTGAGTTTTCACTACTTTATAACCTCATACAAGTGGAATCACATAGTATTTATCTTTTTTGTGTGAGACTGGTTTACTTCACTTATCATAATGTCTTCAAGGTTCATCTATGCTGTTAAATGACCACTAACTATTGATAATTTCTATTGTGCTATAAAATTTCTATCAATAATTTAATATTAATAAATAATTTGATTAAATTTTTTAATTTTAATAATTATTTACTAATTAAATTTAAATTTTAATATTTGCAGCATCTCTTAGTAAATCCATTTTATTCTTCTATTTTATGGCTAACGTAAATAAGGCTCATATCAGTTAAGTAACTTTCCCAAGCCAAAAATAATCAGAACACTCAATGTGTTTTCCTCAAATCCCTTGTTCTTTTCACTAGACCACTATGTGACAGCTATGCTGGGTTGATCAGTATCTATGGGGAATACAACCAAACTAAACCTGTTGGCTAAGTCAATTTTCTGCTTCCTTGATGCCTCATTATTTGTTCTGTTTTAATTTGGGAAAGTTGCAGGCATGCCTGTGTGGGTTTTCCTAAGAGATTCTGATAAGAAACAATACAGGGGAATGTAGGTATGTAATGTTGATAATAAGTCTCTAACATT
Organism: Callospermophilus lateralis; assembly: GCF_048772815.1. Classification (NCBI taxonomy): domain Eukaryota; kingdom Metazoa; phylum Chordata; class Mammalia; order Rodentia; family Sciuridae; genus Callospermophilus; species Callospermophilus lateralis. The sequence goes on from NC_135325.1 coordinate 47,407,627, forward strand.
CTGAGTTTATATGTACAGAGCATTTGAGCATGTTTTGGTATAAATTCAAATAGAGCAATACTGAGCATTACAAAGAGGTTGTTAAACACTGTAAGCATAGTGATCATGAATAAATACTACCCAGTATTTCAAAATCCAAAACACAATAAGCAAACTCTTTTCTTCTGACCAACTAAACAAAATCTTAAGGTCTAATTCTCGAGTCTTTAGCTTATTTCTGGGATTAACATGCATCTGATGATTGTCTTCTTCTTCTTTGTGCAATCTACAATCTAGCGCAGTTCTCATTTTCCTGGCACACTGACCAGCTGTTTCCTCATGTACAGCCAAGTCAAAGTGAACAGAAGACAGAATTTTCAGGAGTAGAATCCTTGTGGGCCAAGATTCTGGGCGTTGTTATGTATTGTGTGTTAATAAAACTAACTCCATTTTAACAGGGACAAATGTTAGCCAAACTAAACTTAATTTATTCTGCCAATACATGTGAGGACTCATGGGTCTCATAAGCATTAGAGGGGGGAAAATAAAATGTGGATGCCTTCTAAGTTATTATGTCCTAAAACTTGCCAGCCAAAATCGTGGCTTAGCATAAATGTGCAAAATTCTCCTTCCTTTGGATTTTTCTTTTCTTCATAGATTGAACTTTAACTGAAAAGTAGCAGTGTGCCTTGTTATGTTTAATGATATTAGCTATTATTGTGAATCTGAAGGATAAAACTTGTCTTGGTATTAAACAGGTAGTATATACATTTCAGCAGTACACCATTGGAAATGAAATGTAGAATAATATCAATCAATGAAAGCAGAGACAGTTTAATCTTTTGGGGTCCAGTAGCAGCTTTGGGTGAGTTTGCCAAGTGAATAATCCCTTTAGTTACATAAAACAAAATTTTCCAAAGTTGAAGTAGAGAACAATTCTGGGAAAGAAGTCTCTAAATGGTAGGCTATGGCTTGTAATAATTTCTCCCTAGTATGCTTTTTTGAATTCACATCAAAAGAATCTGCTCCTCCATTCCACTCAGACCAATTTGGGACCAAAAACTCTCTTTTCTTTTTATCTTTAACAACTCTGACATACTGTAATTGTGAAGAAAAAAATCACTAAAAATAAAAGTGGAAGACAGCAAATAAGAAAAAAATTACAACGAAAAACTAATCAAGTTTACAAAAGGTGACATCATGACCTTCTCTAATTCACAGACTCTATTTCTCATGTTCTGAAGCCAGTAGAAATTTCTCCTTTTTTAATTCTTAGATTCATCTTTCCATTTCCAGTTTATTCTTTGCATCTTTCCTGCACTTCAAAAAGAGTGATTATGGTTGGCAGCTGTTTTCAGAGGAAACAACAGGTGAAAAAAATCATCTAATGGGCCTTTCTATGAGTGAGCATTAAAACTATCATATTTCTCTAGGAAAATCAAACTTGAAAGGGACATTGAAATCTCCAATTTCTTTCTCTTTTCAAAAGCACAAAATGTCAGGGCAGGGGTTGTGACTCAGTGGTAGAGCGCTTGACTAGCACATGTGAGGCTCTGGGTTTGATCCTCAGCACCACATATAAAAAAATAAATAAAATAAAGGTATTGTGTCCAACTACAACTAAAAAATAAATATTAAAAAAAGAAAGTTGGGGGCTGGGGTTATAGCTCTGCGGCAGAGTGCTTGCCTCATACTTGTGAGGTACTAGATTCGATCCTCAGCACCACATAAAAAATAAATAAAACAAATAAAGATATTGTGTCCATCTTTAAAAAAAAGAAAGCACAAAATGCCCTTTTACAGAACTAGAAAGAATGAGACCTTAGTAAACCTTTTCTCAAAAAAATATTCATGATGGTGCAATGACATGATAGATATAAAGCAAAAGTAAGGGATAGTAGGTTATCCTAGTCATTAGAAAGACCTTCAAGGTATCATACAGTCACTTTGCAGTCTTCTAGTCATCCTTCATCTACACATATATTAACAAAAGACTCCTGCCATTTCTTTTCTCTGCCCTCATGACATGCTTTTGTTATATGAATACACCATGATAAGTGAGCCAAAATGATTACACACCAGTCAGATTTCAGTAGTCCAAAGACATAAATCATTTCTTTGTCATACAATATGTTTTCACTGCTGTGACAAAATACCTGATTAATACAACTTAAAGAAGGGGAGATTTATTTTGACTCATGGTTTAGGAAGTTTCAATTCATGGTCACTTGGCTCCATTGTTTTGAGGCTGTGATGAAGCAAAACATCATGGTAGGTAGCATATGGTGGAGCAAAGCTTCTCTCCTTGTGGTGACCAGAAAGCAGAGAAAGAGAGGGGGAAGAAGTCGGAGAAAAAATAAACCCTTCAAAGGTGTTCCCCACATGGACTACTTTCTCCAATTAGGCTCTATATCTTAATGCTTCCACCATTTCCCAACAATGTCATTAGCTATAGATCAAGCCTTTAGCACATGGAATTTTATCAAGATTTTAGATCCAATCCATAATATTCTACCCCTGGACCCCAAAGGTTCATGTCCATTTCACATATCAAAATAAATTCAGTCCATTTACAAGTGTCCTCATAATCTTAACAATTTCAGCATTGTTCAAACTTCCAAGTCCAAAGTCTCCTCTGAGACTTAAGGAGTTTCTTTTACTCTTAGCTATAAGACCCCTGTAAAAACAAAGTTTTTAAAACCTTGTCAAAAAAAAAAGTTTGTTGAAAACCAAGTTACATACTTCCAACATACAATGACATGGAGTAAACATTTCCATTCCAAAAAAAGGAAGAATAGGAGAATAGCAAGAAAGGTCTGATGGAAGGAAGAATGAAACCCAGCAAGGCAAACATTAAATCTTATAGCTCCAGATACACCATATGGGGCAAACAGTGATGTGATGTGAGCCCCAGAGGGCTCGAGTAGCCTTGCCCCTGTGGCCTTTCTTTCAACAGCCGACATGGCTATTCTGTTGGGCTAAAAATGCTTGCTGCTTGCAGGTTTTCTTGGCAGATGTTCCATGTTCATGGCATCTCTAACTTCCTGGGTTCTCCACTGCAGCTTCAACTTCACTTTCACAGCTTCATTAATCTCTCAGGGGCTAACCATATGGATTCCAACACTGCCACGCCACACAATGCCTGGCCTCCTAGATCTTGCTTTGAAATATTGGTAGAAGCCTCCAAGACCTTATAACTCTTGCATTCTGTATATCTGCAAAACTAGTATCACATGGATAACACCAATGTCTGGAGCCATTGAGAGTAGCTGAGACCCCTTGGACCATGGCTGTAATGGCCTCTGAGTGCCTGCACGCTGAACATAGGGAAAGGAGTTGTGAGGAGACAATTCCTCATGTGGGCTTGTATGAGCAGGGTTCCCTGGTGGTCTCTTTTCAAAGCAAAGTCTTTCAAAAGAGTTTACATTTTTATACCAGTAAACCTGCAATGGGTGGGGTCGGGCCAATTTATGAAATGCTCTCAAGGCATCTTTCATATTATCCTTGTATGTACTTAGCTTCTTTTTAGTAGTGATAATCTCTTCAGCAACCACATTCTCCTTGGCCCCAATTTTACAGTGGTTTCTTTTCTGGCCAAGCTGCAAGTTTTTCAAAACTTTCTGCTCTGCTTTTTGATCAAAATTCTTACTGTAAACCCTGCCAAAAGTAGCCAACAATATCCATGCCACTGCCTGAATGTTGTGTTTCTTTGAAATTTCCTCCACCAGATAAACTAACCCATCACTTTTAAACTCAGCCTCACAGGAAGTCTCAGGGCATGGACCAAATATAGACAGGTTATTTGCCAGAATGGCCACCAGACCAATTCCCAGTAGAATTCTCATTTCCATCTGAAACTTCATGAGCACAGCCTTTACTCTCTACATTCATATTAGCATCCAGAATTTCCCATTAAGATCCACTGAAAATGTTATAAGCTTCCTTTAGCTGCTTCCCAAACATTTCCAAACTCTGCCCACAAACCAGTTCCAAACACTTCTGAACCACATGGTCAGGTATAGTCACAGCAATGAGCTACTTCTTGATACCAATTTCTTATGTTAGTTTTTTATCACTTGGACAAAAATATCTCTGCAAAACAATTTAAAGGAGGAAAATTTTATTTGGCTCACAGTTTCAGAGGTTTCATGGTCACTTGGTTCCATTGGTTCTGGACCATGGTGAGGTAGAACATCCTGGTGGGGAGCATGTGGTGCAGCAAAGCTGCTCACCTCATGGTGTACAAGATAAACCCTACAAAATCACTCTCTCCACACCCTACTTCCTTCAATTAGACCCAATTTCTACTATTTTTGCTACCTCCCAGTATGCCATTAGCTAGGGGCCAAGCCTTTACTAAATAGATTTTGGGGGACATTTAAAACCAAAACATACAATGACTTTCAAAGATTTATCTAATATGAAACACATTATTTATTATACCATTAAGTCAAATACAGACATCATAAATTTATTATATGAACCTATTTTGTTGTCATAAATTTAATTATGGCCACCAGTTTTCAAAATTAGTTCATCTTTTTTTTCTTTCATAATGTTCCATGACAAGTGGAATGTAATTGAAGTGAGTGGAATTTACTCTAAGTAAGGTCTATAATTCAGGGAAGTGCTAATAAGACATCTGACCTCAGTGTCCCAAGGCTAAAATCTTCCCAAATTGAACTGAATCCAATCTTGCAACACATATGAGGATCTTCTAATCTAATCAGAGGGAAGGAAAGATAAAATATGGTGACCTTACATGTGATTCAAAATAAAAGAGCTGGGGGTGGGCTCCTAGCTCAATGGTAGAGCATTTGCCTAGCATGTGTGAGGCACTGGGTTTGATCCTCAGCACCACATATAATTAAATGAATAAAACAAAGGTATTTTATCCATCTATAACTAGAAAAATATTTAAAAAAAGAAAAGAGCTGGTGCATGATTCCACCTTTCCTCACCATCATTTCATTTAGTACCCTGTGTTGTTATATAGCTTCATGTTTAGACTACACTTAACATATACTTAGTACTCTAAAGTATAGGACAAAAAGAAAAGTATAAACTTAAATCTAAGCTGTAACATATCAGAATAATAAAAACTTTTGAGGATCTGACTCAATAAATATTTCAGCTTATCTCACTAAAATAGATATTTCTCTATGAGTTCAATGAATTTTTTAATCTTTGAGTAATATTGATATGGAGCTAAGAATTCAAACTATAAGATGATGAGGATGAAAATCAGGAAGAAAGATTAGATCTGACTTCCTAATAAGAGAGAGAGAGAACCACAGTGAAATGATCTGTGGCTACCTGGGGCCAGGCTAAGAAACAGTACTGAGAAAGCCAGCCCTGGGTTTAAAAGATTTAAATCTTTTTTAACCTTTTCTGGTGTCATCCTTACACATCAGAGGCAGTCCTTATGGCACCTTCAACTTAATATGAAGAGCACAAAGTAAATCATGTAGAAACCTATTATACAGCTTGTAGTGTTTTGTAGCAAACATAAATGTCATTAAAATCAATAGACTCTAGTAAAGGATTAAATACAAAGGCTAAAAAAGGTGAACACTAAAATGACAAGAGATGGAATTGCCATTTTCTACAACAGTCTGCTACCAATTTGCTTCACCATTTAAACATATATTCAAATATTTTTTATAGTGGGGGAACTCCAACAGAAGAACATAGATCTGATCTGATTTGGAAGTCAGGACACTTAAAGGTATTATTGATTGATTTTCCTTTTCCTACAATCTCCTTTACTTGCTCTGGCCTCTGAGAATACCTGTGTGAAACCCAGGGTTCTACAAAACACAACGTGGAGATTTCCCTGAACCAATCTGACCTACTCATTTTATACACAGTGAAAGCAAAAGCAGAGAAGAAACAGGACCAATGGGACCAAGGATACACAGGATGTTTGGCAAGGGAGAATATTGGGTTTGAGACCAAAGATCTCAAAGGTTTGAGCCAGAATACCTCGGCTTCCATTTGATTTTGCTACTTAATAATTGGATGACCTGGAATGTTACTCAATTCACTTGCTTCTATTTCTCAATCTGTGCCATACAGATAACAAAATGAGTTATTATACATTAAATTCTTAGACAAGTGCTTGATTACACTGTTTCTCTCTCTCTCTCTCTCTCTCTCTCTCTCTCTCTCTCTCTCTCTCTCTCTCTCTCTCTCCCCAACCCCATCTATGTGTGTATGTTTGTATAGGGGGATATATAGCCCAACAGTTCTTCTAATGTACCATGTTGCCTCCCATGTATTCCAAAATCAAATTGTTTGTGTGAGCTTTGGACCACATCTGAGTGTTGATTCAGTAACTAGAGAAATATTTTGTGAGGTTTTTCATAAGCTATGCTGAGCTCTGTTTTGGTGTTGTAGAATGAAAGACCATGGACTTTGAAATCAAGCAGGTCTAGTTTTGGATATCAAGCCTACTACTTTTTCACCCTGTTGTCTTGTGTAAATTTCTTAAACCCTTCATATTTCAGATTCCATATTTTACAAATGGCAATAATAATAACTACTTTATGAGGTAGTGGCTATGAAACAGAACTTTTTAGGGGCCAAAATTATTACTCCATGAGAGTGTGATAAGTACATTTAAGCTCTAGAAAGCAATCCCAGATAATCTAACTAAGAGTAATGAGTTGATCTGAAACAGAAGAAATATTAGACCAAGGAATAGGAAAACTAAGAAGTTGTATTAAACTATGGAAAGAGATTTCCCAAGGGAAAATGTGGAAGTCCCTTAGTGTGGGTTATTTCACATTGAAGTAGGATAAAGTAGAATCCATTTTCCATGGCTGAAAGACTAAGGAGATGATCTAATAGTGGCTTTGCATCTGCCTCTTTTCTAAGCTGGGAATGGAAAAGTCTCCTGGATGTACATCTTCCTGTTGTCTGAGCCAGCTAGGAATGATAAGAAGCAAAAAAAAAAAAAAAAAAAACCCCACAGATATGAAGGAGGAAGGAAAAAAGAAGGAATGAAGGACAAAGGATAATAAGAAAAAATCAGGAAAGAGAGGATGAGAAAGAAAAATACAAATAGAATGAAGAGGAGGGTAAATGAGAAGAGAGTAAAGTGAAGCAGAAAGCAAGAAGAAAAAGCAGAGAGAGGAGTAATTGAGAAGGGTTTTAACCAAGGATACTGAGGTGTCTTTAGGCATAATGATGCTGATATCCACTGAGCAATAATGATACATGCTCTCATTACATAGGCCCTGTGACCTGGGACTTGGCTTCAGAAAACAGTTGATTCCTAGCAGCTGATAAATAAACAAGCCCAAGCCCAGAGACAATCAGACAGATATATCTTTTTTACTCCCCAGTGAAAGAAATGTCATTTTTTTCTTCTGCTCTCCAAAAGGTAAACAATGCTTGTTTCCTAGAAACAGCTGGGAGTATAGGGAAGAATATCATCTGTTCTTGCCAGCCCCAGAGTTCATTCCAGGGATCCAATTCCCTTTCCCATCACACTGGTTCTTTAGCCAACCCATTTGTGGAGACAATGTTCCCCACCCATCACAACTGTGCCAAAGAAAGTAGAGACTTGTGTACTCCTTCAGATCCCCTAGGCTTAGGACAAGGCTCTTTACCCAAGGTGGCACCACCTAAATACTCTTGTACAAAAGAATACCCATTTTAAACTTTTTTATAAAGTCCTGGGAACATCTGCATAAGTTACTGTCTCACCTGGACTTTTGTATGTTCTATTCCTGGCTCTGTTTTACCCAATCCTCACTCTCCAATCTATTATATAGCTCCTGCTTTCCTACTGGGCACCCTCTTACCACCAAATACTCAGCTTTCAACCACCTCTTTCCATTTTATCTTCATGTGGCTCCACTGGGAAGAGTTGATGATTTTAGAGGTGATTATAAGTTAGCAATCATTAGTCAGAAGCCATAGAGGGAATAACTTAGCAAACCAACTGCCTCTTCTTACCTTAGGGAAGCTGTCCTTCTTTAAATCTATTAAAGATCAAATTGTACCCAGGTCAGTGAATGTGATAACACCAACAATCATAATCCTGTATTTTTGTGGCCCTTCCAAACAGCTTTATACTCATTTTCATGTGTGAAACTCAACAGCTTTGTGATATTGTGATTCAGATATTCAATTTACACTTAGAAGAGACAGATAAGAATGTGCAAACTGAAACAGTTGAGTTTTTGTTTGTTTTGTTTGTAGTGTTGGGGATTGAAATCAGGACCTTGCACATGCTAAGCAAGCTCTCTACCAATGATCAACACCCCCAATCCAAAGTTCTGAATTTTGAGAAATCACAACAAAAGTTCTGACATCTTTAAATGTGGCAAGCAGTAGCCAGTGGATAGAACCAGTCTTATAAATGGTGGTATATAAATTCCTTCTACTTGGAATTCCAGACCTCATGAATAAAATTCCTTTTCCACTAATTTGACCACTAAAATGGATCTGAAAGAGACATAAAGATAATTTGACCCAACTCCTCTCCTGATATCTGTCTCTTATAAGTTATTTCTCTCAAATGGTAATCTTGGCCTTTTCCCCATAAAATTTTAACACAAGGAACCAACTACTCTTGAGGTATCCTACGCTCTAAAATGTAGCAGGATCTTCCTATTAACTTTAACTCTGTCTCTCTATGGAATGTTCTCCAGTATACCCGTTGATTCACATTTGAAGTCACTCCTCTTTCCCATAAGAGCCCTTCAGACAACTGAAAACATGGGCAGAAAATTTAATTGAGATATTTTCCTGTTTATTCATCACAGTCCCTTTTATTCTTCCTCATGTGGTATAGTTCAGAGTTCCTTCATCATCTTGGTCACAGATCTGAAACTTCTCCAGCCTCTCTTTTCATCCCCCTAAAATGTGATGCTCAGCTCTGAGCACTACATTCCTGCTTTGCTATGACAGGTTAAAAGCAGAGTGGGCCTCTCACCACCTTCTTTCTCATTTTCTAATTCCTATCCATGCAGTTGTATCACAAGGCTGACTCATACAGGCAGCTGATGAGAACTGCTTTAGGAGATGTTCATTTAATTGGAAAAAAATTTTATTTCTCCCAAGAATGTCAACTTTACCTATCTTGTTAATTTCTCTGCTTGAACCACTATCATCCTGAGCAGGACAATTCCAGTACTATTTCACTTACATGAATTATAGCATGTTTGATCTGGATGGGTTTTGAGGAAACTGAGAGGCTCAGGAAGTTGAAGTTTTCTGCCCAAACCTGAGTATGGTCTAGGACACAGATTCCATGAAGCCCAGGCCAGAGTTCCTTGGGGCCTCAGAGGGGTCAGTCTCAGGTGACTGTTCTATAACCCTTGTCTTTCAACCAGGTCAGCAAGTGGAAACAGATCTCCAAAGCTGCTAAATATTTCTCTCTTGACTCAACACATTACATATTTTGCATGCTACTGCCTAACTTTTAAGGAGCTAGAACACAGTTAGAATCACGGGGTACATTAATAAAAGACTTAGGAAATCCCAGGGGAACATAAAGCTATGCAAAAATACTGCTTCAGAAAATGAAAAACTCATTCTGACACATGGTACTTCTTTTGCTCCATGGTCTGTAGGATGATATCTGGTCTGTGATGTATTATGGTTTGGATATAATGTATTTTCCAAAAGCTCCTGTGTTTATAACAGAATATTCAGAGGTGAAATGATTGGATCATGAGAGCTATAATCCTCTCAGTCCGTACTAGTTTGAAGACACTAATTGAGTGGTAACTATAGACAGATGGGGCATGACTGGAGGAAGTTAGCTCACTGGAGATGTGCCATTGGAGATTATATATTGACCCTCCTGATATTCATTTTTTCTCCTCACCCCACCTTTATGGCTGTGATGAGCTGAGCATTTTCCCTTCATCATGCCTTTCACCATGATGTTCTACCACTCAACTTGGGCCCAGAGCAATGGACTTGGCCAGCCATGGTTTGAACTATTGAAATTGTGAGCCCAAATAAACTTTTCCTTCTCTGAGTTGTTCTTGTCAGGTCTTTTTGTCACAGCCACAGTGACAAAAAGCTAACTAACACAATAAGGTAAGTGTTTTGGGGAAAAGTTCAGCTAGACACTAGAATAGAATGAGTACATTTAAGCCCTAGAGCCCTGATGGTATAAACACAGCTTTACCAGAATACCATTTCCTTTACATGGCCTCTGGCAGCCCTGGGTGGCTCTCCCCAATTCTCAAGCTGTGACAGATGGCAAGAACCCAAAGGCGCTCATGGTATGGGTCCAAAAAACAACATATCCTTCAATTTTCCTTCATCTTCTGAGGGTTTCAAGTTTTTCTGGGACAGGATGTATTTGGGTTGGGGTGAAAGAAATACATGTGAAAAGTGGATGAGAGGAAACTTCTGAGTAAAGATAGTAGGTTAAACACACATCTAGTTTCCTTATCTCTTGAAACTTCATTTAAACTGATGAAAGGGAATATTTCTTTAAGGCATAAACCCATAAAGAGGGTGGGAATACAAGAGGAGATAGAAGCAACTAAATTTTAGAAATGAAAATGAAGATGCATTAGCAACCAACTTAACATGCCTACAAAGATGCAATGTGAAGCTAGGAGAGCTAATGACAAACAGGTTTCATGCTGAATTCAGGAATGGTGGCAATAGTTAAACTGAAAGTAAGGGTGAAGGGGAATGTAGGTTATACTATAATAACAAACAAGCCAAAATCTCATAGGTCTAAAACAAATTATATATATATATATATATATATATATATATATATATATATATATAGAGAGAGAGAGAGAGAGAGAGAGAGAGAGAGAAGGGGGGAGAGAGAGCCTATGCTAGTATCTAATGTAATTAAGTAGGTGCCCAGGTTTGTGGGGGTGCCATCTTGAAACATATTTCTATGATTCCCACAACAGGGAAAATGTAGCATACCAAATCATATACTTTTAATCCTTCTTCCCAGAAATGACATGTTATCTTCTCACATTTCATAGCCAGAATAAGCCATATGACAATGCTTAATCTCCAAAGAGGAAGGAAAAATGAAATCCTACCATAAGTTTAGAATGAGGAAAACTGAATTACAACCCTAATGTCTACCATAAAAGAGGCTAAAAAAAGGATTATTGTTTGAAAGCTGTTTAATAAGCAGGTTTGAACCCTAGATTCTCTCTCCCATACTACTTCCTTAAAACTACATGGTGTTGGACAATTCTGTTTCTCCACTTTAGCAGAAATCTGAGCATTTATTTTCCAGGTATGTTAAAATTAAAGCTATCTTGGTGGAAGGATACCAAGCATTGATGTGGACAGGGCTATTATTCTAAACTCAGAGTAGCTCCCCCAAACCTTCTTCTATAGGTTTCCCAGAAACCTGGCAGATAGGCCTGTGCCTTTAGGTTGGGGAGGAATGGAAATGTATTCTGGGGGCAAATGGACATTTTTAAAGGAAAGGTGAAGTTATATTGGCAGTTAGTGCAGTGATATGAGTTTAAAATAGAGCTCACAGTCAACAAATCCTTAATGTAAATTTAAAGATTACAACCAGCTTAAAGGTAAGAGCAGTCATCTAAGAATTATGAGACAACTGGGGAGACTAACAAACAGAAAAAGGCATTTTAGAGCAAAAAAGAGATTATGTAGGGAGAGACATAAACAAATAAGAACAAGATGTTACACAAATGGAACATCCAGAGAACAACAACCAAAACTCTCTTGTAGTGTAGAAACATTATAAGAAAGAGAAACTTTTCTTCCATATTTTAATGGTGCATTATAGTTGTACATAATGGTGGGATTCATTGTTATATATCCATACATGCACACAATATAATAATATAATTTGGCCAATATCATTCTACAGTTTTTCCCTTTTCCTCCCCTCCCACCTCCCTGTCTTACCTCTACTCTACTAATCTCCCTTTGGTTTCATGAGATCTCTCCCACCTTTCTTTTCCTTTTTATTTTCTAGCTTTTACATATGAAAGAAACCATATGTTCCTTGACCTTCTGAGTTTGGCTTATTTCAATTAACATAATATTCTTAAGTTCCATCCAGTTTCCTGTAAATGACATAATTTCATTTTTCTTTGTGGCTGAGTAAAAATCCATTGTGTATATAAACCACATTTTCTTTATCTATTCATCCATTGATGGACACCTAGGTTAGTTCCATAGTTTGGCTATTGTGAATTGTGCTGCATGGATATGCATGTATCACTATAGTATGATGCCTTTCTTTAGGATAAATACTGAGAAGTATAGCTCATATGGTTGTTCCATGCCCTAGTCTTTTGAGTAATCTCCACACTGATTTCCAGAGTGGATGTACTAATTAACAATCCCAACAAGAGTGTAAACTTGTTTCTTTTTCTCCATGTCCTTTCCAGCATTAATTCTTTGCATTCTTGGTAGCTGCCATTTTAGCTGGAGTGAGATGAAATTTCAGTGTGGTTTGGATTTGTATTTCCCTAATTGCTAATGATGTTGAACATTTTTTCATATATTTCTTGACCATTTTATTTCTTCTTTTGAGAACTGCCTGTTTAGTTCATGTGCCTACTTATTAACTGGTTTATTTGGGAATTTTTTTGGTGTTAATATTTTGAGTTCTTTTTATATTCTAGATATTAATCCCCTGTCAGAAGAGTAGCTAGTAAAGATTTTCTCCCATTTTATAGGTTCTCTCTTCATATTCTTTATTGCTTCCTTTGCTGTGCAGAAGCTTTTTAATTTGATATCATCCCATTTATTAACTCTTGGCATTATTTCCTGAGCTTTAGAGGTCTTATTGAGGAAGTTGTTGCCTGTGCCTAGATGTTGTAGTGTTGAGTCTACATTTTCTTTTAGGAGTTGCGTAGTTTCTGATCTAATTCTTAGGTCTTTGACACACAAAAGAGAGAGAGAGAGAGAGAGAGAGAGAGAGAGAGAGAGAGAGAGAGAAACAGTAGATTTTTTGAAGATGGTTAAGTTAATATTCCACAGAATAAGAAAATAACAGAGAAATTAAAACTAGATAAAAAGATAAACAATTAGAAGACCAGTCCATTAATATAACATAATTAACATTAATATAATAATTAATTAACATTAATATAATAATAATATAACATAATTAACATTAATATAACATAAATAACAGAAAAAGAAAAAACAGTGAAAATGGAAGCAGGAAAATCAGTATATCATCCAAAAATTCAAGAAAATGTCCCAGGACTTAAAGATATGGGTTTCTAGAACAAAAGGGACTACATAGTAGTTATAACAATGTGTGAAAATTGATTCATACCAAATAAGATCAGTGTAAGCTTTCATAACGCTTGGGGGCAAAGCAAACATTCAAGTTTCTAGAAAGATATAAACAGGTCACATGTAAAATATTAGGAATTATAATGACTTTAGATTTCTCAACAGGCAACATTAGAACACAAAAAACAATAGAATGATATTTTCAAATTTCTGAAGGAAGATTATTTCCATACTTGCCTTTCATAGCCAAATTTTAAGGTAGAATAAAAACATTTTCATATACATGAAATTTTATGAATTGAATTGTGCACTCCTCAAATTTATATGTCAAAGTGCTAAATGTCAGTCGCTTATTTGGAAATAGGGTTGTTGTGGATTTAGTTAAGATGAAGCCATATTGAGATAAGGTGAGCCCTTAATCCAACATGACTGGTATTCTTATTTAAAAAGAAGAAGTCTGGGCACAGAGACATGCACAATGAGAACATCATGTGAACATAAAGACAAAGATAGGACTGATACATCTACAAGCCCAGGAATACCAAAGATTGTTAGCAACCCTGCAAAAAGAAGCTGGGAAAGAGCTATGAACCAATTTCTCCCTCACAATCCTCAGAAAGAACCAAAGCTGTTGACACCCTGAATTTATACCCTCCAGAACTGTGAGACAATAATTTCTTGTTGTTTAAGCCATTCAGTTTGTGGTATTTTGTTATAGCAGCCCTAGCAAACCAATGCCTGGGATTTCAAAAAGATTTACCTACCATGCACTCCTTGTGCAGCAATAAAATGTACCCCACTAAAAACCTGAAGCAAGTAAACTTCATAAAAGAAAAGGTTTATTTTGGCTCACAGTTTTGGAGGTCTCAGACCACAGTTGTTTGGCCATGTTACTTTTGAGTCTGGGGTGAGGCAATAATCATGCCAAAAGCACATGGCAGGAGAAACTGCTTCCCTCATGGTGGCTGGGAAGCCAAGAGAGGAAAAGGGGCCTGGTTCCACAATTCCCTTTAAGGGCATTCCTCCAATGACCTAAGCCCTCCCACAACACACGGCCTCTTAAGGATCTCCACTACCTACCAACAGAACCAAAATGAGGATCAAGTCTTTAACACGTGAGCCTTTGGGGGACCGTCTAGATACAAACTGTAGTGTAGTACCAGGATATTGAAGAAGGGAGATCCCAGCCTTGCTCTAAGTATTGAAGGCAACCAGTCTAGGCTCTTAAAGTGTACCTTAAGATAGACATCAGGGGCTGAGGTTGTAGCTCAGTGGTAGAGTGCTTGCCTAGCATGTGTGAGGCACTGTTAGATCCTCAGCACCACATATAAATACATAAATATATAAATTAAATAAAAGTCCATTGACAACTAAAATTTTTTTAAAAAAACAATAGACATTTAAGATTCTTGCTGCTATCATACCATTTAGGCATTTAGGAAGACCACACCACAATTTTTGTAATTTTATAAGAATCTTCAATTTGGGTCAATGCTCATATTTTGTTTCTTTCATCCATTTTCCAGTAGTTAGTATCTTTAAAATACAAAGGATCAGTGCTTACTTAAAGGGATACTAAAGAAGAAAGGAGTTCAATAAATAATGTCCTACTTTTCATCCAGGTCTACTGTGAAAAACAGAGTTTCCAAAAATGTACTTAGTAGTGGTGGCACTAAATGTATCTGTGAGTGGTAGGTTCTATACCCAGTAAGAACATAGGAAATGCATTATATAAACTATAATTATATAAACTATATATTATATATGCATTATATAAACTATCTAAATGCATTATAGATAGCTGGAACTGAAAAGTAAACCAGGAACTAAAGTGATGTGCATGTTGGAATGCTCTGATGCATTCTGGGTCATTATGATACTTGAGGTTATATGGCTACTAATCTAAGTTGTACTTTTTCTGTTGTACCATGAATTACAATTGACTGTAGCAGGAGTGGAATTCTGTACTTTCTCTACTACCTGCTTCCATCTCTGTCTGGGATGGCTGTCTGAGTATGGTGTCATGAGAGGAAATTTGTGAACCAGACATAGAAGAGTGATGGAAGACTAGGTGAATCCTTGTAAATGATGGAATTGGAGGCAGAATTCAGGGTAATTTGAATAAATTTTTGTATTAAATCAGGAAGACTATCTCAAATAACTGCCACCCCACCCCCACCCCACCCGCCCCACCCCCGCCAGCTAACCTAGAGTGGGTTGAATTTTCTGATTAGCCGGGTCTACTCGAGGTGCCAGACACCCTACCACTAATATTTTATTTCTTAAAGGTTTTCAATCTCTTGCAATGCTTGATAACAGCAATCAAGAGCAATGACTTCTTTTGAAAACATGTGCAAGTATGGCAGTTCCATGGATTGGATCCCTCTTGAGCAGGCATGATCCAATCACAGCACTGAAGACATCATCTTCAATGATTTACTAGTTTCACTAGTATGATAATAAATGATAATTAGAAATCTTGAAAAAGTTTTTTTAATTTCTGTAAAGTTCTAAAGGAATTTCTCTCCTCCTTAAATTGGTGAGTTTGGAGGACAGTACAGAAAATGCCATAAAGTTTAGCATTCTTCAATAGTGTAGGTGCTAAATGTCATCTGGTCTGTATTTCCTTTGAGATAATTTTTTCCCAGGAAACATCTGGTTTACTCAATTGATATAAATATTATTTAAAAGAACATTATTTTGGAGACTGGGGATGTGGCTCAATGATAGAGGGCTTGCCTAGCATGCATGAGGCCCTGGGTTCCATCCCCAGCACAGCAAAAAAAAAAAAAAAAAAGTAAAATAACAGTATTTTGAAAACTATGTTAACATCTCATTTCAAAGAAAATCATAATTAACTTACAATATATCCATGTGGTATTCAACGAGACCACGTCATCCACAGATATTAAAATGATACCTTAAAATATATTGAATCTTTTAGAAAGTATTTTAAAAAGATTTTAAAGAACCTGTAAACATGCATATGACATACAAGTTGTTAAAAATAACACTACATTATATGTAGTATATGATCACAATGATATTTAATGTACAAAGAAAACACTGGAGAGACTTGCTTCAAATAGTCAACAGTAGGAGCATGGTGAGAAACAGAGCACGGTCTACTGCTGGAGAACCCTCTGGGTTTCTGGCCCCAGGCCCCTGGGTGAGCTGGAGGGCACACAGGGACCAGCCTTGGCTTGTGCCTTGCAGATACGTGCTGTGGCTGCCCACTGGCTGGGCCCAGGCCACAAAGAATAGTCAGACCAGCCTCTCCCCTAGCCCCACCTCTATGGCCTGTCAGCTGGGACCCATGGGCTGCCAGGTCTCCTGGACCAGCTCTCTCCCACCCAGTCAAAGGCCCCATTGAGGACATGGTGCCTTTGGTGAGGCATGGCGAGGGGAGACGAGGCGAGGCCTGGCATGGCAAGGCGCCGCGAGGTGAGGTGCAGCGAGGTGAGGCGAGGCCAGATGAGGTGAGGCGAGGTGAGGCGAGATGAGGCCTGGGGCGTGGCGTGGCGTGGCGTGGCGTGGCGTGGCGTGGCGTGGCGTGGCGTGGCGTGGCGTGGCGTGGCGTGGCGTGGCGTGGCAAGGGGTGAGACGAGTTGAAGCAAGAAAACTGGCCCCCACTGGAACGCCATAGAGGCTGTGGGGCTTCGAGGTCCTGAGAGGGTGGACGCCCAAAAGCTGGGCCCAGGACCGTCCAGATCAGGGCCGTGGGTGACCGCTTGTTTTTGTTTGTTTGTTTTTCAACGAGGTCACTTCGTCCTGACGAGACAAAGGCGTTAGGTGTTCAGGAAGGTGAGTGAAGTCCCCATCGACGACAAGGGGAGTTTAAGGCCGTCAAAGGCCGGTGGGGACGGCAGGGCCTTAGCGGTCGGTGAGGGACCAGTTAGTGGCCAAAGGGGAGACCATAAGGGAGGCAGGAACGGTTAGCGGTCCCTGGGGGACAGTTAGAAGCTGACGGGGCGGGGGAACGGCTAGAGGCCGGTGGTGGACTGATTTGCCGTTGGGAAAACCGTTAGAGGGCGGTGGGGGAGGCGGTTCGCAGCCATCAGGGAACAGTTAGCAGCTTGGGGGGACCATTAGAGGCCGTCAGGGGGTGGGGGCTGTTAGGGGTCCATGGGGGAACCATTAGAGGCTGGGGGTACCGAGTGGTTCACTGGGGACGGTTGGCAGGTGGGGAAACCAGGCCTTGGCGGGGGCCTGTTGGGGTCCATGGCGGGGACCTTTAGGGGCTGGGGGTGGCACTTAGTGGCCCACTTAGTTGGCAGTGTTTGGGTGGAACCGTTAGTGGCAGGGACGGGTTAGAGGCCAGTGGGGTGGGACAGGGCACGGGTGGGGACGGATAGCAGCCATCAGGGCAAACTTGGGGGTCCACGTGCGGGAACGGTGGTTATCAGCCATGGGGTGCAAAGGTTAGCAGACCCTGTTCTGCTGGTGTGAGTTCTGGCCAAGAGAGAAACAGCAGAGGAAGGCACCACGTTGGGCTCAGTGGCCGCCGCCTTGGGGAAGGTTCACTGGCCCTTGTAGAAGGCGTGTTTCTGCAGAATGAGAACACTGCTCTCAACTTTCCCCCAACCCTTAAAAGAAAACTGCTCCATCTGGACAGTCTAGATGTAAAGACGCTGACAAAATATGATAAAGTAGAGAGAGAAAATAACGTGTATTTGGGGCTGGGATTGTGGCTCAGTGGTAGAGCACTTGTCTAGCACGTGTGAGGCCCTGGGTTAGAACCTCAGAACCACATAAAAATAAATAAGTGAAATAAAGGTATTGTGTCCAAGTACAACTAAAAAGTAAATTTTAAAAAAAGAAAATAACATGTTTTGTAAATGCCTGTTTGTTTTTACTCTGTTCTGTAAATGACTTTGAAATGTTGTTAGATAGACCACCACTAGGAGCAACTCTTCAACATTTGTTCAGGGGGTTAGAGGACTTGGAGCAGAAGACTGTTGAGAAGGAAGAGAAGATCCTATGCCAGGCTGGTCAGATGTAAAAGATGTTTTTCATATTATAACCATTATTTTGTGTGTGAATTTTATTCCTCATTACTGTATGTATAGTTGACAATATTAAGTATTTTTTTAAAATATCTAGTCTTTTGGTGGGGAGGGATACTGGGGATTGAACTCAGGGGGCACTGGACCACTGAGCCACATCCCCAGCCCTATTTTCTATTTTATTTAGAGACAGGGTCTCATTGAGTTGCTTAGCACCTTGCTTTTGCTGAGGCTGCATTTGAACTCAGGATCCTCTTGCCTCAACCTCCGGAGCCGCTGGGATTACAGGTGTGCACTACTGCACTGGGTCATCTAGTCTTTCTAGGTGTTCGAAAGTGCCCAATATACATCAAAATTAGAAGTAGTAAAATGCAACGTATTTTGTGAATTTCATTTTTGTTAAAATTCATATGAAACGAAAAAAAAATCATATGAAATGTTTTGAGGGTGAGGAGAATAGCCAAAACCCTTCTCGAGTAGTATACATTGTGTGCTGGTTCTCTAGAGAAGGAAAGGGAAAGAGCACCATGCTGGTATGTTTATAATGAGGCAAGAGTAACCACTATTTCTTAGTCTATGTGTTTGTTTCACTTTGCTGTGTACATAATGTATACAAAGGACAAACAAGTCCTAATCTACATCTAGTCTTTCTAGATGCTATAGAGATTGCCAGTCTATGACAGAAGTAGAATTAGTAAACAAATTTTCTGTTTTATGTTAAATTCCTAGGAAAGATTATCTTGTGAAAATTTCAGCATTATAGTCCACTATGTTGGTAAAGGTCCAGAATTCTTATATTTTAAAGGCATTTTCAAATTAGAACTATTGTTACATGTGTGCAGTTTTGAGACTGTTGTTTACATGGGCAAATTGAGTCCTTACATGAAACATCTAGTCTATCTAGATGTTTAGAAGTGTCCAATATATGTTAAATGTACAGATAGTAAAATTTCACTTTGTAAATATCTTTTTTGCTAAAATTCATACGAAATGTTGTGTTTGGGGATGAAAATTTAAAACCACCTTTGTGAGCAGGATAGTACCATCTGTACTTGTTCAGCTATGTGAAGGATGTGGGAGGGAAGCAATTGCAAAAGATAAAATGTTAGTGTGTTCATACTTGGACATTTCCATGCATCATTTTTCTGTGTTTTGTGCATTTTGTTCTGCTGTGTATATAATGTGTAAATGAGTCCCAATTTTGTGACATCTACTCTGTAGATGTTAAAGAGGTTGCCAGTATGTGACAAAGTAGTTAGTAAAATTAGCACATTTTGTACATTTTGTTTTGAAATTCATAGGAAAGCTTGTCCTCTGTAAATGACTTACAGATAATGTTCAGTCTCCAAGCATTGTATATGCCTATATTGTCCACTGAAATGAAAGTACAAGGAAGTGAGAAGGAAAAGGTTCAAGAACCAAATGGTCATATTAGAAGATTTTACCTCAAATTACAACCTTGCTATATGTATAATTTTATTTACCAGTGCTGAATGCATAGTGGAAAAGTTCTTATGTGAAATATGTAGTCCTTCTAGACATTTAGAAGGGCTTTTAAAAGTAGTAGTAGTAGTAGTAGTAGTAGTAGTAGTAGTAGTAGTAATAGAATAAATTATTTGTAAAGATTTTTAAAAAAAAACTTCCAACAGTAGTACTCACTGTTGTTTATGGGATTCAGGATGATGTTTGTCATTTTCTTTAACCTTTTCTCTGTTTTCCAAATTTACTATAATGAGCAAATCTGTTTTATACCCAAGGAGAAGTTATTGGAAAAAAAAACACGAAGAAACAGAAATCATAGGATCTGCCTGACCTGCCTTTCCAATATAATCGAGAAAGACTGGACAGAGAATATTAGGGGTAGGTTCCAGGAAATCTCCTTGAGATGCAAATCCCAGATCCAGATATAAAATATTTTTTCAAGACAATAGACTTGTTTAAATTGTAGTTGTTTTTCAAAAGCCAAGGGTGGGAGGAAAGAATGGTCTTATTACAGTGGAGCAATACTGCCACCAAAAGAAAAATATTGAGAAACCTTCATGATCAGAGGTGAAATGAGTGAAAGAAAGGAAAGAAGAAGAAAGGGAAAGTTTATATGTATACTGATTTCCTCCTTTTACCTGTCCCTCAACTAAGGTTTATAAGAGAACCAGTCTTATTCTCTTCAGTAGTCACTATTAAGCTACTGATTGATTATGGCTGGTCTTATCTTGAGCCATTTGACTGGCTAGAAAGAGGGGTATTTCTCTTGAGATTGTGAAAGTTCTTCCTAAAGAAAACAAAAGACCTTGACAGGAGGGATGGGATGATAGCATATGCTAAACAAACATGTCAGGATCAAAACCTTTGGGTGGATTTCCAAACAGTAGTTTTCAAATTGTACTTTATGGAGTGCCAGGGATTCACTAGAAGTGGTTAGGGAAACTCATTTTAACCCAGAGTAACCCACTTTGGCTACTTTATGTATTGAATTTCCACAGGTAATTATCTTGGAAGAATAAGACAATATCAACCCCGACCCCAAGATGGCAGCACCCTGCAAAGTGGATGTGGCAACCTCCTGTGAAAGTGATGGCCAGGGCAGGGATTTTGGATCCTGGCTGGACGGATGGTTGGAGGTGCTGGGAGTGGACCAAGCCATTTATGGTGCCTACATCCTTGGTGTCCTGCAGGAGGAGGAGGAGGAAGAGAAGCTGGACGCTCTGCAGGGTGTCCTGTGTGCTTTTCTGGAAGAAGATGCCCTCCGTAATATCTGCAAGGAGATTGTGGAACGGTGGTCTGAAACTCAGAATGTTGTCACTAAAGTGAAAAAAGATGAGGTGCAGGCCATTACTATCCTCATTGAGAAGCAGGCACAGATTGTAGTGAAGCCCAGGGTAGTGTCAGAAGAGGAAAAACAGAGAAAAGCTGCCCTGCTGGCCCAGTATGCTAATGTAACAGATGACGAAGATGAAGCAGATGAAAAGTATGATTCAGGTGCCACCATGATGAACATTAGTTCTGACAAATCTCTGTTTCGAAACACCAATGTAGAAGATGTCCTCAAAGCTCAGAAATTGGAGCGAGACTCACTTCGGGATGAATCCCAAAGGAAGAAGGAACAGGACAAGCTACAGAAGGAGAAAGATAAACTAGCCAAGCAGGAACGCAAGGAAAAGAAAAAGACACAGAGAAGGGCACGAAAGTGATAACCCTGACCTGTTTAATTCTTTCTCCACATCAAGAATTTGATCAAAGGGAAAACTGATTTTGCATTATGTGCATTTAAGAGAAATGGGGGAATATTGCATAGTGATTTTACAAAGCTTTTCCACTTTTGTTTGCATGGTCAAAAGGAAAGTCACAATCACTTCTAATAGCAAAATTTGCCTTATTTTGGTGGTGTGGGTGACCAGATTACTATAATTGATGTCTTTAACAAAGAGCTGCACTGGGGCAATCTTTACATTTAATACAGAAGTTTTGTGTTCCTTTGGCTCTTTTTTATTTTAATTTGTTATATATGACAGCAGAATGCATTAAAATTCATATTACATATATAGAGCACAATTTTACATATCTCTGATTGTACACAAAGTAGAGTCACACCATTCATGTCTTCATACACATACTTAGGATAATGATGTCCATCATATTCCACCATCTTTCCTACCCCCATGGCCCCTCCCCTTTCTCTCCCTCCCCTTTGCTCTATCTAGAGTTCATCTAATCCTCCCCCATGCTACCCCTCCCAACCTCACCATGAATCAGCCTCTTTATATCAGAGGAAACATTCAGCATTTGTTTTTTGGGGATTGGCTAACTCCACTTAGCATTATATTCTCCAACTCCATCCATTTACCTACAAATGCCATGATTTTATTCTCTCTTTTGTTGAGTAATATTCCATTGTGTATATATACCACATGTTTCTTTATCCATTCATCTACTGAAGGACATCTAGGTTGGTTCCACAGTTTAGTTATTGTGAATTGTGCTGCTATGAACATTGACATGGCTGTGCCCCTGTAGTATGCTGGTTTTAAGTCTTTGGGTATAAACCAAGGAGTGGGGTAACTGGGTCAAATGGTGGTTGCATTCCCAGTGTTCCAACGATTCTCCATACTGCTTTCCATATTGGCTGCACCAACTTGCAGTCCCACCAGCAATGAATGTGTGTGCCTTTTTCCCCACATCTTTTGGCTCCTTTTTTTTAATAAAATGTCTTCTCTTGCCTTGAATAAGTTTTCCATAGATAAATACCAGGATTCAAAACGCTACCTGTTAGAGTTTTTAACTAGAAGAAACATGACCATTCCTCTGAAAAGTGGAAATACAAACTACTTCAGAGGTGATATTTACTCCTAAATATAGTATTGTTCTATGGCTGATATATAAAGCTAATGAGGAAGCCAGGTTGGGGTGGTGCACATCTGTAATCCCAGCTCCTGGGAAGGTTGAGGCAGGAGGATAACAATTTTGAGACCAACTTGAGCAAGTTAAACTAGTCTCAAAGGCCTAGGGACTTAGCTCAGTGGTAGAGCACCACTGGGATCAATCCCCAGTGCTGCCAAAAAAAAAAAAAAAAGAAAAGAAAGTAAAAGCTAATGAGGAACCCTATCTGTATCCAGATTTTATGTTACATGACAGCAAACAAGAAAAGTGGGAAGAAATTATTTGGAGTGTGTTCAGGATCTGAGATCTTTTTTAAAGAACATTTCAACCTATTGGAGAAAAGATGTTTTGAAATAAAGATAAGTTAGATTTTTCCTCTTCTAGGCTGTGACACAAGGCTGTGTCAGTATTAAGTGCAGCTGATTATTAAGCTAGATTCATTTTTTTATAATCATGAATTCTCTTGAGTGCCAGTAGGAATTTTTTTCCAATTTTTCCTAAACATGAATATTAAGATCTGGTAATTACTGGTTTAGAGACACTGGGAAAATTAACCCTTTTAAAGTAACATGGGGCTAGGGCTAGGGCTCAGCAGTTACACACTTGCCTGCCATGTGTGAGGCACTGGGTTTGATTCTCAGCACCATATATAAATAAATAAATAAGAAACACTGGAAATCTTGCTAACAAAGATATAAGAGTGTACATAGTAGGTGCTTAACCAATTTATTGAATGAATGAATGACCGAACAAACTGCCTGGGAGAGTCAAAAGTGAGCAGGAACTCTTCATTTCTACCTTTTTCACATGCCACATTGAATTTAAATAAGGCCCTTCTCTACTTGACTTCAGGCAATAGTAGACTGTCAGACTGAAAAGAACAATTTCTCTGACAAGACAAAGTAGATATTTTTATACTAGGAGTCAGCAAACTACCAACTGCAGGGCAAATTTGGCCATCTCTTTTTGTATGGTACAAACTAAAAATGTTTTTTGTTTTACATTTTTAAGCAGTTATAAGAAAAAAAAACACATGATAAAGACCATATTGTGGCCTGTAAAACCTACTACCTAGCTCCTTAGAGATGGTTTGATGACCTTTGTTTTATATCATTAACTAGGAGATTAACAAAAACTTTCACCATTTTGTAGAAAGTTGAAAATAAAAATGCATGGTTAAGGAAAAGGAAATATGTCACCTCTTCATAAAGTCCTGTAACCAGGCATTACAAAAAATTGTTTTTAAATAAAATAAGTCGCCAAAAAAAAAAAAAACTTGCCAAAATCATGGCCTAGAGCATCACCTAGCTTTTGGTGCTTGATTTAATGTTTATAGAATCATTGTGGATGGAAGTTTCAGTCAGATTTGTTGGGATAGGACTAGAACATTTGCTCCCCTCATTTGTCCATTTCCCCAGAATTAGATGAAATCAGGATGTCTCTAGGTTCATTCACCTTTTGAAATTCACTGTATGTTGTAGAGTAATCCGAAAGTGAGAGGTTGGTTCTCATGATTGACTATACAAGGTTTCTTAAATCTTTTAAGTGGCATGTGTCACTTCCACTTGGATTCTATAGGCCATGGTAGTCACAAAGCCAATCCTGATATCCATGGGGCTGGAACATAAGCCTTTCCTAGTGAGGGGCCCCAAAGGGGGCAAGTATTTCAAGCAGTAATACAATTTATATGAATTCTTTAGAAAATAGAAAAGGAACGTAGCACTCAAAACATTTAAAATTCTCAATTTCACTATTAGCCAAATGCAAATCAAATCAATCATCTGTTGGGTTGAAGTTGAAAAAAAAATTTAATGGATAATTATCCAGTATGAGTTAGGATGGAGGGAAATGAGCAATTTTAAACATGGGATTTTATTTTTTTCCATATTTTATTGATGCATTATAGTTATATATAATGGTGGGATTTATTGTTAAATATTCATATATGCACACAATATAACAATATAATTTGGCCAATCTCATTCCCCAGTATTTTCTCTTTGCCTCCTCCTTCCTCCTCCCCCTGGTCCCTTTTCTCTACTATACTGATCTCCTTTTGATTTTCACCTCCCCCACACACACCTTCCTTTTCTGTTTTCCTCTCTAGCTTCCACATATGAGAGAAAAAAATATGTGCACTGACCTAAGTTTGGCTTATTTTTCTTGACATAATTTTTTAAACTTCCAACCATTTTTCATGTAAATGACATATTCTTTATGGCTTAATACAACTTAATTGTGTATATACCACATTTCTTTATCCATTCATCCATTGATGGACACCTTGGCTAATTCCATAGTTTGCTATTGCACACACTGTTTTTAGTAATGTAAATTGGAATTTTGGGAGAATAATTTGATTGCACCTATAAATTTTTTAAATTTTTCATATATTTATGCAAACAGTTTTACTTCTCAGGATCTATCCCACATACCTGTCTGCTAGTACCTAGTGTTAACAATGACAGGTATATGAAGCCAGTCTAGTTTTCATATCCTTCAGTCCATGTTTCCCTATTCCTCACTTTGGACATTTTTAGAAGTTTCTACTTAGACTTGCTCCAAAATTTCACTATGATACACCATATTGTAGGATCTTTTCACACTTATCCCAGGTACCACTCAATGGGCCATTTCAGTTTGGGCTATCTGATGGTTGTCTTTGCTTATTTGTATTTTTTTTTTCTTCCTGCAAGGTATCTATTGGCTATCTTAAATTGTTTCTCAAACTCTCATGTTTATTGTCACAATTGCCCTATGCATGCTTTCTCATTCTCTCTCTCTCTCTCTCTCTCTCCCTCCCTCCCTCCCTCCCTCCCTCCCTCCCTCTCTCTCTCTCTCCTCTGTTTTCCAGGAGATTTTACTTATGACTAACATTATAGGACTTTGGAAATATGTGGATAAAGATACAGAGACAGAAGACAAGTTGTGTGAAAAAAGTGAAGAAAAACAATGATATTATTAGCTTCTTTTTATTTATTTGTCTTATACTCGACAGCTTCTTTTTATTTATTTGTCTTATACTCGACAGTAGAAAGCTAATCAATTTATTGTACACAAATCGAGCAGAATTTTTCATTTCTCTGGTTGTGCATGAAGTAGAGTCACACCATTCGTTCAATCATACATGTACCTAGGGTAATGATGTCCATCTTATTCCACCATTTTTCCTACCCCTTTACTGCCTCCCTCCCTCCCCTTTGGCATTAGCTTCTTTTAATTAAGCTGAACTATAAAATTTGGTGAGATTCAGCCTTTTAAATTGAAACATGGTAGTTTCATGTTGTTCACATGATACATAATATACAGATGAGACAGAACAAGATAAGAACTAAAAATAAATAATACTTGGAGGAGGGAAGTAACCTAAATTCTCAGTTTTCATAAAAGAGCCAATAGAGCAGCTTATAATAATCAAAAGAGGGTGTTGAAAACCTCCTGGTAACCTGAATGCATCACTGAGACTGCATATTTTCTTATGTCTTTGAGACTCAGGTGCAACACATTCTAGCCTTACTGGTGAACGGATTGCTTTCACTAATACTACCCCACATTGAGCAGCATAGCATGGAGCAAGACTCTATTTACTGGAGTAAGACAAGGTGGTAAGCACAGGACTTTGCCTTAGAAGTGCCAAGTTAGCAAAAGCTAGCAATGAGGAGATCCTAATGGTGCCTATGCCCTGAGCAGTCCCACAGATAAATCCTCTGAAACAGCCCTAATGTTGGGCAGAGCACACAACCCCAGTCTATTTGACCTCTATTTCAGTTAGCATCACCTGTGGCTGGTTGCAGTGGTCTAGGGCCGTAAGTCCACCTTGGCAATAGATAGCCAGTGAGAGTGTGGGCCTTAGTCTTACCCAGCGCTATGCTAGTCTTGGCAGGCTGTGAGTTCATGGTGTGATGCAGCATTGCAGTTTTTGTAACCACAGTGTGGCATAGGAAACTGGGGCTGGTTCCTTCATGGGATACTGTCCAGAGCCAGTAAGAATTCCACAGTGCTTGACTAAAGGTTAGTGACTGTGGATGAGGCATTTGGACCTATCTCAGGCCTAGAAGAGGCTTGTAGGGATGAACTATCTTTGTAGGGTTCTCACCCAATTCATGCTGAACACACCTACTATATATTTGGGGAAAACCTGGGCGTGGATTGCCCTCTAGTGCTAAAACAATAACAACACACCAACAGAGGACTCGTGGCAAACCTGAATTTCAGGAACAATCCAGTGCTGAAATAGCAGAAGTGAATACAAGCTCAGAGAAAATAAGCAGCCGTTTGAATTTCTGGAAAGACAGGCACAAACAAAGCCATATTACAAAGACTATAATAAATGCCTAATCCAATAAGCATCAAGAACTTCTAGGGAACCATGACCTGATATAAAGGTCAGCATAGCATGGAGCAAGACTGACCACATAGTAACCAGTAAGGGGCAATTCTTAGAAAATGTAAAAGAGATTTTTTTTAAAAACTAAATGAACTTTAAGAGAACACAGAGAAATAATTAAATACTACAACAGAGAAACTTGACACAGAGATGAAAGCAATTTTAAAAATCATGAAACTCCTTGAACTAAGAAATATTAAGAAAAATTAAAAATGAGAATTATTTTTTAATTTATTTCTTACATGACAATAGTAGAGTGCATTACATATATAATTACCCATTCACAGCACAATTTTTCATAACTGTATAGAGTATGTTCATGCCAAATTATGCCACTATACATGAGCTCTCTTATTTTTTTTTGCATTACAATTCTTAATACACCTTTATACCACAAAAAAATGAGAATTATTAATAGCACAATAGATCAAACAGAAGAGGGAGATATCTCCATACTACTTGAAGTTGGGGGAGGGGCAATCAACTCTTTCCTTCTTCAATGTGTCTTTTATACTAAAACCAGGAATTATGTTCTCTTACCTGGCTTCCTTAGTTCTTGTGAAGGTAGTTTAGTGCATTAACAGCTGTTTAAATTGCTATGTCTTTGGAGATGATCACCACAAGATCTTAGCTACCACATTGCTCCATCTCCTGGAGTCATTATACTGCTATCTTTAAAGAAACAACTTTATTCTTCAGTCTTTCATATACCTATCAGTTTTTTCTTTAGAAAAGCATTCCAGAAATTATATAATTACTGATTTTTGAGAATGCAAAGAACATCATTTTAAATGATGATGTTTTCCTTAAGGCTTTACCCTTCCACATTGTTTTTAGCATTTAAGCAGTAATTTCTAGGTATAGAAGCAATTTATAAATGAATTATCCATGGAAATAATGGAATTTAGGAGCTCCTGATATGGTTTAGATCTGAAATGCCCCCAAAGGCTCGTGTATTGAAGGCTTGGTTCATAATTCAGCAATTTTCAGAGACAGAACTGTTGGTAAGTGACTGGATTATAAGGGCTCTTACCTCATCGATGGATTAGTCTATTGGTAGATTCATAGCTAATGGCATTATTGGTAGGTGGTGGAAACTTCAGGAAGTAGATTGTAGTTGGAGCAAGTGGGCCTATAGAGGCATGTCCTTATAGGATACATTTTGTCCCTTGTCTCTTCCTATCTATCTTTGCTTCCTGATTGCTAGGAGGTGAGCAGCTTTGCTCCACCACATCCCTCCCCACCACAATGTTCTGCCTCACCACAGACCTAGAAAAAAATGGAACCAAGGGAGCATGGACTAAAACCTCTGAAATCACAAGCCAACATAAATCTTTCCTCCTTTAAGTTGTTTTTCTCAGGTATTTTTGAAACAGTGACTAAAAGCTGAGCACATTTTCCCTGCTATTATTGCCTCTGGGTTACTGTATTATCCCTCTTCCTGCTTTTCTGACTCACTGGCCATGCTTTTATAAATAATCCCTTTATTAAATTTGGCTCTATTCTTTATTTTCCATTGAGAACCTGACTGATAAATAACAGGGCACCCTCGCATGCATGTGCATGCACATGCACCACATATACCTAACACAACTACCCCACAAGTCCCATCATAGACACACTATGACACATAAATAAATATCATCAAATCATGGAACAGAATTTTGCACAGATGGGGACAAAGATTTCTGAGATTTTTGAGGGGAAATTATTAAGAAATCAATGAATCAATGAGAGGGAGAATAAAAACCAGGGGCTAAGTAATAAATGGAGTACATTTAATATCACGTTTGTATGTTAGACTTAACTTTGCGAATGGTCATTTTTATATGTCATTGGTATGTGTGTTGGATTACATACATATAGAAAGTTTTTCTAATGCATTACCATGATCAAAAGCTGAATTTAAATACAATATAACACATACAGGTAAGATAAAGGGTTATTTTTCTTATATTCAAAAACCTTTTATAAACTGATTAAACTAACATAAGCAGCATAAATCAACATTTGGCAGCAGTTAGTAATGTTATTGTAGTCAATTGTTCATCTTTTCCAATATGTCTTAACAGTTTTTAAAAATTTTTTCTTTTAGTTGTAGATGGACACATTTTATTTATTTTATGTGATGTTGATGATCAAACCCAGTGCCTCACATATGCTAGGCAAGAGCCGTACCACTGAGCCACAGTCATAGCCCCTATTTTAACATTTTTTAAGAAAAAAGATTCCTAAGAAACTATCATATTTTTTCATGTAATTAACTATAAAATATTTATACCTTTAATTTTTATGTTTATAATTTTATCCTATTTGAAATACATATTTGTGAATCACATAAAGAAAGGTTGCATTTTTTACCCAAATGGAAAGTCATTTGTTCTGTTTTCAAAACTCATGCTACCATTTTGAAGGGAAAGTTACTTGGATTGCAAGTCCTAGGTCTTTAGTGTACTGGATTTCATTACATAGGGAATAACAATTTACTATAATCAAAGAATATTTTCTATTAATGTGAGGTTTTCAGATTTTTAAGGGTATGAATTTGTGTCTTTTCAATGACTCAAAAAGTAGGGTTGGGCTATCTGTTGTAGTAATAGGGCTCCTCCAGACATGGTCCTGTACCACAATGTTGATTTGTATGAGAGTTTGAGTATGAGAGTGCTCTCTGACCAATGGCCTGTTCCAAGAAAATACCAAGTTTTCATGAGTTTCCAATGTCCCAAATCTTCATGGAAAATCCCATCACCAGTGAAGTTCTCTTTGCTTCCAGCATCCTATAGACTTTATAAAGAAAATCTGTTTTACTAAAATGTATATATAATTCTAATGATAATATTTCTTTTAAAAAATTTATAACTTTAAAAAGTTCTTTCAAGGTTATTTTGCCAAAATGGTGAAATAGGATTTTCTGTAGCATGTCATGGAAACATCAATTCAAACAACTATTCACGCATGAAAGTACTTTCATAGGAGCTAAGGACATCAGATAGCACAGAAGTAGGAAAAGATGTATTGAAAAGGATAGGGGAAAATTATGAATGTAATGCACTTCTCTATTGTGATGTATGTAAGAAATAATTTTTTTTAACTGTCAAAGCAGGATCTCCTTTAATGAGAAAACATACACAGCTAATATAATGTACAGGAGCCAATCAGGGTAAAGGTCAGCAGGGTGGGGAGAATTTACATCTACACCCATCCTACAGGCAGTAATGGGACACAAGAGCTGTCCTTGAGGGCAGAAGGGTTCTGAGCCTATCCTAGAGGTGGTCTGATTCTTCATCACAACCCATGGCAATGCCTTCTGACTAATCGCTAGGTGCTCTCTTAGCCACCTGTGGCCCCAGAACTGGGAAGCGAGTAGCAGCCAGCAAGTTAGGTTTCCTCTTTTCTGATGCAACATGCCCCACATTACATCATGCCCTACATCTCCCCCATTTTGTTTTATTTGCAGGTATTTGCCTTACTCAAGAGTGTACCTGTCCTAGGTTGTCCCCCTCTGGGGATCTTACCCGTCATTGACTACCACTCTGGCTCTTCAGGCAGTTCACCTGCAAGGTCAGCAGACCCAATGGGAAGCTTTAAGGAAGGGAGATGGCTATCGCCTATGAAGGAAACCTTTTTGCTCCCGGGTTACACCTGCATGTCCTGATAGAGGCCATGACCAACCTCATAGGGTCATAATTTTTTAAAAAAGATAGGAAAGTCTGTTTTACATTACCTGCACCACCCCTTCCTCAATACTAGGTAGCAGAGCATGGAGAGAGACAACCCCACATGGACGAGGAGAGACAAGTGAACAAACTCCAAACCTGGCACACTCCAGATTGTTCTTTCTGAAATCAGCATGTTTAATTATCAAAAACATGCAAAATCTCAAAGGAAATGAATTAAAATAATCTGCCCTTATACTTATTGTTAGTTGATCATTTTTTTGCTGGATAAAAGAATAGAAAGTTTTCCTGTGAAACTCTCTTGGAAGCACAGCATTGAAAGGTCTCTTCATTTCATTTTAACAATGGAAGGTACTACAAAGACAATTGCAACATCATCATAGTCATATGTTTTCCTTAATACTTTGTCTGTTATTCGTATGCCAGAAATACTTTGCAGGCCCAGTTTTAAGGACAGTAGTGTTAGGGTAAAGCAGAGAGATGACTTTGTGGACAGCTTTCCAAGATACCTTCCTGAATTTCCACACCAACGAACAGAAGGTGTATCACACATTTTCAAAACCAATTTCATTTTCTTATCACTACAGTTTGTTATCTTGCAGGTAATATGAAAAGGCTCTTCCAGAATTACAGTATCTGGGATTTTCTCCAAAGACAGCTTTATGTTTCCATAAAATGGAGCCTCTCTTTCAAGCTGGATTGTCTGTAGTATTGCCATTTCACCCAGATTTCTTTTCCATAATATATCTAATTTTCCCATATCCATTAGTCCCCTAATAGTACTAGCTTTCTCTGAATATTCTGGCTTCAGCTGAAGGTGGTATAAGTACTGGCGTCCTTCTGTTGATTGCAAAAATGTCCTTGTTCCAAAGGTACACTCAACTTCTCCACCCTGGTTAACAGTATTTAATTCTACTCCAGTGTACATTTCAGATGGCTCTAAGGAAACCTTTTGTATAAACACAGTTGAAGATGACATATTCTGAATCTGGACTTCAAGAAATAAGTCACCCATTTCTGAATTGTAAAACTTGGTTTCAATGTCCAATGGTGAGGAGAAAGAAAATAAGCAGATTTTATTAAAAAACATTCTCTCTCCACAGTAAGTTGAATGAATAGACACTGAAGCCACAGGGACAACTCTTCAACATCCATTACTTGGTCATGAATGACATCATCAATAGAGTTGGCCCCAAGTTCTGCCACTGTAGCCATGGAGACTAAAAGATGTAAGTGCTGAGTGCTTGTATGAAGATTAGGGTTTTCAGTATTGTCTTTACAACTTAATTGCTATCACCGAGAATTCTCATATAACTCTAATCTTTATCTCTTCCTCCGAAATGTAGTTCTGAGGATTTGTGGTGATGTCAATCTTTCCCTCAAATCTTCACAATTCTGGTGGAAATCTACTTTTCATGAGCTGGTTAGAGAAATTAGCAGACATGTCTCTATCTTAACAAGGGCCTGGAGAGTTAATGAACAATTATGCTTAGTAGACAGCATCACTGAGTGTCAGAAAGATTTCCTGTCTGGGTTGATTCCTTTCCATTTTGACTACAATTTTCCTCATTGTTTAAAAATATATCCAGGATTCATTTTAATCAGAGTAATGTGACAGACACTGATATAAGTGCCTTGGAAAGAAGAGTTTATTACTTAAAATTCCCAAGGAAAGAGGACACAGTGCACTTCAGAGGACCACATGAGGAAATATTAGGGTTGATCTAGAGGCAGAAGAAACCAGGGGCAAGTAGAATCACAAGTCATTATTATGGTTTCTGTGGGTAAGACAAGGCAGGACAGGGAGACATAGGACTGACTAGTTTGAATAACATCAGCGGGCTCAGAGCTATAGAAACTGCCCCTAGATACCTAGTGCCTGGCCCTGGAGTAATAACAAGGCAAAGGAATAGTGGCTTAACCTGCAAGAGCTTAGTAAAGGACATAGTTGATAGCTATGGACCCTGAATTTGTTGGTCTGCATATGACAGGTACACTTACAAGGGAGTTGTTTTCTGTATCTAGGAATCAGCTAGCTCTTGTATGGGTAGTCTCTTTGGCAGACCAGCAAGGCCCTGAGTAATCAAAGAATCATCAAATACAATAGCAAAACACAATATACTTACTCACTCTAGTGACTGGCAATAGGATGAGGTATAGAGAGGCTCAGAACAAAGCAAGCAGGATTTTGCACAGAAGAAAGGACTTGGCCTCAAAATAACTCTTTTATCAATCAAAATAATTCCTATATCAGGGTCTGACCTGAGAAGTAGAACCAGTAGGAGATAGATAATAGATAGACAGACAGATAGATAGATTTTTATTACAGGGAATTGACCTACACACTTGAGGGAACTACTTAAACAATCCCTATAATGCTGTCTCAATGGATGGAGCTTTACATATCTACAGAATGGGTCACCTTTCTACCTGATTATCAAAATCTTCCTTTACTTAGATTGCCCTTTGGTGAGAATTCACACAGGACACTAGTATCTTCACATTCTGTGATAATGTGGAGATTTCTATCCTCATATTTTTTCACCAGGCCTCTTCAACTCCTATTTTCCAATCATGTTTTATCCAAATCCTGGGCCTTTCAGACAAACTACTGACCACAGTCCATAGATTGTTTTAGACTCTTACCTCTGGCCATTTCTCCTTCCAGTAAAAGCAAACAAGCAAGTAAGTGCACTGTTTGAAGTTTTATGCATTAAGAAAATGCAGTCCATTTACTGCTGCCCTCTTAGGGCTGCCCCAAAGTTGATTGCTACTGCTATGACTGTTGGGTCATGCATTTGGGATGCTTCTTCATGGTAGAATCTTCTTGAGCCTCATCTTGTGTAATGCTGTTGTGTACACCCAACTTTATAGCTGTATGGCTTGAGTCACAAGACACCTAGTTCATGGTGAAAGGCTTAGATCATGAGCTTTTGGCTCATGGTTGCACATTCAGTCTCTACTCAGTCTCAATAGCAATCCAAAAGTTGTTTTTCACAAGAAGAGTAATTTTCTGCAGAGGATGGATAGTATTTTCCCCAAAGCCTAAGGTTCTGCATGTTATTCACTGTTGTGGTCCCCAAGCAGCATATTTACATGCCACTGACTCTTTAGACATCATGGAATCTGCTGGATTAAGTGGCCCAGTAGCTTTCATGGCATCCTGGACCTCTTGCAGAGGCTTCAATTGTTCTGGACTTAAATCAAATTAAAGTAGTCAATATCACAATAAACAGTATTTCTACAAACTAGAAATGGGTATTGGCAAATTGAAACAAAAATCTATCCCAGATTTCTAGTTTCTGGTGTGGCTTGTAAGGAGTTTAGACATTGTCATCCTGTTTTAACAACAAACAAAAGCTGAACAAACTGAAAAATACTTTTTATATCCAGCAAGAGAATTGAGACCATAGAGCAATAAGTATGTGCAAGTCTGAGAGTTAAAAATGCTAGCCCTGGGCTGGGGATGTGGCTCAAGCGGTAGCGCGCTCGCCTCGCATGCATGCAGCCCGGGTTCAATCCTCAGCACCACATACAAACAAAGATGTTGTGTCCGCCGATAACTAAAAAATAAATATTAAAAAAATTCTCTCTCTCTCTCTCTCTCTCTCTCTCTCTCTCTCTCTCTCCCTCCCTCCCTCCCTCCCTCTCTCACTCTCTCTTTAAAAAAAAAATGCTAGTCCTGCACAATCATAGAGGAACCTGTACTCCTTTGTGAGTTTTATCTCCAGGATTTCTACCACATTGTCAAACTAAAGATAGAAAAAAATATCCAATCTGGTAGGGTGTTATGGTTTAAATATGAAATGACCCCAAAGTTCATGTGTGAGGCAATGCAAGGAAGTTCAGAGGTGAAATGATTGGATTATGAGAGCCTTAACATGATCACTGTACTAATCCGCTTGAATGGATTAACTGGGTAGTAATTATAGGCAGGTGGGGTGTAGCTGGAGAAGGTAAGTCACTGGGGGTGTACCTTTGTGGTTTATATTTTATAAAATATATATTTTATATTTCCTGTGTATTTGGAAAGTTTTTCTATCATTTTAGTTTTAACTTAAATTACAGTCAAATCCATATCTTACAACAATCCAAAGGTCTGGATTATTAATATTTTGTTGAGGATTTTTGCAGAGAGTTCATTGTTTTGTCTCAAGCTAGTGAAACTCTTTCTTT
Organism: Callospermophilus lateralis; assembly: GCF_048772815.1. Taxonomy (NCBI): domain Eukaryota; kingdom Metazoa; phylum Chordata; class Mammalia; order Rodentia; family Sciuridae; genus Callospermophilus; species Callospermophilus lateralis. Next base: position 47,442,465 of record NC_135325.1, read on the forward strand.
GCTTCCTGATAGCCATGCCCTGAGCTGCTTTCCTCTGTCATGCCCTTCTGCCATCATGTTCTACCTCAACTCAGGTCAAGAGCTATAGAGTCAGCAACCACAGACTGAACCTCTGAAATCATGAGTCAAAAAAACTTTTCCTCCTCTAAGTTGTCTTGGTCACAGCAGTGCAAAGCTGCCTAAAACAGGGTGAAGAGATATACATGTCCCACAGCATTCTGTTGTTTATTTTTATTTTTAAATTAACCAGTGTATAGATGTATTTTCATACATGATACATTGTAAAGTGGCTAAATAAAGACATTTTACAGATATATTACCTCAAAAACTTACTTTTTGTGATGAAAACACTGAATATTTATTCTATTAGCAATTTTCAAGTATATAATATGTTGCTATTAACTAGAGTCATCATAATTTACAATATTCTTCAACTTTTTCCTCTTTTTTAATTAAAATTTTGTCTCCTTGGACCAACATCTCCCCAATCCTCCCACCCTAGGCTCTTGGTAACCACCATTCTTTCTGCTTCTATGAGTTTGACTTCTATATTCCATATATAAGGGAGATCATGCAATATTTGTCTTTCTGTCCAGCTTATTTCATTTAACAGATGTATCCATCTTCTTGCAAATGACAAGACTTCCTTCTTTTTCAAGACTGAATAGTATTCCATTGTGTGTATGTACCACACTTTATTTATTCATTTGCTAATGAACACTTAGAATCATTAAATATCTTAGTTACTGTGAATAATGGTGTAATGAAAATGAATTTGCACATATCTATTCAACATACTGAGTTTAGTTTGTTTGAATACATATGCAAAAGTGGCATTTCTAGATCATGTAATCATTGTTTAATTTTTGAGGAAACTCCATACTGTAGTCCATAGTGATGACCCAATTTACATTTCCACCAGAAATGTATAAGGATTCTCTGTTCTTCATATCCTCACTAATATATGATTTGCAAACGTTTTCTTTCATTGTGTAGGTTCTCTCATCACTCTGTTGATACTTTCCATGGCTGTGCAGAAGCTTTTAAGTTTGATATAATCTCATTTGTCTATTTTTGCTTTAATTACCTGTGTTTTGGGGGTCATATCTAAAATAATCATTGCCCAAACTAATGTCATAGAACTTTTCTTCTGTTTCCTTTTAGTAGTTTTAAAGTTTCATGTGTTATATTTACTTATTCTTAAATGATTTTAAATGAGGTCTGAGAGGAAGTACTAATTTTATTCTGCATGTGGATATACAGTTTTCTCAATACCATCTATTGAATATAATTTTCCCATGTTGTGTGTTCTTGAGAACATTGTAAAAAAATTGACTATAAATGTGTGGGTTTATTTCTGGGCTATCAATTCTGTTCCATTGGTTTATGTGTTTATTTTCATTCCAGTACTATACAATTTTGATTATTATAGCTTTGAATTATTTGGGGGGGGGATACAAGGGATTAAACCCAGGGATGCTTAACCACTGAGACACATCCTCAGCCCCCCCTTTTTTGAGACAGGCTAAGTTGCTGAGGCTGGCTTTGAACTTGTGATCCTCCTGCCTCAACCTCCTGAGCCACTTGGATTACAGGTGTACACCATAGTACTTGGTTTGAGGTAGATTTTTGAAATGAGATAGTGTGGTGCCTCTGGTTGTGTTCTTTTTGCATAAGATTGTTTTGGCTATTCAGGGACTATTGTGGTTCTATGTGAATTTTAAGTTTGTTTTTCTTATTTCTGTGAAATACCATGAGAATTTCAATGGCACTCATATTCAATCTGTATATTGCTTTGGGGAATATAAACATTTTAACAATATTAAACCTTCCAGTTTATGATATAGGAGTTTTTTTTATTTATTTGTGTTTCTTCAATTTTTTCATCAGTGCTTTATAGTTTATAGCATAAAGACCATTCACCTCCTTGGTTAAACTTATTCCTAAGTACCTTTTGATGTTATTGTAAGTGTAATTGTTTTCTTGATTTCTCTTTGGGAAAGTTCATTGTTTTTATACAGAAACACAACTGCTATTGCAAGTTGATTTTGAATCCTACAATTTCAGTAAATTAATTTCCTTTTTAGTAGGTTTTTTGTTTTGTTTTGTTTTGGTTTTGGTGAAGTTGTTAGGATTCTCCATGTATAAGTTCATGTCATCAGCAAAGAGACAATTTCACTTCTGTGTTTGTGGTTTGCTTGAATTATACTTCTTTCACTTGACTAAATTATCTGGATAGGGTTTCTAGAACTATGAAGACTAGAGGTAGCAAGGATGGATATTCTTGTTTCTCATTTTAGAGGAAAAGATTACAACTATTTACAACTGAGTATGATTATTAGCTATGGGATTGCCATATATAGCTCTTATTGTGTTAAGGAACATTCCTTCTATACCAATTTGTTGAGAATTTTTATTATAAAAGAATGTGAAATTTTGTCAAATACTTTTTTTCATCCATTGAGATGCTTATATTTTTATCCTCCATTCTGTTAGTGTGGTGTACCTCATTTATTGATCTGCCTATTTAGAATCATCCTTGCATCCCTGGGATAAATACTGCTTGGTGAAATGTGATATTAAATTTAGTTCATTTTTATTTTGTTGAGGATTGTTGCATCTATGTTCATCAAAGATATTATGATATTGGCCTATTTCTGCTTCCTTGTTTGATTTTGGTGTCAGGGTAATGCTGGCCTTGTCAAATGATTTTGGAAGTATAACCTTTCTTCTAATATTTTGGAAGAATTTGACAAGTATTCCTACTAGTTCCTCTTTGTTTGGTAGAATTCAGCAGTAAGTGAAGCCATCATGCTGTAGAGTTTTTCTTTGATGGGAGATTTTTTAAATTACTAATTCATTCTTTTTATCCATTATTGGTCTGTTCAGATTTTCTTCATGATTCAGTTCTGATAGGCTATATTTGAGTAGGAATTAATTCATTTTTCTAAGTGATTCAGTTCACTGGCATATGATTTTTCACAAAAGACTCATGATTTTTTGTATTTCTGTTGTATCAATTGTATTATCTTTCATTTCTGACTTTATTTATTTGTGTATTCTCATTTATTCCTTAGTTTAGGTAAAAATTGTTGATTTTATCTTTAAAAACAATGCTTAACTTTCTTTTTCTTTTCTATTGTTTTTCTGATCTTGTCTCTATTCATTATGCAATGATCTTAATTGTTTCTTTCCCTCTACTAGCTTTAGGCTTAGTTTATTTTTCTTTTTCTAGTTCTTTGAGATTTAATATTAGGTTATTTATTTCAGATTTTTCTTATTTTATGATTTAGGCATTTGTTGCTTCAAGTTTCTCTCTTAGAACTTCTTTAGATTCATTCCATAAATTTTGATATGTGGGTTTCCATTTTCTCTTGTCTGGAGATTTTTTAAAATTTCCCTCTTAATTTCTTCTTTGTCTCTTTGTTTGGGAGAATGTTGTTTAATTTCCATAAAGTTATGTATTTTTCAAAATTCCATTCATTATTGCTTTCTAGTTTCATATCATTGTGATCAAAAAAGACATTTAATGCTTGGTCTTTTCAATTTTTAAAAATTTGTTAAGATTTGTCATGTGACCTAACAGATATCTGTCCCAGGGCATGCTCCATGTGTGCTTAAGAAGACTGTATTCTGCAGCTGCATATATCCATTAAGTTCATTTGATCTTAAGTGCAGTATAATTCCAATGTTTACATCTTTATTTTCTGTCTGTATTATCTGTCTATTGTTGAAAGTGGGATATTGAAATCTTTTATTGTCTTGTAGTCTATTTGCCTTTCAGATCTCTTAATATTGACTATGTATTTATGTGCACCAATGTTCAGTGCATATATGGCTGTGGTTCTTTGGATATACCCATCTCTCATGCTCTTGGGGCAAGTTTCCCCTGTAATCTTAGTTTTTTGATACAGCTAAGACATGTCATTGATTTTCAGTGTGTTTGGCTTTCTCTTGGTATCAAAATATCAGTCATGACTACAAGGGTCTTTACATGACAGAGCTGAAACCGAAGGTCTGGATTGTTAATATTTTGTTGAGGATTTTTACATCTATATTGATAATGGATATTTTTATTCTGTTGTAATGGCTTTGTCTAACTCTAATGTGAGAGAAATATTCAAAATAATTCAGAAAATATTGCCTCCTACTTTGTTTTCAGGGAGGGTTTCTGAAGGAGTGCCATTATTTCTTATTTAAGCATTTAGTATAATTTACCCAAAAAGCCATTTGTCTCTGGATTTTTCCTTGTGGGATGTTTTTTTTAATTACTAATTAAATTTGTTTGATTGTTTTAGACTTATTCAGGTTTTCTATTTTTTTCTTGAGGCTTCATTTTTGGATTTGTGTCTTTCTGGGATTTCATCTAAGTTGTCTAACTTGGTGACATACAAATATTTATAGCATGCTTTTATTTTATTTTTTTTAATGATTCATTGATTTATTAAGTGTTGAAAATCCAGAATAGATTCCAATAGTACATATTTCACTCTTGGCTCCAACCAGGTCATTCTGATCTTCCTTTTCTGGAGCTACACATACTTTCACTACCTTTGCCTCTCCAGATGTGTTTCACTTATGTTTGTATTCGTCATTGCCTAGGTCAATGCCTAGGTCAAGTGTAGTGTACATCATTACCTAGGTCAATGCCGTAAGTGTAACATACCTATATTATAGCATGCTTTTATAATACTTCTTGTTTTAAAACAAAGTCAGTAGTGAAATCTATCATTTCACTCTACTGTATTAATCTGTGGGCTTCCTCTTTTTTCTTCCTTCTGGTTAAACAGGTGTCATTCTTGCTGATCTCAAAGAAACGCCTTTCAGTTTCATTTATTTTGTTTTTAGCTTTTCATTTTTAATCTTTATTTGTTTTTAGTTCTAACCTTTATTATTTCTTTCTTTCTATTTTGAGTTTAATTTGATGTTTTCCTCAAAGGCATAGGTAATAGATTTCAATGTTACTATTTTTATAATACAAAGATTTGTTACTATAAACTTTCCTCTTATTGCTACTTTAGGTGCATCCCATATATTTTGATATGATCTTTTCTTCATCTTAATATTTTCTAATTTGCCTAATGATTCTTCTTTGACTCATTGCTTATTCAGAAGTATGCTGCTTAATTTCTATTTGTGGATTCTTAAATGTCCTCCTCCTATTGATTATTATTTAGTTCAATTTTGTAATATAATTTTGACACTTTGCATTTTTTAAAACTATTTAATATCAAAGAATAGGGTTTAACCTCGAGATTATACCATGTACACTTGAGAAGAATGTGTAATTAGCTATACAAGGTTTAATATTCTATGATGATGGACAGATGGAATTGATAGATAGTGTTATTCCAATCTTCTATATTCTTGCTGAGTTGCTCTCCATTTGTTATATACTTTTTCAAAAGTATGTTGTTAAATTGTCTCTTTATATCTTCAATTCTATCAGTTTTTTCATGTATTTTGGAACTATTAACCACCTACATAATTATACCTGGTGGTTGTTACTTAAACTTCCTGATTGGCTCCTGTTGTAACACAATATGTATATTTTCTCTCTAATAGTATACTTTTTTGAGTCAAAGTGCATTTTTCATATTTTTATAGTTAGAAAAAACTTTCCATATACACAGTAATTTCCATATACACATCATTTTAGTTTTAACTTAAATTAGAGTCAAATCCATATCTTACAAACAACATATACTTGGAACTCAATTTAACTCTTTCTTTAATTAGGGACTTTAACCCATTCACACTTAATAATGATATTATTGATATTAATGGATTAATGTCTGCTAATTCACTGTATGTTTTCTCTGTATCTCAACATTTTGTTCCTCAGTTTCTTTACTGCCTTCCTCTACTTCAAATAGTTATATTTACTGTACCATTTTATTTTATTTGTAAGATATTCTAAATAGGTTTTTTTAGTGATTGTGATAGGGACTATAAAATACATCTTAATTTATCACACTACATTTTAGATTAATGCTAATGTAATCCTAGTAAAGAAACACTGCCAAAAATAGCTCCATTCTCCTCTTCCTCCATGTTATTCATTACTTTTATAATGGATCCATATATGTTATAAAACAAATGGTAAAGTATTATAATTATTACTAAAGACAAACTTTTAAAAAAATGTTCCAAGGGGAAAGGTAAAAAAATACACTTACAGAATCTTTTACATTAACATACTTGGTTATGATTTCCAGTACCCTTCATTTCTTCCTGTGTATTCTAGTTGTTGAATTGTGTTGTTTTGATGTTCTAAGAGATTTTTATTTGTCCCACACCCTGTGTGCTTTTATTACAATATAGATTTCTTCTTTACATGTCATAAGGTCAGCCAAACAATTTAGTGATGATTATACATTTATATTTTAATCATTTAAGGTAAGTAAATATCAGATTTATATTGTATTTATAAAGTTTATATTATTATATTTACCACAACTTTTTTTTTCCTTTACATGGATTTAAGTTACTATCTTAATTTTTTCAGTCAGATAAATTTTCTTTATTATTTCCTATAAGGCAGTTCACTTACCAATATAATCTTTGTCTTTATGAAATTTTCTTTCCCATATGTAAGAAAAGACAAAGGTGTGTGTGTGTATAGCTCAGTGGTAGTCTGTTTGCCCCTTGCATGTGCAAAGCCTCAGATTCAACCTCCAGAACAGAAAATAAAACCTAATGCCTCCCCCATTAAACACACACACACACACACACACACACACACACAAGCAAACAAAAACATGAGTAAATCACACGATTTATTCAAATGTTACCTATTCTAGGGGAGCAAACAAAAAAAATGAGCGGCAGATGAAAAAAGGGGTGCTAAGTTTTTAAATAAGGTTTCCCAGTAAAGTTTGAAAATCCAAAGCCTGCTTAATCTCCCCTATCCATTTTCCCCTGGAATCAACAATAAAGGCTTTTAATCACAGTTCTCCCTGTACTTTTGCCTCATTACTGATCCTGTTAATTCCTTGTGTGGCTCCCATTCCATGGAGTGCCCATTCTCTTGGAAACTATTACTAACAAATATCTTTTTAATGATAATCATCTTATTTTGTGTTTTTGTATATATCAAACTTTCTATTATTATACTATATTTTAGAACAGTAAGGCTTTTTTATTTTCCTTGAAAGAAAGGAGACTATTTCAGGAGTTTGATGGGAAAAGTTACATTCTTTGATTTAAATAGTTAAAGAGATGAATCTGGATACTTTCCTAAGAAATAATGGACATGAGAAGAGATTGGGAAACAAAGAACATTTAAAATGCTGATGAAGTAATCCAGGGAAGATATGATAGTGACTTGGGCCAGAGGATACCAGTTGGAAATAGTGAGAAATGTTTATATTGTGGAGATATGTTTAACAAAAAACCGAAATAATTTCCTAATAAATTAAATTTGGGTTGTGTTTAAAATCAGATGAATTAAAGATGGCTACAAAATGTTTAGACTCAGCAACTGAAAGTCTAGAGCTATTACCAACTTAAAATATGAAGATCATGGGTGGAACAGTATCTTAGGAGAAATATTTGGAATTCAGTTTTGTGCTAGTTCTGTTTGATGTGTGTCTTTTTCATTCCAATAAAAATCTTGATAAGCAACTAGATTTAGAAGTTGAAATTATATATTTATGTTAATGAGATGTTAGAATAAAGATATCTACATTCATACCATTCATGATATTTTGAAATAAGTTGGTGTAGAAGGAGAAGAGTTCAACAGTATAAGTTCTGGGACACTGTACATTAAATATTTTGGGAAATCAGGAGGTACCCTCAAAGGAGACTTAAACGGAGTTGACTGTGAAACTGAAATCATGAACCAGGAGTGTGTTGTGTCCTAGAAGCCAAATGAAGAAAATGTTTCTAGGAGAAGAGAGTGATAATTATTTCAAATGTTACTTTATAAAAGTGATTGTACCACCATATTTCAAATGCGCCAGGTTAGGATGAAAATAACTGTTGGTTTTGGCAATGTGGATGTGACTGCTATCTTTCATAAAAATAGATTTGATGGTGTTATGAAAGAAAATCTTGATTTAAATAGGGAGAGTGGAATTGGAGACTCTGAGTATAGATAAATTTTTAATATTTTTTCCTTAAAAGGAATGGATAAATGAAGCATTAGCTGAAAGGAAAGTATGGTCAAGTGCATGATAGAGCATATCTAATCCATACATATGGATTGGTCTCTCATAGGAGCATGAATACTTTTTCTCCAGAAAATTACAAGAGGGCAAAGTCTGAGTACAAATTTGGAAGAAAGACAGATGTGGCATTCCAAGCTTCTGGAAATTATGTACTTATTACTTCTATTTTCTTGTGAAAGTAGGAATTAAGGAAGGAAAAGAATTAAAATCAAGCAAAAGTGAGAGTTGAACAGTGATATTAGAGACAGAAAAGAGAGGAGAGGGTGTGGGAAAAAGTGTCTAATAGAATGGCATGGTATTTACACTTTGAAGTATATTATGATTTTTGGCCAGATTTAGTGGCCATCCATGAAATTATTGGTCATGAACTGAATGTAAGAACAGTTACCATGTAGTGTGTTTTCCCAAATATATATTTCCATAGGTGAAGGTTTGAAATAGCTAGAAGTTATTAATTTTAAACAAGGCTGTGATCTTACCAAAACTATAATGAAGTGACAGAGAAACAAAGAACTGAATAAGAAGGTAAGGATAAGAAGCAATTATGTTCCTTGAAAATTTCCATGGATTATGAATTCAGGAGGATGTGACTTATTGCATGAATTTGGGTCTGAGAAGAGTAATCTCAAAGGACATCAAGTGAGGGATTAGAATAGGCTATAGTTTGCATCTTGACTGTCCCCCAAAGGCCTATGTATTAAAGACTTGGTCACCAGTCAGTGGTGCTTTTTTCGAGGTGTTAGAACTTCTAGAAGGTGGGGGCTAGTGGAAGGAACTCAAGTTATTGGAGGCATGTAATTGAAGGAGCTATTGGGACCCAGGCCTCTCCTCTCTCTCCTTCCTAGCAGGTGAGCAGGTTTAGGTGAGCAGCTTTGCTTTACCATGAACTCCTTCCAAGATATTCTGCCTCTCCACAGGCCCCAAAACAATGGAGCCAACTGACCATGGAATGTAAACTGGGATTTAAAAAAATAATAAATCATTCCTCCTTGAAAGTTGCTTTTCTCGGGTATTTTTTTTTCACAGTGACAGAAAGCTGACTAACACAGAACTCATTCAGGAAATTTGGGTTGGGTTCCAGCTATTCATGATGACAAGATATAAGATATGATTATGGGGAGACTGCCTAAGGGAGGTTAGAGGACCCGGTAATTTAACATGAGACTAAGCAGTTAAAAAGACAATATAACAGATGGAATATTGAATGTCAGTAAGACCTGGAAAAAGGAGAAATGTTGGAGGGTTTGATAATAAATCCAATTGTAGAATTTTCCTGGAATGAGGAAGCATATTTTGTATCATAGATGGCTAAAACTAGCAGTGAGAAAGATACCAAATTGGAGGCTGGATATTCATTTGTAGAACTCATAAAGTAGAAATATCCTGAAGATATAAATGTATAATCACCTGTGTTTATATAATAGAACTAAAATCTGAATTTAATTCTTTAGGAAAATTGTATAGAATAAGTAAAAGACAGAGGCTTGAGGATTCAAAAATAAAATGGTGGATTCAAAAGAAATATGGAAGCATTGTGTTATGAAGTCAAAAGATACAACCTCTAAGAAATGAGAGAATGTTGAATATTCTATAATTCTTCACAGGATACAGGTGAAAAATACTTTGCAAAATGTATTGAATTTAATAACCTACTGAAATATAAACAGAAGCTATTTTAATGCTAGCAATATTTCCAGAAGATTTTACAGTGGAAAGAGGAGTCAGTACTAAATGGCATTACTGTATAAGTTACTAAAAAACTTGGGAGGATTTTAAGAGAATAGAGGGTGATAAAATAAAAAGCAAGGTTACATTATAATTTATTTAATAGGAGAAATTTGAGCACACTTAAATGGCAATGGGTGACTTCAATTGAGAGAACCAGGTCAAAGAGGAAAGAAATAGAAGGCTAAAGGGGACATGAGTCAAAATGTTGTGAGGAATTAGAAAGAGGGATAGCTCCTCCACTGAAACACAAAAGATGAAAACTAGAAAGAACATAAGTATAGACCAACATATGTTTGATAATAGAAAGATGTGGTAGTTCCCATATGATAGCTCTTATTGTTTCTGTAAAATAGAAGAAATTATCTGATAAGTGGAAGTAAGGTAGGAGGACTTCAGAATAAAGAGACTATATACAATTGAGCATAGCAACTTTGAAAACTTTCTTCGAGCTTCTCACAAGATCCAATCTCAAAGAATCTGTGTGTATATGTGAATGTGTGCACTCATCTAATTTGATGCAGTGAGAATGGAGAGAAAGGAGGAAAAAAACAGGACAGAAAAAGAAGGAAAGCATAAAAGAAGGATGGGAAGAAGAAAATTCATTTATCATGACCCTTATTTTCATCCCATAAAACAGAAAGTTTGAACCATCATAGAAGCAATGGGCATCTGTCAGTTGGTCCTCCTGACATTGCATCCTGCAAATTGCCCCAGTTTTGCAGAGAAGTTCTTTTTTTAATATTTATTTTTTAGTTGTATTTGTACACAATACCTTTATTTTGTTTATCTATTTTTATGTGGTGCTGAGGATCAAACCCAGGGCCTCACACATGCTAAGCAAGCGCTCTACCACTGAGCCACAACCCCAGCCCATGCAGCAAAGTACTTGACATCACTGGTCCAGGCTCCTGTTTTGTCTCCCAGGCAACAGATTTAATTAGGGAGGTTTGATCACAGAGTTTTCTTATTTTATTTAAAAGTAGACAGAAACTAGTAAAGGTATTCAGAAGTAACAAACATGCATTCATTTGGGGGAAAAAAAGATGTTATTCAGCAGAATGTAAAACATTCATTCATACTATCTTCTTATGGAATAAAAGGAGGTATGCATCCAAGTGTTTTGGTGGTGTAATGGCTATCACTTTTGTCTGATACATGAAAGGTCCCAAGTTGAAGCCACCAGGTGGAGACAGTGTAGTGTTATCTGATCCACTAAATATCAACCCAACCACACCAAATTACACACGGTATTTCACTGGCTTATTGTTGCAGATTTTATGTCAAATACTGTTTTGCAAAAAAGTGGGGTGCGACCATTATCTGAAGATTTTTTAATTGTGCCAGTATTATTTAAAAATGTATTACTAAACTTTCTTTGGTACAGGATTAAGATACAGAGAATACTCATGAATATGTTAATATGGTGGTAATGATTATGCAGTGAAATATGGCATTTTAATTTTTTTCTAAAAAGGGAACAAAAGGAAATACAATGGTTTTGTTGTTGTTGTTGTTATTGCCAGGGATTGAATCCAGGAGTGCTTAATCACTGAGCTACATCCCCAGCCCTTTTTATTTTTTTTATTTTGAGACAGGCCCTCAGTAAGTTGCTTAGAGCTTCGTTAGTTGTTGAGGCTAGCTTTGAACTTGTGATACACCTGCCTCAGCCTCCTGAGCCACTGGGATTACATGCATGTACCACTTTCATTTTAAAATGAGAGAGAGAGAGAGAGAGAGAGAGAGAGAGAGAGAGAGTCAGTCTATATTTAGTTTTTCCCAATACTGGGGATGAAACCCAGAGTCTCATGAATGCTAGACAAGTACTCTACCACTGAGCTACATCCTCAGCCCCAAATATATGTATTTTTAAAAAATAAGTATAATGCACACCTGACAGCTACTAATTTAACAATTGTTAGTATTTTATATCTGCTTCATTTATATAAATATTTAGTGGAATTATTTAATATGGAAGTACAGACCTAATCACCCTTTACCTCTAAACTCTTTAGTGTGTATCTCAGAATTTTAAAAATGAGAAAAGGTTAAGACACAATCTTTTTTTATTATTATTACAGTGATTGAATCCAGGGGTGCTTTACTACCAAGCCACATCCTTAGTTCTTTTTATTGTTTACTTTGAGACAGACTCTTGCTAACTTGCTTAGAGCCTCAGTAAGTTGATGAAGCTGACTTTGAACTCGCCATCCTTCTGCATCAGCCTCTTGAGCCACTGGGATTACAAGCATGCACTACCATGCCCAGCAAGACACCAGTTTTTTCCATTTGGATATTCAAATTAACCAGTGCCATTTGTTAAAATGATAATTTTTCCTCGTTTCTATGTCAACTTTGCCATTAGAACAATTGATTATATGTGAATATACTTGTGAAGTTCATTCTGTTTTGTTGATCAGTTGATTTATATTTGTGCATATATCATGTTATGTCTGTTACTATAGATTATGTTTTCTGTATCAGTGTAAGTAATTCAGTTTCTTTTTAATATCAGCACACCTATTGTAGGCCCTTAGTATTTCCATATGAATTTTTAAAAAACAATGTATGTTTCCATAAAATCACTTGCTGCCATATCAATTTGGATTGTGCTAAACCTCTAGATCAATTTTTCCATGTGATGTATAACTCCAATTATTTAGGTTGCTCTTAAATTCTCTTAAAATCATTTTTCACTTTTTAGCAAAATTCTTAAATATCAATTGTTAGGTGTATTCCTAGGCATTTGATGTATTTGATGTTTACTATAAATGAAATATATACATATTTATGTTGTAAACATGTATATATTCCATTTGCAATATGTACATACTGTAATTTAAAAACAATTTTCTTTTTAATATATTTTAGTTGTCAATAAACCTTTATTTTATTTATTTATATGTGGTGCTGAGAATTAAACCCAGGGACTCGCACATGCTAGGCAAGTGTTCTACCACTGAGCCACAACCTCAGCCCTGTAATTTTAATTATACATTGTATTTATATATTGCATCTTGGAATATATATAACACAAATAAATATGTGTATATATAACTTATTACCAAAAAATATGCTAAACACTCTTTATAGTCTAATTATTTTTCCATAGACTATTGTGATTTGGAGGGGCGGGTATTGGGTATTGAACCCAGGGACACTTTACCACTGAGCTACGTTCTCAGCACTTTTATTATTATTGTTGTTATTTATAATATTGAGACAGGATCTCACTAAGTTGTTTAACGCCTCACTACCTTGCTGAGGCTGGCCTTGAACTTGTGATCCTTCCACCCCAGACTCCATGTCACTGGGATTACAGGCATGGGCTACCACACCTAGCTTATTGTGAATGTTTTTACCTACCAATACTTAGGTGCTTCTATGTTTGGTGAATAAATATTCACAATTGTTATATTTTCTTGATGAATTGACCTCTTATTATATAATTACATTATTTGTTTCCTGTGACCTTTTTTTTAAAATTTCAAGTCTATTTTACTAGTGTAAATATAGCCACCTCTGCTTTTTTGTTATTTGTATAAAATACCCTTATACATCACTTCATCTTCAGTGTATGTGTGTCTTGTAGGCAACAGATCATTATATAATTTTTTATTTATTCAGGCACTTGGTGTCATTAGATTGAAGAATTTAACTCATTTATGTTTAAAGTAATTATTGATAGGTGAGGACATACACTTCCCACTTTGTTCATTGTTTTCTTACTGTTTTGTGATTTCTTTGTTCCTTTCTTCCTCTCTTGCTATCTCCCGTTGTAATCTGATGGTGACTTTTGTGGTGATATGCTTTCATTACATTCTCCAAACCTTACGATAAGCATTTTTGCATCCATATTTGAGCTATTATAAATTAAATTGCTATGAATATTTTTGTACAGGTCTCTTGGTTAACATATGTCTTCATTTATCTTGTGTCCAAACGAAGGATTTTAATTACTGGGTCCCCTATTAATTGTATATTTAACTTTATATAAAACTTCTGAACATTTTTCAGAAATGATTGTACTGTTTTTACACTTCTACCAGGAATATATGAGATTTCCAGGTGCTCAGCATCCTACCAAAGTTGGTATGGTTAGTGCTATAGTCTGAATGTTTGTACGACCTCCAAAATTTATATGTTAATACCTAATCACCAATGTGATGGTATTAGGAATTAGGTCAGCTAAAAGGTTTAGGGGTTAGTGCCCTTATAAAAGAGGCCTCAGGGAGGCTGGGGCAGGAATATTGCAAGGTAGAGGCCTGCCTGGACCCTCTCTCAAATTTAAAAGAAAAAAAAAAAGGTTGGGAATGTAGCTCAGTAGTAGAGCACCCTTGGGTTCAGCCTCAGTACTGTTATAAATCCAAGACTCAGAAAACTGCACTCTCTTTCTTCCATCTGAGAATAGCTAGAAGATCTCACCTATGAAACTGGGAACAGGTCCCCACCAGATACTGAATGTACTTTGCTCTTGGACTTGCCAGCATCTAGACCTATGGGAAATCAATTTCTATTGTTTATAGGTCATTCATTTTATATTTTGCTATAGCATCCCAAAAAAATTAAGAGTGAAAAAAAGCTATTATAGTGTATAGCTTAAGATAGGAATCCAATTTCATTCTTTTGCATATGAATATCCAGTTTTACCAAACCCATTTGTTTGAAAAGATTCTTTTCCACAGTTTAGATTCTTGTCACCTAGTCAAAGATCAGTTGACCATACTCACATTGGTTTCCTTCTAGGTTCTCTATTTTGTTCCTTTGATCTATGTCTGTGTTTATGCCAGTAACTTATTATTTTAATAAACATAGCAATGGAATATATTTTTAAAATATTTACTTTTTAGGTTTTTTTTAGGTGGACACAATATCTTTGTTTTATTTTTATGTGGCGCTGAGAATCGAACCCAGTGCCTCACACATACTAGGCTAGCACACTACCACACTACCACTTGAGCCACATCCCCAGTCCATGGAATATATTTTAAAGTCAGGAAATGTGATGTATACAACTTTGTACATCTTTCTCAAGATTGCTTTGAACCAGCACAATTCACAATACCCCAACTATGGAACCAGCCTAGGTGTCCTTCAACAGATTAATGGATAAATGAAACGTGGTATATATATACTCAGTGGAGTATTAGCCATAAAGAAGAATGACTTTATGACATTTGCCAGTAAATGTATGAATCTGGAGACTATCATGCTAAGTGAAATAAGCTAGTCCCCAAAAGCTAAAGGTTGAATGATTTTGCTGATATGTGGAAGCTAATCTACAATAAGAGTGGATAAAAAAAGGAATGGAAGTTCATTGGACTAGATAAAGAGAATAAAGAGAAGGGACGAGGGATGAAAAAAAGAAATACAATGGAATAGATCTGACCTGACTTTCCTAAGTACATATATGAATATAATCACAATGAATCTCATCATTGTCTACATCCTCAAGAAATTAATTTTAAAAAATAACTCTGGATCTGGTATTGTGATGCCGCCTGCTTCACTTTTTAAACCCAAGGCTAGCATCATTCTAAATGGATAAAAATTGAAAGCTAAATATTGCTTTGGTTATTCTCGGTTTCTTACTTTTCCAAATGAATTTCATGATTGCCTTTCCTATTTCCATGAAGAACATCATTGGGATTTTAATAGGAATTGCATTAAATCTGTATAATTCTTTTGGTAGTGTGGCCATTTTTACAATATTAATTCTGCCTATCCAGGAGCATGGGAGATCTTTCCATTTTCTAAGGTCTTCTTCAATTTCTTTCTTTACTGTTCATAGTTTTCATTGTAGAGGTCTTTCACCTCTTTTGTTAGATTGATTTCCAAGTATTTTTTTGAGAGTATAGTGAATGTGGTAGTTTTCCTAATTTCTCTTTCAGTGGATTAATCACTGATGTATAGGAACATGTTTGATTTATGGGTGTTGATTTTATATCCTGCTACTTTGCTGAATTCATTCATTGGTTCTAGAAGATTTCTGGTGGAATTTTTTGGATCTTCTTGATACAGAATCATGTCATAGGCAAATAGTGATAGTTTAAGTTTTTCTTTACCTGGTTGAATACCTTTAATTTCTTTCTTCAGTCTAATTGCTCTGGCTAGTGTTTCAAGGATGATGTTAAATAAAAGTGGTGAAAGAGGGCATTCTTGTCTTGTTTCAGTTTTTAGAGGGAATGCTTTCAATTTTTATCCATTTAGAATTATGCTACCTTTGGGTTTAGCATATATAGCTTTTAAAATGTTGAGGTATGTTCCTACTATTCCTAGTTTTTCTAGTGTTTTGAACATGAAGGTGTGCTGTATTTTGTCAAATACTTTTTCTGCATCTATTGAGAGGATCATATGATTCTTGTTTTTAGGTCTATTGATATGATGAATTATGTTTATTGATTTCTGTATGTTGAACCAACCCTGAACCCCTGGGATGAACCCCACTTGATCGTGGTGCACCATCTTTTTAATATGTTTTTGAATGTGATTTGCCAGAATTATATTTAGAACTTTTGCATCTATGTTCATCAGGGATATTGGTCTGAAGTTTTCTTTTCTTGATGTGTCTTTGTCTGGTTTTGGTGTCAGGGTGATATTGGCCTCATAGAATGAGTTTGGAAGGGTTCCCTCCTTTTCTATTTCATGAAGTACTTTCAGGAGTATTGGTGTTGATTCTTCTTTGAATGTCTTGTAGAACTTGGCTGAGAATCTGTTGAGTCCTAGGATTTTCTTGATTGGTAGGCTTTTGATAGAATTTTCTATTTTATTACTTGAAATTGATCTGTTTAAATCATGTATGACCTCCTCGTTCAGTTTAGGTAAATCATATGTCTCTAGAAATTTGTTGATGGCTTCAATATTTTCTATTTTTTGGAGTATAAATTTTCAAAATTATTTCTAATTATTTTCTGTATTTTATAAATGTCTGTTGTGATATTTCCTTCTTCATCACATATTTTAGTAAGTTGAGTTTTCTCTCTTTTTCTCTTCATTAGCATGGGTAAGAGTTTATGTATTTTATTTATTTTTTTCAAAGAACCAAATTTTTGTTTAGTCAGTTTTTTCAATTGTTTCCTTTGTTTCAATTTCATTGATTTAAGCTCTGACTTTAATAATTTCCTGTCTTCTACTGCTTTTGGTGTTGATTTGTTCTTTTTTGCTTAGGGCTTCAAGATGTAAAGGGCAGAAAGATCAGTAGGGTAGAAGGAAGTGGAGGTGGGAGGAGGGGAAGGGAAGGAAAGGTACTGGGGACTGAATTAGAAGAAGATATATTCCATGCTTTTAAAATTATGTTAACATGGATTCTGTTGTCATGTAAAACTAAAAAGAACCAATTAAAAAAAACTTTACAGAAAATGGAACAACAAAAACACAATGAGGGCTAGGAATGTCACCCAGATGTAGAGTCTCGCATGCACAAGATCCTGAGTTCAATTCCTAGCACTGCAAAGAGAAAACACACACACACACACACACACACACACACACACACACACAATATGACACTTCTTCACTCTTGCTAAGATGGCTATAATTATGAATGTCAGATAATAATAAATACCAATGACAAATATTGGTAAGGACCTGAAGAAATCTAAACCTTTTCTTGCTGCTAATGGGAAGGTAAAATAGTGCAGACACTTTGGAAAACAATCTCATAGTTCCTCAAAAAGCTAAACATAAAATTACCACATGATTTAGCAACTTCACTAATAGCTATATATCCAAGATAAATAAAAAATACATCCACACAAATATTTGTATATGAATTTTACATAATTATTCCTAATAGCAAACATAGACACAACCCAAATGCCCATAACCTGATGAATGAATAAACAAAATGGACTGTATCAATACAATGGAATATTTAGGCTTAAAAAAATTGAAGTTCTGATACCTAATACAACAATGTAAACCTTGAAAACGTTATTCTAAGTAAGAGAAGATGTTCACAAAATACCATATATTGTATGCATCAATTCATATGAAATGGTCAGAAATCTATGCAACTAGAAATTAGACTGTAGTGGTTATGTAGGACTGGGGTATGGAAATGGAAAGATAGGAAGTGATAGGTAAGGGATTTCTTTTTGAGGTGAGAAAAATATTGTGATGGCTGTACTTATCTGTGAATATGCTAAGAATCATTGAATTGCATACTTTATATTGGTTAATAGTACACACATGAACTATATCTCAATAAAGCTGTTAAAAATCAACTAAAAATTGAGTGCATTTTGTTATTTAAATTATGCCTCTATGAAACTGTTTAAAATGAATAGCAATAATGTAATATACTATAATTGGCTCACTCCTCTTTTTAAATAATTTTTTTAGTGATTGCTGGGCCTTTATTTTATTCATTTATTGATATGTGGTACTGAGAATCAAACCCAGTGCCTCACACATGAGGCAAGTGCTCTACCACTGAGCCACAACCCCAACCCTGGCTCACTCCTCTTTTTAGGACAAACAAGCTTAGCATTTAAGAATATTAACTCTTACCAAGATCAGGGGTGCATGCCTGTAATCCTAGCAGCTCAAGGGACTGAGGCAGGTGGGTCACAAGTTCAAAGCCAGCCTCAGCAACTTAGTGAGGTCCTAAACAACTTAACAAAACCCTGTCTCAAAGTAAAAATATAAAATAATAAGGTACTATGGATGTGATTCAGTGGTTAAGTACCCTGAGTTCAATCTCCAGTGCCTTAAAAAAAAATACTAACTCTGTTATGGTTTGGATATGAGGTGTCCCCTAAAAGCTCAAGTGTGAGACAATGCAAAAAGGTTCAGAGGAGAAATGATTGAATTGTGAGAGTCTTAACCCAATCAGTGAATTAATGCCTGATGGGATTAACTGAGTGGTGGCTAGAGGCAGGCGGGGTATGACTGGAGGAAGTGGTTAATTGAGGGCATGGCTATGGGGTATAAATTTGTATCTGGAGCTGGAGTCTCAGAGTGTCTCTCTCTCTCTCTCTCTCTCTCTCTCTCTCTCTCTCTCTCTCTCCTTCTTGACCACCATGATGTGACTGCTTCCCTCTGCCACACACTCCGCCATGATGTTTTGCCTCACCTCCACCCTGAGAAATAAATCTGGCCTTCTCTGGACTAAGACCTCTGAAACTGTAAGCCCTCAAATAAATTATTCCTCCCCTACAGTTGTGCTGGTCAGATCCTTTAGTCACAGCAGCTAAAATACTGACTAAAACAAATTCTTATCTTCCTTTAATAGGAAAGGCACCTACTGACTTTAGTGTAATGTTCGATCAGTTCGGCCTAATAACATTTTTATACAGAAAAACAGTCATATGATTAATATTAAATACAAATTATGTTCATCAGTCCTAGACTAATTAAGAATATGATGATTTTATTATTTAACATATTTTATTAATAAAATTAATAAAATATTTTATTAATTTATTAATAGTTTAAGTAACAATGAGTATTATAAAATTAATCATTATGTATTGCTCTATTAATTCCTGTCCTTCAAGAAAATACCCACACAACAGTCCTTGATTGCATCTAAAAATTACTGAAGAAGGTAAATTCAATTCAAGGCAACTAACACCATGTTCTGAAAATCAGAACATGACTCTAGTGACTCTGGTATATTTTCCTGACTTAATCATTTCTAAAACATTTTTTATAAAATTAAAGACATTCACATCCTTCAAATTGCTTTCCACCTTCATGTATCTCCTATCAAATACATTTGTTCAGAATAGCATGGAAGTTTTTGGTTCTTGGCTTTATGTACCTCATGTAGGGCATATTCTCCTGATTACAGGCACCTGTGCTATTTAGTTGATAAGAGGATTATCTCAGTCTCAATAGATTTCATTCTGTTCCACTCACTCAATCTTCAGATGACTACTATTCATCTATGCAATCAGACTCTTAGAATAACAACATTCAAACTGCCAGATTGGCTGTTGTTTTAATTTTTTAATGACAAGACCTTAAGTCTCTGAATATCCAAGTAAATATATTTTCTTTTTCCCCCCTTTTTTATTGGTCACAATAGTTGTGCATAATGGTATGGGGTTTTTGTTATATATTTGTATATGTATATAATATAAAAATATAATTTGGCCAATATAATTTCCCAGTATTTTCCCTTTCCATCCCCACCTCCTTCCTCTCCCTGGTTTCTTTCCATGAGATCCTGGACCCTGATCTTTCTTTTCTTTTTTCCTTTCTAGCTTCCAAATATAATAGAAAATATATAACCTTCTGAGTTAGGCTAATTTTTCTTAACAATATTCTCAAGTTCCATCCATTTTCCTGCAAATAACATAATTTCACTTTTATTTATAAAACTCCATTGTATATGTATGCCACATTTGTTTATCCTGTCATCCATTTATGGACACCTAGGCTGGATCCATAGTTTGGCTATTGTGAATTGTGTTTCCACAAATATGGGTATACATGTATCACTATAGTATCCTGACTGTAATTCTTTAGAATAATTACCAAAGAGTGGTATATCTGGGTCATATGATGGCTCTATACCTAGTTTTTTTAGGAACCTTCATACTGAAGGAAAATGATTTTCTTTTACATGGAAAGAATTGATGATGGTGATGGCTAATGTTCTTCATATTTTTCAACCTTTTGAGTAAATCACTCTAAATTTTTTAAATTTGATTATAATTTATTTTCAGGCATACATACATAAGAGTGTAGTAGAATAAATGAAGAGAATTATTGATGACAGTGAAATTACTTAGTTTTTAATCTAAGAATCACTATGCACTCAATCTACTCTTAGTAATTACTAAGGTTACTGAATCTAGGTTCAAGAGGACTTTTACAAATGGGTGAGAAAATTTATTCCTTTAAATGTGATTTGGAAAACAAAAATATTGATTGTTTGATAAAACTGAAAATATATTTGCTGTGAATTTGTAACTTTGATCTTTTCCTGGTAACATGGATATCAAACAATTAATTTTGAATATATCAGTTTTCTGACTGAGGTATCTATGCTCTATTACCATAATGAAGAGAATAAAAGGGCACAAAGATTATGGTCACAATATTTGGATTAGAATTTTTAAAGTAAAAGCAAGAAGAAATTTGTACTATAAGTATCATACAAAATATAAGATACTTTGTTTTGGCCAAATTCCCCAAATGATAGATTAGTATTTACACTGCATTCCTTCTGGGAATTTGATTCTTGATTTCAATCCTAAGAAGTTTTTCTCTTCCTGCATACTCAAATTTACAGGATTAGTCTTCTTAGCAAGATCCAAATTCCTTTAAAAAAAAGTTATTTATATTAACCATCACCAATTTCTCTCTTTAGCTTTCTTGTAGCCCACTAGCCCACCACAACTGTTCTTCTAAGGTCACAATAACCTCCAACCAATAACATCCAATGGCAAATTAGCAGGCCTCATCTGTCTTCACTTATCAGCAACATTTGATACAGTGATCACTTTTTTGTGCCTTAAAACCATATACTTGACTTATAAGACACCAGATGTTAATGGTTTTCCTTCTACAATTTTGGCAGATGCTTTTCAAACTTCTTTGCTGGTTTCTCCCAGTCTGTTCATCCTCTTTATGTGTAAAAGAGATTTAGTGTTTAGGCTTTTTTTTTCTTACTACATACATTATCTCTTTTGGTGATATCAAATATCTATCATATGACTTTGATTGCCATCTAAACTGACCATACTGAAGACCTCCGTATTTGAAGCTCAAGCAAGAATCTCTGGTTTGAATTAGAAACCCATACAAAATTGTCTAAACAACATCTACATTCAGATGCCTAATGGGCATTTCAAGCCTAACATATCCCAAACTGAACTCCTGATATTCTTTACTAAACCTGTTTCTCTCAGACCCTCAATCTATTCTTAAATATGCAACCTTTATTGATTTCTTTAAATATTTTTGTAGGTGATTAAATAGAGACAAGAAAGTTTATAGCCATAGACTGCTACACAACTCTTTATGTAAGTTATATGAAAGATGTGTATCTGGCAGTACCTTTCTGTATAAATAGCTTTTTAAAAGGAACACTTCATTCTCATTATCAAAAGATCATACAACATAAATTAAAAGATTAGAAGTTTTTTAAAAGGACACAAACAAGTTACTACCATGGATAAATTTAAGGATTTTATTTCTCCAGATATTGTCTATACATATTTTTGCTATGTCTGTTTGTTTTTTGATACCAGGGATTTAACCTGGGGGCACTTAACCACTGAACCACATCCACAGCCCTTTTTATTTTTTTCTTTTGAGACAGGGTCTGGCTGAGTTGCTGAGGGCCTTGCTAAGTTGCTGAGGCTAACTTTGAACTGGCAATCCTCCTGCCTCAACATCCCAAGTTGCTGGGGATGGCAGGAATGTGAAATTGTGCCTGCCTACTATGTCTATTTATATACATAACTTTAGAATCCAAAATTAAGTTGAATTGATAGACTGTATTATAAATCTAACAATATAGGCATTTCATCAATATAGGATTTTCTCAATATTGTTTTGTTGGATATTTTAGATAATTACTGGTTGAAACCTATTTAGAAATAAAATATTATTATATTATTATTATTGAGGAAAGAATATTTTCTTTATTCAAAAATGTCAAGATTGTCTATTAGAGCTGGGGGTGATGGTGCATACTTGTAATCCCAGCATCTTAGGAGGCTGAGGCAGGAGGATTGAGGGTTCAAAGCCAGCCTCAGCAAAAGCAAGGTGCTAAGCAACTCAATGAGACCCTGTCTCTAAATAAAATACAAAAATGGGCTGGGTATGTGGCTCAGTGGTCGAATGTCCCTGAGTTCAATCCCCAGTGCCCCCCCCAAAAAAGATCATCTATTAGAAAATATATAGAAATTTAGCAAAGTTCCAATTTCCAAAGTTACTCATATCAAAAAGCAATTTGAGAATGTTTATCCTCAAACCTTAAAATACCATCTATAATAGCCTCAGCAAACAAACTATCAGGGAGAAATGTAACAAAAGATGTGCAAGATCTCACAATGAGTACCATAAAATATGGTAAGAGAAATTAAAGGAGATCAAAGTAAATGAACATAATAAGTACATGAGAAGATGTGTATCATTAGCTGACAAGAAAATGCAAATTAAATCACAATGAGATACCACTTCATACTTGCTAGAATGACTAAAATCAAACAGACTGACATAACCACATGTTGGTGAGGACATAGAGCACCTAGAGTACTCATACATAGCTGGCAGGACCAACTTGAAAAACAATGGCAGTTTATTATGAAGTTAAATGTACTTATTCTTTTTTTTTTATTCCTTGCCTTTGTTTTTTTTTATACTGGGGGTTGATCCCAAGGGCTCTCTACTGCTGAGCTATATTGCCAGCCTTTTTATTTTGAGACAGTGCCTTGCTAAGTTGCTGAAGCTGACTTCAAACTTGTAATCCTCCTGCCTTAGTCCCCTGAGTTGCTGGGATTGCAGGCTGTGCCATCAGGCCTGGTTAATAGACCCCTATTCTATAACTAACAATTCTACTTCTTAGCATTCACATAGGAATTTAGATTGGAAAACATATGTCCATAAAAACACTGGTATAAAAATGTCCAAAGCAGCTTAATTCATAATAGCTTCAAATGTGAAATAGCTCAAATATCCCATTGAGAGGTGAGTAAATACTTTGTGGTACAGTCATATAATGAAACACAATTAATCAGAGATTAAAAAAAAGAATGAGTTACTGATATTACAATATGGGTGAATCTCAAAATAATCAAATTTGAAAAAGCTAGAGAGAGTATACACCATACTATGGCATTTGCAGGAAGTTTTAGAACAGACAAAACTAGCCTCCTGATAAAATCAGAGGTGCCTGAGGTGGTAAGTAAGGAGGGATTCACTTCAAAAAGCTCAAAGAAACTTTCTGGGTGATGGAAATGCTTTATACCTTGATGGGAATATTGGTTTCATGGGTGCATACACATTTGTCCAAATTTATTGAACCAGTGTGATCTATATCAGTTTTGCATTAAAGTATTATGGCATTTAAGACATTCTTAATAAAAGATCATTCATAATAAAAGATATTTCTTTTATTATATGAAATTATGCCCCAATAAGGTTCTTCCTTTCTTTCTTTTATTCATTGCTAAAGATTGAACCCAGGTTCTCACACATGCTTAGCATTCACTTCACCGCTGAGCTACAATTGCCAACAAGGTTTATTTTATTACAAAAGCATTTCAATGTTCTTTTAGACCGACCTTTTTTATTTATTTTGGATTTGGTGAAGGATACAAAAATTACTAATTCAATGGCTTTCAACTATCTGTAATTATGCACACAGCACATGCAAGTAATTTACTTTGAATCTTAAAGCATCAGTTCTAAGTTCATATATTACAATGAGAAAATTGGGCAACTATCCTGATTTCAAGTCCAGTGTTCTTTCCACTAATAATATTGATGTCATAAAAATCTATACAGCAACTTACATCATTGCTATTAGATTGTTACCGTGTTCATAATAAGCAGTTAAGGTTAACATGTGAAACATTCCCTGAAAGAGTGACAGATTAGGAAATTACTATTTTGAAGTTCCTAATGAAGTAATGCATTCTAAATAATAATCATGGATGAAAGCTAAAATCATTACGTGAATGTTAGGGAAACTTTGCAATATTAAAGTTCAAACTGACAAACTCCTAAATTCACCCATAAAGCATAACATATATTAGGTGGGAAACCCAGATTTTAGGGCCCTCCTGATATGATGGAATAAGAAACAGATAGTACCATCAATGCCAAATTTAAAAAACTCCAAACCCCAAATTAATCAATAGTCTAATCAAGTTGATAGATCTAAATGCCAGTTTTCAGGAATTACTTGGGGATAGAATAGAGGAGAGAGGTAACACAACAAAGATAGAGTTAGCAAGATCCCAAATGTGGGTAACTGCCCAAAACAAATGATGAAGTGTTTCTTTCACAAATAAGTGGCATTAAGAAACAAAAGAGGGACTGGGAGTGTAGTTCAGTGGTACAGAGCATGCTGAGCATGTACAAGGCCCTGGATTTGATCTGCAGTACCAAAGAAATAAAAAAATTAAAAAGATAGAGGTAGGCCTGTAAGGTAGGCAGACCTGCGACTGACCAGCAGAACAGGCCCAGGGGCCCACCGGCGTGGTAGACACGTCACCCCAATTGGAGGAGGGGCAGAGCAGAGCCGCCGCCCGCGCCTACAAGGTAGGCAGACCTGCAACCTGGAGAACAGGCCCAGCGGCCCGCCAGGGTGGGAGACAGATCACCCCTATTGGAGGAGGGGCCCAGCCATTGCCCGCAAGGTAGGCAGACCACGCGACCTGGAGAAGGGGCCCAGCGGCCCGCCGGAATGATAGACAGATCACCCCAATTGGAGGAGGAGCACAGCCACCACCCGCCCCTGCAAGGGAGACTTTACAACTATACAAGAGCAATACAAATATATAGGGGGAAAATTCAATAACACAACAGTTTCACCAAGCAGAAAGAAACTCGAGCAGTATGAAAAGACAAGGAAAGAAAGGACCACAAGCAATGCAGGTCAACTCAACCTTAGAAGAGGTAATAGCTGCTGCAGATGGAATGTCAGATAAAGAATTCAGGATTTCCATGCTTCAGATGATCTGGAGTCTCAAGGAAGACATTAGACAGAAAAATCAGACAATGAAAGATCACTTCAACAATGAATTACATAAACAAATCCAAGAAGCAAAAGATCAACTATACAGGGAGATAGAGGTTATAAAAAACAAACAAACAGAAATCCTAGAAATGCAGGAAGCAATAAACCAACTTAAAAACTCAAGTGAGAATACTACCAGCAGAGTAGAACACTTAGAAGATAGAACATCAGACAATGAAGACAAAGTATTTCAACTTGAAAAGAACATAGACAACTCAGCGAGACTCTTAAGAAACCATGAGCAGAACATCCAAGAAATATGGGATAACATAAAGAGACCAAATTTAAGAGTCATAGGGATACAGGATGGTATAGAGGTCCAACCCAAAGGAATGAGCAATCTGTTCAACGAAATAATACGAGAAAACTTCCCAGACTTGAAGAATGAGACAGAATCCCAAATCCTAGAAGCCTACAGGACGCCGAACATGCAAAATCATAAGAGATCCACACCTAGACACATTATAATGAAGATGCCCAACATAAAGAATAAGGAGAGAATTTTAAAAGCTTCAAGAGAAAGGAAGCAGATTACATTTAGGGGTAAACCAATAAGGATAACAGCTGATCTTTCAACACAGACTCTGAAAGCTAGAAGATCCTGGAATAACATATTTCAAACACTGAAAGAAAATGGGTTCCAACCAAGAATTGTGTATCCAGCGAAATTAAGCTTCAGGATGGAAGATGAAATTAAAACCTTTCACGATAAACAAAAGTTAAAAGAATTTGCAGCTAGAAAACCAGCTCTTCAAAACATCCTCGGCAAAACATTACAGGAAGAGGAAATGGAAAATAACAATGAAAACCAACAGTGGGAAGTAATACAGTAAAGGGAAAAAATAATCAAAGAGGAAAAACAACCCATTTTAAGTAATATAAATAAACAAATATGGCTGGAAGAACAATCCATATCTCAATAATAACCCTAAATGTTAATGGCTTAAACTCACCAATTAAGAAACACAGGCTAGTAGAGTGGATCAAAAAAAAAAAAGATCCAACAATATGCTGCCTACAGGAGACGCATTTGATAGGAAAAGTCATACATAGACTGAAGGTGAAAGGTTGGGAAAAATCATATCACTCATATGGACTTCGGAAACAAGCAAGAGTGTCCATACTCATATCAAATAAAATAGATTTCAAGCCAAAGATAATCAAAAGGGATAAAGAGGGACACTACATACTGCTCAAGGGAACCACACACCAACAAGACATAACAATCATAAATATATATGCTCCAAACAATGGTGCAGCTATATTCATCAAACAAACTCTTCTCAAGTTCAAGAGTCTAATAGACCACCATACAATAATTATGGGAGACTTCAACACACCTCTCTCACCACTGGACAGATCTTCCAAACAAAAGTTGAATAAAGAAACTATAGAACTCAATAATACAATTAATAACCTAGACTTAATTGACATATATAGAATATACCACCCAACATCAAGCAGTTACACTTTTTTCTCAGCAGCACATGAATACTTCTCAAAAATAGATCATATATTATGTCACAGGGCAACTCTTAGACATTATAAAGGAGTAGAGATAATACCATGCATCTTATCATAATGGAATGAAACTGGAAATCAATGATAAAAGAAGGAAGGAAAAATCATGCATCACTTGGAAAATGAACAATAGGTTACTGAATGATCAATGGGTTATAGAAGACATCAAGGAGGAAATTAAAAAATTCTTAGAGGTAAATGAAAACACAGACACAACGTATCGGAATCTATGGGACACAATGAAAGCAGTTCTAAGAGGAAAATTCATTGCCTGGAGTTCATTCCTTAAAAAAAGGAAAAAAAAAACAAATAAATGATCTCACACTTCATCTCAAAATCCTAGAAAAAGAAGAGCAAAACAACAGCAAAAGAAGTAGAAGGCAAGAAATAATTAATATCAGAGCTGAAATTAATGAAATTGAAACAAAAGAAACAATTGAAAAAATTGACAAAACTAAAAGTTGGTTCTTTGAAAAAATAAATAAGATTGATAGACCCTTAGCAATGCTAATGAAGAGAAGAAGAGAGAGAACTCAAATTACTAGCATACGGAATGAAAAAAGGCAATATCACAACAGACACTCCAGAAATACAGAAGATAATTAGAAATTATTTTGAATCCTTATACTCCAATAAAATAGAAGATAGTGAAGGCATTGATAAATTTCTTAAGTCATATGATCTACCCAGATTGAGTCAGGAGGATATAGAAAAACTAAACAGACCAATATCAAGTGAGGAAATAGAAGAAGCCATCAAAAGACTACCAACTAAGAAAAGCCCAGGACTGGATGGGTATACAGCAGAGTTTTACAAAACCTTTAAAGAAGAACTAATACCAATACTTTTAAAGCTATTCCAGTAAATAGAAAAAGAGGTAGAACTTCCAAATTCATTCTACGAGGCCAACATCACCCTGATTCCTAAACCAGACAAAGATACTTCAAAGAAAGAAAACTACAGACCAATATCTCTAATGAATCTAGATGCAAAAATCCTCAATAAAATTCTGGCGAATCAGATATAAAAACATATCAAAAAAATTGTGCACCATGATCAAGTAGGATTCATCCCTGGGATGCAAGGCTGGTTCAATATACAGAAATCAATAAATGTTATTCACCACATCAATAGACTTAAAGATAAGAACCATATGATCATCTCGATAGATGCAGAAAAAGCATTCGACAAAGTACAGCATCCCTTTATGTTCAAAACTCTAGAAAAACTAGGGATAACAGGAACATACCTCAATATTGTAAAAACTATCTATGCTAAGCCTCAGGCTAGCATCATTCTGAATGGAGAAAAATTGAAGGCATTTCCTCTAAAATCTGGAACAAGACAAGGATGCCCTCTCTCACCACTTCTGTTCAACATAGTTCTTGAAACACTGGCCAGAGCAATTCGACAGACAAAAGAAATTAAAGGCATAAAAATAGGAAAAGAAGAACTTAAATTATCACTATTTGCAGATGACATGATTTTATACCTAGCAGACCCAAAAGGGTCTACAAAGAAACTATTAGAGCTAATAAATGAATTCAGCAAAGTGGCATGATATAAAATCAACACGCATAAATCAAAGTCATTCCTGTATATCAGTGACAAATCCTCTGAAATGGAAATGAGGACAACCACTCCATTCACAATATCCTCAAAAAAAATAAAATACTTGGGAATCAACCTAATAAAAGAGGTGAAAGACTTATACAATGAAAACTACAGAACCCTAAAGAGAGAAATAGAAGAAGATCTTAGAAGATGGAAAAATATACCCTGTTCATGGATAGGCAGAACTAACATCATCAAAATGGTGATAATACCAAAAGTTCTCTATAGGTTTAATGCAATGCCAATCAAAATCCCAACGGCATTTCTTGTAGAAATAGAGAAAGCAATCATGAAATTCATATGGAAAAATAAAAGACCCAGAATAGCAAAAATAACTCTAAGCAGGAAGTGTGAATCAGGCGGTATAGTGATACCAGACTTCAAACTATACTACAGAGCAATAGTAACAAAAACAGCATGGTACTGGTACCAAAGCAGGCGGGTGGACCAATGGTACAGAATAGAGGACACAGAAACCAATCCACAATATTACAACTATCTTATATTTGATAAAGGGGCTAAAAGCGTGCAATGGAGGAAGGATAGCATCTTCAACAAATGGTGCTGGGAAACCTGGAAATCCATATGCAACAAAATGAAACTGAATCCCTTTCTCTTGCCATGCACAAAAGTTAACTCAAAATGGATCAAGGAGCTTGATATCAAATCAGAGACATGGCGTCTGATAGAAGAAAAAGTTGGCTATGATCTACATATTGTGGGGTTGGGCTCCAAATTCCTCAATAGGACACCCATAGCACAAGAGTTAATAACTAGAATCAACAAATGGGATTTACTCAAACTAAAAAGTTTTTTCTCAGCAAAAGAAACAATAAGAGAGGTAAATAGGGAGCCTACATCCTGGGAACAAATCTTTATTCCTCACACTTCAGATAGAGCCCTAATACCCAGAGTATACAAAGAACACAAAAAATTAAACAATAAGAAAACAAATAACCCAATCAACAAATGGGCCAAGGACCTGAACAGACACTTCTCAGAGGAGGACATACAATCAATCAACAAGTACATGAAAAAATGCTCACCATCTCTAGCAGTCAGAGAAATGCAAATCAAAACCACCCTAAGATACCATCTCACTCCAGTAAGATTGGCAGCCATTATGAAGTCAAACAACAACAAGTGCTGGCGAGGATGTGGGGAAAAGGGTACACTTGTACATTGCTGGTGGGACTGCAAATTGATGCGGCCAATTTGGAAAGCAGTATGGAGATTTCTTGGAAAACTGGGAATGGAACCACCATTTGACCCAGCTATTCCCCTTCTCGGTCTATTCCCTAAAAACCTAAAAAGAGCATACTACAGGGACACTGCTACATCCATGTTCATAGCAGCACAATTCACAATAGCTAGACTGTGGAACCAACCTAGATGCCCTTCAATAGACGAATGGATAAAAAAAAATGTGGCATTTATACACAATGGAGTATTACTCTGCATTAAAAAATGACAAAATAATAGAATGTGCAGGGAAATGGATGGCATTAGAACAACCAATTAAAAAAAAAGAAAGTTATGAGACAGGGCAAAAGGTATATTTTCCAATAACTGAATTTCACTTAATTGAATATTAAAGTTTCTTTCTATGTGGTACTGAGGATCGAACCCAGGGCCTGCGAGACAAGTGCTCTACCACTGAGCTACAGCCTCAGCCCAAATGTGTTGCATTTTGAGCCATCTACTGATTTTTTCAAGAGCTGTTTGGCATTTGATTGGATTGGGTTCGAGGACTTTTACCTTGTTTGTGAGTGACCAGATTATTTCAATTCTTTTATATAGTTCATCTTCTCATTTGCTACACATTCCTCCAAAGTCAACCCTTTCTGCCAATCCTCTTCCCATGAAAGTTGTCTTTGATGCACTGCAACCCTATCATTGAGCTCTTTATCTTGATCTTTTAATTCCCCAATGAGCAGCTGCTGCTCTTTCTGTTGTTTCTTCATATGGAATTCTCAACTGCTGAACTGATATTCTAGTAAGGAACGTCACTAAAGCATTCATAGATGTTGCCTTTGCCCCCAGAGAAAGTCAGTGCAGGCAGTATCCCCTCAGAAACACCATAGGTAAATCCCTGAAGAGGTGGGGGCAACCTAGAGTCAGAGCCCCACACTCTCTGCCAGTCCCTGTGAGCCTGCCCAAACCATCTTTTGAAGGATGAATATATTGCATAGTATACATATGCCACATTGTCTTTACCCATTTATCCATTGAATGAAATTTACTTTTTCACTATATGTTAGCTATTAGGAATAATGATGCAATGAACATGAAAATGTAGTTATCTCTTCATGATACTGTTTTCTGGATATATAACCACATAGAGTTGCTGGATCATCTGGTAGTTATTTTATTTATTTATTTGTTTGTTTGTTTATTTGTTTATTTATTTTTGAGGACCCTCCATACTGTTTTCCCTAATGGCTGTAGAAATTTATGCTCCCACCAACAGTGTGCAAGGGTTCAGTTTTCTCTACATCCTCTTGCTTCTTATCTCTTGTCCTTTTGATAATGGCCATTTTTTATAGATAGATGCAATATCTTTATTTTGTTTATTTATTTTTATGTGCTACTGAGGATCAAACCTAGGGTCTCACATGTGTGAGGCAGGTAGGTGCTCTGCCAATGAGCCACAACCCCAGCCCCTTGATAATGGCCATTTTAACAGATGTAAGGTGATATCTGATTGTGGCTTTGATTCACATTTCCTTATGATTAGAAATGTTAAGTACCTTTTCATATATATGTTGTCCATTTGTATGTCTTCTTTGAAAAAGTATTTATTTCAAGTCCTTTGCCCATTTTTAAATATCCAAACTATAGCACAGCACATCTGACAAATTATCTGGAAGGAGTTATACCCATCCACCTCAGGTAACCTACCTCCTACGAATTCTCTAGCTCCAGAACTTACCACTCACAGTCTAAAAGTAGTCTCACATGCTTTGGGACTCAAATGGGAATATGTTCATCTTTGCTACAAGGGCTTGGCCTGCAGAACTTGGCCTACCTGTGGACCCTGAAGCAGTTCTAGGACTCAGTTCTAGCCCCAATCAGCAGCAGTCTAGAACCAGTCATTCCCACGAAGGAAACCTACTATGATCGGTAGGAGCCTTTACAAGGAACTAGTAGAAATCACATTCACTGCACACTTGGTAATAAGCCTAACATCTATGGTCCCAACTACAAACCCTGGATCAAATATTTGTCCCACTTCCAGATCCACTGACCCCAGAGGTAATTAATTTCATCTAGGGACCAGATGCCCACCTGAGCCTCTGATAAGAGGTACCAACCATGGACCTCACTGTAGACCTAGAAGCTACCATATAATTTGGTTCTAACCTTATTCCTTTATGATCCTAGATACAATTCTATCATCTCAGGTGCCTGATGGAAAAAAAAAGGTTTTACCTGCTAAACCCAGGCTATAAAGACTAGAAGAGATATTTGCTCCCTCAAAATGCACAGGCAATGATACAAGGCTACATGATTTTTAAAAAATGAGTCCAACATGAGACAACCAAAAGACACTAATAAGGCCCCAGTAACTGACACTAAGGTAATAAATATCTAAAAATAATTCAAAAATAATCATCTTTAAAAATGTTGATAAGATGCAAAAGAAGAATTAAAGATAACAAAATGAAATTGGGGAAAGGGGCACAAACAAAATGAGACATTTAATAAGTATAGAGAAACCACTAAAAAAAACAAACAGAAATCCTGGAGCTGATTAACATTGACAAATTTAAAGAAAATTAATAGAACATTTCAGTAGTAGACTTAAACATGCAGAAGAATTAACGCATTTGTTCACTGTACAAAAATCAATAAATGATCACTATATTCATAGAGTGAAGGATAAAATTCATAATCTCAATAGATGCAGAAAAAAGTATCTGAGAAAATTAAACATTCATTCATGTAAAAAAAAACTCAACAAATTACATATGAAAGGAATTTACTTCATTAATATTACAGGCTATGTGTGAATAGCCCTTAGGTGATCATCATACTTAACATTGGAGAGAGGAAAACCTTTACTGTAAGATTGGGAACAAGACAAGTGTGCCCACTCTTGTCATTTCTATTCCCCATAAGAATGGAAGTACTAGTCAGAACAATCAGTTAAAAAAAAAAGAGGGGAAAGAAATAGAAGTCATCCAAATCAGAAATGAAAGAGTAAAATTGTCTTTTTTGCAGAATACATGATCCTACATTCAGAAAACCTAAACACTCCATCAAAAAAAGCCCTGGGACTAATAAACAAATTCAGTAAATTTCAGGATTTAAAATCAGCATGCAAAAATTAGTTGTAGGGCTGGGGATATATATAGCTCAGTTGGTAGAGTGCTTGCCTCACATGCACAAGGCCCAGCACCACACACACAAAAAAAGTCAGTTGTAGTTGTATACAATAAAAACAAACAATCTGAGCAAGAAATTGAGAAAATTATATCATTTATAAAATGATACAATATAATATAAAATTATATAATAAAAATCATATCATTTATAGTAACATTGAAAGGAAGATTCTTGGGAATAAATTTAACCAAAGACATGAAAGATATATATGCTGAAAATTATAAAAGTACTGATGAAAGAAACTGAGTAAGCCACTAATAAGTTAGAAAATATTCTGTGTTCATGAATTCTAATAATTAATTTTGTTAAAATGTCCATACTATGCAAAGCAATCTACAGATTAAAAGCAATCCCTATGAAAACCCAATGGCATTTTTACAGAAATATAGAAAAATTCTAAAGTTTACGTTGAAACATAAACTCCCAATAGCCAAATCAATCTTGAGGAAGAAGAAAGAATCTAGAGACATCACATTTCCTGATTCCCTACTATGTTACAAGCTTACAGTTATCAAACTAATATGATCTTGGTATAAAAAGAGACATATAGAGATCAATAGAACAAAATAACCCCCAAACAAACCCACACATGTATGTTCAACTAATCTAAAAAATGCACCAAGAATACACAGTCTATCAATAGTCTGTTTAATCAATGGTGCTGGGAAAACAACATGTGCATGCTAAAAAATGAAATGAGCAGTAAGCTGTTGGAATTGGACACAAAAGTATAGGTAAGTAAAGCGATCAACATATTCCAAAAAGCTTTTAAATAGCAAAAGAAGCAATATACAAAATGAAAAAGCAATCTAAATAATGTGAGAAAATAATTGAAAACCATACACCTGAGAAGGGATTGATATTCCAACAATATAAAGAACTCATAATACAGTAGGAAAAAAGCCACAAATATTTCTATTAAAAACAGGAAAGGAGGGCTGGGGTTGTGGCTCAATGGTAGAGTGCTTGCCTAGCACGTGCGAGGTCCTGGGTTCAATCCTCAGCACCACATAAAAATAAATAAATAAAATAAAGATGATATTGTGTCCAACTAAAAAAGTAAATATTAAAAAAAAACAGACAAGGAGGTCAGTCTTGGAGAGGTTCCTTAGGAGCCACACTCCTTCATTTGTAAATTGTTCAGGAGGCTTTCAGCTAGGTCCAGGCTGTAGCTATGTTTCATGAACAATATGACAATGATATCACTGTTTGGAGCCCTCAGGTCAGGATTCATCAAATTGAATATGCAATGGAAGCTGTTAAACAAGGTTTGGCCACGGTTGGTCTGAAAAAATATCCATGCAGTGTTGGTTGCATTGGAGAGGGCACAGTCAGAGCTTGTAGCTTGCTGAAAAAAAATTTCCATGTTGACACATATTGGTATCTCAATTGTGGGGCTTATTGTTGATGCTAGACTGTTCCATAATTCATGTACAAGAAGTGTTTGGATTCCAGATTTGTAATTGACAGAACACTTTTTGTGTCTTACCTTGTATCTCAAATTAGAAGCAAGACCCATGTACCAACCATAGCTGGATACCCTGTTGTGTTGGGCTGCTTATTGCTTATTGCTGGTATGATGATGCCCTCACACTTTCTAAACCTGTCCATCTGCTAACTATTTGGACTGCAGAGCTATGTCCATTGGAGGCTATTCTCAATCAGCTCATACTTACTTGGAGAGACATATGTCTAAGTTTATGGAGTACAATTTAAATGAACTAGTTAAACACATGATCACTGGAATGGAGACACTTCCTCCAGGGCAGTAACTAACTGAAAAGAATATTTCCAATGTGGATAAAGACTTGGAATTAACAATCTATAATAATGCTGATGGGTCTCTATTCCTAGAATGTCTTGAAGAAAGACCACAGAGAAGGGCACAGCCAGAACAAACTGTTGATGAAATTGCAGAAAAGGCTGATGAACTTCAAGATCTGCGTAAACTCATGGAGACTTAAAAACATGATACTGGATTGTCATTGAAGAACTCAAATGGGACATTAACCTTGGTACTCAGGAAGCTGAGACAAGAAGTTCAAAAGTTCAAGGCCAGCCTGGACAACTTAGTGAATCTTATCTCAAAATAAAATGAAATGGGCTGAGGATGTAGCTCCGTGGTAGAGTGCTTATACACAAGGACCTGGGTTCAATCCCCAATACCAAAAAAGCAGGGTTGGGAGGATAAAAATGTCTTGAAACAAAACATGACAAAATTTGTGGGGTACAGCAAAAGCTAAGAGGAGAGTTTACAGTAATAAACACCTACTAGAGAGAGAGAGAGAGAGAGAGAGAGAGAGAGATTTCAGCCAGGCATAGTGGCACATGTCTGTAATCCCAACAGCTCAGTGAGCTGTAGCAGGAGGATTGCAAGTTTGAAGCCAGCCTCAGCAATTTATGGAGACCACATCTCAAAAAGTAAACAGGATCTGGAATGTAGATCAAAGGTAACGAACCCCTGTGTTTAATCCTCAACATAATAATAATAATAATAATAGTAATAGTAATAGTAATATGCAAATGATATGAATAGACATTTCTCAAAAGAATAATTACAAATGCCAATGAGTATGAAAAAATATTAAATATATCATTGGCCATCAAAGAATACAAATCAAAAGTACAATGAGTTATCATCTCACTCCAATTAGAACAGCTATTATTTAAAAAAAACACAATAACAAATGCTGTCAAGGATGTGAAGGAAAAATCTCTCATACATTATTAGTGGGAATGTGAATTAATACAACCATTACAGAGGACAGTACAGCAAGAGGTTCCACAAAAAAATCAAAATAGATGGGGATGAGTCATGGGGAGAACAGAGGAATTTGATTGGGCAAAGGATGCAGGGAAGGAGAGGGGGCATCAGCGTAGGAAAGATGGTGGAATGAGATGAACATCATTATCTAAGGTACATGTATGACTGCACATGTGGTGTACCTCTACATTGTGTACAACCAGAGAAATGAAAAGTTGTGCTCCATTTGTGTACAATGAATCAAAATGCATTCTGCTGTCATGTGTAACTAATTAGAACAAAAAAAACCCTCAAAAATACCATGATTCAGCTATCCCACTTCTGGGTTCTTATATAAGGGAAAGAAAATCAGCATAGCAAACAGATACCTGAATTCTCACATTTATTGATGCACTACTCACAGTAGCTAAGATGGCAAGTCAACTTAGGTTCCCATTAATGCATGAATGGATAAAGATAATGGATGTAGTATACATATACAATGGAATATTGTTCATTCATAAATAGGAATGAAATTCTGTCATTTGCGGCAAAATGGATAGAACTAGAGGACATCATTTTAAGCAGAATAAACCAAGCACAGAAAAATAAGTATTGCATTTCTCTCTCATATGTGAAAGTTTAAAAAAAAAAAAGTTGACATGAATGTAGAAAAGTGATTACCAGAGGATGGGAAGGAGGGAAAGGTGGATAAGGGGAAGATGGATTTGATCAATGTATGCTGTATGCGTGCATTAGATTTTACTCTAAAATCCATTAATATGTATAATTAATACATGTTAGTAAAAAATAAAATTTTTAAAAAACAATAGCAAGGTAAAGAAAGAAAACAATAAGGAAAGCACAAAAATCAGTGAAGTATCAGAGAAGTAAGCCAATAGAAAATGTCAACAAAATTGAAAGTGTGATCTTTGAAAATCTGTTTTTTATATTACTTTTTTAGCTATAGGTGGACATAATATCTTTATTTAACTTTTATATGATGCTGAGGATCGAACCCAGTGCCTCACGCATGCTAGGCGAGCACTCTCCCTCTGAGCCAAGACCCTAGCCTTGAAAATCTTAATACTATAAATAAATTCTGGTGATACATAAAAATATAAATACATGCACATAAATAATATCTGAAACTTTCTGAATTTGATTTCAGGACCTCAAAAGGTAAGAGAGCATTATGAAAAATTTTATGTCAACAAATTGAAATTTTATTTTTTTTTAATATTTTTTTTTTTAGTTATAGGTGAACATAATGTCTTTATTTTACTTTATGTGGTGCTGAGGATCGAACCCAGAGCCTCACTCATGCTAAGCGAGTGCTGTACCTCTGGAGCCACAACTTCAGCCCACAAATTGAAATTTTAGATGAACAAACTCTTTAAAAATAAAATTGCCAAAAAAATTATATGAAAATATGAAGGGTTCTAAATTATTTTTTATAAACTGAATCTATATTTTTAAAACATATCCATAAGGAAAACTACAGATCCAATTGGCTTCATGAACACATTCTTCCATACATATAAAGGAAGAGGATGTTATACTTACAAACTGTTCTCTGAAGTAAAGAGAAAGAATGTTCACTCCTCAAGTCATTTTATACAGCTATCATTTGACCCTGATATTAAAATACATCGATGGGAAAATAAAAAAAAATTTTCAGAGCAATCTGAAACATGAACACAGATATGAAAACATTAAACCAAGTTTACCATGTGAAAGCAGTAATTTAAAAAGGCTAAAATACTATGCCCAAATTCATTTTACTGTAGAATTCACGTTTGGCTCCATATCAATAAAGCAATAAAAATAATTGTGCAATAGAATTTATGTAAGAAGAAAATTATATACTCACCATAAGGAAGAAAAACGGTATTTGAGGTATTAAGACTCAGTCATTTATAATGTTTTAAAAGTCCTTTTAGAAAATAAGAATTAAATGGATATCCCTAATCTCATAAAGAATTTACACAAAACAATAAAAAACAAAGCAAAAATCCCCCAAACAAATGAATATTATTAAATCAAACAGCACAATTAATGGTGAAAGGTAAATGATGATTACAACACAAAATGAAATGGGAATAATTGGAGTAAAAGTATTCTAAAATTCTAGCATTTTCTGGAAAGTTGTAAAAAATCAATGAGGCTTATTAGAATCTCTTGGGCAATCATTAATACAATAGTAAAATACTGCAAAACTGAAAAATTACTAGAGATAAAACTAGAATGATAAAAATAATGATTAATCCAAAGGAAGTCAATATAGAACAAAGTAAGGATGTACAAGGTGAGTGATATCAGTAAGGTGGCAGAATAGGAATTGCCATTTCTTCTTCCTTTACAAAATGCTGATTCAATCAATAGAAAAAATACTTTTATTAGAGCTCCAAATGATGAAATATTATGGTTTCCTGATAGAGCCCAGAAACAAGAAAAGATAATTGAAAACCAAGAGAAACCATTTCACTTACCTTCACTCCTTTTCACCTAAGACTTCACAGCTTGTTCTTTCTTCCACAATGGAAAGAGAACTAAGTAAATGTCTGACTTTAATTGTGTCCAAATACAATTAAAAAAATATTTTTCAAAAGTAGCCATTCAGTTATTGGGATGCTTTGCTGTTATGTTTCTTACAGATATTTCTTATGCCAGATAGCATAATTCATTGCTCTTAAGTTCTTCATTCCATTAAGCTCTTGGGAATGAATACAATTCAATCAAGTTATTTGCTAGTTTACTTCAAAGATGATCTTCTCTCTAGTCTCCAATACCTTGTAATTCAGTTCCATCTGAGACCTCAACTCAATGGTCTTTACTGTTAATATTTCTGTCAGCATCCTAATCACAACATTGTATGTAATCTATAAGGAATTCCAGACCTTCTATAGTCTTGTCTTCTTATGAGCCCTCATAAAAATAATTCCAAATGCTCCATTCATATAATAAAGGATTTTTTTTCTAGCCCACACTTCCAAATGCTTCCATCCTTTTCTTATTACTTCTAAATCTGACTCCACATTTCTAGGTATTCTTTATTAGCAACAGTCCCACTTCTCAGTTCTAATTTTTGGTCTTAGTTCATTTTCTGTTGCTATAACTAAATATCACAGATTAAGTATTTTTTTGGTTTTTTTTTTTTTACTTTAATGGGATTTATTATTATTATTATTACTATTACTATTATTTTTTGCATGTACTTTGTTGGGGTTTTTTGCATTACAATTCAGATTAAGTAATTTATAAAGAATATAACTTACTCAGCACATGGATCTAGAGGTCCAAGATCAAGTGGCCACATCTAGGGACGTCCTTCTTGCTGGTAGAAGTTCTTTGCAAGGTCCAAAGGAGGTTTGGAGTATCACATGGTGGGACAGAGCAAGCATGCTAACTTGGGTATCTCTTCCTCTTCCTGTAAAGTCACTAATGCAATTTTGAAGGTCCAACCTGTATGATCTTATAGAATATTAACTACCTCCCAAAGGCCCCACCTCCAAATGACATTAACATGTAACTTTGGGGATTAGGTTTCTATAAGAATTTGGAGGGGAAAATCACCAAGACCTTAACACAAATGAAGAAAATAAAACTCCAGCAGCCAATCCTAAAGAAATGGATATTAATAAATTACCTGACAAATAATTCAAAGCAATTGCCTTTAAAACGCTCAGTTATCTATAAAGGAACACAGATAAATATATCAGGAATACAAAACATGGCAAAAAAGAGAGAAATTCAATAAAGAAAACTATAAAAAGAGCCAGATAGATATGATGGACTGAATAACATAATGATTTAATTGATGTGATAAAGAGCTTCAGTAGCAACTTGATCAAGCCAAAGGGAAAAAAAATCAGTGAACTTGAAGACAGGTCAGTAGAAATTATCCAGTCAGAGGAACAAAAAGGAAAAAGAATGAAAAAGTATAACAAAGCTTATCAAAAAATATACACAGGAAACAAACATATACAGGTGAAGAAATTCTCAGAAGTAAAAGAGTAAGATAAAATGGTAGAAAATATTTCAAAGAAATAATGACTGAGAACTCAAATTTGGAGAGATACATCCAGATTCATGAAGTATCCCAAAAACCTAAGTACGTTGAACCTAAGGAGGTTTACATTGAGAAAAAATATATAATTTTTCAAATGTCAAAGCCAAAAGGAATTTTTAAAACAAGAAAAAAAGCAACTCAGTACATACAAAGGAACTTCTTTAAATTTATCAGCAGAAATCTTCAGGACAGGAAAGAGAAAGATGATATACAAAAATGCTGAAAGAAAAAATGCCAATCATGAATACTATATCTGGCAAAACTGTCCTTTAAAAAATGAAGGCTAGATAAAGACTTTTCTAGACAACAAAAGCTGTCTAGAAGATTGCCATCATTAGAGTCTAGGAGTTTGCCATTATTAGACATGTCTTACATGTCTTACATTATTAGACTTCTTAAAATGGAAATGAAAGAGCATTAAATAGCAATAAGAAATCACATTAAAGTGTAATTCTTATTGCTAAAAGTAAATATATAGCCAAATAAAGTCCAGTGCAATAACTGTAATACATAAATCACTTTTAATTATCTGTTTTAATTGACTTTCTGTTGTTGGGACAAAATACCTGAGTAAAACAACTTAAAGGAAGAAAAGATTTGTTTGGGCACATGGATTAGAGGTTTCAGTCTATGGTCATTTGGCTTTGTTGTTTCTGTGCCTGTAGTGAGGCACAACATCATGGTGGAGAGGGTATAGCTGAGCAAAGATGCTCACATCGTGGCAGCCAAGAATCAGAGAGAGTGAGAAAGAAGAATGGATGAGGACAAAATACACCCTTTAAGGCCTTGCTCCCAATGACCAAAACTTCTTCCAACTAGGCCACAAATCCTAAAGTTCCCATCACTTGTTAAGGCCTGCTTCCATCAATAGATTAATCAATTGATGAATTAAGAACCCTCATGATCCAATCACCTCTCAAAAGCCTAACCTCTGAAGACTGCTACCTTGGGAACCAAACCTTCAATACATGAGCTTTTGGGAGACATTTCAGACTCAAACCATAACAGTATAAAATCTATTAAGAATAACTATAATAACAAAATTTTGTTAATGAATACACGATACAAAAAAATAGTAAATCTGACATCAGTAATATAAAGTGTTGGAGGGAGAAGTAAAACTACAGAGTTTTGTATGCAATAAATGTTAAGTTGTTGTCAGCTTAAAATAGACCTGTATAAATAAGTATAAAAAGTTTTAGGGGGCTGGGGATATAGCTCAGTTAGTAGAGTGCTTGCCTTGCACACACAAGGCTCTGGGTTCAATCCCTAGCACCACCAAAAAAAAAAAAAAAAAAGTTTTAAGTAAGCCCCATGGAACCACAAAGAAAAACATCTGTAGAAGATGCAAAAAAAGGAAAAAGAAGAATCAAAGTATATCACTAAAAACTCATCAAATCACAATGAGAGAAAAACAGGAACAATAGAACCACAAAACAGAAATTTTTAATAAAAAAAAAACTATCATGAGAGAATAAAAAAATCATGCTTTTGTAATAATAAAAGGCTCCGTTCAATAAGATAATTCTAAGTATATATGCACCCAACATGAGTGCACTTAAATATATAAAATAAACTGAAGATCTAAAGGGAAAAAGTGTCATCAGTAAAATAATAGTAGTTTACTGGAACACCCCACTTTCAATAAAGGGTCGATCATCAACACAGAAAACCAGTAAGAAGATAGCAGATTGGTTTTTTTTTCTTTTTTTAAGTCACAGCCTAGGGATATCTTTTATTATTATATATAATTATATACTAATACAAGTTTCTTAATCTTTTTTTTCTTTTCAGTGTTTTTATTACAAAAGTAATGGATGTTCATTATAGAAAATTCAAGAAATATAGTTAAGCAATAAGAAGAAAATGAAAATATCTCATAACATCACCACTCAGAAATAACATTAACATTTTGGTTTATAGCCTGACACGAATTTTTCTATGCAAGATAGAAGATCTTAACAATACTCTAGACCAAATGAATCTAACAGATTTATGTTCAGTTTCCACATAAGAACATTTTCTCAAACACACATGGGACATTCCCCAGAATAGAATGCATGCTAGGTCATGAAAAAACTTTAAACAAATTGAAATTACAGCAAGTAACTTTTCTAACTAAAATTGAATAAAACTAGAAA
This sequence comes from Callospermophilus lateralis, assembly GCF_048772815.1. Classification (NCBI taxonomy): domain Eukaryota; kingdom Metazoa; phylum Chordata; class Mammalia; order Rodentia; family Sciuridae; genus Callospermophilus; species Callospermophilus lateralis. Next base: position 47,484,550 of record NC_135325.1, read on the forward strand.
TCAATAAAAAGAAAAATGGGACACTTCACAAATAGATGAAAATTGAAAATACATACTTGAACAGAACAAAAAAGAAATCATAAGTGAAATTCAAAGGTATCTTAATCCAAATAAAAACACAGCATACTAAAACTTATGGGATGCAACATAAGCAATACTAAGAAGGAAATTCATAGTGATAAACATGTCAGAAAAGAAAGATCTCTAAAAACAACCTAATTTTATATCTCACAAACAAACTACAATCTAAGAAGAACAAACAACAACCAATCTTATCAAAAGAAGACTACAATAAAGATTTGAAGAGAAATAAGTGAAATAAAAAATAGAAAAAAATTACAATTCTGAGGGTTTTTTAAAAGAATAAACAAAATCAACAAATCCTTAGCTAGACTATGATGAAAGAAGACTCAAATAAGTAAAACCTGAAATGAAAGAGTAGACAATACAAATGATGGCACAGAAATGCAAGCTTCAGACGAGATTATTTTGAACTATACACCAACAAATTCTACAGTCTAAAAGAAATGATAAATTCTTGGAAGTAAACAACCTACAAAGATTAAGAAGAAAAAGAAATCCCTAACAGACCAATGACAAGTAAGGAGATTGGAAAGGCCAATTAAAGGAGAAACACTTAAGGAGATTGAATCGGTAATCAAAAACCTCCCAACAGACCAAGCCCAACATCATCAGATGCTTTCACAGTTGAATTCCATCATACATTTAAAAGAAGAATTAATAACAATCCATAACTGCTAAAAAATAAAAGAAAGGAACACTTGCAAACTCATATTATGAGGCCAGTATCACTCTGATACTAAATCCAGACAGACACCACAATAAAAAAAAAAAAAAAACACAGCAGGCCAATATCTCCAATTAATGTCAATGTGAAAATCCTCAAGAAAATGTTAACAAACCGAATTCAACAGCACATTAAAAGAATCATAAACTATGATTTATCCTTAGGGTGTAAGGAAGATGCAACATACAAAGATTAGTGAATGTGATATATGACAATGATACAACAAAGAATAAAAAAATGATCATTTCAGTAGATGCAGAAAAGATATTCCCCAAAATTCAATATCTATTCATTATAAAACCATCAACAGCAGAATCAAAACAAAAGAAAAAATATTTGAAATCAAAGACAGGTCTTTTCAAAAATATACAAGCTGAGAGTGGAAAACTACAGAAAGCCTATGGATTTACAGGACAACATACAGAGAGCTAACATTTATTTAAATTAAAAGACTTTTATAAAGAAAAGAAAGAGACAGAAAGCTTATTTAAAGAAATAGGAACAAAAAAACTTCTCAAATTGGAGGAAAGATACAGACATTCAGGTATAGAAATTACAAAACTTTCCAATCAGATTAAAATTCACCAAAATGTATTATAATGACAAAGAAAAAATCTTGAAAGCAGTTGGAGAAACAAAGATCCTTGCCTACAAGGGAACACCCATGAGACTGCTGGTAGATTTCCCAGCAGAATTTAAGCAGGCCAGGAGAGAGTGGGATGGTACATTCAAAGACAAATACTGCTAATCATGAATTCTTAACCTTGCAAAGCTGTCCTTCATAAATTAAGGAAAGATAAAGACTTTGCAAGAGAATCAAAAGCTGTGGGAGTTCATCACCACCCTACATGTCTTACCAGAAATGCTAAAGGTGGAGCTGGAGATGTAGCTCAGTTGGTAGAGTGCTTGCCTTATATACATGAGGCCCTGGGTTCAGTCCCCACTACCCACCCACCCCCCCCCCCCAAAAAAGGAAAGAAAGAAACCCTAAAAGGAGTTTTCCAAGTTAATTTAAAAGGATAATAATTAATAACATGAAAATATATGAAAGTGGTAAAGCTCATTAGTAAAAGCAAGTACCCAGTCAAATTCAGAATACTGTACCACTGCAATAGTGGTGAATACATTACTTCTATTTTTAGTATGAAGGTTAAAAGACAAAAAAAGTAATAATGGCTATCATCATTTTAAGGGATGTACAGCATAAAAATTTGTAAGCATGACATCAAAAGTATAAAATATGGCAGAGAGTTTAAGCACACGTGTAGATTTTGTGTGTGATCTCTGGGCCAATGATAGGAGAAATATCTCAGATTACTGAAATGCCTTCAGGTCTTTCTCCCATTGTCTTTATCAATAACACCTGGTTACTTTCTAGCCTTATGAATCCCTTTAGCAATCCCTTGGCCACACATTTATATTCTCTTGCAAAGACACTCTTTCATCCTTTGCATGTTCATGTTGCAAATTTTCTGGGTTTTTTCCCCCTTAATTATAGATTCCTTCTTTAAATATTCTTTTTCCTTTCTCATATCTCTTAAATATTCTCTTTCCTCTCTCATATCACTATAATTAATTAAAAGTAGCCATGCAACTCCTTTAATATTTTGCCTATAAATTTCTTTCACTATATATCCTAGTTTATTCTGCCTTCTACAAAGCCTTCAGGCAGGCACATGATTCAGTGCAGGTCTTTGCTGATATATAACAACAATGGCCTTTACATGCAGTTTCTAATACTTTGTTCCTCATTTTCCATCTGAGACCTTGTCAAAATGACCTTTACTGTTCATTTTTCTACCAGTATTGTGATCATGACCACTTAGAGATTCCAGACTTTCTCTATCATCTTCTTAGCCCTCATCAGAATCACACTTAATGCTCCACTCATGAAAATCTAGGCTTTTTCTAGCCTTTTTCTCCAAATTTTTCCAGATTTTACCCATTTCCCAGTTCCAAAATTATATCCACATTTTCAGATATTTTTACAATAACAGCCATTATTGCTGATACCAATTTCTGTCTTGACAAATTTTCTGCTGCTATAACAAAATTCCACAGACTGAGTAATTTATTTTTTGACAAATAAATTTATTTCTCACAGTTCTGGAGGCTGGGAAATCCAATATCAAGGTATTGGCAGCCTGTGAGGGCCTTCTTGCTGCATCATAACATGGCAAGGGTATCAAACACTGAGAGGGAGGATCAAGTATGCTCAAATCTCTGTTCCTCTACTTATAATGCCATTAATCCCATCTTGGTACTCCTAACCTCATGACCTCACCTAATCTTAATTACCTCCCAAAGAATCTGACCTCCAAATCCTATCAGCATATGAATTTAAGGATTAAGTTTTCAATACATAAACGTTGGGGGGACACATTCAAACTAGAGCAGTATATGAGGCAATGTATATGCTAAGGAGCTTGATTAAGGCATTCCACAATATATACATGTATCAAAGCATCATATACTATCCCATAAATACATACAATTTTACAATTTAAAAATAAAAATAAGAAATTTTCAAATTGGTGCCTTTGCAGGGACTGGGGTTGTGGCTCAGCAGGAAAGCGCTCACCTAGCAAGTGTGAGGCCTTGGGTTCAATCCTCAACACCACATAGAAATAAATAAATAAATAAATTGGTGCCTTTGCAATTTAGTATGAGATATATATTTTCTTATTTAAAAAGTATATCTTATATAGAATAAATATGTGTAAACAAATAATTTTATATGTTTGTATTTATGTCCATTTATACTTTCAATGTATATTCATGGGAATAAATTTTAAAATGAATAAGTAAATAAACCAAATATAATCTTGTGCAATACTGCAAAAAGCATGTCAGAGAAATTTATATCTCTAAATGCACATATTGAAGAAGATAGGTTGAAAATCAATGACTCAAGCTTTAATCCCAAGAGGCTAGAAAAAAAGGTCAATTAAAAACAAAAAAAGTAGAAAGATGGAAATAATAAATAGCAGAAATGAATAAAATTGATAACAAACACATAAAAAAGAATATCAAAAATGCAAATATTATTTCTTTTAAATAGATGATTGATGATAATATGTGATAGGAAGAAAAAATAAAGCAACAAGGAATATTATAAAGTTAATTTCAAATAGAATATCCTTACTAAGAAAAAGTATGTGTGTATGTACATGTTCATATATATATATATATATATATATATATATATATATATATGTGTGTGTGTGTGTGTATGTAGAGAAGCATATATGTATTATACATATGTGTATATATACACACAGTATTATATATGTGTATGTATATATACATATGTACTCATATATATACAGTGTGTACATACATACATATATGTATTGAACCCAGGAGTACTTTTCCACTGAGCTACATCCCCAGCACTTTCTTTTTTTTTTTTTTTTTTTAATTTTGAGACAGAATCTTGCTAAGTTGCTTAGGGCCTCACTAAGTTGCTGAGGCTGGCTTTGAATTTGCAATCCACTTGTTTCAGCCTCCCTAGTCACTGGAGGTATGGGCCACCACACCTGGCACTAAGTATATTTTTAGCAAAAGCATAAAAGACATGAATAAGTCATGTATATATCCAAGGAATTCTAGGCAATTAGAACAGCAAGTATCAGATCCCAGAGATGGTATCATGTCTGGCTTGTTCAAGAAGTAGATTGAATAAAGTGTGATGATGGGGTGTGTTATAAGAGATGAAGTAAAAAAATTGTGGGTTCTATCACATGGCTAAGGTTTCTTCTGTGAACAAAATAACACATTGGAGGGGGATTGAAGTCACACCTAGAAATTAAATAAATTCTTACATAATCCCTCTGGCTATTGCGTTCAGAATAAATATACTAGAGCAAAATCAGAAATGGGGAGAGAAATTCTGAGGCCACTGAAATAATCCATGTGAAATATGACCATAGAAGCAATGCTGTGGTTGATGAGAAGTTATCAGATTCCAGACTTATTTTCAGGATAGAGCCATCAGAATTTGCTTACATATTGGATTTTCTAATGTCCTTGAAATGAAAGAGCATTCCAGTATGAGCCCAAGCTTCCATGCTAAGAAACTGCAAGAATGAACTAATCATTTATTAAGATAAGAAAATCTATAGAAGGAATAGATGAAGTTAATACCAGGAGTTCAGATTTGGGTAAGTAAGAATTTAATGTGTACCACATATGCCAGTGTAAATTTTGAGAATTCAGTTGAATATGAGAGGAATTCAAGGTAAGGACACATACTCTGAAGCTTGAGATACAAATTCAGGATTCTCCAGCATATAAAATTGACATTTTTAAATCCAGGCAATAGATGGGTGAGAATGACTTCCTACAGAGAATCCATCCATTCCTAGGGAGGAAAAAAAAAAGCAAAAAAAATAAATAAAATAAAATAGGCCCAAGGATTAATCCTGGGGCATTCCTAGAATTCTGAAAGAATGAGAGGAACCTGCAATAGGTACTGAAAAGTAGTAAACAAATAAACAGGAGGAATTCAAGAGAGTGTGATATCATGAGTGCACAATGTTTCAAGGAAGGAAAAATATTAACTATATCAAAAGCCGCCTATAAAGACAATGTCTGAGAAACAATCAGTGAATTTATCAATTTAGAGGTCCCTGTACATACTGAGATGAGCAGTTATAGCTGATTGGTGGAAGAAAAACCCACTGTACTGAGTTCAGAAATAATACTAGGAGATATTAATTATATGCATTCTTTCAGGGATTTTGGCTTTTGCCGGAAAGAAGACACTGAGTTCTACTAGAAACAGTAATCCTATAAATCTGACCACTAGAAGATAAGTAAAGTTAAATATTGAATGTCAGTAAGAACACTTCCCAGAAAAAAAAGCAATAGAGGTACTACTTGTTTTTCAACTTTAGCAAGTGCCTTGATAAAATACTTAGCTACTCTGTTTTTGCTCCTTTAGTTATTATTTTTTTCCTTCTTGTTAACCTTTTAGTTTTTACATTGTGTCTATCATCTGAGACCTAAGTGTTTCCTTGCTTTACATATTTTCTTTTTTAAGATTAATTGAAACATTTATTGTCAGAAGCATATGTGGCATATTTTCATCCAAATCTAGTGACTGCCATTGACGTACCTGCTTTTTATCACTGTCAGTCTTTGAAGTACCCTAATCTAGGAAGATAGAACAAAGCTATTTCACTCAGGAAAAAAAATACACTCATCTCAAAATGACTGCTTTGATACTATCTAAATAACCCACAAACTATGACAGTTCTGAAATCCCATAATCATACTTTCTATTTCATCCACCAGTTTTGAAAGCTGTATACCAAATTCAACTTTGGGGAAATAAAATTTTACAATTTTGATGAGTCATCATTAAAATAAGTAATCACCTGAAGAATGTAACCTGAAACTTCAGCAGTTTAGATTAAGTGGCTGTGTAATTTCTTTGACAAAAAGGGAAATATTATAGCCAGGAGTGGTGGTACATGCCTGTAATCCCAGTGGCTTGGGAGACAGAAGCAGGAGGATTGTGAGTTCAAAGCTAGACCCAGCAACTTAGCAAGGCCCCCAAGAAAATCAGTGAGACCCTGTCTCTGAATAAAAATGAAAAGGGCTGGGGATGTAGCTCAGTGGTAAAGAGCCCCTGGGTTCAATCCCTGGCACCAAAAAATAATAATAATAAAGGGAAATATTATACAGTCATTTATCAGCAAGAAGACAATAGAGTCCCACCTGTGATTCTGTTTCATGTAGCAAGAAGACACATTTGCTATGGAGTTCAGAAATTTTATGTTCCATCATAGATGAGCACTACAATTAGACAATTAATGATCTTTGCAAGGGAATAACTACACAGGTCTAGTAGTAGTAGTGGTAGTAGTATTGAACCAAAGGGTGTTTTACCACTGAGCTATATCTCCAGTCCTTTTTATTTTTTTTATTTTGAGGCAGGATCTAAGTTGCTTAGGCTGGTCTCAAACTTTTTAGCCTCATGCCTCAGTCTCCTGAGTCGCTGAGATCATAGGCATGCATGCTCCACCAGCCTGGCAAATGATCATTATCTTAATGCAGAATGATTGAGGCACATTTCAACAAAATAGCACACATTCATATGATCACAAGAGCATGACCCTCCATTGAGTATGAGGAATTGTGAAACAAAAGCTTGTGTCCTAATCCAAATTGATGTATTTGAACAGAGATATGTGAGAACCAAGCAAGAAGGGCAGTAAATATCTTTAATTTTATAATAAGTTGTTGGAAGCAACAGTTTACATAAATATCCAAGTTTGGTATCAGTACAATTATGATCTTTAGGATCTATTAATGATTGCCTTAAATTGACATTACTTTCATCATAATGGTTGTTTCAGTCTCTGTATGTGTGTGTGTTTCTAGGAACTAAACCCAGAGCCTTACGCATGCTAGGCAAGTACTATACCACTGAGCTACACACCCTGTCCTCATTAGTAACGGTTTTTTAATCAACTGTTTCCTTTCCTGTTAAGAGACTTGCTCAGGTAACATCTCCTGGGAACAACTTGACAAAGACATAAGTCTTTGGGATCCTTTTGGGAGTTTTCCTTCAAGAGAGTAATAGAAATTGTAAGACATGCTTATTAATTTTATAGTACTTGTTTCTAAATATTTCTATTTAGAATAAATGACTGCATATTTTAAAGATAATTTTAATTATTATTCATTTTCAGTAACTTGAACAGTGTACAATATTTGCATTTTGTTTGTGCTACGGTGTGTGTGTTTTTTTCCTTTATGAATATCTGATTAAATGCTTTACATTCAGTAAGAGTATTTTCTATTAAAATGTCTAAGAGAGTCACTATTTTCAAGGATTGGGTTGGTTATAAGTAGATCTTGCTTGAGCATTGTTTTTATTTTTACATAGACACATAATTATGTGTTTATAAATGGGTTTGAATACAGTGGCAAAACAGGAAATAATTGATTCTGTTGTTTGAATCTGAAATGTCACCCAAAGGTCCATATGTTAAAAGCCTTGTTCTCAGCCCATGGAGCTTTTTTGTTGTTGTTGGGCGGGGGGTTGGGGGGTGGTGCTGAAACCATTAAAAGGTGGGGCCTAGTGAGAGGTCTTAGGTCACTGGGGGCATGCTTTTGTAGAAGATTGTGAGATACTGGTCTCTGTCTTGTCCCGTCATGAGGTGAATAGGCTTCCTTCACCATGCAATTCCATCATGACATACTGCCTTGCCACAGACCCCAAAGCAATAGGCCAACTGTCCATGGACTGAAACCTCCAAAACTGTGAGCCAAAATAAACCCCATTTCTTTTTAATTTGATTAGCTCAGGTATTTTGTTATGGTAACAGAATGTTAATTAGCACATATGAGAATGTAAATTGTTCCAAATATTTTGTACACACATAAACACACAGTTTTAACTTGCAAACACCTTACTCAACTAATCCTCTGCTAAAATAGATACTTCAATTTTATAATTATTTCAGGATAATAATTTTTTCTTTCTTTAAATCTTGAATATTCAATCAGATATTTTATCTGTGTCCAAAATTGTCATTTCTAAGAGAAAAGCATGAAAGACTATGTTTTCTACCTTGGTTGTCCTTAGAGGGATATTCTGAATATTTGTGCATATTGATCAAATTTATCTGAAATCAAGATATTTCTCAAGATTTAAATAGCAAAAAAAAAAAAAAAAAAAACCCTATTGAGAGACTTACTTAGGTAACATCTCCTAGGAAAAACTTGACAAAGACACAAGTCTACAAGAAACATGAAAAAATAAAAAAATAAAAAACTGACATAGAACTTACGAGGTAAAAAGAAGCTCTATTATTAAAAGCCTCTTTAAAAAAAGGAAGGTTGTACCAAAAATAAAGTGACTCAGTGATGTGGGTGCTATATTCCAGGGAGAATGATGAGAAAATATTTCACCTTTTTGAATGACAACAAAAACAGAAGGAATAATAACAACAAGAAGAAGACTTTCAGAGAATGAAGGGGAAGAAAAAGAAAGCAACAACCATAGTGGATATTGTGATGAACTATCAGATGCCCTTACTGTTCAGGACTGAAGTGCTCATTCCTCCAGTTCTTGAGGGTGTTGACCACTGCTGTGTTTATAGTTGAATATATTTCTCACATATTACTTGTGGCTGAAAATAACTGACTTTTCCATAGCCCCTTACCAGGAGACAGCCTGCATTCAGTGACTGGTCAGTCTAGGGATTATAAAATTGTGGCCCCCTTTTCCTAATTTGGGACAACTCTGCAAGGCCATCCCAACCTAAAAACTGCTTGTGGAATCAACTGAATTATTTGTTGTGACACTGTCACTGCTCAGCTTTTCTCTCTCTAATATTTTTGCTTCCTTTGTTTCCCCCTAGGTGTTGAATGCAAAACCAGTCCCCAGTAAAATTTTTGTCAGGAGAATATCCACTTCATAGCCTTATTCCCAGAAAAATCAACTTGCAACATCACCTCTACATTGCTAAATATATGTTAAGTCCTGGGTTTTATATGTTAACATATTTAATCCTCACAACATTAGTTGTGATTTATTTAATTTATAATTAAATAAAATTATTATGACCATTTTACAGACAAGGATCCTGAAGCACAAAGAGATTGAGTAACTTTCCTAAGGTCTCACATCTAGTAATTATCAGAGAGTCGGGGTTTAGATCTAGGCACTATGACTCTAGAACACTGGAGTTTGATTTCTGAGGTGTTTTTTTCAAAGGTAACAGGCTTCCTGACTTTAATTCATTTCAACTCAATTTTGTTTGAAAAATAACACTTCTTTTCATAAGAACATTAAGAAGGAACTGCTATGCTAAAATTATAGCTTCTGCCCTCCTTTAGATTTTCTGCCCCACTTTAGATTTTCAATACAAGAGTCAATGTAATTCTGTCAAAACTAAGTTGTATCCTTCCATTCTTCAGATAAAAATCCTTTAACAGTTTCCTATCTCAGTCATAGCAAAAGCAAAATTTTTATATGGTACTGAATTTTTTAAATATATGTTGTTCTTGAACTAGGCCCATCCCTACTCCTTGGTGAGAGTACACTTCCCACCCCATTGAGAACAAGCTTGGTTATGTGACTTGCTGTTGCCAACGGATTATGAGTATAATATGTATGAGCAGGTGCTTTAAGAACTATCACATGGTTTCCTACTATATGGGCTACTCCTTTATCTTGGTTACCTGATTGAAGACAAAATAAACAGAATCAAATGCAACCCATGAAGAATAGATAAAATGAGCCCAAAAACTGTTGTTGTATACCACTAGGATTTGGAGATTAAGAACTACAGTATAACTTACAGAAAGCCGATTCATATGTCTTAATGGGACAGTTTATGACATATAAAACCTCTTACCCTTTGCCCTTAAACATTTGACTTAATTTCCTATAACAATAATGAGGACTGAAATCCAGTTTTGAAGCAGTTAATCTCATGATTGTTTTAGGGACTCAATCTTGCCCCCCTCATCCCCCACACAGCCATCATCTTCTCCAAGGACCACTCTGAACATCCCAGGGATTAAGTTAGGTATACCTCCTCTTAACTCTCATAGAATACTTGGTGCACCATAATAAAATTGCTGATTTAAGTGACCACCCCCTACACCCCAGTCCCTGAGTTTCAGAGTGATGTTATATCTTGTGTATTTGTATTCTTGTATAACCAAAATAATAACACTGTGCTCATTGCATGAAAGAAATTTAATAAATGTTTGTGGAATAAATAGTGCATTAGCATTATGTTTGATTTATTACACTTTTATTTTTCATTACATTTTAGTACAGCAAAGCAAATACAGGTAAACATTGGTATTCTTTACACAATAGCAGACAGAAAGGGAGGCCAGCCATAACTTAGAGTGCTTTTTCAGTTGTTGATATATTTGCTTGTTTGTTTAACATCAGAAGCTAGATCACTTTACTGGTGAATTTTTTTCAAGCTTTCAAGGAAAAGCCTATATCTATAGCTATATGCTATATATTCTCTTCCAGATAATGCAACAAGATGGAAAGATTCCCAAAACATTTTATAACACTATCAAAACTCTTATACCAAAATACAACAGAGACAGCATAGTAGTCAATCACATTTACCCTACTGGACAATATATTAAAACAATTGAAACATTTCAAGATACCAAACAAGAACTAAATATGAAAAGACATAAATGGAACTGGAACACAAATACAAATACAATACATACCCCTCCCACCCAATACATGAGGCATAGGGCTCTAGGGCCCGGCCTTGCAAGGCCTCTCTGACTGCCACATACTCCTCTATCTGAAGTTGTGAACAAGGAATTGCCTGTGACCAGCATCAGCTCTATTGGCCTCATCTTCCATTGCCTCCCTGTACTGCTCTGGCCAGTCCTGTGGCTCCTTTCTGTGGATTCTGGCCACATAGCGCAGCGCTTTCATCTTGGAGGTTTCCAAGCGGGCTCTAGGGCCCCACACAAACTCATATTGTACTGGATCACTGTCGGGAACCCGTAAACTGTCTATGTAGCGCTGACTCAAATACCTACAGGTAATCACATGCTTTCTCCCAGCTTGAACCCCTAAGCCCCGCAGAAAGGCCCACACTGCAGACTCCCTAGCATGGTTGCCCATTATAAAGATGAAGCTCAGAACCTGCATCAAGAAGTTGTTGCCAGGCCTATTTGGACTATCTACAATCTCTTCAGTATCTTCCATTTCTCTTCGGTTGTACAGGGTATAGGAGTGGTTTCTTGGATCGAGAACCACTAGCTCTGTCCCATACACGTGGTTCAGGGTGCGAGCAGCACGATTCAGGAGGTCAGGGAATACTTTGCTGCACTCTCGGCCAATGTAGTACAGAATTCCTTTCTTTGGTATAGGCAGCTTAGTCGAATCCATCAGCAGAAATAACTGCACCAACTTCCTTGACTTGCTCTCCATTCTTGACTCAGGCCATGAATGTGGAGGATATTTTGAGGGATAGGCAGAAACATCAAAATCAGGAGATGCTACCTCTGCAGCTTCTTCAAAAAAGGGCCTCCTAAAGGGAGGGAGAGCTTGCCAACCCTCAGCATAGGCTCTAGCAGCCTCTTCTTCCAGAGCTTCATTGTATGGCTCTGGCCAGTCGGAAGGATCTTTGTTATAGATCTTAGCCATGAACTTCAGAATTTTCATCTTGCTGGTTTCTATGTGGGATCTTGGTCCCCAGAAAAATTCGTATTCCACTGGGGTACGGTCAGTTATTGGCCTGTAGTCCAAGTACCGCTGCCATACAAACTCTACAGACAGAAGTCTCTTTGGGTTCCCAAAAATGGAAAGCCTCCTCTCTCGCTGCACCCCCATCCTCCAGAGCATTTCCCAAATCTCAGCTTCCTTGGCTTGGTTGCCATTCAGGAGGATTTGTCCTAGGATCATCATCAGGAGGCCCATCTTTGGCCCATTTGGGTTCTCTTCCAGTCCTTCAAAGGGCACAGGCCCCAGCTTGTTGAGCAGGATATATGTGCGCTCTTCAGGATCAAGCTCCCTCAATTCAAATCTAAAAATGCACTCCAGGTGGGCTGCTGCTCGCCTGAGGATCTCAGGGAACTGGCTGCGATATTCTTTAACAATATATTGCCGCATTTCGGATTCCCGGATAGGGTACTTGCTCTGATCCTTCACCAGCAGAAACTGTAACAACTCAGCTACATTCTGCTCCATAGGATCCTGGGGCTTCAGGGTTAGAGCGACCTGGGTAGTGCCAAGGCCCATAATCGTAATGGAGTTGGAGTTCTCACGGTCTCTGAGGACCTGGAATTCCATGGGGCCTTCCGCACCCTTGGGGCGCTTAGAGTCCGAGGAGGACCTGGCGACGCAGGAGCTTGGCAAAGCAATAGGGCACTTGGAGGAGGTCGGGCCCACAGAAGCACCCAAGCTCAACACTGGAGCAGGGTTCGCAGAAGCAGCGAGCATACCAGAGGTGCTCGGGCCGTCAGCGGCGGCGGCCATCCTAGAGGTGCTCGGGCCAGCAGCGGCGGCGGCCATCCCAGAGGTGCTTGGGCACTCTGCGGCAGCAGCCATCTCAGAGATACTCGGGCCCTCAGCAATGGTGAGCATCCCAGAGGTGCTCGGGGTCTCGGCGGCTGTGGCCACCCCAGAGGTGCTCGGGGTCTCGGCGGCTGTGGCCACCCCAGAGGTGCTCGGGCCCTCGGCGGCGGCAGCGGCGGCGGCAGCCATCTCAAAGGTGCTCGGCCCCTCCCCAACTGTCAGCATCTCAGATGTGTTCTGGCCCTTGGCGGCTGTGGCCATCCCAGAGGTGCTCGGGCCCTCGGCGGCGGCAGCGGCGGCAGCCATCTCAAAGGTGCTTGGGCCCTCCCCAACTGTCAGCATCTCAGAGGTGCTCGGGCCCTCTGCGGCGGGGGCCATTCCAGAGGTGCTCGGGCCCTCGGCAATGATGAGCATCCCAGAGGTGCTCGGGCCTTCAGCGGCGGCGGCGGCGGCGGCCATCTCAAAGGTGCTTGGGCCCTCCCCAACTGTCAGCATCTCAGATGTGCTCGGGCCCTCGGTGGCAGTGGCCATTCCAGAGGTACTCGGGCCCTCGGCAACGATGAGCATCCCAGAGGTGCTCAGGTCCTCGGCCGCAGTGGCCATTCCAGAGGTGCTCAGGCCCTCCCGGGAATTGCGCCGCACGGAGGTGCTGGGGACCTCACCGCGGGTGGGCGGCTCCAAGGCGCCAGGTCCCTCAGAGTCAGTGGGCGGCACTGAGGTGATCGGGCCCTCACCAGAGGAGGGCAGCACAGAGGTGCTCTGGCCCTTACTGAAGGGGGGCGGCACAGAGATGCCTAGTCCATCAGAGGTGGTGGGCGGCACAGAGGTGCTCGGGCCTTCACCGGATGGGGGCAGCACAGAGGTGTCAGGTCCCTCAGAGGTGGTGGGCGGCACAGAGGTGCTCGGGCCTTCACCGGATGGGGGCGGCACGTTGATGCCCGGTCCCTCGGAGAGGGTGGGTGGCATGAGATTGCTCAGTCCCTCACTGGAGGTGGGCGGCACAGAGATGCCCAGTCCCTCAGAGACCGTGGTCAGCACGGAGGTGCTGGGGCCCTCAGCGGGGGTGGGCGACACGGAGATGCCCAGTCCCTCAGCGGTGGTGGGCAGCACAGAAGTGCTTGGGCCCTCATCGGAGAGGGGTAGCTCGGAGGTGTTCAGCCCCTCAGTGACAGTGGGCTGCTCAGAGACGCTTGAGCCCTCAGAAGCAGAGGGTGACACAGGGGGGCTTAGGCCCTCATAGGCGTTGATCAATACGGCTGTGTTCAGTCCCTCAGAGACCGCAGGAGGCCCAGAGGTGCTTGGGCCCTCAATGGGGGTGGGCAGCTCTGAGGTGTTCGGCCCCTCGGAGATGGTGGGCTGCTCAGAGGCGATTGAGCCCTCAGAGACGGTGGGCGGCTCAAAGGTGGTTGGGCCCTCATCAGGGGTGGGCGGCACGGAGGTGCCTGGGTCCTCAGAGGCGCAGAGGCCCTGGAGGGTCTCCAGATCGCTGGGACCCTGGGGGACGTCTGGGCCTGGCATAGCAGCGGAGAGACTGGGGGCGTCAGGGGCCTGCATTTCACCCCAGCTGCTGTTCTGCGCAGTAGCCTTTGCACTGCGGCGGCGGCGGCGGCGCGAATTCTGGCTTACCAGCGACATGGTCCTGCCGACCGGCGTATGGGAGCAGACACCGACAGGCCGGCGATCTAGCAGAAAGAGGACGGCACAGTGGCAATGCTGCTACTGTGGCTGCTGCCAAAATCAAAGTCCCAAGCAACTTACTGGAGCTGAAATCAGAGGTGGTGAGAAAGGAGGCAGGTACTGGCCAACAGTGAACGCTAGTCTCAGTATATACTCTGCTTGTCACACCCCGCCTTCTGCCGCAGTCCGCGCAGGCGCAGTCGGGCTCTGCGACAAGGCGACCCCGCCCAGCCCAGCCCCTCCCCTGGGTCTGAGAAAGTGGTTGCGGTGATTCTGCACCAAAGCAGCGCAGTAGCAGGAGGGAGGCTTTGGTAGACTGAGACAAGGAGCTTGGAGCAGATGGGTAGAGAATAAAAACAGAGGCAATAATAGCTGCTTCTCAGAATTAGGGTATGGATTAGAGGGCTTCTACACACAGTGCCAGGCTTAATAGATTCTCGAATTTGGTAGCTAATATCCTTGGGACTTGCCCTTTACCCAAAACCATTTCAGAGAAAAATGTTCATAGTCTCTGGAAGGGTGCAGTCATCATCATCCCTGCCCCTGTATCCTCTATCACTTTATCCATTTAGGTCTCTAAAAACTCTCCTGCTTCTGTGAGCTAGGAAGAACTCTTCTCCAGAGGGTCTGAAGGCCCAGGATTTAGTCTTAATCAAGAAGCCTGAAACAAGCTTGAAAATTTCACTATTGCCAGCCCCAACACTAACCTGTACAGATAATTACAACCTGCCTTGGGAAAGCCACTAAAATTCCAAGATTTGTGTAATCCCCTTACTCCCAAGTCACTGGCCCATTTAATAGAGCTGTTGTCAGGGTCAATTAAGATACAATCGTTAGCACTGTGATATTAAATTTCATAATGAAAACTAGTTAAATCCTTGTACATATAGCTTATGATTTTCTTAGAATCTATTTTCAGAGGTAGAATTGCTAGCTTATAAGATTTGATCAGTGTCAGAGCCATTAGAAATCACTGGAATATTTGCTTCTGAGGCTTAGAAATAGCCCAGACTTTTTGGTCTTTCCTCTCAAATAGGTATCTGGGCATAATCAGTGTTAATGATTGTTACCTACTCTGTTTTACTCTATTTCTCTAGCACTTTTAAAATTTTTTTTCTAATTAGTTATACATGATAGTAGAATGTATTTTGACATAGTATACTTATATGGAGTATAACTTCTCATTCCTCTGGTAGTACATGATGCAGAATTACGTTGATTGTGTAATCATATATGCACATAGGATAGTAATGTCCAATTCCCTTCATTCCCCTTTGTCGAATCCAAAGAACTTACTCTAGCACTTTTGAGAAAAATCCAATCTTGACCCCCTAGTTTATTCATTCAATAAGCACTGTAAGAGTGGGAGTCAGTCAAAAAACAAGTGAAGTAAATTTTTCTAGAAGTTTGTACCAAGTATAGTGGATCTACCTGTAGGTCCAGAAAAAAGCTTCATAGAAAAGTTGGTGTTTAAAGGTGAATGGGTAGATATATACCAAAGGACAAGGATGAGAAAAGCATTCCAACTGAAAATAGTACAGTAGTAATAAGCTAGGAGGAAGAGAGTGGAGTGCAGAGACAGGTCCTTCTAGAGGAAAGAGGGAGGAAGTGGGGAGAGAGAGAGCAGGAGTGCCCATTAGAGCATGCTTACCATTGATGACTCTCTACCAAGGTGTTTATACCTTGCTCCAAATATTTACAACTATGTGGTCTTTCTTAATGTCTCCACAACAAACTGGGAGTTGACTTTCTTTACGCTTGTTTGGGGAGGGAAAACAACTGGCTGCAGCCCCAAAGTGTCAGCACATCTGTCTCCAGCTGGTGAAAGCAGTCCGCCTATGCCATGCATCTAATTCCAATTCTGGAAGTCAAATGCAGATATTATGCCCAGATGCCCATTTAGAGAGGAATGACCAAAAAGTCTGGGCTATTTCTAAATCTCAGAAGCAAATATTCCAGTGATTTCTAATGGCCCTGACACTGATCAAATATTATAAGCTAGCAATTCTATCTATGGAAATAGATTCTAAGGAAATCATAAGCTATATGTACAAGGATTTAACGAGTTTTCATTATGAAATTTAATATAACATAACTGAAAACTATATGGATGTTAAATTAATTATTTAAACAAATCACAGTATTGAAAAATTAAATACAAATAAGTATTTATGATGATGTTGAAGAGTTCCATTTCTAGTAAAGGAACCTCATTTAGGACCTGCCAAAAAGCAACTAGAAATTTTGGGG
The DNA here is from genome assembly GCF_048772815.1 of Callospermophilus lateralis. Taxonomy (NCBI): domain Eukaryota; kingdom Metazoa; phylum Chordata; class Mammalia; order Rodentia; family Sciuridae; genus Callospermophilus; species Callospermophilus lateralis. Next base: position 47,501,316 of record NC_135325.1, read on the forward strand.
AAAGAAACTGAAGGCATCATAAACCACCAAGAGAGTTGGGGATGTAGCTTAGTGGTAGAGTGTTTGTCTAGTACAAGTTCAATCCCCAGCACCACACACACACACACACACACACACACACACACATGCGCGCGCGCACAGGCACACACACAAACTACCAGACAGCACCAGAAATCTATCAAGGCAATTAAATCTTGAAAAGTCATAATCTCAGAAGAAAAAGGATGTGCAAAGTGATGAGCCTTACATTGAATGTAATTTTGTCACTCAAGGAATTTTATGATTTCCAAGCTGACAATTTGGAAGTCTAAACCTATTGAAATCACCCATCAAAAATGAAAATGCAAAAAACAATTAGCTGGGCGTGGTGATACACACCCATAGTCCCAGCTACTTGGAAGACTGAGGTGGGAGGATCACTTGATCTCACGAGGTTGAGGGGCAACATTGCAAGACCCCGCCTCAAAAAAAAAAAAAGAAAAAATTTCCAGAAGACAAACTTGAATATTTTGATGATTGACAAGCCCACACTAAAGGAAATACTGAAAGGATAGGTTCCCATATGAAAATGAAGAGATGCCAGAAGTGAACCATTAGAGAAAGGATAAATGTGTGGGGTAATATACATATTGACATTGTAAAATAATGATAATCATATGTGATTTAAGTTATATGTAGAATGAAAATAGGTGAAATTGTAGTGATTTCAAGGGACTTGGTGACTCAACAAGGACAAAGATATGAACACAAGGTGGCAGAAGCACTAGAGTTTTATTTGTTCAACCCTTTGACTGGGTTTGCAAGGGGTTAGAGGTGGGTGCTTATTAAAGCCTGAGACCTACTAGAGGTTGATTGCAGGACACCATTCACAAGTGGAGAGGAGAATCCCAGAGAAAAGTTATGTATCTATGTGATGTCTCAGAGCCACAGCAGGGAGTCTCTGGGTCTAAAGAAGGGCTGTAGAGTAGGATTTTGTTTTACTTCCCCCAGGTTATCACCTATGGCTAGCAGATGGATAGTTTCACAGTGACATGTAAACCAGGCAGTCTCTATATAGCTAAAAAGCTGTTTGGGGCTATATTTAAAATGATTGGTTAAAAATTGAGTTTGGGTACCAGCAGAATTATGAACAGACCTTACCTGTTTGAAGAAGTAAATATCATAGAGGCTAATACACACAGGCTAGCTTCGACTCATGTATATAACAATCTATCCCCTGGCCTCATGTTACTTTACAATTTAAGAAGTATGTTATTTTGTAATTCCTGAGTTTGGAGCCTGTAATAAAGCCAACAAAATTCCTATAAGAGCACAAAGTAGGATTTTAAAGTCCTTTCACAGCCAATCTGCCCACTTAGTATGAGAAAGACAGGAAAATAGGTCAGAAAAGGTGGATTTTGATTTGTTCAATTGTTTAGTCAATGATGGTCCCTGGCTATCTCTAACAGTTGGCATTACCTGCTACATATAGCAAGATGTGCTAAGCTACACCAACTCCTCTGTCAACAGCCAGTAAGTAATCTAGGCTGATAATTATCTACCACTGCAGACCATAAATAATGATGAGATTCTGCCAGGTTCCAATCCTTGGACTGTTTAATTAGTATGGATAACTCCTTAAACACAGCTATTTGTATATCTTTTATGGTATCCAGCACTTGTGCTATTCCTATTGCACCCCAAATTTGTGATCCTAGGACAGTTAGTACCATAGAGTCTAGTAGGAAACTCATTTGCAGAGTTGGAAAGTTGTAGAAAGCAAGTTTGTGGGGGCAAGTACTTGGGGGGTTCCATTGGTGAATAAAAATGTACTAGACTGGGAGCTGGGGTTGTGGCTCAGTGGTAGAGCACTAGCCTTGCATGAGGCCTTGAGTTTAATCCTCAGCACCACATAAAAATAAAGAAATAAAAAAATAAAGATTAAATAATTGTACTAGACTTTTGAGCCAAACTTAAGTATGGGAAATATTGTCTAGAGGTGGGAGGAAGCTTGTGATAGAGGAAATAATTTTATTTCCTTAGCAGCCTGCTTGGCACCCTCTCCTGCCAGTATTCTCTGTGTTCCAATGAAGATAAGTTTTGTATGGCTTAGTTCAATTCCAGCTGACGCTAATCAGAACATAAAATGTCATATTCAGACAAGCATGCATGCTATCCACTCTGAATTCTGTACATGGATCAACTAAATTGATTGTGGGCCCAGAACATCAATGCCTACATATTTGTTTCTGGATACTATTGTTGGATGTCAGTAATTAGGGAACAGGCTTATCTTGATAAGTGAGGTTTATGGGGGAGCTTTTCCAGGAGAGAGGTATTAAGCCATCTGTACTATAATCAGGTTGAGAGAAGCAACATGTCAGTTAAATTTGCTATCATCTATTGCTGTGACCAAAGCCATATGCAGGTTTGGGAAATTAAATGTTCCTTCTTGTACTGATTAGTGTGCATTAGTGACTGAGTTTCCTGATGATTACCAATAGTAAGTAGCATCAATGTTTTCATGAGTCTGGAATAAGCTTTGCCGGAGCTTTTAGCATTTTGAAAAAAAAGTTGTTAATTTAACCACAGAACTGTAGTACAGCAGTCACACATGGGGTCCTCAAAGGTGGGTCAAGTTATTTTAAAAAATGAACATCCATTGTATCATACATCTGGTCCATTTCTGTTTCTGTTTATCATGTTGTTATATTTTAGGTTGGGAGGTGGACCACTTGCTCCATCATTTCCAGTCCCAAGGAAACTTTTCGAGGGGGTCCATTTGTATAGTTTTAATAGCCTCAAGGATTAGGACTTGGGAGGTGGCAGTATGATAACACTAATAAATTTCTTCCCAGGTTAGCTTAAATACCAGCCTTCTCATTATTGTTTCTATATCTTGTAAGGTGGGATACATACAGAGTATAACCTACAAATTTCAGCAACCTGTTCAGGAAGCCAAGCCCCTTATCTACCATAATCAGTGCAGGAAGCTATCTTGCTATAAGTCAAACTTATAGGATGTCAGATTGCTATCCTTAGTAACAATCTAGGAAACTAAAGAATAACTTCCATAATAACCAAATGACCAGGAGTTAATAACTGACTTCTTTAATTTTTGTTCTTGCTTCCAACTTAGATTCAACCAGAGAAAGCCAAACATGAAAATCTAAGTAATAACATAGGATGTTCCACCACTAGTTAGCTGACCTGTAGCTTCCTCTGCAAATGTTTTCAAATCAGCACATACCCAAAGCCCTATTTTTTTCCATAATAAAGACTTCTCACCCTCCCACACCTTTTAATCTCTGTTAAAATACAAGTGACAGTGGTTGACTCCCTTGCTCTAGCAAACTCTGAATAAATAACCTTTGCTCTTTTCACCTCTGAGTTATTGTTATTTTCACATTGTTATTATATAGCCTCTATTAAAGTAATATAAGTAAGAAATGTCCCTCAAATGTTTCCCAAGCCTTTATTAATGGTGATTTTGGGTGGCCCAGCAAATTTTCTAATAGCTGTAAGCAAATAATTCTTAATTTGTATAGAGAAATTTCCATGCAGAAAGTAGAGTTTTCCATGGGATCAAATATGTTTTTAGTGTTTTGTGGGAACACTCAAAAGCTATGATTATTATGAAAGCCAGCCTTGCAATTGGAAAGCCAGCTTCCACTGAGTATTATGTAAAACTTGCAGTTGGTATTGCAAGAAGATTAGGTTCTAAAAGAACTCTCAAGCTAATTGTAGTCCCTGACTTTTTAGATATGCTTGACTCAGCTAATATTAGGTAGTATACATTGTTTTACGTGTGCCTAGTAATTAGCAAACAGGAAGGAAGTCCATGGTAAGGTGTCCCTGGCCACTTAATTAGTATGATATTTTTTGACTTAGTAAATGGGGTTTATGCTGGAGAGAGGAGAGAACATGGTGATTAATAAGAGATGAGGTCAATAGTTGTATGAATTTGCATTATTTACATTTAACACCATCTCACAGATATTAAAAAGTCTATTTTTATTTTGGAAATATTTTAGGGTTTGTTGGTATTGGCTTTGAATTGCAGCATTTTTAATTAGATTGCAACAACCATAGGCACCTGGATATAATATTGAGTACATATCATCCCTGTGGGTTCCTTAATTGAGACTTGAAAATAGCAGTCCATTGTTCTAGTTATTTGATAGTGGTAGTCAATAATAGTGAATTTTGTCTGATTGGAAGGGTTTAGAAAGGGTTTAGAAAGTATTTGAGTCACAAGTGATATCTTAGAGTCTGGGATGGCCAGAATGAGTGCTGCTAGTAGTAGTAGAGACAAGGAGTGTTAGACTCAGTGTTGATGTCTGTGGTTATGTTAGTAGGATTAACCAACCCAAATAGCCCACAGTGTGGTTTCCATTGTCCCCCAAACTGACCCATGTTGTATGTCTCCCTGGGGTGAGCTTGTGGCATGTTGTTTCTAAACACACTTTATGAACAGGAAGGTATAGATTAGCAGGGTTAGGGTGATCAACCAATGGATATGTAGTCAATGCTAGGGAGAGCAAGAACTTCTCAAGTAAGGAAGAGCCACAGCATGAGTAGGTATTAAAGTCAGAGGTTACCTACAGTCAGGATTAAGGTGGCTTATTGTTCCCTGGTTATTACTAAAATGGTGTTATCTGGCCCATGAGGATTAGGTACACTTCCTGTGTGCTGGGAGCAGGTCTAGATTTGTTTTATAGTGCCTTTAATAAAGAACATGGATGGAAGATAAGAGCATCTCTCTCTTCAAATAGTGGTGGATAGTTTGTCCAGCTGTTTCTGGGTGATTGGTAGATATGGGCTGAGAATAGCTCCAGAGTCAATTGTCCACAGTAAGGAAGAAGTGGCTAGGCTTGGTTTTCTATGAGAAAGAAAGGCATTCCTTTACTGTGGGTGGCAATGTCAGGGTTCTCATGTTCATAAAAACTAGTAACAGGTTATGTCCAGTGTGAGTATATACTCTAGCAAAGGTCACAATATCAGTATTGGTGGTTTCCTCATTTGTCATGAAGTCCAGTATGATGTAGTTATACCACAGAGACATGAATGTCACATAATTTGGACTCTGGGAAATATTTTTGACCACTTGGGGGACCATTTTCCTCCAATTTCTCTTGATTGCCCAATGTTATAAAAGCCTATTGTCTTTCTATATTATATTTTTTGCATTTTCATTCTTATTTTTATTTATTCATTTATTTTTGCATTTTCTTTATGGTGAGGTGGAAGCCTGTATAACTTGTGATACTCACAAAGGCTTGTTAACCACTAAATAACATTAGCAAAGGTTGATGCCTTGCATGGATAATCCAATAAAAGACTTACAGTGGTATACGCCATTGTAAACAGCTCCTGCCACAACAGAGAGAGGCCCAATGAAATTGCTTGGCTGGTTTTGATTGGCTCTTCTCCCCTATAAATTTCTTCCATAAGATAGGCCCAGTGTCTAAATTTCTGGCATGTGGTAGAGCCCCAAGTGGCTTTATGTTACTGTCTTTTTGATAGGTTCACTCCTTCATTAATAACCCACTTTTGCAAATCCATAATGCCCAAATGGCCTGATCTCCCTTGATAATCCTGATTAGGATTCTAGGAACTCTTTCTCCTTCAAGAGACTTTCCTGGAGCTGGGGTTGTGGCTCAGTGGCAGAGCACTTGCCTGGCACATGTGAAAGACCACATATAAATAAATAAATAAAGGTATTGTGTCCATGTGCAACTAAAAAATATTTTAGAATAAATAAAATAAAGTTACTGTGTTTATCTACAACTAAAAATGAAAATGAGACCTACCTGTTTTATTAGAGTGGATACTTTTTTGACTTTGGCATTGTATATTGCCAAATAAGACATAGAGTACTATGTCTTATTTTGACACAGAGGCAAAATATGGTGCACTGAGAAAGCCAGATGAGATCCATTGGGTGATGTTACCCCATCTCTTTATCCCAAAATTCCATTGTCTGAATCCTTTGATAAAGTACTTTTTTAAAGTAAAGCAAAGTATACCATTGTTTTTTTATGGTATCAAGCATTCTGTCTCTTGTCTTCACTGAGCAAGAGGTAGAGGTATTTCTGGGGGTTTTGAGGAGTTAACATCAATGACAGAGTATGTGACTATTTTATTATGGAACTGTGGCATTCTAGTAGGGCTGAATTTTGCTCCATCCTGTAGATACCATTGCAATTTTAATAAAGAGGGTGATGGCAACAAGAAGTGGAATGGGAGTGTTCTGGCTCCACTCCCTGTCATAGAAATTCAAGTAGCAACTATTTATAAAAAAAAAAAAATACATCTGTGAACATTTCAGAGCTAGGAAGTGAGACTGAGACACCCTCTTGGACTGCAGAACTGAAAAAAACACTACATTGTAATGTAGGAATAGTTTCTCTTTGACCATGTTGGCTGTCCTCCAAGCTGGCACAGCACCACACAAAGGATTACCCTGTACACATAGTTTCTACAATGGGAAAACAGAGTTGGAGGTGAACATTCCATTGACCCACCATTCTGAGACCCTTTGCAGGAAGTCCAATCCTGTCTCACAACAGGAAACATTGGAAGTATCAACAGATGTACATACCTCCTATTAGAAATAGAAGAATGCTAAGTCTCTCATGGTGATCCATACACAGAGCTTTATAGTGGCTCTGCATTCTGACCAATGGGGACATGACACCAGAGGGACTAACCAATGGCATTACTCTGCAGGAAACATGGTCTGCAGGTATATCAGGCTTGAGTACAGAGTCAGCTTCCCCACCTAGCCCCAGTCCTCTTCCTTAAGCCTTCTCCAGGCTGACAAGCAAGTAGAGGTCAGCAATTATTCATGGAAGAAGCATCTGGTACTGCTCAAACCCAGCAGCCAAGTGGCAACCCAATGAAGTCCTGATAATTTCCTTAAGCTTTTCCAAGGCCAGGAGACAAGTGCAGGTTATTGGTTATCAATGGAGGAAGCATTTGGCCCTGATGAAGCCTAACAGCCAAGTGGCAATGCAACCAAGCCTCAGTGCTCTATTTGAGGCAACACTGCCAAGAGAAAAGCCCAAGTCCACATGTTTAATTACCCTAAATGGCCAAGCCAAACCCCAGAAACTATGTCCTGCCTTGTAGTGAGCACATGTAGTGCCCAACTACAAATTCCAAAAAACAATACCATTTGACCAAAGAAGACAACCTACAACCCTTCCCAGTCAGAAGTGATCACAGAGCCCAGCTAGCAGTTCAACTTAACTAGAGTCCATTCAGTGGTTTCACAGGACTATGGAACAAAGATAGCAATTCCATTCAATCTCCAAGCATAGGTAACATCCCAGCCCAACTGGAGAATCCAACACCAAAGTCTGCCTATCTGGGGTCACTACAAATGGCCCTTCCAGCATACCGGGTTAAACTAAACAGAGAATGTCTATAATCACCAAACACCACCTACAAAGGCCAAAACATGGCTAATTCTTCAAATGCACAGGCATAAATACAAAGATGTCAAGATTATGAAAAATCAGAGAAATACCACACCACTGAAAAACAGGTTGTAGTTGCACAAAATGTAAAAAGAAAGAATTCAAAGCATAACACTACAGAAAATCATCAAACCATAAAGGAGACTGTAAGAGAGGAAGAAAGGAAGATAGGACCTACAAATCAATCAGAAAACATTCCAAAATGGCCACATTAAGTCCTTACATATTAATAATTACCTTGAAGGTAAATGGATTAAATTCTTCAATCAAAAGGCAAAGAATAGCCAAATGGATAAAAATTCAAGATCCAATCATATGTTGCTTAGAAGAGATTCACCTTAATAGTATAGACACACAGAACAAATATGAAGCCATGGAAAAAGTTATTCCATGCAAATGGAAAACAAAAAAGAGCAGGGTAGCTAACATCAGACAAAACAGACTTTAAATAAAAAACTATAAAAAGTGACAAAGAAGTGCATTATATATTGACTATTATGATTTGGATCTGGATTGCTTCCCAAAGGTTCATGTATTTAGGACTTAGTCTACAATGCAGTAGTGTCCAGAAGTGGGGTTTGTGGCAAATAAATGGATCATAAAGGCTGTGACCTCATCAGTGGAATAATATCATGATAGCTGAATGGACTACTGGGAGGTGATGGAAGCTGTAGGAGCTGGGACCTGGTTGAAAAAAGTAGACCCTTGGAAACTATATCATATCCCCAGCACCATCCTCTTACTCTTTGTCTCTCCTTACTGGCTGTCATATGGTGAATCGCTCAGCTCCATCATGTCCTCTCTGTCGTGATGCTTTCCTTCACCGCAGGCCCACAGCAATGGAGCCAAATGACCATGAACTGAAACCTCTGAAACCATAAGCCACACTTTTCTTTTCTAAGTTGATTTCCTCAGGTACTGGTAACAGTACAACAAGTTGACTAACACAGCAAAAGGGGAACCAATTAACCAAGAGCACATAACAATTCTCAAAATGTATTCACTGGCTAGGTACAGTGGTGCTTGCTAGGTGCAGTGGTGCATGCCTGTAATCCCAGTGACTCGGGAAGGTCAGGAAGGATGATCACCAAGTTTGAGGCCAGCCTCAGCAACTTAGCAAGGCCCTAAGCAACTTAGCGAGACCCTGACTCAAAATTAAAAATTAAGAAGAATGCAGATGTGCCTCAGTGTGTGTGTGTACAAACACTTATATATGCACTCAACCTTGGAGCAACTAAATACACAGAGCAATTATTAAATGTTTTTGTGGGACAGATAAATTTCAATATAATAATAATAGGAGACTTTAATGAACTTTCAATAATTGACAGATCATCTAAATGGAAAATAAAAAAAGAAATGGTGGACTTGAATTATACTTTAAACCCAAATGAATGTAACAGCATACAGAATATTCCATCCAATAGTATCAGAATATACATTTCTCTCAAGGGCTCACAGAAATTCTCCAGGATAGATCATATACTAGGCTACAAAACAAGCAAATTTAAAAGGAGTGAAATTCTAACAAGTATCTTTTCAAATCACAATGACATAAAAGGAGAAATCAGAAATAGGAAAAATTATTTAAAAAACTATTAAAAACAGAAGTACAGAAATAAAGCAACATGCTTTTAAATAACCCATCAGTTCCAGAATAAATAAAAAGTAAATTTAAAAACTTGATGAAACTACAATGGAAATACAACATACCAATACTTACGAAATGCATCAAAAGCAGGCCTAAGAAAGAAATTCATAGCAATAAATGCCTGTGTCAAAAAAGAAGAAAGTTCTCAAATAAAGAGCCCAAGGTTACATACATCTCAAGGAATAAGAGCATACTAAGCCCAAAGTTAGTAGAAGAAAGGAAATAACAAAGATGGTAGCAGAAATAAAAGAAATAGAGTAGAAAAACAATAGAAAAAATAATGAAACTTAGAATTGGGTTTTTGAAAAGATAAACAAAAAGACCATAAAGTGGACTAACTAGGGGGAAAAGACTCAAAGAAATAAATCAGAAAGGATAGAGGAGATGTTAGAATTTATTCCAGACAGACAAAAAGGATCATAAAAACAACTATGAAAACTCATATGCAAAAAATTGAGTAATCTAGAAGTAATGGATAACTTCCTAGGCACATGCAATATTGGTAGGTTGTGCCTACCAATATTGATTTTCGAATAAAGAGAAAATCTGAACAGATCAATGGTCAGTAAAGAGAATGAACCAGGAAAAAAAAATTTCCCATCAAAGAAATGTTTGAGATCAGATGGTTTCACTGCTGAATTCTACCAAACATATTAAAAGCACTTATACCAATCCTAAAACTCTTCTTTAAAAAAATCAAAGGGGATCTGAGATTGTGGCCCAGTTTCTCAGCACCACATATAAATAAATGAACAAAATAAAGGTCCATCAACAACTATATATATATATATATATATATATATATATATATATATATATATATATATATATATATATAATTATAAAATTATATATATAATTTTATAAAATCACAAAAGGGGAGGGAATACTTCCACACTCAATTTACAAAGCCAGCATTGCCCTGATAACAAAGCCAAACCGGAAAAGGAAATTACAGGCCAATATCCTTGATGAACATAGGTGCAAAAATGCTCAACAAAATACTAGCAAACCAAATTCAACAACATATTAAAGGAATCATTCACCCTAATCAAGTGGTATTTATTCTTGGGATGAAAGAATGAGTCAGCATATGCAAATCAATGAATGTAATATACAACATTGACAAAATGAAAGGAAAAAACCCATATGTTCATATCAATAGATACAGAAAAAAACCTGACAAAATTCAATAGTCTTGTAGGGTGTAGAGGGAATATACCTCAACATAATAAAGGCCTTGTATGGCTTACATCATGCTCAATGGTGAAAAGTTGAAAGCTTTCTAAGTTCAGGGACAAAACAAGGATGCTCCATCTTCTCACTTCTATTAAAATCAGTACTGTAAGTCCTAGCCAGGGCAATTAAGCAAGAGAAAGAAATGAAAAGCATCCTCATAGGAAAGGAGGAATTGTAATGGTCTCTTTTGCTGACAACATGATCTTATACATAGAAAATGCTTTAATAAAGGGAACAGTCTTATTAACTATCTTTAGTACATACTGAATCTGTACTCAGTAGTGGCTTCAAACACAGGCCATACTAGAGAACAAAAGAAAAAGATGGTAGGAATCAGTAAACCTTCTTTAATTAAGAATTATTAATTAATTAGATATTAATTAAATTGATTGAGTTAATTATTAATTATCTAAGTTGATTAATTAATTTAGTTATTAATTAAATGAGAGGCCACACATCCTTTAGTGCCCTGACTTAGCTAGGACTATGGCATATTTACCACCTCTACCAGTAGGGAAGATTAACTGATTTCTACCAGGCAGTGCTCACCAACATCATAAGAGCCTTGTTCCTAGAGGTTACCTGCTACATAATTCAGTTCCATTTCAGTAATGAGAAAAGGGATAGCAACCAAGATAGAAACATAGCAAAACCAGGCCAATTTCAGTGGTTAAGCATGTAATTACCCCTTTTATTATCCTCCTCCTAAGCCAGTCACCACCTGAGGAGATTCCTTTAAAGTATGGGTGCTTCCTGGGATTAGGAATTTTTAGGTACCTGTGCCCAATAGCTCTGTCCATTGCTGTATATTAACACTATTAATGCATAAAAAGGGTGACTGCCTATCAGAAGGCCACTTCAGCCACCACAGCATCCTGAAGTAGGACAGCTCCCTTGGCAGAAATTAGGGGCAAGTATGGAAGTTAAGGCTGCCTCTAAAGTAGAAAACTGCTACACATTTTACTCTAACCTTAATAAGTATTGTAATTGCTCCACTAATTTAACAGATACTATCCAACTTGGGTCTGCCTTGTCCTCTGTAACCTCTCTGCCATCTCCTGTAGGTGGCTGTAGGTGGTTTGGCCTCATTGTTATGGTAATTTTTAAGGTGTTAACTTTTTAAGGTGGAATAGCCTCATTTTTATAGTAATTGTTTTTAATATTTATTTTTTAGTTGTAGTTGGACACAATATCTTTAATTAATTTATTTTTTTATGTGGTGCTGAGGATCAAACCCAGGGCCTTGCATGTGCTAGGTGAGTGCTCTACCATTGAGCCACAACCTCAGCCCCTATGTAATTTTTAAGGTGTTAACTTTTTTCATTTTTTACTGGTTCATATTAGTTATTCATAATGTTAGGATTCATTTTGACATAATTATAAATGCATGAAATATATTTTGTTCTAATTCAGTCCCCAGTACTTTCCTTTACCCTGCCCTCCTCCCTCCCCCTGTTCCCTTTCCTCTACAGGAATTTTGACTTAGGCCAAGTTAAGTATTATTTGTAGAATTAATAGGCAACAATTAAATCTAAGTTCATTTTGCGTGATTTTCTATTAAATCCAGGGAAGCTATGGCCTGATGAATTGTTTTAGTATTAGCCATCATTGCCAGTAAAGATGACTTATGCATGTCCAAAACTCCCCTGAGAAACAAGTGCATGGATTTAATTCAGCCTCTTGTGGACTTGCTAAATCATCATGCTGTACAACATCTGTTGTCTGATAAGCCTGTTCCATCTGAGCTGATGGAAGAAATCTTTAACCTAACTAGCAATTAACATTGACAATTTGACAAGCCTGTTGAGACCTAACAGGGGTTGGCAGTCCTCCAGGCCTTAAAAATCCACATCAGGTGAACTCATAAAAGTAGAAAGTAGAATGGTGGTTACCAAGGGTTAGGCAAAAAGGGGATTTGAGAGATATTGACCAAAAGATATACAATTTCAGTTAGATAGGAGGAATAAGTTCAAAGGCTTTATTGTATAATACAATGACTGTAGTTAATAACAACATATTGTATTCTTGAAAACTGCTAAGACAGTAGATTTTAAGTGTATTCACCCCAAGGATGGAGAGAAGAATAGAGGGATAAAAGAGAGAGAGTATGTATGTTATGGTTTAGATATTAGGTGTCCCCAAAAGCTCATGTGTGAGATAAGTTTTAAAGGAGAAATGATTGCATTATGAGCGACTTGACCTAATCAGTGAATCAATCCCCTGATGGGATTAACTGGGTGGTAGCTGGAGGCAGGTGGAGCATGGCTGGAGGAGGTGGACCTTGGGATAGGGCTATGGGGTATATATTTTGCATTTGGTAACTGGGGTTTCTCTCTCTCTGGTCTCTGATCATCATGTGACTTACTTCCCTCTGCCACACTCTTCTGCCATGTTCTGCCTCACCTAGAGCTCTGAGGAATGGAGCCAGGTATCTATGGACTAGGACCTCTGAAACTGTGAACCCCTAAACTTTTCCTTCCCTAAAATTGTTTTGGTTGGTCTTTTAGTAACACCAGTGAAAAATCTGACAAAGAAGGGGAGAGAGAGAGAGAGTGAGCAAGAGCCCACATGTTATATCCAGACCAGAATCCAAAGTCTCCTCCATAGATCTTCCCACTTTTCATACTAATTGTGTGAGATCCTTTAGTAAGGATGCCATTTTTCCATTCTTTTTTATTATTTATATATGACAGCAGAATGCATTACAATTCTTATTACACATATAGAGCACAATTTTTCATATCTCTGGTTGTATACATGGTATATTCACACCAATATGTGTCTTCATACCTGCATTTTGGATAATAATGATTATCACATTCCACCATCATTAATAACCCCATGCATGCCCCCTCCCTTACCCTCCAATTCCTCTGCCCTACCTAGAGTTTATTCCTTCCATGCTCCTGCTCCCTATCTCACTATGAGTCAGCCTCCTTATATCAAAGAAACCATTTGGCATTTGGTTTTTGGGGGATTAGCTATTTTTACTTAGCATTATCATCTCTAACTCCATCCATTTACCTGCAAATGCCATGATTTTATTCTCATTTATTGCTGAGTGATACTCCATTGTGTATATATACCACATTTTTTTATTCATTCATCTCTTGAAGGGCAACTAGGTTGGTTCCACAGTTTAGCTATTGTGAATTGTGCTGCTATAAACATTGATGTGGCTGTGTCCCTGTAGTATGCTGTTTTTAAATCCTTTGGGTATAGACCAAGGAGAGGGATAGCTGGGCCATGCCCAATTTTCCAAGAAATCATATTGCTTTCCATATTGACTGCACCAATTTTTAGTCCCACCAGCAATGTATGAGTGTACCTTTTTCCCCCACATCCTTGCCAATACTTAATGTTGTTTGTCTTCATAATAGCTACTATTCTGACTGGAGTGAGATGATATCTTAGAGTGGTTTTGATTTGCATTTCTCTAATCACTAGTGATGATGAATATTTTTTCATGTATTTGTTGAATGATTGTACATCATCTTCTGAGAAGTGTCTCTTCAGGTCTTGGCCCATTTATTGATTGGGTTATTTGTTTTTTTGGGTGTTTACCTTTTTGAGTTCTTTATATACCCTAGAAATTAGTGCTCTATCTGATGTGTGAGGGGTAAAGATTTGCTCCCAAGATGTAGGCTCCATATTTTTCCATTCTTTATATGGAAACCAGTTGTTCCATTTCAGCTCCCATTAGGTGAAACTCACTCCTAACCACACATTCCATGTAGCTAGGCAGCCCCTTTTTCACTTGGTTCCAAAGTTAGGTCCTTCAGGAAAGACTGAACCTCAGGATGAGAGGACATGTCCTCCTTCAAATAAGAACCAATCCTTCCTACTTAGCTTTCTCCATTTGCATCTTAAAATCTTTTAAACGGAGGATCAATTATTCAATTACTATCATGATGGTATTATGCTGTCTTTTCCTCCAGAGAACAACACTTTTTCCAAAAGATCCTTCCCTCCATTAAGCTTATACCTCATCTCCAGGCAGTGTCCTGGTAAGAAGCAACTTCTAGCAGAGCTCAACATACATCTGGTGGTCTAGAGCATCTGTTCAGTAGTATAGCTATACCTCTTTGGAGTCCTGAGGAGGACATGAATGAAAACTTTCTTGTCTTTAGTCAATTTAAGTAACCTTTACCTGGCTAAGTCCAAGGGTTGGAAGCTCAATATCTCGGAGGAAGGACTAGAATGATGCCATCCCGGACAGTATAGCCAAGTACAATGGCAACAGAGACAAGGCAGCACTTGACAAATGTGTCTTCCCCGGTTGCCCTTGGGAGATTGACCTCAGGCTTCCATCTCAACCTCATTCTTGTTTACCTACCATGAGGACCCAGAGAGGGCTGGGGACATAGATCAGTTGGTAGAGTGCTTGCCTTGCATGCACGAGGCCCTGGGTTCAATCCCCAGCAACACACACACACACACCACAGAGATGAGGATGTCTTCTCATTTCAGAGTACCCAAAATGATCGGCCCAACTGCATTAAGCTCCTCTCACCATAGTCTGTTACAGAATCAGTGGGCAACTCACCCTTTGTTCAAAGGTATGTATGCCTTCCCTTTTTCTATTCAGGCCCACAAGTCTTACAGGGTTCATTGCCAGCCTCGTGGGAGACTCAAGCAGGCAGGATGAGGCCCCTCTCCAGGCAACTGGGTGCCTCTGACCCCAAAAAACAATTCCATGCAAAATCTAGTGGTACCACTTGGCATATGAAGTTGGCATAACATTCTTTCTACTATATTCTATTCCTAAGGCAAGTCCCAAATTATCCACAATTAATAGGATAAAGGAGATTCCTACTCTTGAAGAGTGAGAGACATGTACATAAATGGAGGGAAGGAATTGGTGAGGGCAGTCTTTGGAAACTTCAAAACCTGATAGAAAGAAACAAAGAGTAATAAAAATACATGAATAATTGAAAAGAAGACAGGAAAGGAAAATGAGAACAGATTTCAACTGACAGGAGAATCAGCTAACCAGAACAAAGGTCAACAGAGTCTATGCAGTCCCTCTTCCACTCTTACCAGTACCAGTCAGTGGTACTACCTCAGGAATCTAGGGAACCCTAAGTTATAAGACTTAGCAGACCATGGGCCTCAATAATGTCCCATTTCTACTGATGGTTGGCTTATAGATAGTGAGCTGAACTATTGAAGGGACACATGCTACTTTGTAAGTGTGGAAGTCTGACCAGTTGCAGAACATTGTCCTTTGAACATACTGTTGCCTACCCACCCCTTGATGGCATAAGTTGTCCTAATAGTGATTGGATTGATTTTGGTAAATGGCTTAGTGTGGAAAAGCCAGTTTATACTGCAAATAGTTGCTGTTCTATCCTAGAGAAACACTGTTTAGCTCTTCTCTATAGCTGTGACAAACATCCAAAAGGAACTTACCTTGTTGCTGCCATAGTATCCATCCCATTCCATTTTGTGTGTATGTGTGTGTGTGTGTGTCTGTGTGTATGTGTGTGTGTGTGTGTGATAGACACATCGAATTCATAGGGCAACTCCACCTTGGCCATCCCTAGAATCTAAATATGTTGTGCCAGAACTTTGGCTTTTTCCAAAGTCTATTATTTTTTTTCTGTATCCGATACTAGCCTATTCCCTTTCTAATGAGCTAAGGAACCTAAGACATTGGCCAGGGGTGAAATACCCTCCAGTACTCCAACAGACCCAGGAAAACTTGTACTTCTTTTACTGTTGAGGGCATAGGATAGGCCTGGACCTTAACTATTATCACTTCAAGTACTATTTGACTCTTACTTGAACAGACATCTCCCAAGAACTTTATAATAGTTCCAGTTCCCTGCACTGAAGTTGGGATGGGTCTGTCGAAAGGATAAATCCTCAGAATGTCACTTAATATCATCAATATAATATGATCACACAATATGGGGGAAGGGAAAGAAAAATAACTCAAGTCACAGACCACCATCCCATGACAGATTGTCTGGCTGTGTCTATTTGGCCTTCCTACCTTCTCTACCTCTCAGTGTTACTTGACTGGGCTTAGATCATGAGGAATGAATCTTGAGGCTGCCCTTGCATGTACTTGGTAACCTCCTGTGGCAACAGGTACAAAATGCCACTGATCCTGAAGAATGGTCATTGGTGAGTGTCAGATTTGTACCCATAATAACAGTGAAGTTCAGGTGACATGAGATCAAACCAGGCAGTAAGAGGAATGGATGGTATACAGACAGCCAACATAGCATCCTCTTGGGTTTCAGAGGAGTCCCCCTCCCCATACTGCAGATGGAGCACTGTACCACTGAGCTACATTCTCCCCCCCCCACACACACACACACTTTTTATTTTGAGACAGGATCTCTCTAACTTTCTGAATCTGGCCTTGAACTGGCAGTCCTCCTGCCCCAGCCTCTCAGGGATTACAGGCCTGTGCCACCATGTCTGGCCTCAGGGGAGATTTAAGTACCAGCACCTATGGCCACCCAGCCTCTTGTGGCCCTTACTTTGAGCCCAACAATGATACTTCACTCTTGGCTCCCGTACTTCCACTTCTCTCTTCCAACTTCCCTCTTGCCTTATTTCTACTTCCTTCACATCTGTCTCCCACTTACTGGTTCTTTCTCAAAATCCATACTTTCAGTCTCAAGTGGTATGTCTCCCTCCCTCTTGGTCCTTATGTCGCAAAACAAAGCATCCTTATTATTTCTAGTTTTAATTACCATATATTAATTATAATTTTGACGCTTAGTAATTTGAACCAACATTCCATAGATTAGCACTATTTTGTAATTTTTAGAAATATGTCTTCCTCATGAATGTTTGTTCATTTATTAATAGACCCAAATATATTTAGCCTCTTATGTCGTATAAAAATAAGAAGTGAGAAACATGGCCTCTGGTACAGGAGTCCCTGTGCTTCTCCTTTGCTAGCAAAGCAATAAAACTTCTTTTTCCTTTTCCTCAAAACAATGTCCTCATTATTGGATTGGCATCAGAGATGAGGACCGAGTTTTTGGTAACAAATTTGTCCCCTCCTGCCATCGGACCAAAGAGGAGCTCCAAATCCAATTTTCTCAGGCAAGCTTGGCTCTCCAAGGAACCCTACTTATGTACTAAGGATGCAGGCTGATTAGCAAACATGTTAAGGGCCAACTATAGGAGAGTTAGGAGACTGAGTGAGTTTGCCTCTAGCCCAAAGAGAGGAGCTATGCCTGTGATAAAGGGAGGGACTGAGGAACCATCCCAGCAGCTGCCAAAGCTCCTTGTGCTTTGGGGGAACTCCTGCCTTCTCTCCCTGAATGGTACAGGTTGCTCCATTTTGGTCTACTTTGAGAAAAATGTAACTGAACTTAGTAAAGTCACTATACCCTTGGCCATCTAGTAAGTGTGCATACAAAGACCCTTGATTCCACATATCTGGTTTCTCTTTGTGAGGACATCTTTGGCATGGCTGGGGTAGAAATCATGGTTTAGAGGGACTTGAGAACCTAGTGGGTATTTACTCCCTTCTGGTCTGTTCTAAGTTCTAATCTGTTTCTTGGCCTTGGATATTGGAATTCCTCTGGTTGTCTATGTTTTTGTTTGTATGTCACTGCCCCTTTTAAGACATGGGCAATATTCTGTTGATCCTACAGGTAATCTCTTGGGAAATATCTCAGCTGCTCTGTTTTAAAGTTTCCTGTCTGACCACCATGTTTTGGGGATCTTTTCTGATTGTCCATTTGTTTGTTTTTTGTACAATCTTATAATTGGAGTTGGTATGTCAGAGGTTAAAAAAAAATTGAAGAAAGGGCCACCTATAGGTATAAGCCTATCTAAGAAAAAGTTACTGTTTTATTGTAACAATGCGACCTTTGAATAGCTTTCAGGATTATTACAGGATCTTGCAGTTGGAGTTGGTCTGTCAAAGGTAAAGTAAGTGGAAGAAATTTGTTTGTGCAGGTCTGTATGTTTTAAATTTTCTCGTCTGTCATCTATGATTTCTGGGATCGTCTTTGGTTGTCTTTGTGTTTCTATTTTGTATCTTTTACTGGCCCTTTAAGACATGGGCCATGCTGTGTTGATCTTACTGGTGGTCTCTTGGAAAGAAAGACCTTGGCTGAATGGGCCACCTAAGGTATAAGCCTGTCTGAGAAAAAGATATGGCTTTTGAATGGTTTTTTGTTGTTGTTGTTGTTTTTTGTTTGTTTGTTTGTTTTTTGGATTGTTATACAATCTTGCAGTTGGAGTTGGTCTGTCAGGGTAAAGTAAATGGAAGAGATTCTATATGTACAGATATTTATGCAGTTGCATGATAAGAGGTCTAAACATTCACAAACTAAGCTGAAGCTGCAAAAGGTACTGCCTCTGGTGTACAAGGTTAGTAGGACACCAGAAGAAAGGTTTAAAAAAAAGATTTAAATTCTTTAAACCCAGTCCCAGGAGTCCCAGCAGTTTCTCAGCCTGGCCCCAGGCAGCTGCAGATCATTTCCCTGTGGGTAAAGAATACCAGTCCAGGGTTGGAAAAAAATCCCAGGAAAGCTGCCTAAGCTGTAGAAAAATGGGGAAAGAGGACTGGCTTCTATCCTGTCTTCTAGCCCGTTTTGCTCCTAGGGGGTAGAGGCTGCTGGCTACAAAGGGCATGGCAATAGGTTCCAGCACTGTTAGTTTATGACTTAGGGACAGGAATAGTCTCCTCTTTTAAGATCTGACAGGATCTTAAAAAGATATCCCATTTGGCCAAGGGATATCCATCACTGGGGTAGAGCAATTCTTGTTATGACAGTATCCCATCAAACTAAATGCATGGGAGACAGGCAGAATAAATAAGTGCACCCAGAAAAGAAAAAACAGAAACTAAATCCAACGGGTGTTTTGTTGGTAACCTCTGCAAAGGTGTCTTCAAGGAAGCCTACAGAAAAGGATAAAAAGGGCCTTCTCCATTGCATATCAATATGCCTAGTATAAGAAAAAGGCACAAAAGGAGACTATGGGTACAACTGACAGTGGGGAACTCACTTAAAGTCAATGGCGTGATAAAGGGAGACAGGTCAAACTCAAAAATATCCTGTGTTCCAACCCCTTGAATACAACCTGGAAGAAAAAATATTAAGGCCGTTATTGTCCGACCCTGTCCTGGGATGAAATTTGTTTTGTAAATTAAATGCATAGATAACATTCATAAGGATTGTTTCAGAATATGAATTTAAGAAAGGGTCTGAAACTAGAAAAGATAAAAGAAAATTATAAGTATGGAAATATATTTTGGTATGGAAAATTAGAAGCTAAAAGAAATGTTTCTGGATGAGAAAGTATTTTGTCTGGTAAAGTAATATTCTTGTGCTAAAGTCCAAGATAAAAGAGGATAAAACTAAGGATGTAAACAAGTTGTAGAATGTCTAAGTAAGTTGAAGGTTTGTGGAAGGTAAATCTCAAAGTTTGTGTATGTTATTTAACTGACTATAATTAACACCTTCACTTAAGTTATTTCAAATTTAATGTACTGATATGAAACAAAGTCTGAAACATTGATCTGCTCTTATCTATCAAGATAATTTTCTTGTATTTGTTAGGTTTTATTACTTATGGAAACTCTTAAAGGAATTAGGATTTATACCTGCTTTAAAGTCTTTTAAATGAGTACTTCATAACTGGTTAAATAAACAACTGTTATTTTAGGTTATAACAATATAGTTGATACCCTAAATATATATATAACTAGATATATGTATAAATCTGAGAACTATATCTGCTTGAGCCTTGTCAGAGTTTATAAAATGGAAGTTTATCTAGGTTTACTGGCAAGGAAACCAATAAGTGCTCTCTTTTATACATTGTATCTGACACAGAAGGGTCACACTGCTATTTGAAGACCAGTCTTATCTGTTTGCTTTGACTAAGTTTATTTCTGATCATTAACATTGTTTCCTAAATGTATAAGAGATTTAAGGCCCATGACCAGGGAAACTCCATAAAATGTACAACCACAAAAATGGGATCCTAAGTTATAGTCCATGTATGAATAATATGTCAAAATACATTCTACTGTCATGTATATCTAAACAGAACAAATAACATAACTTTTAAAAGGATGTTTTTACCAAACTTAAATGAGAGAGATTTAAGCCTTTCCTTTGATTTTTGCTAGTACTGCTAACCCATGTAGACCTGAGACTATTGCTACAGTACTCTATGGCCTAAATTTAATTTTAAAATTAAATTTAGTTAAATGTAAAGCTTAGAATGGCACTTTACCAAATTGATATTCTCTAAACTAAAATTGTAGCAAGAGTCTCCTTTGGATTTATACAGAAATAACAAATTTGGGTGATATTTGTTTATGTAATGTTTTATAACTGAATAAAGGTAACCTGTTGTCAATAAATTATATAAAATTGTGTTAGTTGGGCTGAGGGTGTGGCTCAAGCGGTAGCGTGCTTGCCTGGCATGCCTGGGGCACTGGGTTCGATCCTCAGCATCATATAAAAATAAAATAAAGATGTTGTATCCACCGAAAACTGAAAAATAAATATTAAAAAATTCTCTCTCTCTAAAAAAATTGTGTTACTCTTTACACAATTTATATGTATTTTTGGAAGATAATAGGGAAAGCCTGATTTGTTCAAAGGTTGACAATGTGGAACATAAAAACATTCTCTCACTTTTTTCTTTTTTTATGATTATAAATATATTTTAGTGTGAATAAAATTTGATAATCAGAGTTACTCCATCTCATACCAATTTTCCCTTCACATTTTGTAAAGGAAAGAAATTGATCTGGCAGCAAACAATCTCAAAGCTACAGATCTGTGAAAGTTATTAACCTCTCAATGTCCCATTTAGCTTTTCCCATTCCACAAGAATCAATGATAAAGACACCCATCCGTTTTATGTTCCTCATTAAAGCAGAGTCAACAAGAAACCAGCCCCTCTTGTTTTCTCTTTCAACATAGTAATGTTTATATATTTCCACAAAGATGGCACCATAGCCCTGGAGAGGCTCAATGTGGTGATACCGTAAGCTTTTGTGGACAACAGGTAGGAGAACCCATAACCCACTTTAAGTTCTAGTTAGTTTGAAAGCACCACAGTTACCACAGATGCATCCTGAATGGATTCAATTCTTCAGATTCAGATGCTGACTCACAGAGCTACAAACCTTCCTAACCTCCTACTCTTGCTTCCTTCCTACTCTCATCCTTCAGTCAGTTGTTTTAAAACTGTTTGGATATCTGAGGAAGAGAAATGATGAATTCTTGACCTCCTCTCTCCTTGATTGTCCAAACCAGGCTTTCCATACTGTTTCGTGATTATCCATAAATCAAAGTCACCACTGGCCCAGACAGCACAAATCTATGATCCATTTTGGTGCCACATTTTTTCACAAAAGGGAAGTTAAGCACTAACTTAGCCTCTCTATTTGGTTCAGTTTCAGAAGTAATGTTGTATTATGTTAACTGATATTCTGATAGACAGGAAATAATATATGAGAACTTTGTAAAATGATATTTTTTTTAAAAAAGGCAAAGATCAGGTTCAGAAATAAAACACTTTTTAAGATTTGTCATTAGGCCAGCCTCACTGAGTTAGGCTCTGCCTCTCATTCTTCTGTTAGAATTAAGCTTATTTGAAGTTGTGTACAAAAATATATTTTTTGTTGTTGTAAAGATTACTGTGATCTCAAAGTAAATGGGATATAATAGAAAAGTAAAAGTTTGGGTAAATTGTAAGAGGTATTTAAGTTTGTAAAAGAGTTTAAAAAGAAGGTAAAACTTGTATGTAATTGAATTGATAAATATGTGGATCTTTTGCAGAGGCTAAATAGACATCAAAGATACATTAGTGTGTCTTCTGTATTTTGCTTGCAAAACTATATAACTATTGCCTGTTAGTGTTTTGCAGAAGTATTACTTCTAACAGAATAACCTGAATTAATTTGAGACAATAAGCCATCATCTGTAGGGCAGATAGGATATAATGCTGACTTGCAGTACCAATACTGACCCTAATGAAATAAAAAGGGGTACGTGTAAAACTATAGATATTGAAGTGTTAGCCTTTTACTCCCACTTTAAGAATGGTGAAACTGGCTTGCTGGATGTTTAAAACTGAAACCTTGGAGATCAATGTCAAGGAAGAAAAAGGGTCAAAGAAAAAGCAGCCAATGTTTTGACCCTTGCCCTCAGCTAGGACCAAGAGAATGACTGGACCACTTGCTAGGCTCTGCATCTCCAGTTAGTCACCCAATCTGCTGATCAGGGAAATAGAGAGGACCCTGGAACAGGAAGGCAACTAGTGCATATTCTGCAAAGAGAAAGGTCATTGGAGATAGGAATGTCCCTGATGCTTCCAAGAGAAGCCATGTATGGTGAGACCCTGACCCATCCTGGCAATGGCACCACTGTTAGAGCAAAGGTAAGGGAGCTAAGAGGCTTTACACATGTTCCCAATAGTGATCCTTGAGGAATCTCAGCTGACTCTTTAAGAGTAGATAGGAACAAGGTCAGTTTTGACCCATTTGGCCTTAAACACCTGGCAGTAGAGTATAGCCAAAGCAAAGCCATTCATAAGCATTTAAAAGGAAATACAATGTTTCTTTTAATGTAACTTAAGATGTACTCGAGTGTCAACCCTACCCAAAGTAAGTAAAGTTGGAAGCTATAAAGGAAGAGTTCGTGTGTGGGAGTGCTTAATAATGATCACAAAGGATTCTAGTGTCACAGGTTCTTGTCCTGAGTCAATCTGAGCCTGATTTCACAGAGCTACAAATCTTCCTAACCTCCTACATAGATAAACTTGATTTGTTTTTCACTGGTATGATTATCTTCATGGTTTTCATGGCTGAAATACTAATTGCTTTGTGCTAATTGTTTACAAAACAAGTAATATTTTGCTGTCTCATTTATTGTTGTCTTAGCATGATCCCTGCCCTGTGAATGTCTTGTCCAGTCACCTGCCATCTGCCACTGTGGACCTCTGAACTGCCATGGTGCTGAATACCCTTAACTATCCACACCCTATCTGATAGAGAACAAGAACTTTGGGCCAATTTCCCCAAATTTGTTCTCTTTTAGCAGGAAGCAGTTTGGAGATGTCATTGCCTATTTTTCCGTAGAAATTGACAGTGGGGAAATGTAACAGTGGTATTTTTATGCTTTGAATATAGCCCTTGCTCTTCTGCCACTGCAACTTATTTTTTAAAGGGTCATGTTTCTTTCTCTTCCACTCTCCCTGCTCCTCTCTAATCTTGAGAGAAACAGAATTACCTTTCTTTCCATCCTAGACAGAGTTATCTATCCTTGAGCACACATCCACCACAGGAATGAAGCAGTTCTGACTTTGGGGATGGCACCAGAAGATCTCAGAAATGACTATCTTGCAAATTAACAAGTGACATACAACTCTGGACAGAACAAATGGAATATAGGCTTTGAATCACCTCTTTAAAAAACTCTGTGATCCCTGGGATAAGCCGGAATCACAGCCACTGGTACAGGAGACCCCCGTGCTTCTCCTTTGCTAGCAAACAATAAAACTTCTTTCTCCTTTTTCTAAAAAAAAAAAAAAAAAAAAAAAAAAAAAAAGTTAAAAGTATATAAACTTAAACTCATATTCAGTCTTTAATTTTTCAGTATTTTATCTTATTTAGAGATGATCTAGACATCCAATGAATATCCATCATTCAATTTAACTTAGTAGAACTTAAAGGGAATATGTCATCAAAGAAATTTGAAAAGCTATTTTTATTTTTATTGGTACATTATAATCGTACGTAACAGTAGGATTTATTATGCCATATTTGTACATATACTTAACATAGTTTAATCAATCTCATTCCCCTTTACCTTCCCTTTGCCTTCTGTCCTTCCCCATCCCAACATGCTTGCTGATCTTGCTTCTATTATTATCCCTTAATTTTATTCTATTCAGATTCTCAACAGGTTTGATGATGCTAGCCACCTTTGAGGAAAGAAATCTGCTTACTCAGTTGATTCATTCAAATGCTAATCTCAACTGCAAACACCCTCACAGACCCACTCAGAAACAGTGTTTAATCAGATAAATGTATGCCCCTGGCCTATTCAATTTGACACGAAAAAAAAAAAATTAGCATCATCCTTTGTCAGTTTGGCATCCATACACATTTCTTTAAACCATTCTTAGTCTCCAAATTAAGAAAATTATAAGTCCATAATTCCATCTAACATGATACAACCATCATATACACAACTGAAAACCCATTTGCTTCTTCCTCAGAAGAGGAGATTAAGCCCTTGAGTGATGTTTTCTCTTCTCCTTGATATCCTGTAACTTAAATATTATGGAATAATGCCAATAAATATTGTTATATGATAAAGGAATAAGATAAAATAAATCAGATATTTGCTATATATAAACTTTGTATTTGTGGTGATATATATATATATATATATATATATATATATATATATATATAAACTTTGTATTTGTGGTGATATATATGGTGATATATATATATATATTATGGAATAATGCCAATAAATATTGTTATATGATAAAGGAATAAGATAAAATAAATCAGATATTTGCTATATATAAACTTTGTATTTGTGGTGATATATATATATATATATATATATATATATAAACTTTGTATTTGTGGTGATATATATGGTGATATATATATATATATATATATATATATATATATATATCACCACAAATACAAAGTTTATTCATAGCAAAATAAGAAAGTAATACTCATGATGATTACAGTCCTCATTTCTACTTACATAATCATAGCTGGTATTTAGAAATACTCTCTTCCACTACCAACTGTGTATTCCCTTTGTCTTTCGCAAGCAACTTGGCAGGCTGTGGCTCTTTACTTGGTACAGTGACCCAAACTTTCATTCCTTAAACTTCTGGGCTATTGCTGGACCTTCCTGGATTGGGTTGTGGTAGTTTTCTGTGGACATTAATCTCGGGGCATCATAATAACAAGTGATGCCCTAAGGGATCTCCTATATTTCAGACATACCATTCCTCACCTCTATTTCCCCTAAGTCGTCAGGACCCATCACCACAAACAACATAGTAACTCTCTTCTCTGACTGTTGACTCAGAGGCATTAGAAGCTCAAAGTGGCCAGGTGGCAATCTTATCTTCTAGTGCAATGGGAATTATGATCAAGTCTACTGATGGCATTTCTCCCTTTGGAACTATGACCTCTAGGCCAGCAGAGCATAAGGTCAGAGAAAAGAAGCAAAAATATTCCTAGGAGTAATGAGTGATGTTACTCCCAGTTCCATCCCTTGATTCTTTTTTTAAAAATATTTATTTTTTAGTTGTAGTTGAACACAATACCTTTATTTGTTTTTAGGTGGTGCTGAGGATCGAACCCAGGGCCTCACACATGCTAGGCAAGCACTTACCACTGAGTTACAACCCCAACCCCTATTTTGCCACTTTTTAACATCAAATGGACACATATAATTAACCCTCATATGATCTATGAAATACCCAGTTGACTTCATATTTAATGGTGAAAGAAGGAATGATATCTTGTTTGTTTGTTTGTTTGTTTTACGTACGGGGGATTGAACCCAGAGATGCTTAACTACTGAACCATATTCCCAGCCCTTTTTTATATTTTATTTAGAGACAGAGTCTGACTGAGTTGCTTAGAGCCTCACTAAGTTGCTGAGGCTGGCTCTGAACTCGAAATCCTCCTGCCTCAGTCTCCTGAGCAGCTGGGATTACAGGTATGAACCACCATGCCTGGCACAAGAAAGATACCTTCTAAAAGCAGGAAAAGGACAGAGATTTAGTTTCTCACCAACTCTGTTGTACATTGTACTGGAATTACTAGATAAGGCAATTAGGCAGTAAAAATAAAAAGAAACAAAAGATATCTGTATTGGGGGATGGAGTTCTAGCTCAGTGGGAGAGTGCTTGCCTATCATGTGTGAGACACTGGGTTCAATCCTCAGTACCACATAAAAATAAATAAATAAAATAAAGGTATTGTGTCCATATACAATGAAAAAAATATAAAAATTTTAAAAAGATAACTATGGAAAGGAAGAAATAAAGCTACTATAGTGCATGATTTTGCTTTTCATGGATTTGGCTACCTGTGATCAACCTTAGTCTTAAAATATTAAATAAAAAAAATACAGGAATAAACAATTTATAAATTTTGAGTTTTCTACCATTCCTAGTAACATGAAAAGTTCTGTACTCTCCTGCCCCCTTCTGCCCAAAACAAGCATCATCCTTTGTCTAGCATAACATGCTGTATATCCCACTTGCTTGTTAGTCACTTAGTAGCCATCTTAGTTATCAGATCAACTGTTGCAGCATTAGAGTGCTTATATAATGCTTATAAGCACTATATAAACCCCTATATAGTAGGCTAATGCCACATCACAATGTCTACACAATTTACTTCACTTCATTCATCACTGAAGCATTAAATCATCTCACATGATTGCAGAAAGGAGAGAATGGTGAATACAGTATAATAAGATATTTTGAGAAAGAGACTTATTCACGTAAGTTTTATTACAATGAATTCTTATAATTATTCTTTATTATTAAACCACAATTAATTTATTACTGTGCCTAATTTATAAATTAAACTTTATACGTCTGTAGGAAAAAATAGTATATGTATGATTTAGTACTATCCATGGTTCTAGGCATTCACTGGGACTCTTGGAATGTATATCCCCCATAGATAAGGAGGAACAACTATGTATCCATAGATAATTTGTTTTTGTTTTGCTTTGTTTTTGTTGTGCTGGGAATCAAACCCAGGGCCTCATAAATGCTAGACAAGCATTCTACCACTGAGATATCTCAAACCCCCATCATCTCGTATAGAAAATTCTAAGGAATCCACAAAAATAAATTAGAATCAATTTAAAAAGTCAACAATAGTTGAGGTTGAAAGATTAATACACAAGAATCAATGATACACATGAAAATTTAATTAGGAAAATAATTCCAATTACAATGGCATTAAAAGAATGGAATATTCAGGAACAAATTTAATAAAAGAGTTCCAATACTTGTACACTAAAAATGACAAAGTATCATTAAAAGAAATTAAAGAATGTCAAATAAATGGAAAGATGTACCATGCTTATGGACTGGGAAGCTCAACACTGTTAAGACAACAATACTATGCTAATTGATGTATTAATTCAATACAATTTGTATCACAAACACAGTGCCTCTGGGGAAAGATTAACAAGTTAAAAATTCATGTGGAAATTCTAGGAACACAGAATAGCTAAAACAATCTCAAAAAAGAACAAAGGGAAGACTCATACTTCCTGATTTCAAAGATTGCTACAAATCTATAGTAATCTAGTCAGTATGGAATTGGTATTGGGAAAGAGGTGTGTATCAATTGGCAAGAACTGAAATTCCAGAGATAAACCATTAAGTCTATGTTCAACTGATTTTTTATCATGTGAGAAAATAAATTCTATAGGACAAAAGAGAGTTTCTTCAACAACTGGTGCTGGTACAACAGGACATTCACATGTATAAGAATAACTTCGTACCCCTATATTACAATATACAAAATTGAAGCCCAAATGGATAATACAGTTAAATATATGAGATAAAACCATAAAATTCTTAGAAAAAAAATGAGTAGATCTTTGTGGTCCTGGATTAGACAATGGTTTATTAAATATGACATCAAACATACAAGTGCCAAAAGAAAAAGGAGACATATTGGATTTCATCAAAATTAATTTTTTGTGCTTCAAAGAACATCATCTAGAAGGTGAAATTAGACAAGAGAATGAGAGAAAATAAAAGCAATCACATATCAGATAAGAGTGTTGTATATAGAATATATAAAGAATCCTCATAACACAACAATGAAAGAAAACCCAACTTACATAATGGCCAAAAAACATAAGTAGACATTTCTACAGAAAAGATAAACAACCTATAATCATATGAAAAGATACTCAATATCATTAATTATTAGGGAAATACAAATCAGAACCACAGTTAGATACCATTTCATAACCACTATGATGGCTATTACAAAATATAGACAATAACAACTTTTGTAAATGATGTGGAGAAACTGGAAAATTTATATAGCACTGACTGAATATAAAATAATGATGTTGATTTGAGAAACATTTGGCAGTTCCTCAAAATGTTTATAAAAATAGAGTTATCATATAATGCCATGATTCCAATCCAAGGTATATGCTGAAAAGAACACAAAAATATGTACATTAATTGTTCATAACAGTTGAATTCATAATGGTCAAAAGTAAAATAAACAAAAATGTCCATCAACTGAGCAATGGATAAAGAAATCTACTATAACATATAACAGAATAATAATATTATTCAATCATTAAAATTATTGTACTGATACATGCTAAACATGGATGGACATTAAAATGATCACATTAAATGAAAGAAGCCAGATACAAAAGTCTCATCTTGTATAATTCCATTTACATGACATATCCAGAATAAAAAAATTAATAGGAAAAATATGTTAATGATTGCCTGGGAGTAGAGTGAGAGAGAAATGAAGAGTGACTGATTGCTAATGGGTACAGGGTTTACTTTGAGGGTAATAAAAATATTCCAGAAATTTATATTGGTAATGTTGCACAATTGGGTGAATATACTAAATATATTTAAAAGCCTCAAATTATACAATTTCACAGGGTAAATGTTATGGTATGTGAATAATATCTCAATAAAATGATTACAAAAATAAAAATACTAGAAAAATTGTGTAATTATCAACATATGAAGAAAATACACTTGAAGTTTTAAGAAAATATTTTAGTTGTGGATTAACACAATACCTTTATTTTATTTATTTATTTTTATACAGTGCCAAGGTTCAAATGCAGTATCTCACACATGCTAGGCAAGTGCTCTACACTAAGTAAATAACCTCCATCCCCAACACTTGAAATTTTTAATATCCATTGATAATCAAATCACTTACAATATTGTTGGAAATTTCTTTAAGTCACAAATTATATCAACAAATGGCTATAAAAAACATGCTAATGATAAAATAACATGATATTAGGAATAAGCAAAAATCGCATACTTCCACCATTGCTATTGAACATTATGTTGGAGGTCCTAGCCATGTAAAAGGGGGAAATGAAATAGGAACAAAGGATAGAAATGGCTTTATTCTTATTACTTGAGAATAAATGATTAAAGAAAGCTGTGAGTTCAAGGAAATCAAACCAAATAGAATTTGTGGGGGCAGAGTATTGGACAGGAGAAAGATACAGAGAGAAAATACAGACATAAAAGATACAGAGAGAGGGGCTGGGGCTGTGGCTCAGCGGCCTCCCACGTGTGAGGTCCTGGGTTTGATCCTCAGCACCACATAAATAAACAAAAAAATAAAGTAAATAAAGGTGTTGTGTTCAACTACCACTAAAAAATAAATATTAAAAAAAGATACAGAGGGGCTGGGGATATGGCTCAAGGGATAACGTGCTCGCCTGGCATGCACGGGGCACTGGGTTCAATCCTCAGCACCACATAAAAATAAAATAAAAATGTTGTGTCCACCAAAAACTTAAAAATAAATATTAAAAAATTCTCTCTCTCTCTCTCTCTCTCTCTCTCTCTCTCTCTCAAAAAGATAAAGAGAAAAAGATACAGACACAAAATATCTACAGTAAATTTCAAGTATTCGGCTTGGTACTGATCAGTGCACACTTGTGAGAATACTATACAAAGTCAGGGAGAGTACTACTCAAAAGGATTAAATTGAACAATTCCTAGAGCCAATAATACTAAGCCAGATTTGAATTTTTAAAAATTCCTGGGCCGGAGATGTGGCTCAAGTGGTAGCGCGCTCGCTTGGCATGCACAGGGCACTAGGTTCAATCCTCAGCACCACACAAAAATAAAATAAAGATATTAAAAAAAAGAAATTCCTCACATTTAAAACAGGAAAAGAAATGCATATTATTTTCCTATTTTATATATAAATATAGACTACTTGAAAAAAATACTTCACTATTTGAGTCATGCCACTGAAAAAATAGTCTGGGTGCAGTGGCACATACCTGTAATC
Source organism: Callospermophilus lateralis (assembly GCF_048772815.1). Lineage (NCBI taxonomy): Eukaryota > Metazoa > Chordata > Mammalia > Rodentia > Sciuridae > Callospermophilus > Callospermophilus lateralis. Next base: position 47,531,725 of record NC_135325.1, read on the forward strand.
CCAGCGGCTGGAGAGGCTGAGGCAGGAGGATTGCGAGTTCAGAGCCAGCCTCAGCAAAAGCAACATGCTAAGCCACTCAGTGAGACCCTGTCTCTAATAAAATACAAAATAGGGATAGAGATGTGTCTCAGTGATCGAGTGCCCCTGAGTTCAATCCCCAGTACCAAAAAAAAAAAAAAAAAAGGGCCAGTTTAGCATTGTTAGATGTTTGGTTTGACATAACACATGAGGACCTTTTGATGTAATATGACATATTTCAAGTAAGAATCAAAAAAGAAAAATTATCGATTATATTATTTTATATCCATTATTTCTCCAGAGCCTAATATTTTTGAAATTACATTTATTTATCTTTCTAATAACTTTCTTTAAAAACCTCCCAGTTGGTCTAGGTTGTGGCTCAGCAGTAGAGCGCTCAAGTAGTACATGCAAGGTGCTGGGTTCAATCCTCAGCAGCACATAACAATAAATAAATAAATAAAGTTGTGTTCAACTACAACTAAAAAATTTTAAAACCTCCCAATTTACAATTATTAATTTACAAACAGAAAGAAGCTAAATGTCATTTTTAAATTCATATAACCACAAATGTAAACAATACACACAAGCACATATATTTGCCTTTATCCTGAACAAGATAAATTTGTTACATTTTAAAAGTTTGTAACAATGTATTTTATTTCCAGTGTTCTAATTGAAAGTTTAAGACTTTAAGATAATTCCACATCTAAACATTACCAACTTTTTTTTACTGATTCCAAATCAAAAATTAATCAGTAAGGTAAGAGAGAAGCATTTTTACTTTAGTCTCAGTGATGGATGGAACACAGTGAAGTGATTTAAGTTATGATGTGGTTGAAAAGTTGATACTGTAAACTTTGATTTTAAATAAAATTTTATCCCATTTGGATATGAATTTTATGAGATCCTGATATTTAAGTCAAGAAAAGAAATAACATCATCTAGCAGACAAAAAGGAACACAATAAAATTCAATTAAGGCAAAATTTTCTACATAGAAATATTTGGGATGTCAGTCCAGCATATAATAAGGAAGGTGTCACCCCATTATAATAAGTAAAAAGCTGAACAAACTGAAAATCAACAACTCTGATTACATTCATCAGAGAATTGAAATCACAGGGCAAAACTCTACCTCCAAAATTGGAGAAACAGACAAATACAAAGATGCACAACTCAAACATATCAAGAGAAACTTCTGCAGGAACAATACAGAAATATCTACAAGAACCAATGTGGGAGTGGGGAAAACTAAAGTAATCTTTTAAGGTAATTCAACATAAGAAAACTTACTTTATTTTAGCTTGATTTATTCACTTTCCTCTGCTCTTCATTTTGTGTGCATGCTTGTATTGATCCTAGTTTCTGGTGATACCATATTTTTCTAATAAACATTTTGTAACACTTCTTGAAATTCTGGCATCTTATTGCAAAGGAGTCTCAGAATTAAAAATTCCAATGGGCCAAGTTTTAGGGAGCGCCTACATTTTTGTGAGATTTACCCCTCCCCCAACTGTACCAAATTTTCATAGTAAAGACTGGAGAAAAGCCCCTCAAGCTAAAGACAGGAGTAGGGGGAAACCATTTTAAAATACATCACAGCCTAACCTGCTACGATTTGGTCAAAGCCTAACCAACCTCCTGGAAGGAAAATACCCAACTCCAGCCACCCACTACAACCCTACTGTCTCAATTAAAGGGAGAAAATTAAATCACTGACAAACACTGGTCACAGCCCAGGGGCACAAGCACATTAAAAGATTAAGATCTAGTCTTAAAACTAAAGAATACTTTCCCTCCCCCACAATCTTTATTACCACATCACTAAAGGCCTATTTACAACAGTTTATTTCACCAGTACATCACGTCCAGCTTTCAAAAAAAGTTATGAGCCAGGCATGGTAGCACACACCTTGTAATCCCAGCAATTTGGGAAGGTGAGGAAGGAGGATCACAAGTTCAAGGCCAGCAGCAAGCAAATTAGTGAAACCCTAAGCAACTTAACAAGAGCCTGTTTCAAAATAAAACATAATTATAAAAAATGAATTGGTGATATAGTTCAATGGTAAAGCACCTCTGGGTTGAATCCCCAGTTATTGCTCCCAAAAAATTTTTAAAAAACAGTTTGAAGAGAAAGAGTGAACACAAGTAAGAGATTCAGATAATCCAGGAATGTTGGTATTATAAAACCAAAAATTGAACATAATGATGATTACTATGCAAAAGGACCTAATGAAAAAATAATTCAGACCATATAGAACAGATGGCTAATATAAGCAGAGAGATGGAAACTCTAAGAATCAAAAGAAAGTGCTAGAGGTGATAAATATGCTAATTAGTTTTAACTCAAATCATTCTATGTTGTATATATACATCACCATAAATATATACAATCATATTTTCTAAATATTCAACAAATTTTTTAATCTAAAAAAATATATGTTAGAGATAAGAACACTGTAACAGGGGCTGGGGATATAGCTCAATTGGTAGAGTGCTTGCCTCACATGTACAAGGCCCTGGGTTCAATCCCCAGCATCACAAAAAAAAAAAAAAAAAAAAACCCACTGTTAACAGAAATAAATGAACTTTGATAGGTTCATCAGTAAACTAGATTTGGCTGAGGAAAGAATCTGTGAGCTTGTGAAAGGGTCAGTAGAAACTTAAAAAATGGAGAACAAAAAAAAGCTAAAAAGTTGAATATGATATCCAAGAACTGTGGGACAAATAAAAAAGGTGCCATATATATGTAGGGGGAATACTAGGAGAAGATAGAGAAAAAGGAACAGAAGCAATATTTGAAGCAATAAGAACATACAGAACAGATGGTTAATATAAGCAGAGAATTTCCAACAATTAATGTTAGACACAAAACCACATATTTAGGAAGGTCAGAGAACACCAATCAGAATAAATGCCTCAAAATCAACATTTAAGTATGTTCTAATCAAAGAAAATCAAAGATAAAAATGTTGAAAGAACAAAGCAAAAAGAAAATTACGTATCACAGGAACACACATAAGAAAAATATATCCAACATCTCAGAAACCATGTAAGACATGAGTGTTAAGAAATATTTAAAGTGTTGAGAGGGGGAAAAAAACCTACCAACCTAGATTCTGATATCTGTGAAATTATTCTTCAAAAGTGAAGAAGAAATAGACTTTCTCAGACAAACACAAATTTAGGGAAGTTGTTGCCAGGAGAATGCCCTTGCAATAAATGTTAAAGTAAGTTCTTCAGAGGGAAAGAAAATTATACAGATCAGGAACTTGAGGGGGAAAGATCATTATAAAGAGAATAGGTGAAGGCAAAATAAAAATTTTTCTTTGTCTAATTCTTTATTGATCAAACAAATAATTTGGTTCAAAATAATAAAAACAATGTGTCTGATTATTATACATTATCCATAGATATAAATGACATCAATGATACAAGGGATGGAGGGAAGAAACAGGATAACTTGGTGATTAAAAGGTGTTTCCAAGTATCCATGAAGTACAATACTGTTATCTGAAAGTGAACTTAGATCAACTGTAAATGTATATTGCAGATACTAGTACAATGAAAGAAAAACATCTAAAAGTAGCAGAATTAACATTCTAAGAAAGGAGAGGAAAAAAAGAAATATATAAAATGCTCAATTAAAATTCAAAAAGTAGAAAAAGGGTAGAAGACAATAATAGGAAAAAGGAAGAAGGGCAATGAATAAAAAATGGTAATAAGTAAGGAAGGTATTAATCCAATTATACCAATAATCATTTTAAATGCCAATAGTATAAATACAACAACTGAAAGACAAAAGTAGTTAGAGTGGATGAAAAAACAAGACACAACTAAATACTATCTATAAAAAAATCCCCCTTATTATTATTACCATTACTTTTAGATTTCTAAACTTTTGTTTCTTTTCATTTTTAGATTTGAGGTATGGTTGAAAAAATTGTATAAAAGTATATAATATGGTAATTTTCTTCTCATGTTCTTCCTCCTACCTCTAGATAGGGAAGAGGGGTAGGAGGGAAAGGGAGGGAGAAGGGGAATTGCAAGGAAGATGGAAGGAGACCCTCATCGTTATACAGAATACATGTATGATGTTGTGAGGAGAAAAAAAAAAGAAGTGTGTCCCATTAGATTGGATAGAGAGAAGTGATGGGAGGGGAGGGGAGGGGAAGGGGGGATAGGAAGGGCAACAGAATAAAATAGACACTAGTATTGCTGTATGTATATATGTGTCTGTATAACCAATATGATTCTACAACCTGTACACTCAGAAAAATGAGAAATTATACCCCATTTGATTCAAATGTATGATATGTCAAGATCATTGTTTTGTCATGTGCAACTAATAAAAAAATAAAAAGTATATAATGTGATAATTTGATATACCTATACATTGTGAAATGATTATATCAAGTTAACACATCCATCTAGTCACATAATTACCTTTTCATTTTTGTTAAGAACATTTAAGATCTACTCTCAGCAAATTTCAAGTATACTATACAATATTATTAATTATGTTAACCATGTTGTATATTAGATACTCAAAAGCGTTCATCTTATAACTGAATGTTTGTGCCCTTTGATCAATATCGCCCATTTCCCCCAACTCTTTACCCCATGGAAACTACCACTCTACCATCTATGAGTTTGATTTTTTTACATACATAAAAATGATACAATATTGGTCTTTCTCTGGCTTATTTCACTTAGCATAATGCCCTTCAATTTCATCCATGTTTTTACATATAGAATTTCCTTCATTTTATACCTTCATTTTTTAAATATTTACATGTTATATTTTCTTTATTCATTCATCCATAGGCAGAAATGTAGGTCAGTTATATATCTTGGCTATTCTAAGTAATGCTGCAATGAACATGGGGGTACAGATATCTCTTCCACATACTGACTTCATTTCCTTTGGATATATACTCAGAAGTGGACTGATGAATCCTATGGTAATTCTATTTTTAAGTTTCAAGAAGTGTCCATACTGCTTTCCATAATAACTATAATAATTTAAATTTTCACTAAGACTGTTCAAGGGGATCTGGGGTTGTGGCTTAGTAGTGGAGCACTTGCCTAGCACATATGAGGCACTGGGTTTGATCCTCAACACCACATAAAAATATTGTGTCCATCTACAACTAAAAAAAACGAGTGTTGAAGGGTTCCCTTTTCTCAACATCCCTGGCAACATACATCTGTTCCCCCAAACCACCTTTTTTTTGTAATAGCCATCCTTACGGGTGTAAGAATATCTCATTGAGATTTCAGTTTGCCTCCCTTGATGATTAATAATATTGAGCTCATTTTCATATAACTAATGACATATTAAATATATATATATATATATATATATATATATATATATATATATATATATATATATATATATACACACACACACACACACACACACACACACAGAGAGAGACAGACACACACACACACACTCATATATTCTTCTTTGGAAAAGTATCTTTTCAAGTCCCATCCCTATGTTTAAATCAGATTATTTTTTATTTTTGCTCTTGAGTTCTATGAGTTCTGTATAATTTTAAATATTAACCCCTTAACAAATACATGTTTGCAAATATTTTCTCCTATTTTGTTGGTTGCATTATATTTCATTGATTGTTTCCTTTTTGCTATGCAGAAGTTTTAACTTGATGATGTCTCATTTATTTTTTATTTTGTTGCCTGAATTTTTGCTGTTACAGCCAATAAATCATTTTGAAGACCAGTGCCAAGATTTTTTTTCCCTTTACTTTCTTCTAAGAATTTTATGGTTTGACATCTTATATTTCTGTCTTATCCATCCTTAGGTAATTTTTGTAAGTCATTTAACATAGGGGTCCAGTTTTTCTTTTTCTTTTTTTTATTTGCCTGTGAATACCATTCCCTAGTACCATTTGTTAAAGGAACTCTCCTTTCCTAATTGTCCTTGGCACCCTTGTCAAAGATTAGTTGAATGTGTATGCATAAGATTATTTCCAGGTTTTCTTTTATATTCCATTGCTCCACATGTCTGTTTTTATGACAGTGCCACACTGGGAAAAAGCCCACTTTAAAAATAAAGAGACCTAGGAATTAAAGTAAAGGGATGGAGGAAGTTATACTACATTAAGCTAATTAAAATAGCATGGGAGTAGCTGTTTCAGACAGCAAATTTTAGACCAAGGGAAATTGTCAGGGAAAAAAGAGCAGCATTAAAGGGGTCAGTCCTCCACTAATGAACATGTGACTGGCAACAGAAAATTTAAAAAATATGTTGCAGTAACTGAGTAATGTATGGGGAAATGGATGAATCCACTATTACAGTAGGATATTTCAACACCCTTCTATTATAAATGGGTAGATGTATCAGGCAAAAATCAGAAAGGACATAACTGAACTCTATAACACCATAAATCAACTGGATATAATTCATATATTTCATGTGGTGATTGCAGAATACAAATTCATCACAAGCTCATTCACCCAGAATAGAACATTCATGAAGAGAATACATTCTGGGTCATAAGACAAATTTTAACAAATTTTAAAAATAGAAAGCATACAATTTAATCACTGTGATACAATTAAGATAGAAATAAATAAAAAACCACGAGATGACATAGGCATGTAAGCCCAGCGACTCAGGAGGCAGGGGGGATTGCAAGTTTGAGGCTAGCCTCAGCAATTCAGCAAGAACCTCAGCAAATTAGCGAGACCCTGTCTCAAAATAAAAAAATGAAAAGGGCTGGGGATATCATGTAGCTCAGTGATAAAGCACCCTGGGTTCAATCCCTGGTACCAAAACAAACAAACAAACAGCAAAAATAAATAAGAAAAAGATAGTTGGAAAATCCCAAAGTATGTAATGAGTAAGCAATACAAAATAATAGATGTGTCAAAAAAGAAATCTCAAGAGCAATTTAAAAATATTTTTTACTAAATGAACATGAAAATGCATTTATCAAAATTAGTTGGATGCACCAATATCAATGCTTAACTGGAAATTTATAGTACGGCATGCATTATTTTACAAGAGAACAAAGATACAAAATCAATATTCTAAACTTCCATTTTAGGAAAATAAAAAATTAAGAGCAAATTAGATCTAAAGTAAGCAGAAGTGAATATATAACTAAAATGACAAGTCAGTGAAATTGAAAATAGAAAATTAATAGAAAAAAAATCAATGAAATCAAAAACAGATTCTTTGAAAAGATTAAAATAGGCAAGTCTCTAGATAGGTTAACTAAGAAAAAACAGAGAAGACACAAGTTCTTTTTTTTATATTTTAAAATATTTTTTGGTGGACACAACATCTTTATTTTATTTTTATGTGGTGCTGAGGATCAAACCCAGTGCCACACGCATGCCAGGCGAGCACACTACTGCTTGAGCCACATCCCCAGCCCACAAATTCTTAATGTCAGAAATGAAAGAAGGGTATCACTATAAATGACTCATATAAAAAGGATAATAAAAGAGTACTATAAAAAATATGTACATGAATTTGATGATCTAGATACAATGGACCAATTCCTTGAAAGACACAATCTGCAAAGCTTCCACAAAAATGAAATAGACAATCTGAGTAGAGATATATATTTATTTTTAAAACTTGAATCAATAATTAATAATATTCTGAAGCAGCACCAGAAAAATTCAGGAGTGAATTCTACCAAACTAACAAAGAAATTATACCAATTCTCTAAAAGCTCTAAGAAAAATAAAATCATACCAAGGCCAGCATTACCTTAATCCCAAACCAGATGAAAACATCAAATGTAAACAAAGACCAATGTGCTTCATGATTATAAAAATTAAAAATGGTTAGTAAATTAAATTGAGTAATATATAAAAGAATTATACACCATAACCATGTATGGATTTACTCTAGGTATTTAAAACTGCTTCAATATTTGAAAACTAATTATTGCCATTCATCATGTCAGTAAGTTAAAGGAGAAAAATCATACCATCATATCAGTAGATGCAAGGACAGCATCTGACAAAATCCAGTACCTCCATAAATTATAAAGGAAAACTTCCTCAGCTTGATTTTTTTTTTTAAATTCCAATGGGATTCTTCACAGAAATAGGAAAAAACTCTTTTGGAACTATAAAAGACTCAAATATCCAAATCAATTTTGAAGAACAAAGCTGGAGGCATCACAGTCTCTAATTTCAAATGACATTACAAAGCCATAGGAATCAAAATACATGGTACTGGGATAAAAACACACATATAAACCAATGAAATAGAGAGCCCAGGAAAAACTCATAGATGCATAATCAACCAATCTTGACAAAAGTGACAAAAATCCACAGCAGAGAAAGGAAAAAGTCTCCAATAAATGGTGTTGGTAGCTAAAATTCCATATGCAAAATATACATATGTATATGCCTATAATATATATGCATATGATTGGACTTTGTCTTACACAATCTAGAATAATCAATTCAAAATGGTATCAGTCTTAAATATAAACTCTGAAACCATGAAACTCCTAGAAGAAAACATAGGGGGAAAGCTCCTTGACAATGGTGTTGGCAATGGGTTTTTGGATATAACATCAAAAGCACACACAATAGGGCTGGGGATATAGCTCAGTTGGTAGAGTGCTTGCCTGGCATGTACAAGGCCCTGGGTTCAATCCCTAGCACCACAAAACAAAACAAACAAAAAAAAAAAACAGGCAACAGCCTAGTGTGATCCCATCAGTTTGGGAGGCTGAGCCAAGAGGATAACAAGGTCAAAGCCAGCGGCAGCAACTTAGCAAGGTGCTAAACAAATCAGTGAGACCTTGTCTCTAAATAAAATTTTAAAAAAGGGCTAGGAATGTATCTCAATGTTTAAGGCCCTTGAGTTCAATCCCCAGTACCAATCAATCAATCAATCAATAGTGCAGGCAAAACTAAGTAAGTTGTACTATATCAAACTAAAAAGCTCTTTCACAAAAATGATTTTGAAATATGATATCAAAGGCACAAACCATGAAAAAAATAACTGATAAGATAGACTTCATTAAGATAAAATACTTCTGCTGTTCAAAAAACACTGTCAAGTCAATGAGAAAACAAGTTACCAAACAGGACAAAATATATATAAGATATCTGATAAAGGAATCATATCCAAAAACAATTTTTTACTTTTATTTTTATTTTTTAATTTTTTTTAGTTGTAGATAGACACAAACCTTTATTTATTTATTTTTGTGTGGTGCTAAGGATCGAACCTAGTGCCTCACATGCGTGAGGCAAGTGTTCTGCCACTGAGCCACAACCCCAGTCCCCAAAAACATTTTTTTTTAAATCTCATTAAATGTAAAAATGAGAAATGAATAGTTCAATTTAAAAATGGGCAAAGAGGGCTGGGGTTGTGGCTCAGTGGTAGAGTGCTCACCTAGCACACATGAGGCACTGGGTTCAAACCTCAGCACCACATAAAAGTGACATTATATCTACCTACGACTAAAAAATAAATATTTTTAAAAAATGGGTAAAGAGCCAGGTGCAGTGTCCCACACCTGTAATCCCAGAGGCCTGGGAGGCTAAGGCAGGTGGATTGCAAGTTCAAGGCCAGCTTCGGCAACTTAACAAGGTCCTAAGTAACTTAGTGACACCCTGTCTTAAAATAAAAAATAAAAAGGACTTGGGATGTAGCTCAGTGATAAAGCATCTGAGTTCAATACCCAGTACCCAAATAAATAAATAATAAAAATAAAAATGGACAAAGACACAGACATCTCACCAAATAATGTGAAGGTGGTAAGTACACATATGAAAATGTGCTCAACCTCATATGTCAAAAGGGAGTTACTAAATAAAATTATGAGACACCACTATATATCTACCAGAAGAGCCAAAATCCAAAATATTGACAACAGCAAATGCTGGCAAGGATGTGGAACAAGAGGGACCTTCATTCATTTTTAGTAGGAATACAAAATGCTTTCAGTGATTTTAGAAGACAGTTTGGCATTTTGTTTCAAAACTATATATATTCTAACTGTACAACACAGCAATCACACTTCTTGGTTATTTACCCAAATGCTTTGAAACATCTGCACATGAAAACCTGCACAAAATATTTCTAATAGTATGTATGTATGCATTTATTTATTTATTGAAAGCAGGGGTCGTTTATGAGCTACAATCCCAGTCCTTTATATTTTTTATTTTGAGACAGTGTCTCACTAAGTTGCTTATGGCTTCCCTAAGATGGTGAGGCTGATCTCAAGCTTGCAATTCCCTTGCCTCAACCTCCTGAGTCACTGGAATTACAGGTATGCACCACCCCACCTAGCACTAATGGTTTTTACTTAAACTTGCCAAAAATTAGAAATAAACAAGACAAGCCAGGCACAGTGGTACATGCCTGCAATCCCAGTGACTCAGAAGGCTGAGGCAGGAGGATGGCAAGATAGATGCCAGTCTTAGCAACTTAGTGAGATCCTTAGCAACTTAGCAAGACTTTGTCTTAAAATAAAAAATAAAGGGGCTGGGGATGTGGCTCAGCGGTAGAGTGCTCGCCTTGCATGTGTGTGGCCCTAGGTTCCATCCTCAGCACCACATAAAAATAAATAAATAAAATAAAGGTATTGTGTCCAACTACAACTAAAAATTAAATATTAAAAAATAAATAAATAAAATAAAAATAAAAAATAAAAAGGACTGGTAATGTAGCTCAGTGGTAAAGTGCCTCTTGGTTCAACCTTCAATACCAAACAAACAAGCAAAGAAATAACCAAGATGCCCTTCTATAGGTGAATGGATAAACTGTGGTACATTATATAATACTAAATAAAAATTAGCTATTAGCCATGGAGAAAACATGGGGAACCTTAAATATATATTACTAAGTGAAGGAAAGAAATCTGAAAAGTTTACATACTGCATTATTCTAACTACATGATATTTTAGAATAGGCAAAACTATGAAGACAAAAAGATCAGTGGGACAGGGGTTGCAGCTCAGTGGTAGAGCACTTGCCTGGCATGCGAGAGGCCCTGGGTTCGAGCCTCAGCACCATAAATAAATAAATAAATAGATAGATAGATAGATAGATAGATAGATAGATAGATAGATAGATAAATAAATAGAAAATCCATTGACAACTAAAAAAAATATTTAAAAAAAAAAGATCAGTGGTTGCCAGAGGCTAGTAGGGAGAGAGAGCTGAATAGGCAGAACACAGAAGATTTTAAGGCAGTAAAAACGTTCTGTATGATACCATAATGGTGAATACATGTTATTATACATTTGTCCAAATCCATAGAATGTACAACATCAGCAGCAGACCCTAATGTAAACTATGGGTTTCAGGTGATATTGCTGCCTCAATGTAGGTTTATCAATTATAGCAAATATATTATTCTGATGGGGGGTGTTAACAGTGGGGAGATTATGTGTGTTGGGTGGAAAGAGATATATGGGAACTCTGTACCTTCCATTCAATTTTGCCATGAACCTAAAAATGAAGTCTAAAATGTTAGATTTCAACTAATTAATTGTACCTTTCTAAGTGTCTCAGATTTATGGATCTACTGTCCTTAACTTCCCAAATACTTTGTTTACTAAAAAATAAGTTTTTATGCAAAATATTCATGGATACACCATAATTGAAGTTTTCAGGCTAGAAAATTACACGTAATTTTTGAAAATCAAAATTATCCTTGGGCTGGGGATGTGGCTCAAGCGGTAGCGCGCTCGCCTGACATGCGTGCGGCCCGGGTTCGATCCTCAGCACCACATACAAACAAAGATGTTGTGTCCGACGAAAACTAAAAAAATAAAAATTCTCTCCCTCTCTCTCTCTCTCAACTTTAAAGGACTCTTACTAAAGTCACTCTATTGAAGCATATGGATTTTGGTAGCTAATCACTAAGTTAGTGAAGTACACTTCATCAAAATAAAACAAAAACTCTTTTAGCAAAAGAAATTTTTATCATGAAGGGAGAGTAAATTTTAACAAATCTTCTGCATTTGTTAAAGTAATTCTATGGCTTTTGTTCTTTAAGTTTTAGTAGAATATTTTGACTCAGGTTTAATTGATTTTCTTGAACAAATCCCAATTGATTAAATGAATTTTACTTATACACAGATACATACAACTTGTAAAGATTTAACCTGAAATATTTGGGTGTATGTTCATAAATTCAACTAGATGTGGTTATACTGACCTTTCTCAATTATAATTTTGAATTTATTATTAAGTATGTATTAGTAGGGTAAGTACTTAATAGCCAAATGGAATACAGAAGATGTCACTCAAAAAAGTTGTCTGAATGAACAACTTTTGAGAAACACTATTGACTACAACATCTTCAAAATTAAGGAGTTTTTTACAATAGTAGACACAAAGGCAAAGTTAAACATTATATCAGCTAGGAGAATGCATGTTTAGCTAATAAAAATCAATAAATGAAAATAATATCTGAATTAGTAAGCCACTCCTAAAGATAAGCAAAATAATAAATAATGGGAAGCATCAATATACCCATCAGCTTTAAGTTTTGGATAATATTAAGGACAAATGAGAATGTTACTAAACAGCAAATATCAGGTTCTACCTTTGTAGGCCATATGGTATCTGTTAAAACTATTTCCTGCTTTTATAGTGTAAATGTAGCCATAGTCTATAGTAGACAAATGATTATGGATTTGTCCCAATTAAATTTTACATGAGTAAACACTGGAATTTAAGTTTCATATAATTTTCACATGTCACCCAACATTCTTTTTTTAATCTTAGTGTTTTTTAAAATATATATATCTTTATTTATTTTATTTATTATTATGGGGTGCTGAGGATAGAACCCAGTACCTCACATGTGCGAGGCAAGTGCTCTACCACTGAGCTATAACCCCAGCTCCACCCAACATTCTTTTTAATGTGTTTTCAACCTCTTAAAATCATTCTTAGAGGCTGGCTGGGGTTATGGCTCAGCGGTAGAGTGCTCGTCCGCACATGCAAGGCTCTGAGTTCGATCCTCAGCACCACATAAAAATAAATAAATAAATAAACAAATAAAATATAGTTATTGTGTCCAACTACATCTACAAAAAATATTTTTTTAAAAAATCATTCTTAGCTTGCAAGACATATACAATCAGGTGACAAGCTAGATTTGGTCCACAGACCATAGCATGATAACCTCTATATTATCCAGGAGTCTCTATGAGAATATCTGAGAATCTCTATGAATTTAAGTATATAGTAATTATGAAAAGAACACTAAGAGAAAGATATGATTAGATAGCATTAAGTTTTAGGGAAAATGATAACTTTTTTCTTTTAAATGATACAAATAATTAGCACAAAAATAATTTCTTCATATAACATATAATACCTGGCCAAATTACTGATCCTGTTACTTAAACCATGTTGTGGTTCAAATATAAGCCTCTTTGGTAATTGCATCACACACTCAAGACTTGTGGCTGAAAACCCACAATTATCGATTAACTTCACACTGAATAAGTTTCAAATAAATTAAAATATTATAGTATCAAAGTATACCAACTTGTAACCATTTAAACTCCAAAACCTTTCTATTTATCACTGCCTAAATCAGCCAACTCATATTAAGCTTTCCTTTTTTGAACTTTGGTTTGAAGTAAAAACTTTCTTCTCTTACAACACTCATTCTATTTGTATTATCATTATTTATGCACATATATCATCCTACTTATTAGACTATAATTTTTAAGGCAGATTCTGTATTTATATCAACTTACTAAGAATCAGTGCCAAGACTAATACCTTGCATCTATTGAATATTAAGTGAGATTAAATGAATATACTGTATTCTATGATTGGGTAGCAAAAGTGGTTATTCTTTATACTGCTAATGGAATTATTATGGGGCAATATAAAAGTTTAATAGGCTTCCAGCCCTATTGGATTAAAAAAGAAAAAAAATATCCCTTCAACTTAAAATGACAAGAAACAGACAAAATATATTAAAAAGTGGTTCAATTTACTTTACAGGCTACAAGTGCAAGAAGCAAAAATCAAATAGAAGCCTGTATTCTTTCTCAGTAGGAAACAAAGAGTTCAGACTTCATACAGGAAACACACACCTGCCAAAAACTGGAAAGGAAGGGAGTCTAGGAGTAAGAGATCATGAGAGATAAAGGCAGACTAGAGAAAAAAGAGAGTGGAAAAGAGGGAAAGAATGAATGGGAAGTTGGGCAGGAGAGATTCAGAGGTTGGAAAAGGGTTCCCTTCATGTCTTTAGTTGAGTACTGATCTCTGAATTTATTAAAGCAATCTACTTGAGGCTGGGGAATGATTTCACAAAAAGAAACAGTACCAGTAATAAAGAAATTCTCTCTCTCTCTCTCTCTCTCTCTCTCTCTCTCTCTCTCTCTTTTAAAAAAAATATATATACATACATATATCTAACAGAGCTTCATAAGACATGGGTTAAAAATGATATAAATGAAAGGTGAAAGAGATGAATCCAGAATTATCCTGGCACCAAATGGTGATAATTATAATCATGATCATAATAAGAAGTCTCATAAATGTAGATACAAAATGTGAATGTGTTCTAGAGAGCTGCTGTACAATATAATGCCAACAGTTGACATTATGGTATTTTGTACTTAAAAATGTCCATACCACAAAAAAATGACAAAAAAAATGAAGCCCACATAAGGGAGGCGATGGATATGTTTATTATCTTGATTGTGTTGATAGTATTACAGATAAATACTTATGTCAAAATTCATCAAATTTTGTACATTAAGTATGTGCAGAATTTTCTGTAAATGCCTAAGAATAAATATTTTTAAAATAATAAAATGTTAGCAAATTAGATGCACTTTAAATGATAGGGTAATATTTTCTGGCAATGTGAAGCATAACCAAGAATATAAAGTTTGTACAATTTTAAAAATTAATCAAATTCATTCACATATATACAAAGTTTTAAAAACATAATATATATGATTACCTCATAGATTTAAGAAAAAATTGGCAAAATTCTATATGCACTGATGACACATTCATTAATTTGCAAATGATGATTTGTTAAATATACTTAACAAAGGAAACTGAATGCTTCTTCAATGATTAATACAAAGGCAAAAAGGCCAGGCACGGTGGTGAATGCCTGTGATCCCAGCAGCTCAGGAAGCTGAGGTAGGAGGATCACAAGTTCAAAGCCAGCCTCAACAACTTAGTGAGGCCCTACGCAATTCAGCAAGAGCCTCTCTCTCTCTAAAAAAAAAAGGCTGGGAATGTGGCTCAGTGGTTAAGTACCCCTAGGTACAATCCTTGGTACCACAAAAAAAAAAAAAAAAAAAAAAAGTGAGTTCTCACCAACTCTTTTTGATATTATCTTAGAATTCCTTGACACTGTAATAAAGTACAAAAAGTGCAAATAAATAAATAAAATGAATAGATTTGAAAATAGGATATACAAATCTGTATGACTAAGTAAGAAATCATAAGCGATCTACAGAAAAGCCACTAAAACAAGTGAGTTTGATAAAATGGCAAATACAAGATGAATATTAAAAATTAATTGTATTTCTACATAATAGCAACATACAATTGAAAACCAATTTTAAAAACATTTACTATGACATTCAGAATATTACAAACTAGAGGATGAATTAAAAGTATAGCTCTTGATCTTTACAATGAAAACTACAATAATGATTACAAAAAAAGAAATTAAAGTAGCCCTAAATAAATGGAGTATATATATTCAGTGGAATCCAAATACAAAGCCATAGAAGTTCTGTTGTACATATTGGCAGGCTGATTCTAAAACTGATATGGAAATGCAAAGGAATTAGAGTAGCAAAACAATTGTGGAAAAGAAAAAAATTAGAGAATTTATACCATTTGATTTTAAGACTCATGTAAAACTATAGTAATTAAGATGGTAGGATATTGACATAAAGATAGACATATAGATCAATGGAACAGAAAAGAGAACTTTGAGAATTATATGCACACATATATGATCAGATGAATTCTGAGACGGTACCAAAACAACTCAATGGGGGAAATATTAGTTCATTCAATACCTGGTGATAAGACAATTGGATACACATATGCATGAATGTGAACACAAACACGCAAGCACATATACACATATATACATAGATGCATACATGCACAAATGAAACTTAATACAAGGTTGACTGAAAATGGCCAGATCATTTTGGAAGGTGATGACAATATTTTATATCAAGATTATAGTTGGGCTTACACAACTGTATACCTCTTTCAAAATTCATCATATACTACACTTAAAATATGTGAATATTCTATATAATCATACTTTTTAAAGTTGAATAAAACTTTTTCACATGCAAGGACTATATCAAAATACATTTAAGATTTTAAAAGTAAAACTCAAAAACTTAAATATCTAGAAAAATGCATAGAAAATCTTAGTGACTGGAAGTTAGATAAAGAAAGGTTTTTGTTACTGTTGTTTCTGGGACTTGGAATTCAACTTAGGGGCACTTTATCACTGAGCTATATCCCCAACACTTTTTATTTTGTATTGTGAGACTGGTCTTGCTGAGTTTCTGAGGGTTTTGCTAAGTTGATGAGGCTGGCCTCAAACTTGTGATCCTCTGCCTCAGTTTCCTGAGTTGCTGGAATTACAGGCATGTGCCACTCACTATGTCTGGTAATAAAGGGTTTTTAAATAGAACAAAGAACATAGATTTTGCTTCTTAAAGACAAAAAACTAGATTTCATCCAAATTAAAGCCATTTGCTTGTCAAATGAAACTACAATTAAAATTAAATTCACAGAAAGGGGGATATATGTATAAATCACACATTTGATAAAGGAATTGTTTCTAGAACATATGAATTTTCACAAGTCATGAAACAGATCATTTAGGATTATTATTGACGGTTATATAAAAAGATGGAAAATCTAGAAAAAGGGATACATTTCTGAACACATAAAACCTATCAAAATTTAACTCTGAAGTTTTAGAAAACCTTAATAGCCCAATAATAATGAAATTGAATCAGTAATACAAATTCTCCCAACGAGAAAAAGCCTAGGACAGGACGGCTTCACTGATGAATTTGACCAAACTTTTCAAGAAAAATTTGCACCAATGAGTCTCAAAATTTACAAAAGAAATCTGTAAGGAAGGGAGTTTTTTTTTCAACCTCATTCTACAAGGCTAGCACTGCCCTGATACCAAAACCAAATAAGAATGCAACCAAAAAAGAAAACTATAGACCAACATCCCTGATGACATGCAAAAATCCTCAACAAAGTACAAGCAAACTGAATCCGATGGTATGTGAGAAAGATTATACACCATGGTGAAGATGCAAGGATGATTCGACATGTGCAGCAACAGAATGAAGGACAGAAAATACATGATCATTTCATTAAAGATAGGAAAAGCAGTTGATAAACATCAACATCCCTACATGATAAAAAAAATCCTCAACAATTAGAAGGAACATACCTCAACATAGTAAAGGCTATATATGACAAGCCCACAGTCAATATCAAACTAAAGAGAAAAAAAATGAAAGCATTTCCTCAAAGATCTGGAACAAGAAAAGGATGGCCACTTTGACCCCTCAAATTACTGCAGGAAGACTTTGCCTGGGCAATTAGGCAAGAGAAAGAAATAAAAATCACCCAGATAGAAAAGGAAATAAATGATCTGTTTACAGATAATAAGATTTTATATATTCAAAAACTAGACTTGTGCTGGGGATGTGGCTCAAGCAGTAGCGCGCTCGCCTGGCATGTGCAGGGCACTGGGTTCGATCCTCAGCACCACATAAAAATAAAATAGATATTATGTCCACTGAAAACAAAAAATAAATATTAAAAAATTCTCTCTCTCTCTTTAAAAAAAAACTAGACTCAACCCCCCAAAATTATTAGAACTGATGAATAAATTCGGTCAAATTTCAGGATTCAAAATCAACATAGTAACAAACTTCCTAGAAAAGAAATCAAGAAAGCAATCCTACTCAAAACAGCTACAAGTAAAATGAAATACCTAAGAGTAAATTTAACCCATGAAGTGAAAAATCTCTACAATGAAAATTATAAAACACTGATGACTTCAAAATATACTAGAAATTATAGTAACCAAAAACCGTAGTATTTGCATAAACACCAACACATAGGCCAATGGAACAGGATACAGAATGCAGAAATATTGCCATATACTTACATGCTCTTACAGCCAACAGATCCTCCACAAAGGTACCAAAACATACTTTGAAGAAAGAAAAATTTCTCCAATAAATAACAGTAGGAAAATTATATCCCTATGCAAAAAAAGAAACTAGATTACTGTCTCTCACCATATAAAAAAATTAACTCAAAATGGATTAACAATCTAAACATAAGGACTAAAACTATGAAAATACCAGAAGAAAACATAGGAGAAACACTCAAAGACATTGGTATAGGCAATGACTTTTTTGGATAAGATCCCCAAAGCACATGCAATAAAACCAAAAATAGACAAATGGCACTATATCCAACTAAGAAGCTTGTGTATGGCAAAGGAAACAATCAGTAGAATGAAGAGACACCGTATAGAATGGGAAAAATATTTGCAAACAATTCATCTGAACAAAGTATTAATATCCAGAATCTATAAGAAACTCAAAAAGTTCAACAGGAAAAAATATAATGTCTTAAAAATGGGCAAATCCAGAATAGACAAAGCTGGACACAGTGGCACACACCTACAATCCCAGAAGCTCAGCAGGCTGAGGCAGGAGGATCACAAGTTCAAAGTCAGCCTCAATAAATTCGTGAGGCCCTAAGCAACTTAGCAAGACCCCGTCTCTAAATAAAGTATAAAAAAGGGCTGGGGATATGGCTCAGTGGTTAAGCACCCCTCATTCAATCCCCAGTACCAAAAAAAAAAAAAAAAGATATACAATCATCTACAAGTATATGAAAAATGCTGAACATCACTAATTATAGGAAATCAAATCAAAATCACAATAAGATATCATCTCACCTTGGTTAAAATAGGCACAATAAAAAAGACAAAAAGTAGAAAATGTTGGTGAGGATGTGAAGAAAGGGGAACTCCTAAATAATGCAGATGGGAATGCAGATTAATATAGTCATTATGGTAAACAGTATGGAGATTCCTCAAAAAACTAAAATTAGAGATAGCATAAAATACACCAATTCTTTTACTGGGTATATATTCAAAGAAAGTAAAATAATTATATCAAAGAGATACCTAAACTCCCATGTTCACTGTAGCACTACTCACAATAGCCAAGGTATTGAAACAACCTAGTTGTCCAATGATAGATGAATGAATACAGAAAATGTGGTATATATATGCAATGGAATATTGTTCATTCAAAATAGAATGAAATCCTGTCATTTGTGGTGACATGGATAGAATTAAGAACATTATGCTAAGCAAAATAAGTCAAGCACAGAAAACCAAATACCACATGTTCTCACTCATATGTAGAAGCAAAACAAAAATTATTCTTATGAAATAGACAGTAAAATATTTATTGTTAGAGGCTATGAAAAGTAAGGGGAAGAGGGAATTGAGAGAAATTGGAAAATAGGTACAAAAATACAATATCTGTACAAAAATACAATACAAATACAAAAATAAGAGGAATAATTTCTAATGTTCTACACCGCAGTATTATGACTATAGTTTACAACAACTTATTTTATATATAACTGGAAGGAAGGAATTTGAAGGTTCCCAACATAGAGCAATGATAAACTTTTGAGAAGATGGAAATGCTAATCACCATGTTTTGATCATTATACATTGTATACGTGGACCAAATCAAGCTGTAGCCCATAAATATGTACAATTATTTTACATCAACTAAAAATAAATTTAAAAGGAAAAATATTATGGTAAAAAACAGGCAAATTTTTCAAAATCCTCAAAAGAATATGTAAGAACAACAAATTAAACCATGAAAAGATATCTAACATAGTCATAAATGATATGCACATTAAAATAAGTAGGGAGCTGGGGTTGTAATTCCATGGAAGAGAGCTTGCCTAGCATGTGTGAGGCACTGGGTTCCATCATCAGCACCACATAAAAATAAATGAACAAAATAAAGCTATTGTGTACATCTAAAACAAAAAATAAATAAATGGAATATACCACTCTTGGCCAAATGTAATAGCCAAATTAAAAAGACACATAATACCAAGTGTGGGCAAGGTTGTGCCGCAAGTAGAACTCTCATATATTTCTGGTGGGAATAAAAAATGGAATATACTTTGAAAAGTAATTTTGCATATTCACATAAATGTAAATAAACATTTACAAAAAGGCCAACTATTTCACTCATGAATTTGTCAAAAAAATAAAAATAAAAGCATATGTTCACACAAAATTTATATACAATTAGGTTTGGGGTTGTGGCTCAGAGGTAGAACACTTTTCTAGCATGTGTGAGGACTGGATTCAATCCTCAGCACCACATAAAAGAAAAAATAAAGGTATTGTGTCCACCTGTAACTAAAAAATAAATATTTAAAAAGATATATATTTGGAGCTGGGGTTGTGGCTCAACGGTAGACCACTCGCCTAGTATGTGCAAGGCCCTGAGTTTAATCCTCAGCACCACATAAAAATAAATAAATAAAATAAAGGTATTGTGTCCAACTATAACTAAAAAATAACTAAATATAAAAAAATTTATATTCAATTATAGCAACTTTATTCATAATCGCTAATGAAGAAATAAATGGTGAGAAAAGTACCAATAAAGATTGAAAGAATAAACAAATTGAGTAATACTCATGTGTTGCAATATTATTTAACAGCAGCAGCAAAAACAACAAAGAACAATTAATGCTTGCAAAAATACAAATGAATTTTACAAGCAGTTTGCTAACTGAACAAAACCAGGCATAAAAGATTGCAGAGTGTATGATCCCATTTGTGAGAAATACAAGGAAAATTATAATGACAGAAAGAAGCCCCAGTGTTAGCAGGGGTCTGGCATTAGAGTGATAGAACTGACTGCAAAGATCCAGGAGACCATTTGTTAGGGGAGGCTGATGAAAAGGTTCTATATCATGCTTGGGCTTTCACAATTCCATATTTTTAGCAAAATCCAGCATGTTGCACACTTCAAATTGGTGGATTTTAATTTATATAAATCATATTTTAAATACTTTACTTAAAATATATTTAAAATGTAATAAATACATCATCCTCAAAAACACTATCATAGAGAAGGAGTAAACACTTAAAAGTGGGGGGATCATCATATCTGGTAATCTCCCATTACTCCACCATTGTTTTCTTCTTTCTTTCCAAACCCAATCCTCACTCCTATAGTCCTCACACAGGTACACTTGGGGGACCTAATTTTTAATTTCTTATTTGAGCACTTCTGCATTTGAAATAAAATTCTTTAGTGCTTTTCATTTATCTGTTCTGGAAGATATTTTATTTTAAGTCTAAACATTGAACACATAAATAATACAGCCAGAACATTACGAGTTAAATATCTATTCAATTCCACTTTTGCTCTCCCTGCATTTGTTATTCAATGGTTTTAAATACCTTATAAAAACAGATGACAGGGGCTGGAGTTGTGGCTCAGCAGTAGAGTGCTCTCCTAGCATGTGCGAGGCGCTGGGTTCGATCCTAAGTACCACATAAAAACAAAGGTATTGTGTCCAACTACAACTAAAAAAAACTGAAAAAAAAAAAAAACAGATGACAAAGCTAGCCTCAGCAAAAATGAGGCACTAAGCAATTCTGTGAGACCCTGTCTCTAAATAAAATACAAAATAGGGCTGAGGATGTGGCTCAGTGGTTGGGTGCCCCTGAGTTTAATCCCTGGTATCTCCCCTGCCAAAAAAAAAGATGAAAATGTTTTTAATTTTCTGATGTCACTTTCAATACAAGATTAATACTAGACAAGGCTGTACTTGGGCCTCCTTAGGATTCTCAAATAGCCAGTCAATTCCTCAGTGTCCTGTGTTCCAGCCCTGCCACAGTAGTACATAACATCCATAAATTATTACTTGATAGATGAAAACTAGTAAGAATAGAAAAATCTGAGAACATATATGAAGGCCCTGCAGGGCAGGAATTCATATCCTGGGACCACCTTATGGCCCTCCATGATGGTTTATATACAATAACTCCCATATCTATAAACAACACCTGGCAAATTCAATGCAAGATATTTTATGACATCTCTCTCCCACCTTTTCATTTCCTTAAGTCCTTTCCTTCTCCTCAGTCTTACCCTCTCAACATTCCAGCTGTTGCCAAGCAACCAAATATTCAGACTCTGTTGTGTTGCAAGCATTTTTTTACTGTGTCATTAGGATGAGACAGAATTATTTTTATCTAGAAAAAAGCATCTTAAGCCAAATTAATTCTAATCTTCAATTGTTGAAAAAATAAGATTTAAGAAATTCCATGAGAATGGAGTCTACCAGAATCATTTACAATCACCAATAATTTATAAAGAGAAAGATTACGCATGTAGATTTATAATACTCCCTCCAACACTTATGTATTCCAAAAGCTTCCATTCCTCTGCCACAAAAGCAAAGAAAATGAATTATCCACACCACTGTAATCTCATAAGACAAAACAAGCCTGCTGTGAAAGTGGGCATGACAACGGCAAGACTGGAAAGAAATGCAGTTCTATTGTCTTTAAAATTCCACATTATTCCTCTTCCTTCCTGGCACAAAAATTATGGCCTGATTATACATTATTTGCTCTTTGAGATGATATGACATTAGGTGATTGATACATGTTTTGAGTGGGTCAACCATGGGTGATAATGAGTTAAAGGCTGGCATTGCAAGAACCATTACAAACTTGGGCTATGATGATGTTAAAAATTAACATTGCATTCCTACCAAATCCAGAAGGCAAAAGAAATACAGGAAAAGCTTGGACAAGAGGGGGAAACCCTGGTTAGCATAAGACATTTCTCTCAGGCAAGGTCACAGACTTTGTTTAAATAAGTGAAACAGTGAAAAGCAAGTATTGTAATACTTTTTTTAAAAAATGACATAAAATAGTTTTACTTATTGTTTAAATAAATGAGAAAGCAAAGCTACAATACTTTTTTAACTGACATTTAAAAATTTTACATGTTTATGGGGTACATATAATGCAATATATGTATACAATGTATGATGACCAAATCAGGGTAATTAGCATTTCCAGTTCCTCAGATATGCATCATTGATTTGTATGGGCAACTTTTGAACTCTCTTCTAATTATTTTGAAACATATAACAAACTGTTGTAAACTACAGTCACCCTATTATTCTACAAAGCATTATAATGTATTGCTCTAATCTAAGTGTAATTTATCAACCTCTATATTCCCTCCCCTCTACCCTTCCTAACCTCGACTGAGAACTCTTCTACTCCTAGATCAATGTTTATAGCTTTCATGAATAAGTGATATTATACAATGTTTGTCTTTCTGTGCCTGGCTTATTTTCACTTAACCCATTTTGCCCAATCATCCCAGGTATGGATGCATATAAAAACTTAAATATAGAATAACATGTGAACCTATAATATATAATAGGAATATAATTATAATATAATATATAAGCTTGAGATTATTATTTCCAACCTATTTCAATGCATCTGTGTGAGTTTTATTGAAATATTCACAGAATTGAAAACTTGTATCCTAGGGACAAATCACATTTAATCATGGTAAATGACCCTTTTAATTTGCTATTGCATTCAATTTACTAGTATTTTATTGAGGATTGTTGAATTTGTGCTTATTAGAAATATTGGCCTATAATTTCCTTTTCTTTTTTTATACCTTTATTTTATTTATTTTTTTAATGTGGTACTGACGATCAAACCCAGTGCCTCACACATGCCAGACGAGTGTGCTACCACTGAGCCACAACCCCAGCCCTCCTTTTCTTGTGTGTCCTTGTCTGGATTTGGTATCAAGGTGATGCAGACTTTGTAAAATGAGTTTATAAGTTTTCCCTTGAATTTTTTTGAAAAACTGAGAAGAGTTCTTATTAGTACTTTTAATAAAAGCAGAAGTACTCTACCATTGAGCTACATACCCAGCCCTTTTATTATTTTATTTTGAGACAGGGTTTCATTAAATTACCCAGATTGGCTTTGAACTTGTGATCTTCTGGTTCAGCCTCCTGAATCACTGGGATTGTATGTGTGTACCACTATTCCTGTCTGGTATTAGTGCTTCTAATGTTAGATAAAATTCAATTAGAAACCCATCAGGTTCTACACTTTGCTTTGATAAAAGGCTCTTTATAACTGATTCAGTCTCCTTACTCATTATAAATGTGTTCGGATTTTCCATTTCTTCATGATTGAATCTTGGTAGGTTTTATAGTTTCCAGGAATTTATACACTTTTTCTAGGTTATTCAATTAGTTGGCACATACATGTTTATAATAGTCACTTATGACCTTTTGTATTTCTGGGGTATCAGTTGTAATATCTTCCCTTTCATTTCTGATTTTGAGTTTTCTTTCTTCAGTTAATCTAGCTAAGAAGTTTTATCAACTTGTTTATATTTTTCAAAAAAAATCAACTCTAACTTACATTGATATTTTCTATTGTTTTTCTAGTCTATTTTGTTTATTCTGCTATATTCTTTATTATTTCCTTCCTACTAACTTTGGGCTTTGTTTCTTCTTTGGTCTCTAATTCTTTCAGGTATAACATTAGGTTATTTATTTGAGATTTTTTTCTGATGTAGATGTTTATTGCTATAAACTCTCTTTAAACAGTTCTTGCTGTATCCTGTAAATTTTGATATTTTGTGTGTCCATTTTTTATTTATCTCAAGATATTTTTACTTTTCTCTTTTAACTTCTTCCTTGACACATCATTTGTTCAGGAGCATATTATTTCATTTCCATATGTCTCTAGTTTCATACCAATGTGGTTGGTAAAGGTATTTGACATGATTTAAATCTTCTTTTATTAAGATTTGTTTTATGTCCTAACATATGATGTATCCTGGAGAATGTTCTAAGTGCTTGAGAATATATATTCTACCATTACTGGTTGGAATGTTCTTACATATGTATGTATATGCATATGTACATGCATATATATGTACATATATATACCTAACAGACCCTATATAAGTCATCTATCATACTGCACTCTATCTCTCCTTCCGGATCTATTAATACTTTACATATGTAGATACTGATATTGTATGCATAACAGTTATTGTATCCTCAAGGATATAAATTGACCTCTTTATGACCTTCTTTATATCTTTTTTTACTTTCTTTTTTCTTATTATTATTATTATTATTATTATTATTATTTTGGTACTGGGGATTGAACTCAGGGGCACTTCCCATTGAGCTGCAACCCAGCCCTTTTATTTATTTTATTTTTTAAAAGTTTTTATTAGTGGGGCTGCAGTTGTAGCTCAGTGGTAAAGTACGTGTCTAGCCTGTGTGAGGCACTGGGTTTGATGCTTAGCACCACATAAAAATAAATAAATAAAGGTATTGTGTCCATCTGCAACTAAAAATAGATTTTAGAAAAAAATATTTTATTCATGCATTATAGTTATATATAATATTGAGGTTAATTTTGACATAATCATACATGTTTGGAATATAATTTGCTCCACTTGAGGCCCCAGTACTTTCCCTTTTCCTGCCCTCCTTCTTCCCCCTTTTCCCCTTCCTCTACTCTGCTGGTATTTCTATTTATTTTCAGTTTTCTTTAATTGCCGCTTTACAGATTTACATTAAGGTGAAATTCATTGTGGTATACTTACATATACATTAGCATAACTTGGTCAATCTCATTCTGCTGTTTCTTTTCCTGTCACTCCCCTCTCCTCAATCCCCTTCCTCTACTCCACTGACCTCCCCTCTATTTTCATGAGATTCTCATCCTCCCTTTTATTTTTCCTTATTTGGATCTAACTTCCACATGACAAAACACTCAACCCTTGACTTTCTGAGTCTGGCTTATGTCATTTAGCATGATATTCCCCAGTTCTAACCATTTACCAGCAAATGTCATAATTTTTTCTTCTTTCTGAGTAAGACTCCAAACAGGGTAGACTCAAACAATGATCGTGGGTCTGCAAATTATTACAATCACTTTGGAAAGTACGATGAAGATTCCTCAAAAGACTAGGAATAGAATCACCACATGACCCAGATATCCTACTCCTTGGTATTTATCCTAAAGAACTATTATCAGCATACTATTTTTTTTTTTAAATTTTGAAACAGGACCTCACTAATTTGCTGAGGCTGGCTCAAACTTGCATCCTTCTACCTCAGCCTTACGAGCTGCTGGAATTACAGGTATGAACCATCATGCCTGGCTCTTTTTACACCTGATGTGAGTATAACTATCCCTGATTGTTTTATCAATTTGCATGGACTCTTTTTTCCATTCCTTCACTTTAGTCCTTGTGTGTAATCATAGATGAAGTGAGTCTCCTGTAGGAGTCACTATATGTCTTTTGATTGGAGAACTTAATTCATTTAAACTCAGTTAATTAAGTAAAGACTTATAACTATTATTGTGTTGTTTTCCTGTTGTTTAATACATCTTTTGCTACTTTGTTCCTCTCCTTTTTGTATTCCTTTGTGATCAGGTGGTCTTCTGTATAATGCACTTTGAAAGCTTAATTTTTATCTTTTGTGTACCTACTATAGATTTTGGTTTGTGTTTGAGTTTTACAGAAAGTAACTTACTGTTATAACAGATTGCTTAAACTCAAGAATGGCTTTGATCACATACAAATACAACACTTTTACTTCATCCATTTTATATGCTTGAAGTCATAATTTACATCTTTTCATGGTATGTATATCTTAACAAAATATTATACCTATCATGATTTTTAAGAGCTTTGTGTTTGAGCCTTCATACTAAAGATCAAACCAATTTACACATCACCATTATATTATTAGTTTTCTGAAATTGACTATGTGCAAAATTTGTCCCATGAGTTCTGTTTTTTTAGTTTTTCTCTTTTTTCAGAGGGTGGGGAGGTACCAGGGATTGAACTCAGGGGCACTCAACCACTAAGCCACATCCCCAGCCCTATTTTGATTTTATTTAGAGACAGGGTCTCATTGAGATGCTTAGCACCTTACTTTTGCTGAGGCTGGCTTTGAACTCATGATCCTCCTGCCTCAGCCTCCTGAGCTGCAAGGATTACAAGAATGAGCTAACGCACCCATTGCTTTTATGTTTTCATGTTTTTAATCAACTGCCTTTTTTTTAGTTTGGAGAACTCCTTTTGTATTTCTAAGCATATAGAATTTTTAATTAATTAAAGGAAATGTCAGAAAAAAATCATGATCTTGCATCAGGATAGTCTTTTTATTATAGGATAGTCTTTGATAAAAAGAAACACTTGGGAAAAAAAACAAACAGTAAGATTCACAAAATTAATCTCATAAAATTATGCAACAAAGGAATGAAAAATGTTGCTTCCAATAATGTCAGAGTAGCTTGTATAGGAATGAAACTCTCCCAGATAAAATCATAAACTCTGTAAAACTACACATTTAAAACAACTCCAAGAGAAATGGAGAGCTACCACAGCAAGCAGAAACTAGAAGGAAGCAGTAATAAAGAAATGAGCAGGAAGAAATTCAAATTTGGAGAGATGTTTTACTGCTTGTTTTAGGGCACCCTCTAGTCCTTGTAGCCCAGAAAAACTATGATTCAAGTAGACAAGGCTAACTGTTTCCTCCTTTATTTATTAGGACTCCACATATTTAGAGAGGACCTCATATAGTCTCTGATAGGATCCATTTCTAGTCACAGCCAACCAGAAATACCAAACGTTTGGAGTCATGTAAGAATTCAAAAGCTGTATCATACATTTACCCTTGCTAAAGTTTTTATTTGAAGTATTCCAAGTATAATAGATATGTAGTTTTTAAAAGTTGTAGAGCTAAGAAATAAGTTGACTAAAATTTAATGGTTTCCTCTTCAGCCGGAAATATTGGTGCACACCTGTAATCCCAGCAACTGAGGCAGGAGGGATCACAAGTTCAAAGCCAGCCTCAGCAATTTAGCAAGGCCCTCTGCAACTTAGCAAGACCCTGTCTCAAAATAAAAAATAAAAAGGGGCTGGGGATGTGGCTCGGTGGTAAAGGGCCCCTGGATCAATCCCTTGTATGTATGAATAAATAAATCAACTAATGTTTTCATTCATATGATTACAAAATAATGCACAAACACAATGTCAAGAATAATAATAACCTCGACCTGAACATTAATTTGAGCAAAAACCTGGGATTTAGAAAAGATGAAGTTAAAATGTGCTAAAAGTTTCATCTTATATTGGGAAACACTTAGGAGATAATCATGTTATTCTGGAGTCATAACTTTAAAGAAAATGTAATGAATTCTGAAGAAAACAGGAAAAGAGAGAAGCATAGAAACTATAAGTTTATTCCAACTAAGTTCGAATCCAGAAAACACCTGGAAAAAAGAAAAATATCCAGAAAGCACAATAAATTGAAAATATTCAATGTGGAAATAAGACCATAATCAAACCTATTAGTGATCACAGATATTGTAAATGAGTTAAATATCCCTTATTTTTCACCTACATGGATGATTGATTTATAGATTAAACTCCTTGAAATGAAATCTATGTATATAAATGTGGGGAAAAAAGACAAACTTCCTCTGATAGGGCTAAGAAGAACAATTTCTAAAGCACAATAACTTAGAAATAATAGAAATAAGAGATAAATACATACCAGGCATATGCAAACAGAAAGTGGAGGTAGCAATATGAACATCTGAATTTTAGAAAAATAATCCCTTTCTTACGTGGTGCTGGGGATTGAACCTAGGGCCTTTCACCTTTTCTAAGTGTTTTCTGGATTCAAACTTAATTGGAATAAACTTATAGTTTCTGTGCTTTTCTCTTTTCCTGTTTTCTTCAGAATTCATTATTTTATTCTGTACCCATCTCCTGATACTTCTAAAGGTGTTCATTTTATATTGATATAGTTTATAAGTACAGGCAGTGTTGCTCAGTGGGTAAGAGCATAGACCCTAAAGCCAGACTTATGGAATCAATTCTTGACACTGTCACTAGCCAGGTGTGTATCTTTATTCTCAGGTAACTATCTTAACTTCTCTGTGCCTCAGTTTCATCATCTGTGAAATGGGGCCTAATGAAATACTCATGTCATAGGATTCTTCTGAAAATTGATCAAGTTACCTCAAAAGCACCCATATAAGGGCATGTTAAATAAAATGTACCGATAAACAATGTAAGTCAAGCTGGGCATGGTGGCAGATGCCTGTAATCCCAGTGACTTAGGAAGCTGAGGCAGGAGGATTGTCAAGTTCAAGGCCAGCAGCCTCAGCAATTTAGCAAGGCCCTAAGTTATTTAGTGAAACCCTGTCTCAAAATTTTAAAAAGGGGGGACTGGGGACTTAGCTCAGTGGTAAAGTGCCCCTGGGTTCAAATCCCAGTATCAAAAAGCAAAACAAAACACAATACAAGTCACAAGGAAGAAATATCAATATTGGATTTCTATGTGCCAGAAATGTACCAGTAAAATACATGTACACAATTTTCTTCAATATATGTATTGGTGTAAAGAATTATTTTATGTACAAATTCTGAGAAAACCCCATGCCTCCACTCTGTGTTGTTAATTTTACATGATTATGTTCTTCATGACACAGTTTCTCCACTTCAGCAGTCATAGTATTCAGACTTTGTCCATAAAGAAACAAAAGCCATGCTGCTCCTTTCTTCCTCTTCCCAGACTGTGAAGTATATTGAAGATTAAATGATTCACTATCTCCAATAATTTCTCACATAGAAATAAAGGACAACAGCCCTCTCTGACCTCTATCAGTTAAAAACATAAGGCAAAATTGACAAAAGGAGTAGCATTATGAGAAACTTTAACATAACTTGTTGAATTTGTGATGAGCATACCAAACAGAAGAATAAACATATGGAGGATCAGGTCAATGTTTCACACACCTAATTTCATGCATGTACAGCAAATGTTCTATTCAACATTCTCTATATCTTTCAAACATTTTCTGGACATTCTTAGAACAGCTCACATATTAGATGGAAGAGCAAAACCTCATAAAAATATCAAAAACTGATACAGGATAACAAAACAATAAATAATACAAATAACATAACACGATGATTTTAAAACCCAGATGAACATTAAGTAAAACTTCTCAATTCTTTATTCAAAGAAATCAAATCTATGATTGCAAAAAAATAAGGCTGGGGTTGTAGCTCAGTGGTAGAGCACTTGCCTAGCATGTGTGAGGCTCTGGGTTCTATTCCCAGTACTGGGGAAAAAAGACTATAAAAATTGCAAAATATAATGACAGTAAAAATACTACAAGGTTCTAAAACTGGTCACTTCTCTCCTTTTCACTGTTAATATCATAGACTAAGCCACTATCACTTCTGTCTTCTACAATATCCTCACTACTTATCTATGTTGGACCTTCTCCAGTCCATTCTTACCATAGCAACCTTTTTAGCAACAAAAATGTCAGGCATTCTCCTGCCTCAGGGCCTTTGAGCTTCCTCTTCTATGGGATACTCTTCTCCTAATATCTGGATGGTTTGTAGTCTGTGTACATCACCATCTTTGGGGTTTTTGATTCTTCTTCTTTTTTTTTGGTCGGGGGGGCAATGGGGTTTGAACCAAGGGGTACTTTATGAGCTACATACCCAGCCCTTTTTATTTTCTATTTTGAGGCAGGGTCTTGCCAAGTTCCCTAGGCTGGCCTCGAATTTGCAATCATCCTGCCTGTCTTCCAAGTTTCTGGGTTTACAGGCATGTGCCATCATGCCCCAGTTTCTTATTCTTCTTGCCCTGCTTGCTCAATGTTATATTTTTCCACAGCAGCAATCATTTAACTTACTACTTATTCATATAAATAACCTACTAATCTACACACTATTTATTATCTGTCTCTTCATATTAAAATGCAGGCTCCATAAGGAAACTCCTGTTTAGTTCAGTGATCTAACCCAAGGGCCTTGCACATCATAGTTCTGAATGAGTGAAAAAAAAATGTTAAATGGTCTTGCATAGTAATTGTTAGGAGATTTGTGTAGCTATAATCACTGGTAGTCATTTGGTCCTTTTATTAGATAATCAGTAGTAATAACAACTATATCCATGGGGCAGACATGGTCATGACAACACCAATAATTATATAAGGCCATTCCGGGAAGTGGTAGAGAGCAGTGCCGGTAGAAAACAGCTTTAAAGGTCCTTTAGGAGAAATCTGAACTAACTTAGAACCCCAAGAAGAAGAGGGGAGGATTAAAGGTAGGAGGATTGTCAAGAGTTCCAGAAACTTGACTGATGGGGATCTCATAGTCAATGACTATTTTAATTTTTCATGTATATTATTAGTTGTACTTCCCAGTTGTTATATTTCAGGCCAGATAATCTAGGGTTATATAATCAATGTTTACTAAATTTAAAAAAGTAAGATGGAAAGAGAAAACTCCCAGCACATGCTGTGGATTTTATTATATCTATGGTTAGAGATTAATTCATCTTAAAAAATGAGATCACATTATAATTACTGGATTGGGGTTGTAGCTCAGTGGTAGAGCAATTGCCTGGCATGCGTGAGGCACTGGGTTCAATTCTCAGCACTACATATAATTAAGCAAAATAGGGGCTGTGGATATGGCTCAAGTAGTAGCGGTTCACCTGGCATGCGTGAGGCACTGGGTTCGATTCTCAGCACCACATAAAAATAAAAATATTGCGTCTACCTAAAGCTAAAAAATAAATATTTTTAAAAAATAAGCAAAATAAAGATCCATTGACAATTAAAAATATATATCTTAAAAATCCATATTATAATTACTCTCACTCATAATAGACATGATTGCACCATCTTTCATGTACGAAACAACACTTGATACTAAGATAAAACTCCTAATCATTACTATTATTGACAAATAGAACATGTGCTGCGAAATGTTTCTTTCAGTATTGGTAACTACCTGTACTAGTGGCCCTAATCTAGCCATAGTTACATTAATAATTTAATAAAAATATTTATTATTGAATAGGTAACTATTGCAATTTTCATTTAAAATCTATAATTAAATTAATATATTTAGGTACCCTAAAATGTAATTTAAAGTTCATTATACCAACACAATTTCAAGTGTTCCAAAAAGTGACAAACAATCTAATGGTAACATCATGGTATACAATTGCTTATATTAGTCTTCGAAAAGGAATATACTTCATATTTCTCAAATTTAAAATATTTACATTTCTAGTTTTTCTTATGTAGAAGGCTTTAAAAATTGGGCAAGCTTTTTCTCACATAAGATAGTAAGAAACAGTAACAGGAATTTGGAAAAATTTTATTTTACTTAATGAGATATGTTGAAACAAAATTATAAGACATATAAAATATATTTTTTGTTTCCCAAAGTTTTTGAGTAAAATCTGGTTTACTTATACTTTTTCAGAGTCTATGAAGATATCCATTAGTCAGATCTAAGAATTAAGAATCAGGAAAGAGATCACAAGGTGGAAATATACTTGGGAGTCATCCCCAATCAACTTGGTTAACTATGTCCTCCAGGCCAAAATCTGTGGCTCACTGCCTATTTCAAGAAATAGATTTATTTGAATATACCCATGTTTGGGACATTAATTTATATGGCATCTATGAATGTTTTTGTACAGATTGTGCTACAATATGCTTCAGCATTAAGCAGATTTGAATAATTCAAACAAAAACTCCATGCCCAACAAAGCCTGAAGTATTTACTATTTGTCCCTTTACAGATTATTGATCCCTTTGCTAGATGATGAGGCCTTAAAAATGAATGATATGATCCAGAGAAAAATCCATATAGAGAAAAAGAGAAGGTATAAAAGGGAAAATAAGGGTCCCTGGGAAAGTGCCCTGAAGGAAAAAAAAAAGAGTAACTGGCAAGAAGATTGAACTGTGTCAATCACAATATGGCATCACCTTTTGTGAACTGCATGTGTCTTCCCAATCCACTTTGTGATCTCTTTCCAGATCCTTAATTCATAGATCTGACTAATGGATATCTTCATAGACTCTGAAAAAGTGAAAGTAAAACAGATTTCACTCAAAAACTTTGGGAAACAAAAAATATATTCAGGGGGGCTGGGGATAGAGCTCAGTTGGTAGAGTGCTTGCCTTGCATGCACAAGGCCCTGTGTTCAATCACTAACACTGCCAAAAAAATTATAAAATATATTCTATATATCTTATAATTTTGTTTCAACATATCTCACTAAGTAAAATAAAACATATCTCATTAAGCAAAAAGTTACTATTATACAAATAAAATAATAAATGGATGATGGGTTGCAAGCCAATTGAGAGCTAAAGTCATAACACTTGTTTCTAGACTTTTCTTTTAGTCTTTAGCACATCTTTTTGCTCAATAGGATTGAAGATTTATGTATAATCTGAACATTACTACTATCACAATAGAAGAGAATCACATTTGGGCCTATGGTGCTTATGTTGCTATATATCTTTTATCTACAAAATGAAAAAAGAGAAAATATATCTTCAAAGAACACTTTCCAAAAAGCATATATTTTGGGAGTGACATCAGCACAATGGCTGAATAGGACTTTCCAGTGTTGTCCCCTCAGAAACTTGAACAACTATCCACATGCAAAAATGCCTTCACAAGAACTCAAGAATTGGGCTGGGATATAGCTCAGTTGGTAGAGTGCTCACCTCGCATGAACAAGGCCCTAGGTTCAAACCCCAGTACTACAAAAAAAAAAAAAAAAAAACTCAAGAATCTGGGCAAGAGCTTTGAAGCACCTTGATATAGACTGGAAATAAGAAAAGACACATTGAAAAGGGTAGGAAGGGCAGTTTCACATCATCTGTGTGTCACTCCTCTCCAAATCCCAGGCAGCACAGTACAGATATCCTCTGTACTGGAGGAGGGTGAACTGAGCATCAAATATGGCTGTGTCAGCACCAGGCCTATAACAATGAAACCTAAAGCCAGGTAGGACCCTGCAGCCCCAAATTTGGGCAAGCACCCATGGACCCAGCCTCCAAGCCTGCTCCACTACCAGCCACAGACCCTGCAGATCCACATTCTAAACCCACCTGAGGTTCTAGTCCAGGCCCAGCATTCAGGCCTATGGCCCCAGACTCCAGACCAGGATTGACAGACACAGCCTCCAGGACTATACCAACACCAAATCACATACCACAGGCCCAGGATATGGGCCAGCCCCTGTGCCAGGCAAACCCCCATGAACCCAGACTTCAGGCCCATCCAAATATCAGGCCAGCCCTTGCAGTCACAGATTCCAGACTAGCCTAGATGTCTGACATTTGCAGAACCAGGACTTGCTGTAGATACTAGTCTCCACATCTATAGGATTCAAGCCAGCACCCAGGTCCCCATAATCCAGAGGACTCAGGGTCCAAGTTGTTCCAGCAGACCCAAGGACCAAGCCAGTCCCAATAGTCCCTGATGAACAGTTTGTTTTCATGGACTCAGGTTTTAGGATTGCCCTACAGACCCAGCTTCTCCATCCACCTCAAATCTAAGCTGGTTCCCATGGCCCCAGGCACCACACTGGCACCCATAGACTCAGGCTCCAAACTAGGCCCAATGAATCCAGCCTCCAGGCCAGCACCCAAAGACTCAGCCTTAGAGAAAGTCCCTGCAGCCAAGGCACCATGCCAGCACTCACAGACCAGGCTCTAGACTGTCCATCAAGTACCCAGGCCTCAGGCCATCCCAACAAAGCTGGACCCAAGGTTCAAGTCCACCCCAGTAGTCCTGATGTGAGGCTGGCCCCCACAGACCCAAGCTCTAGGACTACTCCAGACCTGCCATTGCAAACTCAAGATCCTGACCTGCTCCAGCACCAGACACACCTTGTGGACCCAGATTCTAGGCTTGATCCTGTTGACCCAGGCAACAGGCCTAACAAAACCAACAAAAACTTGGTCTGCTTAAATCACCAAGCTCTGGCAATTTTACACAATGTTAATGATAAAATATCCCTTCCTGGAAAATTCTTTTCTTAGTCCAAGTTCTAAATAATTTATGAAGTTATTGTTGGGTGTCATTCATATGTATAAACTTCAAATTAGCATATTTTCATTAATAAGCATTGTATTGTACATAGAGGTAAATTTAGAGAATTCCCAGTTAACCAAAAGAACCTGACATACAGGCTTAGCTATAGGAGTTTCTTCAGAGAGTAAATCCAAAATGGTTTAAAATCATTCAAGCTCACTTCAGGTGCAGTTCATTTCTCCAGTCCTCCAATACAACATATCTCTGTGTTTAAACTATAGCTTTGAAATAAATAACAAGAGAACAGTGAATGTGTCTGCTTTTGGAGGTAAGGCTCAGCATGCCTCCTTTATTAATTTCCTATTGCTACTATAAGTTACCACATATTCAGTGGCTTAAAACTAACAAGTGGCTGCAGTTTTCCCTTTTGCAAATGCAAAAATTAGTCTCCTAGAAAAAAAAAATTAGTCTACTAGAAAAAAAGTCTTAAATTTCATTTGGAAGAACAAGAGACCTAGAATAGCCAAAGCAATCCTGAGCAATAATGATGTCGAAGGCATCGCAATAATTGAGCTAAAGTAACAAGAACAGCATGGTATCGGCATCAAAATAGACATGAAAACCAATGGAATAGAAGACACAGACAAACCCACATACTTACTGCCATCTGATACTTGACAAAGGTGTCAAAAACATATGTTGGAGGAGCTGAAGATATAGCTCAGTTGGTAGAGTGATTGCCTCACATGCACAAGGCCCTGGGTTCAATCCCCAGCACCACAAAATATATAATACACACATACTATATATAAATAGAAGAAAGAAACTAAATCCCTATCTCTCAACCTGCACAAAAAATCAACTCAAAATGGATAAAAGTCCTAGGAATTAAGACCAGAAACTTTGCAACTGCTAGAAAAAAACATAGGGTCAACACTCCATCACATTGGTGCAAGCACCAATTTCTTCAACAAAATATCTAAAGCTAAAGAAATAAAACCAAGAATTAATAAGTAGGATGGCATTAAATATAAATTCTTCTACAAAGCAAAGGAAATGATTAAAAGTGTGAGAGAGAGCCTATAGAATGGAAGAAAATCTTTGCCAGCTGCTCTTGGCATGGGATTAACATCCAGAATATCTAAATAACTCAAAAAACTTAACACCAAAAAAACAAGTAACCCAAATCAACAAATGGGAGAAAGAACTAAACAGACATTTCTCAAAAGAAGAAACACAAATGGACAACAAATATCTGAAAAAACATTCAACATCTCTAGCAATCAGGGAAATGCAAACTAACACTACACTATGATTTCATCTCATTCCAGTTAGAATGGCAACAATCAAGAATACAAACAGGGGGCCGGGGTTGTGGCTCAGTTGTAGAGTGCTTGCCCAGCATGCATGATGTACTGGGTTCAATCTCCGGCACCACATAAAAATAAACAAATGAAATAAAGGCTGGGGTTGTGGCTCAGTGGTAGAGCGCTTGCCTCGCACGTGCAAGGCCCTGGGTTCAATCCTTGGCACCACATATAAATAAATAAAATAAAGTTATTGTGTCCAACTACAACTACAAAAAAATATATTTAAAAATAAAATAAAGGTATTGTGTCCAACCTCAACTATAGAAAATATTTTTTTAAAAAAAGAATACAAACAGGGGTGAAGTTGTGGCTCAGTAGTAGAGCACTTACCTGGCATGTGTGTGGTACTGGGTTCGATTCTCAGCACCACATAAAAATAAATGAATAAAAATAAAGGTCCATCAACAACTAAAAAGATATATTAATTTTTTAAACAAAGAATACAAACAATAATAAATGCTAGCGAGGTTGTGGGGGGAAAAGTACACTTGTACATTGTTGGTGAGGCTGCAGACTAGAAAACCACTCTGGAAAGCAATACAGAGCTTCCTTTAAAAACTAAGAATGAAACCACCATATGACTCCCCTATCCCACTCCTCGGTATTTATCCAAAAGAACTAAAATCAGCACAGTAGGGATGCAGCCACATCAGTGTTTATAGCAGCACAATTCACAATAACCAAGCTGTGGAGCCAACCTAGGTGCCCTTCAATGGATGAATGAAAATGTGATACATACATACAATGGCATTTTACTCAGCCATAAAGATTAAATAATTGCACCTTCCAGTAAATGGATAAAAATGGAGAAAATCATGCTAAATGAAATAAGCCAGACTCAGAAAGTCAAAGGTTGGGTTTCTGTCTCATATAGACAAACCAAAAAAAAAAAGGGAAAGAATGCAATGGGGGCAGGGGGATCGGATATCATAAAGATCTAGGGAAGATCAGTGGAGTAGAAGGAGATTGAGAGCAAGGGAGGGGGGATGGGAAAGGGAAGGAAATGAGGAATGGATTGAACAAGATCATGTTATGTGTATATATAAATATATCACAGGGAGTTCTACCTTTGTGTATATGTAGAAAGCACCAATCAAAAATAACTAAATAAATGAGTGAAAGAAAAATCAGCACAAGAAAAAAAAATAGGGGGAGGGAGAATGGGAGGGAAAAGAGAAGAACAGAGACTGAAATAGGGTAAATAAAATTCTATGCATGCATGATATTGTCAAATGAGCCCAACTACTATACATAAATATAATGTTCTAATTTTTAAAAATTAGTCTGAGCCCTTTTCCTACCTCCAAAAGATGACACAGAGATAAGTAAATGGAAAGGTCCCACATTCTGAATAAATCACAGATGTTTACACCTGTTAAGCCTGACTTCACATCTCCTAAATAATTCAGAGCAGGGTCTTAAATCTCAAACTTCCTGGCTTCTAAGAACAATGCTACCACTTACTAAGAATTCCCCTTCCTCCAGTCTCCAGTGACATGTTCCTCACTTCCTTCTGAGCCCTCTCCAACAGCATCCTTAAAGTTCATATTTCTGACAGTCTGTTCAAGGCAGTTTGGGCTTTCTCCATCATGCTACTTAAAATTTTTCCAGCTCTCCCCACTGCCTGATTCCAAAGCCAACTCCCATATTTTAGGTATTTGTTACTGTAGCACTGTACTTCCAGTACCAAAGCCTATAGAAGATTTCTAATGCTCTGCAAAAAAATTACCAAATAATCAGTGACATATGAAAACACCCAATTTATTATCTCATAGTCCTATGGGTTAGGAGTCAATTATAACTTACCTGAATCCTCTGTTCAGGATCTCACAGGGCCAAAAACAGTGTCCATGCTATCTCAGCCCCAAAGTCCTTTACAAACTCACTAATTGGCAGAATTCAGTCGTTGTAAATGAGGGGTAAAACCCCAGATTTCTTGCTGGCTATCAGCCAAGAAACATTCTCACCTGCTTGAGGACAACCCTTAGGTCCTTGCCACATTCCTCTCACAGCATAGCTGTTTGCTTCTACTAGGCCAATAGATATCTGCTCCAGCTTCTTGTCTCTTTTAAGGACTCCCTGATTAGGCCAGACCCACCCAGAAAAACTTCAATTGAAATCACAGGAATGAAATTCCTTCATACTCTTAAAATCTTGCCCATATTGAACAGGCTAGAATTATACAAGATAAACAAGTAGGGGGTAGGAATGTTCAGTCAGCCTAAGAATTTACACCATCAAAGCAGCATTCCACCCCTTTCCCCTCTAACCTGGGATGCTTCCTTGCATTCCTGGTGTCTTGTAGTGCATCCAAAGTGTTCTGTATGTTTATTCTTCTTCCTCTCCCCAGTTTTCATCACCTACTCCTCGACAGATGCTTTTGCTTTAAAGCAGTGTGACTTCCACTTGCATGCTCCTTGTTCTCTGTAAAACTGATTGGAGAAAAGTGATTAAGCCAATCATCCTTCTGGGAAGCAACCCAGAAAAGGCCAACCAGACATGCAACTGTACGTGGCAATAATTTTTATACTTCCTCTTTTATTTTTCCTAAGTTAATGAATATGGACATGCATTCACAGATACATAAAAGTGCACGAACTACAGAAAATTAACGTAATTAAGGAGGTTCTTAATAAGGTCTGTCTAGGGCTGGGGTTGTGGCTCAGTGGCAGAGCGCTTGCCTCACACATGTGAGGCACTGGATTCGATCCTCAGCACCACATAAATATAAATAAACAAAATAATACAAATATTGTGTCCATGTATAACTAAAAAGTATCTAATAAAAAAAATAAGTCTAGTATGAAGTATTTAACACTCTCCAACCCCTTAAAAAGCATATATTTTAATAAAATAAAAATTCTAACACATTTTTTTAAAATTTGCCAGAGAATTCACTATTGTACACAATTGTTGCTGCTGTGTGCATCTCTAGTTCAGCTCTTACTTAGGGTACAATTCATTGGTTAACATAAATTTTTATTCTTCTACATCCACTGGGAAAAAAACACTTATTTTTTTTTTTGTCCTTCCTTGTCTGGTAAATCCTTTCTTGCCTGATCACCTTGTAGTTAAAACGTATAAATATATTAAATGTATGTACTATAAACGTTGTAGTTTCCTGATTTCAGCAGTCAAGTTCGGTATGTCTATGGCGACAGCATGAACCTTCATATGCATGTGAACTGAAGCACACATTCTGAAAAGTCATTAGAGAAAAATAAAACACCCTCCCCCACCCTCCTTTCTCCCCCACAGTCAGTGTCTATTTTTAGAAACTTGACAAAGCATCATTCAATGAATTCAACAAAATCACATTATACAAATATATCACTGGGAATTCCACCTCTATATGGGAAGCATCAATTTAAAATAAATAAATGAGAGAAAAGAAGATCAGTAGAGGAAGGAGAATGGGGGAGAAGGGGAGGGAAAGGGGAGTAATGGG
The DNA here is from genome assembly GCF_048772815.1 of Callospermophilus lateralis. Taxonomy (NCBI): domain Eukaryota; kingdom Metazoa; phylum Chordata; class Mammalia; order Rodentia; family Sciuridae; genus Callospermophilus; species Callospermophilus lateralis. The sequence goes on from NC_135325.1 coordinate 47,571,639, forward strand.
GACTGAAATGGAGTAAATTCAACTCCATGCATATATGATTTTCTCAAAATGATTTTACAATGTATAATTATAATGCTCCAATAAAAAATTCAAAAATATGTCTGTGTTAATGTATGTGCTACTATCCACAGCATTATAAAAGGGAAACCACTCCTTCAGACTTTACACTATTACTATTTGCTAACTTTCAGGTAACAATCTGACTGTTAAAAGAACCAAGTACAGAAGCAGATCAAGGCTTTTGCTCCTCTACTACAAACAGGGCCCCGTTCACTAGCCTAAAAGGATTTGGCTACTGATGTTCTCCCCATGAAGCACTTACCAATATTTTTCAGATTTAATAAAGGAAATTAGAGAGCTATAGTCAATCCAAGGGCAAGTGTTAATTGTTATATAAGGATTTCTAATCTCAATACCTGGTACAACCTGACAGGTTGAGAGAACTTTATTACAGGAAACAATGAGCATAATTAAGAAATGGGCATAAATTGTTTTATATAATACATGATTATGAGATTAAATACCTAAAAAAATTTGAAGTACACAATTATTTTTAAACACTTTTAAAAGTCACAGACAATCTTAAAACCAAAAGCAATTTATTTACAAAATTCTTACTTGACCAGGAGTGAGAGCCAAGAAACAATATATCAACAATACACAATAGTCTTTAAGTCAATTTATACAAGGCAACAACAAAAGTAGCTCTTGACTACTGGGCTAGAAAGATGTCCTTCTGAGAATCCTTCAATTTCATAAGAACATACATTTAACCAAAGGGGTCTATGCAAGTAGCACTGTGATACTTATAGGCTCAGCTGAGTGGCAGCCTCTAGAGTGCTGTTCCCTGTCTACCTTACACAGATGCTTCACCACTTTTGTTCATCTCTCTGTCAGCTTCTTCAGCTTTTTTCTCTTTTTCTCCTCCTTTGTCAGTTTTCCCTTTTTCTCCTCTGTTGACTCCTTCCTCTTTTTCTCCTCCACTCTCAGCTCCTTCCTTGACTTTCTCTTCTCCTCCAATGTCAATTCCTTTCTCTTTATTCTCTTCTCCATTGATTTCTTTCTCTCCTTCTTTGTCCTGAACACTGATGTAAACAGCTTTGTTATAGCCTTCCCGGTTCCGAGCAATTTCAATTGCAAAAAACTGGATCCTGGGGGCTAGAAGGTCAACAGAATTGATTATTGTCTTAGTCTCAGGTAATTTCCTAAATCTACTGGAAATATACAGATCCAACTGAATTAACACACAAGCCATTCAAATATAGTCATGAACTTCAGAGATTTTGAATTCTCATCTTACACCAATGAGAATGAAAATTACTTTTAAAAACAGCAATGTGATCTTTAAATATATAACAAATAATTCAGGCATGGTGGCTTAGGCATGTAATCCCAGTAACTCAGGACACTGAGGAAGGAGGACCATAATTATAACATCAACCTTGGCAAGGTCAAGGGCAGCACCCACAATTTAGCAAGACCCTGTCTCACAGTTAAAAATGAAAAGCACTGAGGAAGTAGCTCAGTAGTGAATCACCGCTGAGTTCAAGCCCCAGTATGACCACCCCCCAATAAAAGATATAACAAGGGCTGGGGTTGTGGCTCAGTGGTAGAGCACTTTCCTCACATTTATGAGGCCCTGGATTCATCATTCCATCCTCAGCACCACAAAAAAACAAATAAATAAATGTATCGTGTCCATCTACAACTAAAAATATTTTAAAAGAAAAAATAACAAATGAGATGACCTCCAATCTAACTATACATATCACTGATTCAGTAAAATAAGACTCCTCATCCTCCTTACAAAACAATTCCAGAGGCAAGAAACTCACCAAAGATGGTGTTCTCCTCAGTGTAGCCCTGAGAACAATCCAGTCTCAGCAAAGTACCATAGTTGAAGTCTTCTACGATTCCATCAAACTTCAAGCAAAATGGCCTCCATTTCTGCAAAGATATAAGACGATGCCTTAGGTGACAAATGCAAAAGACTGATGTCCTCATGCCAAGAGAGGGGCTTCCACTTCCCAATAAGGAAGTCATTTTATCAAAGTGGAAAAGACTAGGATTGAGGTCACTACTGGTTTCATACTGAAACAGTATCATTCTGTGCTATTATCTTTAGGCTGGTATTTCCCTACATGGACTGAATCCTTTACTTCGGAATTAAAATGTGATTTCTTAAACCAGTTCTGTTTTCTTTTGAAGTTATTTGCTAGCTCAGACAAAATATTCACCTCACTAAAGCACACATGAAACAAAGAAGGCAAGAATTTGGCCCAAGTCAGAAAGTTAGATTTTAAAAAATAAGTCCTATCAGTAGTAGTCATTTTCCAAAGATCAGTAACAGCTTGCTAGGAGTTAAAAGTTCAGATTCTTGGGCTGGTGCTTTGGCTCAAGTGGTAGCACGCTCGCCTGGCATGCGTGCGGCCCGGGTTCGATCCTTAGCACCACATACAAACAAAGATGTTGTGTCCGCCGAAAACTAAAAAATAAATATTAAAAAAAAATTCTCTCTCTCTTTAAAAAATAAATAAATAAATAGATAAATAAATAAAGATATTATGTCCATCTACAGCTAAAAAAAAAAAAAAAAGTTCAGATTCCTCATTAGCCAAGGGCCCACTCTCAAAGAAATTTTTTTCCCTAATTATTAAGAGTACTGGTGCTGACAATAAAAGGTAATTACGTAAGCAATGAGAAATATAAGTTTCCCAGTTATCCATGGCCTATAATCACATGAACATAAATACTGAGAATCAAAACACCTTCCGGGGGCTGAGGTTATAGCTCAGTGGTAGAGCACTTGCCTAACATGTGTGAGGCACTGGGTTTGATTCTCAGCATTGCATATAAATAAATAAATAAATAAATAAATGTCCATCCACTACTAAAAATATTTTATAAAAACCTTCCAGGGGCTGGGGATGTGGCTCAAGCGGTAGCGCGCTTGCCTGGCATGCGTGCGGCCCAGGTTCGATCCTCAGCACCACATACAAACAAAGATGTTGTGTCCGCCGAAAACTAAAAAATAAATATTAAAAAAAAATTCTCTCTCTCTCTCTCTTTAAAAAAATAAATAAAAATAAAACTTCCAGTAACATATCTGCCCTCCCCTCTCCAAGCCTTCTGGTCAAACTACCCACTTAAGTAAACTTATTCCTTCTGGCCTGAAAGGTCAGGGTTGGTGGAGATTTGAAGTGTCCAAGCCAAAAAAGAAAAAACAATGGATTCGATAAACATAAAAAATTTGTATATGGGGCTGGGGTTGTGGCTCAGTGGTAGAACACTCACCTCACATGTGTGAAGCACTGGGTCTGATCCTCAGCACCACATAAAAATAAATAAATTAAATAAAGGTATTGTGTCCATCTACAACTAAAAAAGTTTTTTTAAAAAAATTCATACACCAAAAAATTACTCATTTCATAATTTACTTAGTTGATTATAACTATTAAAAAGCCCTGAACCTTTAGGTAATTTCTTAAAACAAATTTTAAAAGAATTTAAATGAATAAAAACATATAATCAAAAATTACTGGTTAGGGAGAAGGGGAGGGAAAGGAGAAATACTGGGAAATGATATTGGCCAAATTATATTGTCATACTGTGTGCATGTACAAATAAATACAAATCCAACCATTATGTACAACTACAATGTACCACTAAAAAATATGGGAAAAAATTACTGGTTAGCTACTAGGTAATATTTTTAAAGATGATTCTTACCTCCTTAGCTGATTCTGACTTGAGTTCTTCTGGGTCCAACACGTCTATCCTGAGTTTCTCAAAATTTTCCCGGAACTCAGAGTATATTTGGTCATCCACTTTGGTGAGTTTCAGGAACTGTGGATCAACTGATGAAATAAGCTACCAGATAATAAAACAACATACAGAAGTTAGTCTCTGATTTACTACCTTCTCTTTACCTACTTTCCCACCAGTTATGGTTCTCATGGCAGAAGATTTCATTAGGAAGTACTAAAACCTAAGTTTTGCATAAAATTATGACAAAATTTTAAAGGGCATACAATCCCATCCGCCCATTTGGCAACTGGCCCTATTTTTACCTGGCTATCTCTGTCTGTGGATTGTTCATTAATTCCAAAAATATTTATGAGTTGACTATTATGTATATGCCAAATACCCTTTTGTCAGGTAGCAACAGAGAAGTAAAACTTGTCATCATCAACACAGAGAAGTAAAACTTGTCATCATCAAAACAAATTCCTTACCAGGTGCCATGGTACATGCCTGTAATCCCAGCAGCTGGGAAGGCTAAGGCAGGAGGATCACAAGTTCAAAACCAGCCTCAGCAATGGCGAGGCTCTAAGCAACTCAGTGAGACCCTGTCTCTAAATAAAATACAAAAAAGGTCTGGGGATGTGGCTCAGGGGTTCAGTGCCCCTGACCTTAATCCCCAGTATCCAAAAGACAAACAAACAAAAAATTTCTTCCACCCCTTTATCTTGGCAAGATTCTTTCTTCAGCTAAGAAATACAAACTATCTCCAAAACGTAACTGTTTAATTTGCTGAGGATACCAAATACCATACACTATGGTTAAACATTTAATTCTGCTTAAGGATTGAAGGCAGACAACTCACCTTGTAATAGACTTCAGCATGCTGCATTGCTCTCATGGCCCAAGCCATCTCAATATCAGGCTGCAAATGAGTGAAGGATGCCAGGTCAGAAATCCCCCAATCCTGCTACTAGGTAACAAATTAAGAAAGTCTGTGGATATCTAAACAGGACTACCAAAACTGATAAGTACTGGCAAAGAATAAAAAGTGGGCAAATGGATTCGAATGATCTAATGATTCTTTTGTCCTTATTTTTTTCAATTTTTTTATTGGTTGTTCAAAACATTACAAAGCTCTTGACATATCATATTTCATACATTAGATTCAAGTGGGTTATGAACTCCCATTTTGACCCCAAATACAGATTGCAGAATCACATCGGTTACACATCCACATTTTTACATAATGCCCTATTAGTAACTGTTGTATTCTGCTACCTTTCCTATCCTCTACTATCCCCCTCCCCTCCCCTCCCATCTTCTCTCTCTACCCCATCAGCTGTAATTTAATTCTCTCCCTTGTTTTTTTTTCCCTTTCCCCTCACAACCTCTTATATGTAATTTTGTATAACAATGAGGGTCTCCTTCCATTTCCATGCAATTTCCCTTCTCTCTCCCTTTCTCTCCCACCTCATGTCTCTGTTTAATGTTAATCTTTTCCTCCTGCTCTTCCTCCCTGCTCTGTTCTTAGTTGCTCTCATTATATCAAAGAAGTCCTTATGACAACCCAAAGCAGCTACCTACACAATGTAAGAAACAATGAGCCAGTGGCTATCTTTTCCCAGCAGCTTGTGAATGTGTGGGACACTACATAAAGTCGTAGATAATTCAGTTTCTCAGGACTGAGTTAAATCACTGTAAAAGTTAAATAATACATCCACCTATATACTACTGTGTTGTTGGGAGGACAAAGATAACAGATGTAAAACTACTTTTCACTGTTGAGTGTAGCGTGTCATAATCATCATTTGTGTTTATCAGGTAGTCAATTTCCCATCCTATAACAACACAGAAATGAATCAGTATCATGAAGCAGGCCAGGCTATAAATATGTCTGATCAAGCACTCATTACATCCATGTACCTTATGTTATTCCATGTATTAGACCATGAAGTTTGCCTACTTGTCAATCCATGTCTTTGGCTATTTACACTTTGAGGATCCAGTTCCAAGTTCCACTTCCTCAGTGAAGTCTTCTACTGCCTCCATTCTTGGAGGTCTTTCCTTTAGCTAAACCCTTTGGATCTTAGGGCCTGACCCACTCATCTAGAATGTATTACATTCTTATTCAGGTGCTATTACTATTCTCAGTGTCCTTTTGTCATATTTCTCAAAATACAACACGTGTTTCTCACAGGGGGTCCAAACCAGACACACCAGAAGCCAGTGCAACTTTGCTACACAATGGAATCAACAGGAGGCTTTTAAAATAACAAACAAACCTTGATTCTTGGCTCCCAGCCCCAAGACATTCTAATTTAGTTAATATGGACTGTAATGTGGACATGGAGATGTTTAAAAGCTCCCCAGGTGATTCTACAATGTGGCAAAGTTAGTGAGCCACTTTTACAGATATTAGTTCTGTGTCTGCAAACAAAGATTAGAACGAACTGAAAGAAGATGCGGTTTTGGCAGATATGGGGAAGCTCTGCGGAAGTTATCAGGGAAGGGGCTTAAAATCTACTGGTAGGAGTTGCAGATATCACAGGCTAGCTTGATGGGTGGGAGCTGTGGTTGAATCATACTCACATCATTGCCATAAGATTCTGCAGGGAGAGAAAGAGCATGTGCCACGGACGCCAGCTCCCCGGAAACCTGAGAAGAAAAAAAAAAAAAAAAAAAGCAGGGTCGGGGGAGAGTTCAAGGCTCGAGTGGGCTCGACTTCTCTACTCACCCAACCCCAAAGCAGCGTCTCACCGGTTCATCGATTCCGCTAGTAGCCTCCATGTTGCAGCACAGAAAGCGTGTTTTCAGATTCCCGGAAGTGACTTTTTTGCCTGCTCCTTACTCGGTAGGTTGCAAAGTGGAGGAGAGGGCGGGACGAGTGTCGTTCTCCTGAGTCTGCGCCTGTGTGAGGTCTCTGTAACCCGGAGGTAGTCAGTAGCCCCGCCTCACCTGCCCAGAGCTGTCTAGGAGATGGCACGCTGTTTGCGTATTCTAGTTTACAGCAGAGCTCTGAGATGATGAGCTGCTCACTAATTCGGTGGTGATCTTAGGAAACGCCTGAGTTAAAATAGCGCAGCTTTCGTGTCCCCAGTGCGCTATGTGCCTAGCAGAAGTTAGAATTCATACTCTCCATTCATGCTCGCGTACACCACACACACCCCGTACCCTAAACCGAGGAGTAAGTCACAGGCTTGGTGCTGGGGATGGAATGCAGCGATGAAGAATTTAGTCCCTGCTTTGGAAGAATTCTGTTTAGTGAAGGCACAGATCATATAATGATAACAGTGCAGCATCATTTGCTGCGGGAGCATGAATGGGGGATACCTAAACTCCGTCATAAGGGCACTTAGCCATGTACGTAGGGAAAAACACTCCAGTCTGAGGGAGACGCAAATGCAAAGGTATTGATGAATAAAACAACGTGATATCTTGCTGGGAATTGCAAAAAAAAAAAAAAAAAAAAAAAAGTATAGCTAGAGCAAGAGTGCAGCCAGAGCCTTTGTGATGAAAGTTGGAAGTTTACTCTAAAAGCGAAGGTAAGATACTAAAAGGCCTTTGAGGCCAGCCTCATGAGCAGCCTTAAATTTTAGATCCCTCTAACATGATGTGGAAGATTGATTTAAATAAGACAAAATTGGAGGCAGACCAGCTTGAAGATAGTAGGTGATGAAAATGAAGGCAATGACTGCTGAGATACATCTTGAAAATAAGGCTTAGAATGACCAGGCCTTTTTGACTAATTGGTTATGTAGAATAAAGGAGAATTAGAATGCTAGTTTGTCTCTCAGGTTCTAGAATAGGATGAATATCATTGAGCTAGAACACAAAGGAGGAGAGATGATGAATGTAGAATGGATCATCTACATGATGCTGAATGTTGGCAATTAATTTGAGGAGTTGAGATTGAAGAGCATCATGGCACACTCAGAATTGCCAAAGCAGAAGACCTGAGCAGAGATATAAATTTGATAGCTGGTGCTGGTACTTCAGATTTAGTTGAGTTTTCTCAAGGAAACTATAAAGACACAAAGAACCACAAGCCAAGAAGAGAACCATTTATGAAGAAAAGACGGAGGGAAAGACCAACCAAAAAAAGTTGTCAGCAAAGAACAAAGCAGAGTCTCCCACAAGTCATGGGATAAAAGAATTTCCAGGAAGTAGTGGTGAACATAGCCCCATACCCTGAGTACATTAATCCCAGAAATATTGAGAGAACATTGACAACCTTAGCAAGAATAGTTTTAGTGGAATGGTGAGGGCAGAAGTCAGATGGCAGTGGGTTGGAGAGGGCATGGGAAATAAAGAAGAGATGACAGTGACCATAGAAAGTTTTTCCAAAGATTTGCAGCTAGAAAAAGACATGAGACCTAGTGATATTTTATTTTAATTGTGGTTAAGAACAGATAACATACCAATTTACCATCTTAACCATTTTTAAGTGTACAGTTCAGTAGAGCTAAATATATTTGCATTGATGTATAACAGATCTCCAGTTTTGCAAAATATCCTCTTGCAAATCTGAAACTCTATATAATAATTATAATAATTCCTCATTTCCCCTTCCTCCAAGCCTCTGGTGATCAACATTCATTGTTGTTGTTGTTGTTGTTATTGTTATGACTTTGACTGCACAGATACTGCATATAGGTGGAATCAAAAAGTTTTTATCTTTTGTGACTGGCATATTTCACATAGTATAGTGTCTCTGAGGTTCATTCATGTTGCCACATGTGACAGGATTTCCTTCTATTTTAAAGCTGAATATTGGAGTTGGGGTTGTGGCTCAGTGGTAGAGCGCTTGTCACTAATGTGTGAGGTACTGGGTTCCATTCTTAGCACCACATATAAATAAATAAAATAAAGGTCCATTGACAACTAAAAATATTTTTTAAAAAGTTGAATACTATTCCACTGTATGTATCACACCTTGTTGATCCATTTATCCATCCATAAATATTTGGGTTGCCCTTATCTTTTGGCTACTGGGAATAATACTGCTATGAACATGGGTGTGAAAATAACATCTTGAGACTCTGCCATCAATTATTTTGGATATAGACTTAGAAGGGGGATTGCTGGATCATACTCTTAAACAGATGGTTAATGGATCCTATTTTTAATTTTTGAGAATCCTCAGAGACTTTAAGTTATTATTTTAAGTTTAGAGACATGCAAGTGTACTGAGGAAATGCCTGTGCATTCACACCTATTGTTGCAGATGGACTCAAAGTAGCTAACTATAAAAATACGGGAGTGAGCATCCACGCAACATGGTGATTTTTAACTTTTAAAAAATAAAGTAATTCCTTATTACTTAACTACTCATATACTTGCAGAGAATAGGAAATGGGTCCTTATTTAAAAAAAAAAAAAAAAAAAAAAAAAAAAAAACACTGTCCTGGAGGGTAAATTAGGTGTATCTCCAGAGAAACTGAAAGGTAGGAAATTGAAGTGTTTCCTCCGGGTGCCATCTGTTTTCTTTATAAAGCATAAAAGAACAGCTGAGAGCAAGAGGGGAAGTTATAAAGTCTTGTCTTGAGAGGAATGTCTTTATAAATCTTGAACAACAGCTCAGAGAAGTGCAAGAACCAATCTAACAGAGAGATAGAGGGAAGTTATCAGGGAACAGCTGAAGCTAGAGGATATGCTTCTGTAAAGATAGCAGTTTATATGTAGCCCAGAGATCTGAATGTAGAATGGATCATCCACATGATGCTGAATGTTGGCAAATGCAGAGACCTGACCAGGAGGTCAATAAACAAGAATAACATGGATGGGTAAACTCAAGCCAATGGCCAAACTGGTGTATAACAAATAAATATAAATATATTCAATAAACTCAGCTGGCCTTTTACTTGAGGAAACATGGGTAATTTACTTTATCTAGTGTTTTAGGCATATTTGCTGCCTTTAAATTAACAAAAATAAATTAAAATGTGTAATATGTACATGGTTTGTTTGTAAGGGTGTGTAGGGCAGGCCCTGAATGGGTGTAGTTAGATTCCCTCACCAATGCTTCTGGAGACCTATGCTTTTAGTATGTAGCCAAGGTCATAAACACTCTGATTTAGTATGTATACTCAAGGTCATAAACATTTGCTTGTGAGGAAGCACCCACTGATGTAACCTGTTGACAAGGCACCTTTTTGTGTCTGACTTGCATATAAAAAAAGTCTTATGGAAATGACTCAGAGGGCAAAATAGTACTGGCTGAGGGGCTAATGGAACTGGCTGGGGGCTGAAGCTAGAGCTTGGGACTGGCTAGGGGCTGTTGCCACCTCTGAATAAAGCACATTTACTGTCCCAACTGTGTCTTGCAACTTCTTCCACCTGCCAGGATCATGAATCTGTTTCCTTGGGTCTGAGCATCCACCCAACAGGGTGATTTTTAATTTAAAATATAAAGTAATTCCTTATTACTTAACTACTCAGATATTTGCAGAGAATAGGAAATGGGTCCTCCCTCCCAATACTGAGTAAGTCATCTGCTTCTAATCCCAAAACTTTAGGAGATAAAATTTATCACCTAGAGCTTTTCTCATTGCTGGGCAAGGGAACTAGCCCAGGCAGAGTTATTAGAATAATTGTTTGTTTGCCTATGTGTTCACACCTGTTGTTCCAGATGGACTCAAAGTAACTAACTATAAAAATAAGGGAGTGAGATGGGATAGGGATGTAGCTCAGTAGTAGAGCACTTGCCTATTATGTACAAGGCCCTGGGTTTGATCCTCCACATCACAAATGATGATGATGATGATGATGATGATAATAAAAGAGAGAGAGAGAGAGAGAGAGAGAGAGAGAGAGAGAGAGCTGTGCATGATGACACACCTCTATAATCCCAGCTACATCGGAGGCTGGGGTGGGATGATCATTTGAGTCCACAAGCTCAAGACCAGCCTGGGCAACATACCAAAGCCCCATTTCTTAATTAATTAAGGGATAGAGTAATGAGCCAGGAACAAAGGGCTGTATACAAAAGCAGAGAAATGGTGAACTTTAAGAACTATATCATGGAACAACCTCTTGGGGTGGGATAAGAAAACTTGACATAGAAATCCACTGAAACAATTTTCTCTTTTGGAAGGACACCAATTAGTTGTTCTTTGGTCTCATTCTCAGATAGATGGTATAGCTATGCCACAGGTAGAACCAGAAGGCATCACCAGTCCTGAGCTATCCATGCCAGGAATCCCAAGAGTATACAGAAGGTGAAAACTATAATTACTAGGAGATAAGGTAGAAGAAGGCAGCAAGTTTGCCAATGGCATGGTAGTTGGATGAGTGCTTCTATTTTTAGGTGGTCAAACAATGTAGATATTCCCTAAGAATATGGATCACATAATTTTTATGGCTGTCAGAAAGACCAATTGATGGATATTGAAACTGGTCCTTAAAGCTGGAAAGAAAAATAGGGTAATAGTAAAAAAATCATATTAGCTATTTTACTGGGAAAATATACTAGAATACATTCTACTACATAGTAGTATAAGTGTTACTATGAAAGGTGACATTCATGATATGTACAGGGGATAACTCATGTCACCTTGGGCTGTTTAATGTGAATCAGGATGTTAGGGAGGGAATTTTCATAGGGTACACCCCATAATCAGGAAGGAGTGAAGCAGTGACCTCGGGATGACTTTCTAGATTGTGTCTAATCACACACACCTGTTAATAATGTAGCCTCATAATACAGGGAAAAAATTGAAAAAATGTATAAGTAGAAATAAATGTATTAAAGGAGGGAGATGTCTTACATGTCTCTCACCAATTAATAGATTGAATAGTCAATAAACAAGAATTTGCAAATTTTAATAACATGATGAACAAACTTAATTGAATGGCTATATCCTGAACCCTGAACCCAACAATTATATAATAGACATTATTTTCAAGCATCTGTGAACACTTACAATAATTACATTATAATATGTGATAAAGTACATCCCAGAAAGTAATAAAAAGTCCAATCCATACAAATAGGTTACAAGTCATACTTGGTGTGAAGTAGGGATGTAGACAGGAAAGTAAACTTGACTAACCCAAGTTTGTCACCAAAATATGGGAGGGAAAAAAACTAGGGCTATCACCACAAAAAAAGAAAAAGAAAAGAAAAGAAATCTTGTGAGAAAGTAGTCTGTGAAAACAAAAAAAAAATCTGATTAACAAAATGTAACAGCGAATGGGCAAAAGAGATGACTTTTGCCATCTCCGTGAAGCAGTTACATGTGAGTAGGGATCATACTCTAGGATTTTTTTGTGGTCAAAGGAAGTACAATAGTTCCCTGGGGTGCTATTCTGGCCAACATGACACAGTTGTTACAGGAGTTCACATGGGGATTCACATATACCTGAAAATTTTTTCCATATTGAGATGCAATAGCCAACAGGGGTTGAAATTATGACACAGATGCCACCAGTACTCCTCCCTTTCTCATTCTTTAGTCACTATAAGTCCCTCTTAATTTTGTGTCATGTCCAGAATCCCACCTCCATCAGCTGTACCTTTTGCTGTAGGAAGCAAGTGCTGCCAGGCAGTTACTGCTTTTACAGCTGGTGAACAGATTTGCTTCTCAGGAAGGAAATTTCAGGAAACATCACACAATATCCATAATACCAACTGGAAATAGACCTGAATCCAAATACTAATTCTGATATTTCTTCTTTTTAAATAGGGTCTCATCTTTTTATGAGAACAAAAAACCTAACTTGTAGAGTTATTCTGAAATCAATTATGTATTGTGGAACATAATCTAACCTAGGAAAGCTGCTCCATTTGTGGAAACCAGGTGCTATGGTTTGAATGATTTTATCCCCTCCAAAATTTATGAAACTTAATCACCAATGGAACTATAGTTGGACATGTGGCCTTTGGAAGTTGACAGAGCAGAACACTCACTAACGGGATTATGTGCCCTTATAAAAGGGTAGGATTGGGGCTGAACATGGTGGCGCATGAGGCTGAGACAGGAGGATCATGAGTTCAAAGCCAGCCTCAGCAAAAGTGAGGTGCTAAGTAACTCAGTAAGACCCTGCCTCTAACCAAAATACAAAAAAAAAAAAGAGCTGTGGATGTGGCTCAGTGGTTGAGTGCCCCTGGGTTCAATCCCTGGTGCAAAAAAGGCCAGGGTTGGGTGTGTGTGATTGGATAGTGTTCACTCCTTTTCACTTGTTTCATCATGCAACAATACAGTGTTACTTTTCTGGAAAATGTAGCAGCAAAGGCTCCATTTTGGAATCAGACTAAGCCTGGCACCTTTATCTTGGACTTCCTAGTCTCCAAACTGTGAGAAATAAATTTATATGGTTTATAAATTACCCTGTCTCTGATATTTTATTACAGCAGCACAAATGGACTAAGATACTATGCTTTTATTTGCTACTGGTAAGCATCTGTGTAGAGAAACTGTGGGCTGCTCTCTAATGTCACCTGCATCCTAAATGAAAGTCAGAGCCCAGCATGATCCTTCAACACTGCCAGGGACCATAAGATATTTTAGACAACAACAAAACTTGCTGACACATTTGAAAGCAGCAATATCCTGTAAATGAACACAACCTGAAAAATATGGGATGGCCTCATCAAAAGAATTCACAGATAAAATCTACTATCCCTCGAGGAACAGGAAAGGAAAGCTAGTCTTGCAACCCTACGCAGTTATGAAGCATATAGGCCTCGCCGGCAAGACTTCTGAATGTGTTTTGGGAGTCTGAAATTTCTAATACTTTGAGAAACAAGCAAGAGAAACCAGTGAGTCAGAGTAAAAGGTATTAATTTCTGAAAGGAAGGACTTTTATATTTGGCCTCTTCTAGAACTCATTTCTGCTGTTCCTAGTATGCTAGTGTTTGTGTCACATTGAGTAGAACAGTATGATAGGCAAAATGGGTCCCATAAAGTAAACTGAGATTGATAATAGAGAACAGCCATTATAGGGCTAGATGTTATTCTGTCATTCTACCTAAGACATTCTTTTTTTAGCTTAAAACAGAATATATGAATATATTTGAATATATATAAAACTTTATTATACATTGAAAACCTCAAGCCACTGTATTAAAAGCCACATGATTTGTAGGGCATAGAAATCACTAGTTAGTCATTAGTTGATTATGTCACAGTGATCAAAGACCCCCAAGGTGACAGGGAGGTAATGGACACTCATATCACCATTATTGTGTCTCTGTGATGAATAATGAACTGCAGCAATTGATAGGTAATTCTTTGCTTTGGAAGATAATAGTGGTTTTAAAAACATTGAATATAAAACTTTAAAATTGTAATTAGATGTTTTACAGCTGGTATTTAGACCTACTGGGGTCCTAGCACATAAGACATGTCTTTACAAACAACTTATAAAAACATAATAATAAGAAATTATTTAAATTTCTCTTTTGTAATATTTCACTTAAACAAATGTAGTAGACATACTCTAATCTGAGTGTTGACACTGATTTATTTTGCAAAGGGCATTTTGAGTATTATGAGTACTTCCCTTTTGGTATTCCACGTTTAATGTGGCACCATTTGTTTTTATCCTTAGTGGGGTTTGTATCCCATTTTTGTTTATATTTTCTTTCCCTTTTCTGTGGCTCATTTCTCTTTCCTTCTTCCTTCCTTTTATGTTGCTGGGTATTGAACCCAGGGCCTCACACAGGCTAGGCAAGTGCTCTAATACTGAGTTACATCCCCAGCCCCTCATTTCTTATATACACTATATACCTCATTATATTTTTCATTCAATCCCCAGTATTTGTTAATAGTCTACTCAGAATTGTGCCCATATGTGACTAGGCCTAGATATGTACTGATGAATTACACACCTACTTACAAGGCACTCATTCTAGTAAGATATATTGTTACAACAATATATCTTATGTTACAATAATACCACCAATTATGAAAAAGATACTAGTAATAAGAATTATAGAGATCCAAGGATCACACTGGCAGACATATATTAAAGGGGAGTTGTTACCATTTGAATGTGATGTGCCCCCCAGAAGCTTATGTGTGAGACAATGCAAGAAAATTCAGACATGAAATGACTGGGTTATGAAAGCCTTAATCCAATCAGTGAATAGATGTGGATTAACTGAATAGTAACTGAAGATATATAGGGTATGACTGGAGGAGGCAGGCACTGGGGCAGTGCTTTTGGGATATATATTTTTCATCTGGTGAGTGAAGTCTCTATGCTTCCTGATCATTAATGTGTGCTGCTTCCCTCATCCAGTCTCACCTTAAGCCCTGAGGAATGGAGCTGACTGTCTATGGACAGGGATCTCTTAAACTTTAAGCCCCAAATAAACTTTTCCACTTATAAAATTATTCTTGTCAGATCTTTGAGTCACAGAAGAAAAAAAAAGCTGGCTAAAACAGGAGACATAAGTGTTTCTTGAATGAATGGGTCAACAATAATTCATTCAAGGCACTGGAGGAAGATAGAATAGTGTCTGCCTTTGTCCATTTTGTGGTACTATAAGAGAATACCTGAAACACATGACAATAAAATTCATTTAGACATAATTATAACAGCATGGAATATAATTTGTTTTAATTCAATCCACTGTACTTACCCTTCCCCTCCCTTCCTCCAAACCCCTATTCCTTTTCCTCTACTGATCTTTCTAGTATTTACTTATAATTTTTTTAAATTAATGTCTGGCAGATATACATTGATGGTGAGATTCACTATGATATATTCATATGTGTCCAAAGGATTGTTAGGTCAGATTTATTCCACCATTTTTCCCTATCCCATGCTTCCTGCCTTTCCTTTATTCCACTTTGTTTACTCCATTGATTTTTCTTCTATTCTTTTTTATGCCCCCTCCTTATTTGGGGTTATCGTCCTCATATCAGAGAAAACAGTCAAACTTTGACTTTTGGGGACTTGTTTCACTTAGCATGAGAGTCTCCAATTTCATCATTTACTGGCAAAACCATGAACTCATTCTTCCTAATGTCTGCGTAACACTCCATTGTTCATATACACCACATTTTCTTTTTTTCTTTTTGAGAGAGAGAGTGAGAGAATTTTTTTAATATTTATTTTTCAGTTTTTGGTGGACATAACATCTTTATTTTATTTTTTTTAATGTGGTGCTGAGGATCAAACCCAGTGCCCTGCACATGCCAGGTGAGCACGTTACCGCTTGAGCCACATCCCCAGACCTACATTTTCTTATACATTTATTTGTTGAAGGGCACCAGAGCTAGTTTGGCTACAAAGCTTAGCTACTGTGAATTGTGCTGCTATAACATTTATTTAATTGTATCACTGTATAATGCTGATTTTTTAGTATTTATTTTTTAGTGTAGTTGGACACAATACCTTTGTTTACTCATTTTTATGTGGTGCTGAGAATCTAACCCAGGGCCTTGCACATGCTAGGCGAATGTGCTACCACTGAGCCACAGGTCCAGCCCTAATGTTGATTTTAAATCCTTTGCATATAAACGAAGGAGTGGGATTACTGGGTTGAAAGGTAGTTCCATTTCTGGTTTTTTGAAGAATCTCCATACTGCTTTCCAGAGTGGTTGTACCAATTTGCAGTCCCACCAGCAAAGTATAAGTGTACCTTTTCATCCACATCCTCATCAATATTTATTGATGCTTGTATTCTTGATAATTGTCATTCTGACTGGAATGAGATTAAATATCAGAATATTTTTAATTAACATTTATCTAATTGCTAGAGATGCTGAATATTTTTTCATATATTTGGTGACTATTCTATTTCTTTTAAGTTTTTTATTTGTTATTTTTAGATATGCATGACAGTAGATTGTAATTTTGACATATTATAAACACATGGAGTATAACTTATTCTAGTTAGGATCCCCTTCTTGTGGTTGTACATTATTTCTATCCTTATTATTTAAATCCTTTGAATATATACCAAGGAGTGGTATAGCCAAGTCAAATGGTGGTTCCATTCCTAGTTTTTTCAGGAATCTCCATAGTGCTTTCAAGAGTGGTTGCAACAACTTGCAGTCCCACCAACAATGTATGAGTGTACCTTCTTCTCTGCATCCTTGCCACATTTTTGTTGCTTGATTCTTGATTGTTGCCATTCTGATTGGAGTGAGATGAAATATCAGTGTAGTTTTAATTTACATTTCTGTAATTGCTAGAGATGTTGAACATTTTTTCATATATTTGTTGACCATTTATATCTCTTCTTCTGTGAAGTGTCTATTCATTCCCATTGCCCATTTATTGATTGGGTTATTTGTTTTTCTGGTGGTGTTTTTTGAGGTCTTTATACATCCTGGGGATTAATGTCCTATCTGAGGTGCAGGCGGCAAAGATCTTCTCCCATTCTGAAAGCTCTCTTTTCATGCTGTTGTTTCCTTTGGCATGAAGAAGTTTTTAATTTGATTCCATCCCATTTATTGAGTTTTTATTTTATTTCTTGTGCTTTAGGAGTCTTGTTAAGGAAGTCAATTCCTGAGACAACATGTTAGAGTGCTGGCCCTATACTTTTATCTAGCAGGTGCAGGATTTCTGGTCTAATTCCTAGGTCGGTCTTTGATCCACTTTGAGTTGAGTTTTATGCAGGGGAGAGACATGGGTACAATTTCACTCTACTACAATTTTCCTAGTACCATTTGTTAAAAAGGCAACCTTTGGCTAAGCACAGTGGTGCACGCCTGTAATCCCTGTGGCTTGGGAGGCTGAGGCAGGAGGATCACGAGTTCAAAGCCAGCCTCAGCAAAAGCAATGCACTAAGCAACTCAGAGAGACCCTATCTCTACACGAAATACAAAAAAAGGGCTGGGGATGTGACTCAGTGGTTGAGTGCCCCAAAGTTCAATCCCTGCTATCCACCCCCTCAAAAAGGCAATATTTTCTCCAATGTATGTTTTTAGCATTTTTTGTATAGTATGAAATAATTGTATTTATGTGGGTTGGCCTCTGTGTCTTCCATTCTATTTCATTGGTCTTCATGCCTGTTCGGTGCCAATAGCATGCTGGGGTTTTTTTTTCCTGTTGTTGTTTTTTGTTTTTGTTTTTGTTTTTGTTATAGTGGTTTCACTAAGCTTTATTTTGGTTGGAAAGAGATGAAGCATGATGCAAATCCACCTCAAGCCCAAGCTTTAGGAGGCCTTTGGTTAGAAGCCTCCAATCCAAGACTTAAGCTCAGTTGCTGCTGTGCTGGGATCCACTGGAGAGACCGCCCCAGACCCTGACAGCCAAGGCACAGTGGTGGGCACAGCCAGCTCCCTGCCCAATGACACCCAGCCTGGCAGTCAACCGTGTTCAGTTCTGCTATTTCTCAACAGAGAGAAGCATTAATTAAATCTTTTCTCCTTCTACTGAAAATGTGACTCTCGGGTGAAGGGGAGATACTTTACTTAAAATACTAATAAACAGGCATTTTCATTTTTGCTTGGTTCAGTCACAAACCTGAAACCCTTTATATTCACTCTGACTTAAGAGATCACCATATGAATGTGCAGCCCCAAACAGAGCAGAATCCTTCCTTCTCTGTAGCTTGCATGGTCCAAGCAAAATATTTTCCACTGTGTAAAATCTTTAAAGCCACTCGGGGCTTTAAATGTGATGGGTAGAGAGGGCTTCAGCTAACTGCATGGAAAAATAAGCATATGGAGCTCATGTTTGTCTGAGTCTTAGTTCAGCAAGCACCAGTTCTCACTTCCAGCACTAGTGATCTCAGCAGTGATGGGTGACCTCACACTCTGCCCAAGATGCTATCTCTAGGCATGTTAGACACGTGTAGGAGTGGCCAAGCTTTTCCAAGTTTTCCCTTTAAAAAGATGGTGACATGATTTTGTGTTGGCTATGCAAAATAACATAGAGCATCTATCTTCCCACAGGTGCCACTCATTTGGATAAGAACCTTTTGAAGAGAGGGCATGACACAGATTTGGTTCAGAATAAATCTGGTCCATTCATTTGTTCAAAGCTTTGTGAATTTGTTAAGTCAACAAATACTGATCGTGGACAAGGGTGACATGGTTGCTTACTCCTGCCAGGTGCTTGCCATAGCCATTCAGGAAAATGGGTTCTGGAGCAGAGTCCCTAGTTTCAGGTTGACCTACACCAGTTACCACTGGGATGCCCTGGAAAGCACTTGTGGCTGTCTCAGTACCTGCACCTCAGCTGTTGGTAGGGATACTAATGGGAACCACATTGTGGGTTGTTTCAGGAATTGTTAGGCAGAAAATACAGGGACCAGCCATTCTGCCCATCAACAGCCACCCTCATTGTTCCAGGTCAGGCTTTGATAAGGCATGCCCACTTTATCACTTGGAATTGTAACTGTTTCAAACAATTTTTTTTTCTGTTCTGTGATATAATAATTTTATTATATTCACATCAACTGTATTATTTATTCTGGCTAAACAAAAGCTTTAAATATACTAGCAAAATACTCAAGGGTATTGCTGTATTTGCCCTCATCTTCAAATCAAATATAGCTTTATCATATCTGGGATTTTTCTACATTTGTGATCCCATAAGAACAAATGGGAAAAAAGTTCAAAACTTCAAAACTTACCTGCTTTGAGTTCCCTTAGAACAAAAAGCACATGATCTATGCATGTGATTCCAATGCTAATCAAGCCCTAGAAAGCAGATTTGATTTAAAAGTGAAGAAAGGGAGAGTAGAAGGGCAGACCTTGAAGCCATGTCTACCTGGTGAGTGTCACTCACCTCCAAGCACCCTCTTCCCAAGAAGCCTCAGTGAAGGCAGAAGATGCCAGACCAGTAGGCACCCTAGGCCAACCTTCCAGCCACAGGCTAAGGCAGAGGCAGAGATGGCGACAGTTGATGAAAGCCAGCCTCGGTTTGCCCTTCCTGGCAGGTCTGGTTTTGCTTCTTGCTAGCCATGCCTGAAGACACATGGAACTGCACTTCAGATCTCTGCCTCTGTGTGTGGGTGACCCCTGCTTCCTGCAGTCTTCCCTGGTGCATGGCTATGTGAGAGCCATTTGCAATGTTAGGTTTTAGTGAGACTGATCTCGGTCCTGGGCCTTCGATGGATGTGTGCCTATTTTGCTCTCTCCCCCTCCTGAGGGCGGCGCATCTCCACGCTGGGCAGTGCTGTGGGGAAGGGCAGCCAGCCCAGAGGGGCCAGGCCTCCTCTGAGCCATGTGAGCATGCCATCCATCCCTGTCCAGGTCGATCCTCGGGAGGAGAGCAACCCAGCCACTGCCCAGGGGGCCTTGCACTCAGGGAAGCAGTTGACTCCTTATGGGCTCTTCACCCACAGAAATAGGGAGGGAGTGCTTGTTGCTTTAAGCCTCAGAGTTCTGAGCTATTAGTTACAGCAGTTATAACAACTCATCTCCAAAAGTCTTGGAAACAACGTGGGGTGGACTTCTGAAGTGCCACTAGCCTCCTCTCTTCCCTTTCTTCTGTCCTTTTCTTAAAATCTAAGTGTTCAGAAGTAAGTCTACACAGATGACAGAAAAACCAGTGATGACCCAGTGTATGGAATTCAGGGCAAAAGACATCTGGGCCAGGTGGGCGGGCCTCCTTAAAGTCCAGGGTCAGTGAGGAATAGAAAGAATCAGCCCTGATTCTGCTTCCCCTCCTCTCCACCACTGAGGGAAGGTGCTAGCTTTCATGTCAAAGGGCAGAGCCCCACCACTTGTTTACTGGGGGTGCCGGGATGAACCCAGAGGCACTTACCCCTCAGCTACATCACCAACCCCTTTTATCATTTTTTAGGGACTGGGTCTTGCTAAATTGCCTGCTTTCAACTTGCAATCCTCCTGCCTCAGCCTTCTGAGTTGTTGGGATTACAGGCACCCAGTGCTATGCACAGGGAAACTCACTTATCCTTGCAATGTGATGTACCCCAAATTATCTTGTTTATGAATAAATAGAAAAAAAAATAGTATTATATACCACCTAAAACAAAAAATGTCTAAATGAAAATGTAAAGACATAAAACATTTTTAAAGCTTAAATATTTAAGGTGCTGTTAGAAAGTATGCTTTAGCTCTTCTCAAAATGTAAAAAGCTATTTCCAGAAAGTATTTCTCATTATTAATAAAACATAGGAGAGTGTGTTGAACAGGAGCCTCCTGAGGTGGAGCAGCTGGGTGGCATAGGAAGGCCTGGACAAAACCAGAATGGCCTGTGAGTCACACACGCTGAAAGCATAGGTCCTGATCGGGAGTCACTCAGGCTGAGGCCAAGGTGTGAAGGATGGAGCCTGCAGGTCCAGAGCCCGTTGCCCCAGAGAAGAGAAGCATTCCGGGAGTAATGGGACTCTCGCAAAGTCTTCTACATTGGATGGCTTTATGAATCTAGCCAGCAGTCTCCCAGAAAGCAGGAGAAGCTCAAAGACCAGCATGCGGGGCCTAGGCATGGGCAAGGACATGGTGGCTGGCTGTGAAGTCACCATGCTATGCTGTTTTTGTCATTATAGATCTATAGTATAATTTGAGGTCCAGCTTTATTATGCCTCCTGCTTAGCTTTTCTCACTCAGAATTGCTTTGGCTCTTCTGGGTCTTTTATTTTTCCAAATGGATTTCATGACTGCTTTTTCTATTTCTATAAAGAGCATCATTGGGATTTTGATGGGAATTGCACTGAATCTGTATAATGCTTTTGGTAGTATGACCATTTTGTTTTTGTTTTTTTTAGCATAATTATGAATCTGTACACCATTGATTGAGCACTGGTTAACTGGGCATTATGCTAAGGGCTTTACAGGAGTATCTCATTTAATAGGCATGTGAAAAATGTTTAGGAAAAATGAGTCGAACTTTTGTATTTTGAGTCATATTTTAAATGCACAAGGAATTGTTTTTTTGTTTTTTTTTTAATTTTTTTTTTAAGAGAGAGTGAGAGAGGAGAGAGAGATTTTTTTAATATTTATTTTTTAGTTATTGGCGGATACAACATCTTTGTTTGTATGTGGTGCTGAGGATCGAACAAGGGTCGCAGGCATGCCAGGCGAGCGCGCTACTGCTTGAGCTACATCCCCAGCCCAAGGAATTGTTGATATAGAGAAACTCTAAAGTAAATTTTTATAAAGAAAATAATCTGCTTCTATGCATATATTATTTATTTATATTTGTAGACCACTGATAGGCACAGTTCCACTACTGGCTCAGATAAATGCCTTTCTTCTTAAGCCTTTCATTGTTTTTGTGGGGATAGGGGTGAGGGTTCAAGGTAAAACAAGGGAGACAAATTGATGATGCTTTCCATTGAAATTTTAATTGGTTTATTAATTCCTTCATTTTGAGGATTTCTGTTTGGTTCTTTTTCACATTCTCAATCTCTTTATTGAATTAATCTTTCACTTCCTGTATTTTCTCTCTGATTTGCCTCTCACGTTGTTTTGGGCTCATACAACAGTTTAACTATGAACTTTCTAAATTTATTCTCTGACATCCACTGTTGTGTCAATGAAGTCCATTGTTGAAACATATGGGACATTTGTAATGGTTTTCTCCCCTTCTTTTTCATATTGTTTGTATGTCTACCCATCTATCGGTAGAGTTCTGACTTCTACTTTTAAGGGAAGGACTACTTTGTGAGCTTATTTTTATAAAGTGCCCTGGGTTGGGTGAATATCCTAATAATGATATTTTAATTCAATGTTTGACCTCTTCTGATCCCAATCTCAGCACCACTTTAAGAGATGCCACTGAGCCCTATTAACTATAATCTCGTCTGAGCCAACTCTCATTTTATTCAAACTAATAAGAATAAAAACTTGTTGCAATTGTTCTCTGCAGTTCCTCAAATTCAGGTATAAACAATAAAGTTCTGAAACAGGTCAAAAAATAGTTAAATTTAGTAAACTCATTATAACCTTAAGTGAGGGCTAAAAGGAGGGAAGAAGATAGATTGGACAAATAGGAGAGGGAAAAAGAGAGAAAGAGAAAAACTATAAAAGGATTATTTACACCAAGGTAAAAAGGAGAAATAGATAAATGGTATTATTTGAGGTAGTAGTGGATAGTGCAAGAGAATGCATAAGGAGTAATAGAAGCAGGTATAAACTAGAGCTAGGAGAACAAAGATAGGAAGATTAATTCCAATTAATACTTTAAACCATTAGATGAAATACATTAAAAATTAGTTGGAGGTACAATGTTGGATATTGAGTTAACAATTATCACTCAAGAAGTTATTTATATGATCAAATTTGACATTAGAGTTGTTTGTAGTAAACCATGTCAAGGTGAATAAAATTCTTGTTGAATCTTGGTTTTTATTTCATTGGGGTTTGGACATTTAGCACTCTTTGGCCATGGATCTCTCCCTAGCTGCAGGGACATAGGAGCCAATTCCCTGGTTGTTAGGAACCTCCTACCAGCAGCTTCTGGTTTGTCAGCTCAAAGGTCTGCAGCTGACTGCTCATAGGATGCAGTATTGTGGGTTGACTGATTCAATTGTATGCAGTAGTTCAGGATGCAGCTGCTGAAGTACCCCTGTGTTTTCTGTGGGTCACTATGTACTGATATCCTTACTAGATCCTTTTTATGGTAGTGAAAATCCTAGTGGCTATGAGTGCAGGACTCTGGTTGTAGATTCTCTGCATTTGATCTGTGGTGCAGAAGTATTTTTTGAGGTACTGGACTATTTTTTTTTAATTTTATAATATTTATTTTTTAGTTTTTGGTGGACACAACATCTTTGTTTGTATGTGGTGCTGAGGATCGAACCCGGGCCGCACGCATGCCAGGCAAGTGCGCTACCGCTTGAGCCACATCCCCAGCCCCTAGACTATTTTATTAATGGAATTATATAATAAAATAACATATGAGCTCTTAGAACTGGACCTGAAACCTAGTAAATGCTCAGTACTTTTGTTTCATATCTAGTGGGTGAGAGGCCTGGATTGAGCAAAGGAGTAAATAGGCAAATGTTATCCCTGGTACTTATGGATCTACCTGCAACTCCCTGGTATTATGGTGAGCTGGGGCTATCACATTGGATGGACATAGAGCCCAGTCTTTCTGGTCTTGTTTCAGTGTGTCATAGGCTTTCTCCAAGGGAAATTCTAAAAGCTCCACTCAGCAAAAAAATATGTGCCAAGGGATTATAGACATGACTTCAGGCTTTAGAGGCAGGCATGGGAGGAAAAATGAACTGAGTCCTTGGTTTGCTTCTAAATATAGTCAGTCACCCTTCTCTCCTTCTCTTCTTTCCTTCTTCTATATTTATCTCTCTCCTTTCCTTCTCTTTCTTCCTTCCCATGTGCTTTCTAATAATAACAGAGCAAGTTTCATGAAAACATAAAATAGCTTTTAATGTTATTAACATTTGATAATTCAAGTTCTATCCCTATCTTTTCTCAGTTAGAAATGTGAAAGTTGTTACCTCAGTTGTGTTTTTACCCCCCACCCCAGCTAATCAGAACAATTTTGTCATTTAGGTCAATTATTCACTCAAAACCCTCTGAAGCTTCAAACACACTCATCTTTCAGATGAAGATATGGAACTGCCTATTAGAATGACATCAAACCTGCTCCATGTTAAGCCTGGTAACCTTGGTAGCCATCACATCTGGTTGGGGATACTGAGTATGTTGCTGCAGAACTCATTAGAAGTCCTGATCCACCAGAGAAGAGATAGGAATGACACCAGTGATAAACTTCTCCTGTGGCCTATTTTTTATTCTGTTCCAATTATGCCATATCTACAGGAAAATTTAGGGCTCTGGACCCCAAATCACCAGGAGACTTTGCTGAGCAGAACTCCACAGTGCTGATGGCACAAAAGTAAATGCCCTGAGCACAGACCCGCCAGTTGTACTAATCACCTGCTATGAGAGGGAGTAGATTAAGTTGTGCCAAGTGACTTGGCACTACTTCAGCACTCATGGAAACAACTATTTCAGTTTTTATTTATAGTCTTCACATTCAATCCTATGAGAACTGGGCCAGCAAATAAACCTGAATAAAAAAATATAGTCAAGGGGCTAGGGTTGAGCTCAGTGGTAGAGCGCTTACCTGGCACATGTGAGGCACTGGGTTCCATCCTCAGCACCACATAAAAATAAATAAATAAAATAAAAGTATTGTGTCCATCTACAACTTAAAAAAAAAGGAAATATAGTCAATAGCTTGGCAGAGTACTGCATGCCTGTAATCCTAACAACTTGAACGTCTGAGGCAGGAAGATCACAAGTTCAAGGCCAGTTTCATCAACTTAGTTCCTGAGTAATTAGTGAGACTCTGTCTCAAAATTAATAAATAAATAAAATTAAAAGGGATGGGGATGAACTTCAATGGCAAAGGAACCCTGGGTTCAAGCCCCAGGAAAACCCGATCACACACATAAAAAGCACTATAATCCTATATTCAAAATTAGCATTCCCCTCAAAGAGCTGTAGTGTTGTTAGTGGGACAAGCTAGGCTTCATAGCCATTTCTTCCTTAGGATGCATTTCCCATATCTTTCTCTGTCCCTAAATCAAACTTGTCTGTGATAGAAAAGAAGCAATATCTTACCATGATTAAAACTATATTCATAAATTATCAAGAATATGAATAATAATAAATGCTGGTGAGGATGTGGTAGAAAAGGTACACTCATACACTTTTTGGTGGGGCTGCAAATTAGTACAACCATGTTGGAAAGCAGTGTGGAGCTTCCTCAAAAAAATAGGAATTTTGGAACTACGATATGACCCAACTATCCCACTCTTTGATATTTATCCCAAAGAACTAAAATAGCAATATAGGCATACCAATGTTTACAGCAGCACAATTCACAATAGCCAAATTATGGAGTCAACCCAGATGCCTGTCAATAGGTGAATGGATCAACACACACACACACACACACACACACAAAATGGAGTATTACTCAGCCATAAAAAAGAATGAAATAATGGCATTTGCTGATAAATAGATGGAAACGGGAAAATCATGTTAAATGGAACAAGCCAAACCAAAAAAAAAAAAAAAAAAAATAAGAGTTGAATGTTTTCTCTCATATGTGAAAGCTAAAGCAAAATAAGGGAAAGAAGGCAGTGGGGGAGGGGATCAGATATCATTAAGATATAGGAGAGATTAGTGGAATAAAAGTTGGAGACTGAGAGGGAGGAAGAAAAGGAAAAGAAATGTGGAATTAATCTAAAAGAATAATGTTGTATGCATATATAAATGTATCAAAATGAATTTCACCTTTATGTGTACGTAGAAAGTACCAATTAAGAATGAATAAATAAATGAATAAACAAACAAACAAACAAACAAACGGTTGGTGCACACCTATAATCCCAGTCACTTTGGAGGCTGACACAGGAGGATCACGAGTTCAAAGCCAGCCTCAGCAAAAGTGAGGTGCTAAGCAACTCAGTGAGACTCTGTCTCTAAATAAAATACAAAATAGGGCTGGGGATGTGGCTCAGTGGTCGAGTGCCCCTGAGTTCAATCCCCAGTACCCACCCAGCAAAAAAAAAAAAAAAAGAATAGATAAATAAAGGAGTGAGAGGAAGTTGAGTAGAGAAGGGGGAGGGTGGAGGGGAGGAAAATGAATGGGGAATGGGGATTGAAATCAAAATCCTTGTAAGTATAATTCTGTCAAAAGGAACCTAAATAATATGTTTAATTATAATGCTCTAATAAAAAAAGAAACAAAAATTATTGCCCAAGTGAAGGAGAGGGTGTGTAGGAGGGATCCATTCATATTGGTCATCACATGCCTATCAATACCTGGAATACAGAAAGAGATACTATTTAATCTCATTGTAGTAAGATATACACAATATTATCTTGCTCCCATAGGAAAAAGAAGATTGGGAAGTAAATAAAGTGCTAAGAGTAATTATACATTGGTTGCAGAATTATGGGTAATTTTTTGTTTATTCTGGAAACTGTCCCCTACTTTCAGAATGACATCTGAAATGAAAGGCTGACAGTACTGATGAGATAAGAATGAATAAGCTGGGTTCCAAGGCATTAGTTTAGCCATTCCATCAGATAAAAGGAAGCAAGAGAGAGAAACTTGGTGGGCCTTGACCTTAAACTAGTAGGAAATAATTCATGACTCACAATTTTTGCCACAAAGCTACCTAGTACACCTCTATTAGTTGGTTTATCATCACTACAATGAAATACCTGAGGCAGGATACTTTATAAAGCAGTTTATTCTGGATCACAGTCTAAAGGTCTGAATTCAAGGGGCTAAATCTGGTGATAGTTTTATTGCCAACAGAGTTCTCAGGCAGTAGAGCGTTTATAATGCAAGAGACAGGGAGTGCATTATGTGTGTCCTCTGGTGTGTCTGTCTCTTTCTCCCTCTCTCTCTCTCTCTCTCTCTCTCTCTCTCTCTCTCTCTTCTTACTAAACTAGGAAGTCAGTTTCAAGGTTTCTTTTTCTGGCAGGAAATGTGCATGCAATGAGATGAAAGTTAGTGGTCATCATCAACCTCATGGTCTCAACCGGGGCTGGTGAATGTATTTCTCCTCAAAGGGTGAACTGTACAACAAGTATTTAGCCGGGTGGTGGCGCACACCTGTAATTCCAGCAGCAAGGGAGCAGAGGCAGAAGGATCCAGAGTTCAAAGCCAGCCTCAGCAACAGCAAGGCACTAAAGAATTCAGTGAGACCCTGTCTCTAAATAAAACACAAAATAGGTCTGGGGTGTGGCTCAGTAGTCGAAAGCCCCTGGGTTTAATCTCTGGTAGCCCCCACCAAAAGAACAAGTATTTAGCATTGACCAGACTGGTACAGCAGTGAAACCATGGGGAGAAAGTATAACAATATACACACTATTGGAGGATAATGATTGATAGATATGCATTCTTTTTTAAAGTTTGAATTGACAGAAGATAATTGCATATATTTATGTGATGTGATGTTTGGATATATGTGTAAAAAGTGGAATGCTTAAATGAAGCTAATGAACATATATATCATGACATAGACACACTGTTTACTGGTGGGAATGTTAAAAATAAATCTCATGGCAAATATAAAATAGGAAATTACTATTAACAACAAACACCATGCTGAATAATAGGTCACTGAAATGTAGTCCTCTTATTTTACTGAAACTTTGTACCCTTCAACCAACATCTCCCTACTCCACACCATTTGCTGCACTCCTCAGCTTCCAGGAACCACCCTTCTATTTCCTACTGTTATATAAGTGAGATCAAGAAGTGCTTGTCTTCGGCTGAGGTTGCAGCTCATTGGAAGACATCTTGCCTTGCATGCATAAGGCACTGGGTTTGATCCTCAGCACCACATAAAAATAAGTATATAAAGATATTGTGTCCACCTACAACTAAAAACAGAAGTGCTTGTCTTTCTGTGCCTGGCTGACTTCATTTAGCATAACGTCCACTAGTTTCATCCATGTACTCACAAATGACAGAATTTGCTCCTATTTTAAGGTCAACAATTAATCATGGTATATATTTCCTTATCAATTCACCCACTGATAGACACTTAGGGTTCATTTACAGATGTGCTTTAACAAAAGATGGCATGCACAAGGGGTGACTGAACTTACAGAACCATAATATCTATCTTCCCATCAAAAGATAGGTAAAAAGATGAAAAATTTGTGGCTGTGGTCACATGCCACAAAACCTTTACCACCCCAGAAACAAAAGATTTTGTTGAAAGCAGGAGCCAACTTCATTTTTTAAAAATATTTTTTTAGTTATAGTTGGACACAATATCTATATTTTATTTATTTTTATGTGGTGCTGAAGATCAAACCCAATACCTCGCACATGCTAGGCAAGCACTCTACTGCTGAGCCACAACCCCAGCCTGCAAATTTCTTTTTAAATAATTTTTTATTGATTTTTATATATGACAGCAGAATGTATTACAATTCATATTACACAATTTTTCATATCTCTAGTTGCATATAAAGTATATTCACACCAATTTGTATCTTTATACATGTACTTTGGATAATGATGTTCATCACATTCCACCATAATTTCTAACCCCCTGCCTTCTCCCTTCCCCTCCCACCCCTCTGCCCTATCTAGAGTTCATCTATTCCTCCCATGTTCCCCCTCCCTATCCCACTATGAATCATTTTCCTTATATCAGAGAAAACATTCAGCATTTTTTGGGGAGGGATTCAGCCTGCCAATTTCTTTTGACTAGGGCACAGAGAGAGAAGGGGAGGGGCCAGGTGTGAGTGAGGCATCCAGAGAGTAAGCCAGGGGTTAAATGCTATATGCCCTTAATGGCCAAGGGCTGGCCTTTTACTTCAGTAAGATCTTAAGCCCTTGGGGGGGGTTGAGCAGTTCATAAAATACATAAGGATAAAAGTTTCAAAGTTTTAAAACAGATATTGAGTAAGGAAAGCAATTCAAATCAAGGAACTTCTAACCAAAGGATTGATTTGAACAGACAGCTGGCCACATGGTTCTATATATTGACCACTAGTTGGCCATAGATGTGGAGCTAAGTTTCTTAGCTGCCAAGATGTAAAGAGGGAAAAGTTTCCCCGGCGGAACTCACAGCACCCCAAGACCAAAGATGACTAACTACTAAGGAAGAACAACTGTGCTTTTCCCTGCCAAGAGCCTCTTCCATGACTCATCCTAGGGAGGGAACATTGTTCCCAGTGAATTTCCTCTTCAACTCTATCCTGACACTAACTGCAACAAAGAATCAGCCTCTGTGTTAGTTTAGTTAACCCAAAGTAATTTGTTTTCTACCCCTCAGCATTGCAACCAAAATGTCGACAGCATGCATTTATTTAGAGTTGCCTTAAGGTGTTTTCATCATTTCTGTGGATGGCTATGTAGCATGTTACTGTCTATGCTGGTTTCTTAGGATTATTCACCTGTTACTAGTCATGCACAGTAGATTCGGAAACTCAAGCATCAAATGTTTTCTCTCATGTGGAAACCAGAGTAAAATAAAGGAAATGGGAAGGGAATGATAGGGTAACATAAAGATAAAAGAAAGATGAGAAATGAAGAAGAAGAAGATAAAGAAGCAGACTGGAGGGATGGGAAAGGGGAGGAAATGTAGAATGCATTCTTTAAAAATCATGTTATGGGCATATATAAATAAACACAAGGAATTTCACCTTTATGTATAAGTAAAAAGAACCAATCAAATATAATTAAATAGATGAGTGAAAGGAATTTTAGCAGAGTAGAAGAAGGAGAACAGGGTGAGCGGGAAAAGGGGGAATTGTGAACTGAAATGTAATTATAACCACGTAGGATTTTTGTGGGGATGAACCTAACTACTATGTGTAACCATAAAGCCCTAATAAAAAGTAATAAATAAGAAAAGAAAAAAATATTTTTCCTTGTCTTAGGATGTTATTGATGATCCTACAACTACAAGGGGAAATTGAGAAAAATGTAATTTCTCAATGTAAGTCGAAAGCTCACGACTCTCATTCTTCACTGGATCAAAAAAACACAGTATGGGCTGGTGTTATGGCTCAGAGGTAGAGTGCTCACCTAGCATGCATGAGACACTGGGTTCAATCCTCAGCACCACATAAAATAAAATAAAGATATTGTGTCTACCTATAATTAAAACAAATATTTTTTTAAAACACAGTAGAAACAGAGCAACTATTACATGTCAGGCTCTAATGGGATAAATTAGTGAACAATCAGACACCCAAAATAAAAAATAATAACAAAAGTCAGCTTTGTAGAGCTGATCTACTAGTGGGCACAGTTAAGCAAACAACCACAGCAAGAAAATAAGTATGTAAAAAGAGGAAAAGCTATTCAAAAAGAACCCCAAGAAAGTTGAGTAAAAGGGAATCCTGTGTTTGAGTTGGGGGAGGAGTATGGCATTTGAAGTAAGTTATTGGGGGGGGGGTGTCACATTGAATGATAACATTAATCAGAATTATGAATGAAATGAGAGAGACATATCTAGGGCACACATCTAGGGCAAGAATGCCCCATGCAGAAAGAAGAGAGCAAAAGCCTCTACTTCAAGAACAACAAGGATGTGACCACAGCCAGAGCAGGAATAAGGAGGACAGTACAAGAAGACAGGGTGAGAGAAGTAACTGGTATCCACACCACATATAGCCTTGTAGAGGACTGTAAGGACACTTGATTACCCTGACTGACATGGGGTGTAGGTTTTGAGCAGAGGCATTCCTAAGATCTGAGTATGTATTCATAGAGGTACTCTGGCTGCTGAATTGATCACCAGAGTGGGTGAGGGGAGGGTGAAGCAAGGAGAGAGTCAGCAAAACACTCCCATACCCTATGAGCAAACTTAAGAGTGGCGGGGAACAGGGTGGTACCAGAAGAGGCAGCAAAAAGTGGTCAGATCTCAGATTCTGGATCCATTCTGAGAAGAGAGCTCGCTGGATTTCCTGACAAATGGAAAACAAAGGATGAGGGAAGGAGCAAAGTGGAGGATCACCCTAAACTCTGCTTGGAAAACTACAGGTGAAAAGGGTTTATGAGACAAGATTGGAGCATTCAGTTTGGGGCTTGTAAATCTGGGGTTGAGTCTTCTGAAATTTTCCCAATGAACTAGAAAAGGTCATCATCCGGGAGTAAATAACATGGAAGCAGTGTTGGAAATTTAAAGTTGAAAAAAGAGAAAGTTGGCTGGACACAGCGGCATATGGCTTACAAACCTCAATAACTCTGGGGGATGAGGCAGGACATCTCAAGTCTGAGACCAGATTCTAAAACTAGTGAGAACCTCAGAAACCTAAAATACCCTGTGTCAAAAAAAAAAAAAAAAAAAAAAAAAAAGGTTGGGTGGTAAAGTTCTGTTGTAGAGCACTACTGGGTTCAATACCTAATACTAAACCAACCAACAAACAAAAAACAGAAGGCTGGGCAAGTACCAAGGCAAAGGATAATGAGTAATTTGAGCATTTGCATTGAAAACCTGACAGAAAGTGTTTTAGTTTAAACAGAGACATTGATTATTCCAAGTTCAGGTAATGTTCATTCTTTATGACCCACTCCTTTGTGCTGTCCTTCCAGCCTCTGAATACAGGTTTACTTTTGCTGGAGAGGGTGGCATAGACATGTCTGGTGACCCTTATCCTTACATCCTGGGTCATGGTATAAAGGTTGGGCTATCAGACACAATCCTCCCAGACTTGTGACTGAAGAACTAGGGCTCAAAAACAAGTTTCAAAGACCTTCCTGGCCTTCTTTGTCCAAACTTCCATATAGGTACATAGATATCCTATGAAATGTTTTATTCTACAACAGGTAAGAACTCTCTATTGCCAGAATAAGTATGTCAGATAATGGGAACACATATTTGTTTCTTAACCTGGAAGTTCTAAAAAAGAAAACCAAGAAAATCTATTGGAATATGCATACATGTGTCTCTCTACCTACATAAACATACATATATATGTAAACATACACAAGAATTATGGATTTTTCTGCCCTGTTGGGCCTCCATCGATTCTTCTGTAAGCAAATGAGATGCAGAGGAAGACGGAAATACAGGCTGAAATAGACTTCAACTCAGGCATATAAACAAACCCCACATACAAGTTATCAAACAAAGAAACAAAAACACAAGGGAAGAAAGAAGGCTATTTGATTCACTGCCTGCCCAGTTTTCCCAAGGAACTCAAAGTCTGACTGCAAAGCAGCCTATGAACTGCCTCCACCACTAACCTAAACTGAAGCCAGGTGCCTGGCTCTGCAGGTGGAGGGGCAGCCCTCCACACCAGGTTCTCAGTGGGTACACCAAATCTAGGCTCACAATGATTCCCCTGGGACTACTCTCTGCCTCTGTTCAGCGCACCAGGCAGTGCCTTCTTTCTCTTCACCACCAGATGGAGATCCTTGGTCTGTCTCCTCCTTGAGTTGCACTTATCAGGGAGGCTGGACATTCCACAGTTCTAAACCCTCTTCCCCTTGCAGCTCCTGGCACCCCAGGGAGAATTACACACTTCTGTCAGTTCTGTTGTGAGCTACAGCAGTGGCCACACTGAGCTTGATGTAGTTTCCTTCTTCCTTGAGCTCCTTCCAGAGTCCTGCTTCTTACCATTTCCACCAGCACACTCCAGAGCAGAGACCCATGTAGCTACTGAACCTCAGTGAGGACAACTGTAGTAGCTGACAACAGGTGGGCCACAGCATAGTGTTGGCTAGAAGAGCTCTACTTTAGGATACAGGTTGCTCCACATGTTCTACAGAGCCCCAAAGTGCAAGAAACCAAGGAGATATAATTTTAGAAGCACTATGTCCAGGACAGTTATAGATTTAGGGAGCAGCATCCCCTTTAATGTCTAGCCTCCTGTAAGGGTATTCCTGCAGATAACCTGATTCCTACTGGTTTATACCTTCTCCATGAAGTTCAAGAAAATAAAAGGGACATGGAAATGCCTGGGTGCCCTTTTCATTCAACCCAGGAGCCCTTCAACTACACCCCATCCACTAGACAAATAAAATCTGATTTCCCCTTGTTCTCATTTGCCATAAAAATAAGAAAGGCCTCCCACATATGTGACCCAGAGAACAGTTATATTCTAGAAAGTAGCCCTACATATCTTAAACCCCAGCAAAGTATGTTCTTTAACAGTACTGTGTTTAGCAATAAAAAGCATATGGTATTTTCTAAGTCCAAATTTCGTAGAGCCCCTCCCCCCCACATACACACATTTGAGAGTCATATGAGCCATTGGACCAACATAAAGGAGCAAAGGCTTGCCATTGCCCTGGGCTTAACCAGCTGGGTACACTTGATATTCCAATTTAAGGTAAACAGGGAGGTGCCTATAAACAGGACATGCAGAACTCTTTCCATGATCTACCTTATACTTCAGCAAACCACCAACCCACCTAATTCCTGCCCCCATCCTTCCTCACCTATTCAGGCCATTTACCCTGCCTCCTCCAGTTATACTTCTTTTGCCTCAGACCCAATTTTCTCAGGTTATGTAGTCAACGACCTCTGAATACTTGCTCAGATGATCCAATTCTGAATCTTAAAGTGACCACTCTTACAAAAGGCATAGATTTTGGGTTTCTCTTCACTGTGCACCTCATGCTTACAAAAGGAGAACACCAGATCTAGTGATAGGCATACAGCTTTTCAACTCCCCTCCATCCTCCAGACTGAGAGGAGCCTATTGCTGCCCACAACCCACTATGCATTTATAATTTATTTTACTCAATTTGTGAAGCTGTGTCATTCATCATGGTTTCATCTTCATGCTGAGTCACAGGATTGTTTAAAATATCAAAGTCATGGTTGGTTGTACAATCCTTTGAAATTTCAGGAACGCTACAGGCAGAATTAAAATTCCACCAACAGTACTGGAAGTCTGTTTATAACACACTCCTCTTCCCCTGACAGTAAGGCAAAGTCCTATATTGACCTAATCTAGAAGGAGAAGATTCCAGAACCCTTAGGGGAAAAGTGCAGATGGGAAGGCAGGCCACAAAGATACAGAAAATCAGGCTTCCCCAACCTCTGGACTCTTTGGGGTCCAGTGTACAGAGAGGCCTTTAACCTACAGTGCTCAAAATCCTAACCTAGTATTGTTTTGTTGCCCATAATACCAGAAATTCCTGTTTCCACCAGGCCCTACTACTATAAATTTCTATTCTGATGCTAGTTTTGAGTGTTTTGGAACAACTGCAGGTAATGAAATACTAACCACATCTATACGTTGTGGTAATGTATGTCTCTGTTGGTAAGGCAGGAGACAACAGAAAATGAGGAAGAAAATTCTTTTCAGGTCACCAAAACCACGCAGGGCCACTCCTTCAATACTAATTTCTGGGAGAAGCCAATCTGACCACCCAGTGTAAAAGGAGATATACTCATGGAACTGCCCCCGTTTTATTTTCTTTCCTCGTTTTTCATTGTCTGAAATTAAATAGATTATTTGCTTATTGTTTGACTCTACCACTAGAATGAATAGTCAGTCCCTGAGAATGGGGTCCTGCGTCCTTCGTGCCTCAGGTCTCCAGGCCCTGCTACATAACAGGGTGCCCAGCAAATAGATGCTTTATGAAGGAATGTATTATGTGCAAGGTGGATGGTGCCCTTAGAAGGGATTCCAGGCTATCAAGCTTTCTCCTTCTCTCACTCCAGCCCTGACCCCCACGGGGTAAAAACAACAGAAGAAACTTCGGGCCAAGGAGCCTCATAGCACAGACAACATCGCTGGAAGGGTAATTCCATAAAGCGCTAATACGCATGCTCAGATGGACTGAGCTCGTCCATCTCAGCATTACCCCTCCAGATGACCTTCAGGGCACAGGACTAAGATCATCCCTATTCTTACTCTATTACTCGCAATAAAGTCTACTACCACGGGGAACAAATCCAACTGCTCACAAAATAAGATAAGGACGCAGGGCTGGAGATGTGGCTCAAGCGGTAGCGCGCTCGCCTGGCATGCGTGCGGCCCAGGTTCGATCCTCAGCACCACATACAAAGATGTTGTGTCCGCCGAGAACTAAAATAAATAAATATTTAAAAATTTTCTCTCACTCTCTTTAAAAATTTAAAAATAAAAAAAAAAAATAAGATAAGGACGCGCATTCCGAGGAGCAAGCCAACTGCAGAACAGCACTGATAAGACACGTCATCACTGCCAAACAGCCCAGACCCTCCCGCAGCCCGGAATCATCGCCCTTGAAAAGGCGGAACTTCCTGTTCCGTTGCTATGGCTTCCGGGTCGGTCTTCACGAGACCCCTCCCGCGGTAGCAAATAGACTTCCGGGCTCCTCCACCCGCTACATGGAGGGGCACCAGGTCCAAGAACAGTTGCTTGATCCTTCCGATTTATTTTGTCTCTGTCCTGCT
The DNA here is from genome assembly GCF_048772815.1 of Callospermophilus lateralis. Classification (NCBI taxonomy): domain Eukaryota; kingdom Metazoa; phylum Chordata; class Mammalia; order Rodentia; family Sciuridae; genus Callospermophilus; species Callospermophilus lateralis. The sequence goes on from NC_135325.1 coordinate 47,607,109, forward strand.
TTGGGCTACTCGGGGTCCAAAGAATAGATATCAGGCGTAAAGGGAACGTCATCGCAGTCTTTTTTCTTCCTTCTCTGAAACTTTGGACGGTAGAGGGCAGTAAGAGACCACAGATGGGTGCCGCTCCTTTCCTACCCCGCCCTTTGTGTTTGAAAGAAAATGTATTCCTGCTTTAAAAGTTCCTTTTCCAACATGGCTCAAGTTTTCTAACTCAGGCTCCCAATTCCACCCGCCCCCCCCGCGCCTTTTTTTTTTTTTTTCTTTTTTAACTTCAATCTCTACCAATGTGACGGACATGTTGTCAGATCAGGCGAGTTGGGCAGCGACCAAAGGAGGCAGTTTTAAAAGGGCCGCTGAAGGAGGCTTAATTGAGATATCACTCCCGGGCCTAATTCGATCAGACAGACTGAGTGGACAGGAGAACGGTATGAGGAGAAACCGCGGGAAACGGACTGGACTTTTATGGGGCTTACAGAAGGAAGGGAAGGGCTTGGGACAAGAAAAGGTGTTTTTAGTGTTCCTTGTACCAATGGAGTTGGTCAGGGGAGTTGGCTGAACTCAAGGATTGGTCAGGGGTTCCTGCTGATTGACAGGCGTTAGTCAGGTGATCTATCTGATTGACAGGCGTTTCTGCCTGTGCCTGATTGATGTTCCTTTACCCGGAAGGCTGCTTTCTTCTAAGTCGCCACCACTGGCCTATCACATGTGACAGTAAAATATATATTTACAGTGAGTTTTTCTGATACACAAACCTGCTTATGATTTCTCACATATGCAACTTTTTTTTAACCATAATGCCAAATCTTCCGCAAAGGCTTATTTTAATTGTTTTTATAATGTTGTTCATTAAATGATTCTCATGATGCTGAATGTATGTTGAACACGCAAATCAGAAGGCTAATTCCAGGACTGAGGTTGTGGTTCTGGTGTAGAGCGCTTGCGCAGCACGTGCGGGCACCCTGGGTTTGATCCTCAGCACCACATTAAAAAAATAAATTAAATAAAGGTATTTGTCCATCTATATGTTAAAAAAAAATTTAAAGGCAAATTCCTCCCCAAGTCATAAGACAGGGCTGATCACAAATACTTTAGTGTATGTATTGCCTTTAACACACAGGTAGCATAACTATTGAGCATTATTTGCATTTATAGTTGGAATTCTTGCCAATATCTCCACTTAGAGAGTCACATCCCTAAGGGGCCTGCCTTAACAGTTCACGAATAATCTGGATTATTGGCAAATGGGCAAGATATGTTGAAAACAGGTTGTGAAATAATGAAACAAACAAAATAGCTTTATGCTCATAGAATTTTATTAGCATTTCTTATAATGGAGAACTATAGGAAAATGCCTTGAAATGAGAACATTGGTAAATACCTCAGTATATGGCCATGTGGACAGGATACAATGATATACCATATCATGAGGTCTACTGACAAAGAGTCCTTGACCACACTTTCCTCCAGGTTCTCTGAGCCCTTTTATATTTTATATTAGGCCTGCAATTTAGACTGCCTATGGCATGAATCATGATAATAAGTTTGGGGAGAATTCCCCTCTGGAGAGCAACATGTGCCTTGCTCTGAGTTACTCCACTATGTGTAGAACTATAATTTGTGTTTTCAGGCTGTGCCTAACCCTGAGTTACTCCATTTTGTAAAGCAGTAGTTTGACACAAATTACTCCATTTTGAGGACAAATGACAAAGTAGAATGACTCTACACCTTGTTTTTTGTTTATCTTTTTTTTTTTTAGTTGGACACAATACATTTATTTTATTTGTTTATTTTTATGTGGTGCTAAGGATGGAACCCAAGGCCTCACATGTGCTAGGCAAGCACTCTACCACTGAGCCACAACCCCAGCCCTACACCTTGTTTATACAAGTGAAAAACTACCATTTGTCCAGCACAACCATAGGGTAGAAATCAAAAAATAACTTCTTCATGCCAACTAATGAAACTAAATCCCCGAAGCACCTGGACACCTGGACATTCCAAATCATACAGAAACACCACAGAGGAGCTAAATGGAAACTGGCTACAACAAAGTTCTGAGTTTTATAGGATTTAGCAGGGCCACATCAAGGGAGGAGTTTGTCAGATATTTTTGGCAAGCAGGGGGACTTTGGCAGATAAGGGAAATTGCGAAAGGTCACTGTCCTCATTCCACCCCCCACCCCCAGCCCCACCCTGGGTTGTAAGTTTCCACCTCCTTCACTTCCTTTTAATAATTTTCCATGGGCAAACAACATTCACTGTGGTTGTTGGGTATAAATTCCATTCTGACTTTCCCATATAAAGGGTTGTCCCTCTCCTCTATTGCAATGCAGTTATGAAATTGACTCCCCACATAATGATGCAGGTGATGAGATTCAATCGGGATTCAGGTCCCATTTCTCCAGAATGTTGAAGGTTGAACATCCGAGAAATGCCAAGGCAAGTGTGGAAAGCAAATGTTATTTAAAGGACAGAGATAGACTTCTTCTCCTCAGAAAAAAGGGCCCCAGAGCTGGATGACCTAGGAAGTAGGAGGTGTCCTGCCCCTTTTATACATTTTAGAATTCCTTTTTCTGGTGTTCTTTCCTCCCCATCCTGCCTACTTGACTGGTGACCAAAAAGGTGGGCCGAAGATGGAGGGATCTGAGGGCAGTACCCCAGGGGTACAGGCAGGAAAGGAGCAGCCCAGGGGTTATACATTCATTAACAACTCCTAATAGGGAGAAACAGTTTCCTGGAGGCTGGTACCCTTGACAACAGGGGTAGAGGGGGAAGGGCTCTGGAGGCACCAGCATTTTATTTCCTTTTCTTTCCAAGTAGCCTCCATCTTCACCTATCTGACTCAATCATTTATTACCTACATTGTCTGTCTTTTTCAAACACCCCCACATCAGTAATAGCATTAAAAAAATACTTTATTTTCATTGAAAGATAAAAATTGTATATATCTATAGCGTACAAGGTGATGTTTTGCGTGTATGTATACATTGAAGAATGATGAAATCATACTAATTGACATATGTGCCACTTCATGTACTTATATTTTTATTATTATATATTTTATTATTGTGTATATGTGGTGATGAGAAAGATTTCTCTGCTTGGGTAAGATTTAATCTGGCTTCTGAACCTTCTCCCTAGACACCAACCCCAGCCCTTGGATTACTCTTCATTTTTGATCTGGACCTTCTTTCATCATTCCCTAAGTAGTGTCCAATCATTCTGCCTATCTACAGCAAGAACATTGTTAGATCAGTTAAATTGCAATTCCCCCTTCTTTCTGATCTTTCTATTAGCAAGTTTTCCTCCCATGACCCTGCTTCTTGGCTATAAGTCTCCATTGAGTTCTTTATCCAGAATCAAATCTAAAGTGTCAAGATCCCTGTTACTATAATTATGGTTATGCTGCCAGTTTTTAAAAGGCAATATATGAAATTTGCTAGTGGTCAATTCTGCATAATGTGTTGAAGTGAAATTTACTTTTATGTTTTCTAGTTTGTCAACACTTTAAAAACACAGTATCATGAGATTCATTTAATGAACAAAACCAGAAACAGTGAAAAATAAGCCATTGCAGGAAACATGACACTAAGGCTTCAGAAAATGCACATGTAGGGTGGGGATATAGCTCAATTAGTAGAGTGTTTGCCTTGCAAGCACAAGGCCATGAGTTGGATCCCCAGCACCTTAAAAAAAGAAAGAAAGAAAAAAGCACATGTGAGAAAGAACAATCAGGCTTGTAATCAAAGACACATTAAAGATATATATATATATATATATATATATATATATATATATATATATATATATATATATTGTTTTTGTTTTTGTCACTCCTCTACCCTTCAGATTGACAAAGAAATAGTCATTTGAAAATGGAATTTAAGAGAAGGAATTTCTGACAGAAAAGCGCTTTTTTTGCAAACGCAAAAGGCGGGGGAGGAGAGGAGCGGCCACTATCTGTAGTCTCTTACTGCCACCATGTGGCCAAAGTTTCACTGGCTGAAGGGAAAAAGTCCGAGATGACGTTCCCTTTCCGCCCGATATCTGCTGTTTAGATTCAGAGTTGCCTATTGAGGAACCAGCACAATAAAACTTAAAGGATAAATGAACAGAACTCCGACCACGTAACCAGTGGCGGAACCGGGGAGTCCATTTGCAATTGCGGGCGCCATTTCCTGAAGCTGTAGCAAAAGTCACAGGAAGTTCCCACTCTTCCTGCACTGCGGTTCCGGGGAACGCGAAGTTGGCGGCTGCTGGAATGTATGGATGAATTTTATCCGGGCTGTGCGGATTTCGTCCGGCTCTTCCGAGCTGCTGTCCGACCTTATCTCGTGAACATTTTCTTATGGTCTCCGCGGTAGCGGACTTAACTTCGAGGAACCAGACCGAGGAGGGGGAAGACCTCAGGAGTAAAGCAGTGACCTAAATGTTCGCAGACGTCTCTCTCCTAGGCAAACTTTAGCCATTTGGTGGCAGTATGGTTCCACACAGTAGTGAAGCTCCGCTCTCCGCCCCGCCCACCCCCCGCCCTTTGTGTTTCGAAAAAATGGCACTCTTCATTCAATACTTCTATAAGGAAAATATAGTTTTTCTGTGTTTGGCCCACTTTAATTTCAATCTGTGCTAATCTGAGGAATAAAAAGACTTGACAGAAAAAATGTATATATGTGTGTATATACATATATATATATTATGTGAGTTTCTTTGATTACAAGCCTTCTTGTACATTCTCACATGTGGTTTTTTTTCTTTTTTTTTAAGAGAGAGTGGGGGAGGGAGAAAGAGAGAGAGAATTTTTTTTAATATTTATTTTTTAGTTCTCGGCAGACACAACATCTTTGTTTGTATGTGGTGCTGAGGATCGAACCCGGGCCGCACGCATGGCAGGCGAGCGCGCTACTGCTTGAGCCACATCCCCAGCCCATTTTTTTTTTTTTTTTTTTTTTTTTTTTTTTTTGTGGTGCTGGGGATTGAACCCAGGGCCTTGTGCCTACAAGGCAAGCATGCTACCAACTGAGCTCTATTCCCAGCCCTGCTGCAATGGTTTATTTTAACTGTTTCTTCTTTTGTTGTTCATTAAATGAATCTCATGATTTTGAGTCTGTGCTGAGAACTCAGAAAACAGATAAGAAGGTAAATTTCACCCCAACTCATTATGCAGGAGGGACCACTAGTACATTACTGTTTTGCCTTTTAGGATCTTGGAGCATAACCATTGATATTAGTTGCATTGGTGGATGGAATTCTTGCTAGATCTTCAGGTGCCTATTGATACACATTCCACTGAAAGTCACAGTCCTAAGGGTTTAACTTAACACTCAATTCACTGCTAGTCTGGGATGCTGGCAAGGGGTTAAGACTTGTTGAAAACAAGTTGTGAAATTGATACTAAAACAAAACTTTATACTTAGAGATATTTTTATTATTCTTTCTTAAAATGGAGAACTATAGGAAAATGCTATGCAATGAGATAATTGGTCAATAACTTGTTAGAAGTTCCTGCCCAAGTATCATCTCTCAGTTCTGGATTGACAGGCTTCATTAGCTAACAAACTAAGGGCAACTCTTGGTCATCTTGGTGGGTCTGACAGGTCCTAATGTTAGGTATCAGGAAGAAACAATCAGTGGGAATGTGGAGTTTAAAGAGTTGGTTAATTCTATAAAATGAGTCTACCTACTAACTCTGAGCATGTGTTTCTTTAAAGCAGCACACACCCGGCCTTTCTGACCCAGCCATGGATTAAAAAGATCACCATACATAGTACAACCCTTGACTAAAGAGCTTATTTCTGGGGTTGTTCTTCCCTTTCAAGGTTGACAGAGACATATGTCCAAAAACAAATCCATTGATTAAAAACAAGAACAAACAAACAAAAAAACCCATGTTACCCTCATCTGGGCTGGCCCCAGATGAAAGGGGGCATTTGTGACCTTTACACAAAAATAACCAAGAGTTGTCTTTTGATAGAAACATGTGCAGTAGGGATTAAAAATCTGATACAATCCTACCCTTAGTCAAAAGTTAAGAGGTAGTACCTGGGAGAGATTCTCCAGAACCACCCTACTCCTACCCAATAAAACTGAGCTCATAAACAAGTGAGCCCTTATTCTCCTCTCTAAGAGGACCCACTGTCTCCCTTGAGAGTACTTTCCCCTTCTTCTCTTCTAATAAATTTAGCTTTACTTTTACTAAATACTTGTGTCTTATTTTAAATCCTCTAATGTAAAGATACAAGAGCAGACAAGGCAATCTCCAGTAAAGATCTTATATCTGGTATCCTTTCATCTTAGTTATCAATAATTGGAACTGGTTTTACAGAATTTATGTTCAGTGGGCTCTGGTCTTAATCATCCTGTTTTCCTAGGTCTGGGAACCTCTGATCTATGTTGTTTGTGTAGGATCTTAAGATGTCTTTAACAATTAGGCCCTTCTAAGCACACATACATTTTTCTCTTCTGAATTTATCTTTTTTCTGTTGTAAGAGGAATTGTTTATAGAACTGAGATCAGGCAAGGATCCTGAAATAACTGAGGCAGAGCTGTTCATTAACTGATCTGTACTGAACTAAGTATTTTCTTAAACTCCTGACCCCTCTGCTCATGTCTAACTCCTACCTACCATGCCCCTGGTTTGAGACTGAAGACTGAAATTACGAAAGTGGATGTTGAGGACAACTCTTATACTCTTATACCCTTCTTGTCTTGAAAAAAGATTTATTTTTCCTGAAGATATTTCTGATCAATTATCCTGTAGTTGTGTTTTTATTGCTACTCATTACTGGGATATATCTGTCTCAGTTGTTGGTCTCATCTGGTCCCACATTGGAAGGGAAGTAACTGATGACTGGTGTCCAAAACCATTTTAGCCACATTTGAGCAACCAAGGAAGTTAAGAAGAAATGGCTCTTGGGAGCTCATTGTCAGTTGTTTTTGTTGTTGTTTTGTGGTGCTGGGGACTGAACACAGGGCCCATTGTCAGTTTTAATCTTATCTGCTTTATAGGTGATATCTAGCATCTCGAAACATTGGCCCAACTGAGGTTGTGGCAGTAGAGCACTTGCCTAGCACATATAAGGCCCCGAGTTCAATCCTCAACACTACATAAAAATAAATAAATAAAATAAAGATATTGTGTCCAACTACAACTAAAAAATAAACATAAAAAAAAAAACATTAGCCCAGACCATTTTGTTAGATATGCTAAGGTACTTCTATAGAATTTAGCAAAAACATTTACTTTGTATAATAGTTTTAAACCAAGAAACAATTTTATAGTAATATAAAGTTTGTCAATGATATCTATAGAAAAACTAACTTGTTTAAAAAAAATAGGTCAATCCTTATCAGGGAGATTTATTTAAGAGTACTTGTTACAGTCTTTTCCATGAATCTATTTTTATAACAGTTTGGCAAGATAATTGCTAAAAAAAAAAAGTTGATAATTAAGTTACTTGTATGTTATACAGAATTGTAAGGTGATATTCATGTCTGACAACATTAGACTAGGAACATCAGACTTTTATAAGTTTTATGAAGGCTTTAGAATATTTATGTCAATACTATATATTATATATCATTATAAATAGTAGTTGTTTATTTATGTAAAGTTAGAAAACAAATTTGACCATAGTTTTAAAGTTATCATTTAAAGGATTTTAAAACATGGGACTGGGGTTGTGGCTCAGTAGTTAGAGCTCTCACCTAGCATGTGTGAGTCACTGGGTTTAATCCTCAGCACCACATAAAGAAATAAATAAACAAAATAAAGGTATTGTGTCCATCTACATCTAAAAAAATAAATACTATTTTTTTAAAAAGGGATTTTAAAACAAATAGATTGTTAAACAAAAGTAGCTTTTAGAGATTCAGATTTTCTAGGAAATTAAAACATTTTAGAAATTAAAATCTAATAAATATACGGGGTAAAAATGGGAGTTCATATCCCACTTGAATCAAAGTGTGAAATATGATATATCAAGAACTATGTAATGTTTTGAACAACCAACAATAAAAATTAATTTAAAAAAAACTAATAAAGACACTAGAAAACTCCCCCAATATTAGCTTAATGAGATGTAAAACCTTTGTTTCCTAGGTCAGTTTTTCTAATACCAACACCAGATGAATATCTTAAGAAAATTTCTTTCGGACATAGAGAATTAGATTTTAGTCATATTTTGCTACTTAGTTTTTGACTTTAGGAAGAAACTCTTTAAGTAACTTTTTAAAAAAATGTAGCCAACTAACTATATACCATATAAAATTTTTGCAAGCTTTACCCTCTAGACTTTTGCAACTTATTCAGACCCTATACAACTTGTTTTTACCTTCTGATTTTGTCCTTATCTTTTTTTCCCATTTTGGGACAATGGAGCCATTTTACTATAGGACAAAATATTACTTTACCATACAAGATGCTTCCCTATCCAAGAACATATCCTCATACTCATAATATTTGTGAGGCGGGATGTGGGGTACACACTGGCACCTCCTGGAGTGTGACAGCCCAGGGAGGCACTGTTATTTTTCTTTTTTTGGTACCAAGGATTGAACTCAGGGGTACATGACCACTGAGCCACAAACCCAGCCCTATTTTATATTTTATATAGAGACAGGGTCTCATTGAGTTGATTAGCACCTTGCTTTTTTTTTTTTTAAGTTGTTGATGATCCTTTTATTTATTTATATGTGGTGCTATGAATTGAACTCAGTGCCTCATGCATGCTAGGCAAGCGCTCCACCACTGAGCCCAGCACCTTGCTTTTGCTGAGGCTGGCTTTGAACTCCTGATGCTCCTGCCTCAGCCTCCAGAGCTGCTGGGATTAGAGGTGTGGGCCATTGGGCCTGACTCATATTCATAGTTTTTAAATCTTTCTTTTTCCTACTATTAGTTCATTTTGCCTTAACTTTTTTTTGAGCTTACATTTTTAAACAATCTTTACTGTCAGTGTGCTTAAAATTCAGTATCCATGACTTGTGGGGTTTTCTTTGACAAAAAAAAAAAAAATCTGAATTTAGACAAATTACTCTTAGTAATCTTGCTTTTCAGTGAAGAGTCAAAAAGAATCTTAATTATATCAACAATTTATGAATCACACTTAATAGACCCAAATATGTTATCTTTCTGTAAATTTTAAGAAGCCAAGAATACTTGAATTTATATTTAACAATTAACTTGTTTTAAAATGTCTTAGATGTTTTATTTCTATCATATAACTTTTAGACATGAAATTATATGAAGAGGCTTTTTTTGTTGTTTGTTTGTGTTGGTATCGGGGATTGAACCCAGGAGCACTTTACCACTAAACAACACCCCCAGCCCTTTTTATTTTTTATTTTGAGACAGGGTCTCATTAAGTCACTTAGGATCTTGCTAAATTACTGAGACTGACTTCAAACTTGCAATCCTCCTGCCTTAGCCTCCTGAGTTGATTAGAATTTCAGACATGTGCCACCATACCTAGCATGAAGAGCATTCTCAAAACATTTCTCTTATTTGAATTTACCTAATTTATTTTAACAGTAATTTGTAAATTGCCTATGAAAATCAAGATATCAGACAAGCGTAGTTCATTTTTGAGAGGGTGGAGGTAACCAAGGATTGAACCCAGGAGTGCCTTACCACTAAGCCACATTCTCAGTCCTTTTTTTAAAAAATATTTTTTAGTTGTAGATGGACCAATAACTTTATTTTATTTATTTATTTTTTTATATGTGGTGCTGAGGATCGAACCCAGGGCCCCACATGTGCTCTACTACTGAGCCACAACCCCAGCCACTCCCCAGTCTTTTTATTTTTTATTTTTGAGACAGGGTCTTGCTAAGTTGCTGAGAGTCTTGCTAAATTGCTGAGGCTGGCTTTGAACTTGCAATTCTTCTGTTTTCAGCCTCCTGAGTCACTGGTGTTAAAAGCATGCATCACTGCATATGGCACATAGTTAAAAATTTAAGCCTTTTTTTTTTTTTTTTTTGTCAAAGAAAACCCCACAAGTCATGGATACTGAATTTTAAGCACATTGACAGAAACAAACCCAATACTGATTGGCAAGCTATGTGGAAAAAATGTGTGGGTTAATCATTGTATTTTTTATTAGTGCAATATAGTTATATATAATATTTGGATTCATTTTGACATAATCATACAAACATGGAATATAATTACTCCAATTCAGTTCCTAGTACTTCCCCTTTCACTCCCCTCCTCCCTCCCCCATTCCCTTTCCTCTAGTCTACTGGTCTTCATTCTATTTATTTGTAGTGTTTTTAAAATTAGTGCTTTATAGACATATGTAAAGGTAAAATTCATTGTAGCATATTCAAAAATATACATAGTTTTGTCAGTTTCATTCCGCCATTCCTCCCTTTTGCCACCCCTCTTCTCTCTCCCTCACTTTCCTCAACTCCACTGGTCTCTCTTCTGTTTTCATGAGATTCTGCCCCACCCCCTCATATTAGTATAGCTTTTCCCCCTTTCCCCTCATTTTGGTTTACCTCCTACATGAGAGAGAAAACATTTGATACTTGACTTTCTGAGTCTGACTTATTTCTCCTAGCATGATGCTCTCCATTTCCATCCATTTACCAGAAAATGCCATAATTTCATTCTTTTTTTTTTAATTTAGGGGTACTGGTGATTGAACTCAGGGTCACTCTACCACTGAGCCACATTCTCAGCCCTATTTTGTATTTTATTTAGAGACAGGGTATCACTGAGTTGCTTAGCACCTCTCTTTTGCTGAAGCTGGCTTTGAACTCATGATCCTCCTGCCTCAGCCTCCCAAACCACTGGGGTTACAGGAGTGCATGCATCACTGCACCAGGCTCATATTCTCTTTATCCATTCATCCATGTGTCAAAAGGTACTTGGGTGGTTCTATAACTTAGTATTGCAAATCATGCTGCTATACACATTGATGTGGCTGTATCACTATAATATGGTGATTTTAAGTTCTTTTGGATAAATACCAAGTTGTTGGATAGCTGGATCATAAGGTGGTGACTATATTTTTTATATTTCTTTCTTTTTTCTTTTCTTTTCTCTCCTCCCCCTCCTCCTCCTCCTTCTTTTTTTTTTTTTTTTTTTTTTTTTTTTTTTGGAATATCTGTACTGCTTTCCAGAGTTGTTGTACAAATTTTCAGTCCCACCAACAATGTATTAGTGTAGTTTGCCCCCCATTATCTTCACCAGAATATATTATTATTTGTATTCTTGATAATTGGTATTCTGACTGGAATGAGGTGAAATCTCAATGTAGTTTTGATTTGCATTTCCCTGATTTCTGGGAATGTTGAATTTTTTTCATATATTTGTTGTCCCTTTGTATTTCCTCTTTTCAGAAGTGTCTGTTTTGTTCTTCTGTCCATTTATTGATTGGGTTATTTGTTGTTGTTGTTGTTGGGGGGGGCAGAGTTTTGAGTCTTTATATATTCTGGGTATTAATCCCTTGTCTGAGGAGAAGGTGACCAAGATCTCCTCTTAATTTGTAGCCACTCTCTTCAAGTTCTTTTTCCTTTGCAGTGAAGAAGCTTTAATTTGATACCATTCAACTTATTCTTGGCTTTATTTGTTGTGCTTTAGGTATCTTATTAAGAAAGTTGGTGAAAGGAAAGTGACAAAGCAAGAGACGGGTGAGAAATGAAGGACGGAGACCAGGCAGAGATCCACACAAAGGTTTTGATTTGTCAACGCTGACAAATAAAGCCCATCCCTCTATAGAGTGGGCTTTTTTTTGTGTGTGTTTTTTTAATATTTTTTAATTGGACACAATATCTTTATTTATCTTTAAGTGGTGCTGTGGATCGAAAGGGCCTTGCACATGCTAGGGGAGCATTCTACCTCTTAGCCACAACCCCAGCCCCAGGTGTTGGGCATTTGTGGAGTGGGTGTTTGGAGTCTAGATGTGGCGCTGTGGGATACGCTGGGGTGCTTGTGTCAGAGGGCCGCGGAATAGCATGGGATTGGCTTAGGTCGATGGTACCATGGGGCTTTCCAGCTTCAAGGGGTTGTGTCCTTCTGGGATTGGCTTAGAGTTATGGTACCATGGGGGTAGGTCACTAATGGGGGTGGGGAGTTCTGATAAGAGGAAGTACAGGAAAGCAAAACTTATCTCATAAGATGGCGGTTAACATTTAAGATGGCTGTTTAGATGTTAAATCCAGACCCTATAGTTAGTGCCTATGCCAATATGGTAGAGTGTTGAGCCTATGTTTTCTTCTAGCAGTTGCAAAGTTTCTGATATAATGCTTAGATGTTTGATTCACTTTGAGTTGACTTTTATGCAGGGTAAGAGATAGGGATCTCTTCTATATATAGATGTACAGTTTTCATTCTTCTATATATGGATATACAGTATTCCCAGCAGCATTTGTTAAAAAGCCTACATTTTCTCCAATGTATGTTCTTGGCACCTTTGTTGACTATCAGATGACTGGATTTGTCTTTGGGACTTTGATTCTATTCCATTGATTTTCATGTCTGTTTTGGTGCCAATACCATGATATGGTTTTTGTTTTGGGGGGAGGATGGGGGGGTACCAGGGATTGAATTCAGGGGCACTCGACCACTGAGCCACATCCTATTTGTATTTTATTTAGAGACAGGGTCTCACAGAGTTGCTTAGGGACTGGCTTATGCTGAGGCTGGCTTTGAACTTGTGATCCTCCTGTCTCAACCTACCGAGCCACTGGGGTTATAGGCATGAGCCACTTCACCAGAATCTTGCTGTTTTTGTCAGTATAGCTCTGTAGTATAATTTGATATCTAGTATTGAATCTAAGTCTTTGTCTTGGTCATCGTGTCTTCCTGGCTGCTGAGCCATGCAGCCATCCCACTAATCCCTATTGAGAAGTGGTAGCAGGACAGGCAATGCTAGAGAATGAGTGAGAGTATGGGCCTTGGCAGTGTGAAGCCCCCCATGCTATTGTGGGCCTGAGGCCTGGCATGCCCTGTTGCCATCAGCAAGGCATACCAGGCTGGGCCTGATGAGCAGCACAAAAACAGAAGTGGGAGAAGACCTGAATGGATATTGCAGAGCTAACCAATACTTTCTAAAACCTAATTGATATAAATTTGGACAAATAGCGTTGACCCAAAAGCTGTATAAAAGCTCCAGACTAGCACACTCAAGTGGCAACCTGCTATTGGGGCCCTTCTTGCTCTATAAGAATTCTGTTTCTTTTCTTTACACTTGAATAAATTTTATTCCTTTCACTCTTGCCTTTCATAATTTTCTGTAAATTTCATTCTTTGGATTTGTGAGACAAGAACCCAGAAAAAAATTTGTCAGTGAGCTGCTAGAGTCTGCTGTGACACTGGAGGCATAGCCAGACATTAAGAGATGCAATATGCCATTAAGAGCTCCAACACACCACTCAGTAGTAGTGGAGAAGAATCTGGATTTGCTGGCTGCAACCTATCAAAGCTGATACTGGCAGGCTTCTCCTGACTTCATTAGCTGCTAATATTAAAAATGAGCTTTTTCAGGGCTGAGGATATAGCTCAGTTGGTAGAGTGCTTGCCTCACATGCACAAGGCTCTGGGTTCCATCCCCAGCACCAAAAAAAAAAAAAAAAAATGGGCTTTTTCAGCTGCATATGTTTACAGCTTATGCAGACCTACTAACCTACTGACTGGGATCACTTGTTGAAGTGTTATAGACTGGGGTAGTTTGTTTTCTTGCCTTTTCATACTGCTTGTATGTCTACCCATCTGCTGGGATGACTATCACTTCTACTTAATGCAAGAACTATTTAGTGACCTTCTTTCTCTTAACTGCCCCTGGCTGTATGAATATCCACGTATTGATAATTTCACTCACCATGTGTCCTCTACTGTTTCCAGTATCAGCACCATTTTGAGAGAAGACGATACTAGAACAATCACTTGAGAGCAAAGCCGCATACTAATCAACTTTAGGAAAAACAAAAACTTGTTGAAAATGCTCTCCACAGTTCCTCTAATCCAGGTACAAAATTGTTATTAAATATATTGAGAAATTAGTTATTAATGATATTAAAATTACTATTATATAGGGCTGAAAAGAGGAAGTGAGAAAAATCTGGCAAAGGGACAACAAGAAAGAAAGAATAATACAAACCGAAAGAGATGGATGGGGGATTTGAGGCAAGAGGGAAAAGAGGAGCTAAGAGGAACAAGTATAAACCTGTTCTAGAAAAGCAAAGAATGATTCCAGTTAATGCTTTAAACATTAGAAGAAATCCACTCATGTGGGTTAAGGTCACAACATTGAATTCTAGGGGGAAAGAGTAAGACATGTAACATCAAGATTGACATTAGAGGTATTTAAAGTAATCCATGCCAAGGTGGAGACAATTCTTATTGAGTCTTTCTGGTTTGGATTTCATCAGTATTTGGAACCTTTAGAAGATGTCTATCTCTCTTCAGCTTTAGATCCCCCATAGAGTTTGTAGGGTCCCAGAAGCTATTTTTCTAGTTGCTATGGATTACTGACCAGCTTGTTTTTTGTTGTTGTTGTTATTCTGGGGGATTGAACACAAGGCCTCATGCATGCTAGGCAAGCACTCTACCAAGTGAGCTATATCGACAGCCCAGGCCAGCTTGTTCTTTTTGGTCATCCCATGGGCCTGAGCCTGCATGCTTGGAGTGAGCTCTGTTGTTTCTGTTGGCTGTTTCCATGAGGTGTAGTAGCACAGGGTGCAGGGCTCAGGGCTTTCACTCTACTTCTGAATACTGCACCTGCTCCCCTCCTCAGGGTCTTCTTCAAAGTGACATAGAGTTTGTTGGCCATCTGCAAACATGGGAACTGTGATTGTGGGCTCTCTGTGGGTGGTCTGTGGTTCAGAAGCATTCCCTCTGACTGATGTAGATTGCAGGGTTATGTCCCTATGACTTTCTCTGAGCTCTCACTGCCCACAGCCATGAATCACAGGTGCCTGTTTCATTCTACTGTGATAAACTTGGAGTGGTTCTATCCAAGCACCTTACACCCATTTGCAACTTTGCAGGTCTGCAGGTGTAGGCTTTTGTGGGTTTTCTGTGGAACAAAAGCCTCTATCCTGGCTGGTGTAATTCACAGGGATTTTAATGGTCACTGTGATGGGGGGTGGGATGTCAACTGCTGTCTTTGCCTGAACTATGCTGAATGCTGTGTCAGGGCTAGCACTGTCCAGGAGTAATTAGCTCTCAGGTCTGCACCATCCAACTCCACTGTCTGAACAGAGTTTCAGTAACTTTCAGCTAGCAGCAATCCCTCTATAAATTCCTTCTCAACATATTATTGAGACATACCATTTCAGGGGTATTTTCTCTGGTTTTATTTGTTGCTATCTGGAGGAGATGCCTTAGATTACTTCTAGGGAGGCTGGCTACCTGTGGACTCTATAAAATGGCTGCCATTCCCCTCCACTCCCCCCAACCCCCACAGCTTTCAGTTCACAATTTGGGTTTAACTGCAGATGTCCTTCACTGTCATTGCCGTTCCTATCACATTTTAACTTGGTCTGCTTTTCTTTTCAGCTGTTTGTTGTTAAGGAAATGAGGTTATGGTGCTTTTCTTCTCCCTCTTTTTCTCTCATTTGACCCTCACCCCTCACCCCACTCTGGTCTAGGTTTAGAGTTAAGGATTCCTGTTCTTACTTTCTGCTCCAAATAACCGAACTTTAAGTCCCCCCAAGTCTCAAGCTGTTCAATATTGAGTTTTAGAGTGTTTACTCTGTCACCTACCTCTCTGGTTAGCTGTTTTTCACTGCTTCCTTTCTGAGCTGTGGAGGGGTCAAGGGTTGCTGCCTAAATCAGCTCTGCCATCTTCCACCCCTTTAGCTTTATTTTACCAGCAAATCTAAATTAACTTCTTTGCCAGAGATTTATGTATTTAAGTCACAAGAACTAAAAGACATTTGGCTTATGTCTTTTTAAACATATGAGCACTCAGTTACCTATAAGTCAATTTTGTACTAAGTAGACACAACATATGATTCCATGTACAGAAACATATATAAAAATATTTATTTTTTGTCCAAAAAAAACTTAATATTTTTTTTTGTCAAAAAAATCAAATTAGTGTCAGTTCAGATATTTCAGAAAACAAAGACTTTATAGCTTATTTAGTAGATATTAGATCCCCAAAGGTTGGGGATAAGAGAGTTACTGATGCTTATTAGACAGGGTTTCTGCAAGATTTAAAGCTTTTAGAAACCAAAACAGCCTGTCATAAAAATTTATTGTATAATGCAGGCATGGGAAGGCCTATACAGTTGGGGATATTCAGAGCAGGGTCTGCAACTAAGGGTGAACACTGAAAGCAAAGGTTCAGGTGGCCACTAGTCCTCCCTAGTGGCATGTCCATATCAACCACCACTACCCCTGTTTTTCTCCCTCTGTAGGACCCTCCAAAGGTCAAGATCTCTTCAGTTTTAGTTCCAACTGAATTTGAGAGTTAACCCTTATATAACTGGCTTATGAATAAAGATAGCAGAAAAAAAGAGAGACAGTAGGAGAGAAAGCCTTCTAGTTAGGAAAAAAAACAAATCAGAACAAAAATATATTAACTTAGGTGCATAGAACCAAAGGTGATTTCACCAGAAAAAAAACATGAGCTCAAAAAGTCAGAGAATTTTTTTTTGTCAAAAAATGAAATGGTGGGCTTGGGGTATAACTCAGTTGGTAGAATGCTTGCCTTGCATGCCCAAGGCCCTGGGTTCAATTCCCAGCACCACCAAAAAAAAAAAAAAAAAAAGAAAGAAAGAAAAGAAATGCTTGTAGTTATCCTAGTAAAAGAACACATGGAACATTTATATTAGACCAGAGTTCTCTTCTGAATCAAATTAATGTCAGTCCAGATATTTCAGAGTAAGAGTTCACAAGGTGGGGCATGGGGTCTGGCAAATTAGAGAGATCTCCAGCCATATGATACGAAGAATCCATTTACCCTAAGTTTTTACTATGAGCTTTTATGCCACAGGTGTCCTCTCAAATATACTCTGTGCTCCCCTCCCCACTTTTATTCAGAAAGGGGTTAAGATAAAAAGCCCCATGATCTGAGAATAAAGAAGTTAACAACAGGAGAAAATGTTTTTAGATCTTTGTCAAGGGTGAGAGATATCCAAATTATACTTTCAAGCATAGTGAAACAAATTAGCATCATAAATTTGTCTTACAATGGCTTCAATTTTAAAAGAGACACACTTTTTTCCTTGGTCTTATGGGAGTTAATATACAGATGTGTGCATTCTAGGTAAGCTCTAATCAAGATAACTAACCCTCAATGATAGATTATTTTGGTATCTGCAGTGGAAGAAAAAAAGGAAAAAGAAATAAAATAGAAAGACAGAAAGCTATAGACTTCTGCAATTAATTCTATAATTTTAGTATAAAAGAAAAGGGGAAAATTGTCTAACATGGTCAAGAGAGCCACCATCTAATTTACACCTCTTATGGTCCTGTAGGGAAAAGAAGGCCTGGACACAAGAGACCTCTGTCCATTTCCCCCATTTACAAAAAAAAAAAAAATCTAACTGAAGAATTGTGTTAAGATTAAGTGTCCAGTCTTTACCCTCTCCCAATTTATATTAGGCCAAGCAGTATTATAATATTAGTCTCTTCCTTATTTATGTCTCAGAGTCAAATCTATCTATCTCCTAGGATATACTCCAAAAGGGTGGTAGCCATAGTTAAATGTTGGTTTCCCATCTGAAAAAGAAAGAAGAACAAGTCCACCACTAGTCAAGGTATCCATTGACCCTCAAATGGCATCATGTGATCCTAAACCATGTGATAGTAGTCTAGTCCAGGATCCTAGTTCAGTCCAGAAACAGGCATCCCTGGTTTTGTGGAGGACTATGCAACCAAGAAACAGGCATCCTTGTTTACATGGAAATTCTGTAACCCAGGGCTCTGAGAGATCCCCTAGAAGACCACTAAGCTTCCAGTGCAGATAACTCTATTCTGGACCACACCTTAAAGGATCAGCTTGGAATGGGAAGAGGAGAACAAAGAGGCAATTCTTTGAGGAGCCTTATCTGTCTCCTACATCACTGGAGTTGCTTGACAAACTGGGTGGGAAGGTGCAAATTTTGATTATGATCATATCAATTTACAGTTTGCCTTGAGAAGGTCCATCTACACAATTGGTGTAAAGTGAGGATTGAACACCAGTTTTGAAATAAGGGACATCAAAGGATTCCAGCTTGGCCCCCAAAATAAGACCTCCAAAACATTAGAAATTAGAACAAACCAGTGGTTAGGATTGGAGTTTCCCACCCCTAGGCATAGAAGGTCTCTAAAAATTTTAATCAGGTTAGGGGGAGGGGCTTAAGTTTATTTCTATTTATGGGGATTTAAGAGGACAGCACAAGATCCAAGACTCATTCAAGAAAGGGGTTAATTTTCCCCTTAATGAGCTTGGAAATATATACGGAATAATTGTCCTTTCTCATAGTAACAAATTAGCCCTGGGAAGGACAAGGCTCCTTTGGGCCTCTCAGGCTCCCCTTTGAAATAAACTTCAAACAATTCTGGCCTACAAATTAGGAGCTTGGATAATGTCAAACAAAAGGTGGAGTTGTTGAAAAAGACAAAGGGGGAACAATGCTTCCCTAGACACTGAGTATCTGAGCAGCAGGTAACAACTCCTTTGACTCCCTTGGGGACACGGTGAGCCCCCTAAATAAACATATTAACACAGCATGTACCCAGAAATAGCTGTCGTTCAGGAAAAGGAAAAATTGAACTCCAGAACCAGCAAGTATGAAGACAATGAAGTGAGTGAAGTTGCAGACAATTCTCTACCCTGAAGGGAGGGGATTCACAGTTACCTTTCTCCAAAGAGGGAGAGGATACCTGCATTTGGGCACCAAGATGGATAATGGAGATAAGATCTTACTTGATGGGTTTTGTCTAAGTGGTAGAGCATGCTTGCCTTGCACATGTGAGGCACTGGGTTTGATCCTCAATACCACATAAAAATAAATAAAGTGTGTGTGTGTGTGTGTGTGTGTGTGTGTGTGTGTATAAACAAACTTAAGATTGCCTTGTATTCTTGGCTCTTGTGTCTTCACATGAGAGGAGTTCAAGCAAGATGTGAGACAGTAAAAGTATAGTAGTTTATTAGAAGAGAAGGAAGAAATGAAGAACACTCAAGGGGAAGAGTGGGTCCTAT
Organism: Callospermophilus lateralis; assembly: GCF_048772815.1. Classification (NCBI taxonomy): domain Eukaryota; kingdom Metazoa; phylum Chordata; class Mammalia; order Rodentia; family Sciuridae; genus Callospermophilus; species Callospermophilus lateralis. The sequence continues at coordinate 47,626,248 of NC_135325.1, forward strand.
CAGAGAGGAGAACCACAACTCACTTCTTTGTGTCCAAGCTTTTATTGGGGTAGGAGGGAGATTGTGAGAGATCTTTTCACAATCTGGCTGGGTACTGACAGACTACATTACTACCAACCAACCAAAGGGCAACTCTTGGTCATCTTGGCCTAGTCAGCTCTAGTCTTAATCATCCTGTTTTCCTAGGTCTGGAAATCTCTGGTATGTGTTGTTTGTGTAGGGTCTTCTTAAAATGTCTTAGCAATTAGGCCTTTCTGAGAAAACATATATTCATCCTTCCCTGAATTTATCTATATTCCTCCTGTTGTAAAAGGAATAGTTTGTAGGGCTGAGATCTGAAATAGCTATCTTGTCAGACCTTGCAGTGTCATTGAGGCAGGGCTGTTGATTAGCTGATTTGTTCTATACTGTATTTTCTTAAACTCCTGACCCACTACTCATGTCTAACTGCTACCTAACAACTCCATTTTGTAAAGCAGTTGTTTGCCAAGAGTTACTCTGCTTTGGATACAAGTGCTAAGGTGGAATGATTCTACACCTTGTTTGTATAAATAAACAACCACCATCTGCCCCAGCACAACCATAATGTACAAATTAATAGATAACTTCATGCCACCTCATCAAACTAAATCAGGAGCACCTGGCAACATGAGCATCCCTAATGAAACACCAGATACAGGAGCTTATCAGCCTTGCCAGGTGCAACATCTAAAACCCATAAAAAGGAAAAAAACTCCCCTGACCCCAGGACTAAGTATGGAGGCACTCTAACCCTATCACCTGGTAACTTGTCACAAGCCTTGCATAGGAAAATCATTACAGTGACAAACCTCCAGTTCTATCCCTCTGGGCTTTAAACACAGTGCAATTTTTCCTGTCTGTGAAGAGGACACACAGCCCACTCCAAGCTGATACCTCATGTTGACTCTTCAAGCTGATCCTCTTTACTAACTTCCCACAGGGTTCTGCCTTTAAAACTCTGTGGAATTCCTTCCTTAAAATCCTTATCTGAGGGGCTGGGGTTGTGGCTCAGTGGTAGAGCGCTCGCCAAGCTTGCTTGAGGCACTGGGTTCGATCCTCAGCACCACATAAAAATAAAATAAAGATATTGTATCCACCTAAAACTAAAAAATAAATATTAAAAAATCCTTATCTAACCATGTACAGTGACTCTTTGACTCTTCGCATTCATGTTTGCTCTCTCCCTGGGCTCTAGGCACAATACCCCATGCACAGGGCCTGAACCATTTCTTAGTCTTTCCCTATATATTATAAATGTACATATGTATGCGTACACATGTATGTATGTACATATATGTATTTGTGTGAAATATGATGTGTGACTTGAGTATTAGAGTAAGATTGGTATGAAATAAAAGAATTTGTGATTGCCCTGTTTACTACTATCAGGTGACCCATTGGTATTTGGTGAACTGCAACCAGTGAAAATGGTGTAGTTTTTTGATTTATTGCTATTCAACACATTCTGATTTTGTGGAAAAACACAAATGTGTTTGGTCTGTGTTGATGACATAGCTCACTCATGATACCCTCAACATGACATTCCATCACTCCTGATATCTAATGAAATTTTTCATCTCTCACTATTTAAGCCAAAGTCTTACACCTATCTTCAGCAAGTGTTATTTTAGACCAGTTTAACAGAGTAGCACCTTCCTTTCCTCCCTTCCTTTCCTTCCTTCCTTTCCTTTGTTTCTTTCTTTCTGTCCTGTCATCCTTCCTTCTTAGTCTTTCTGTATGTATTAAATATGTGTGTGTGTTTTTAAATAGGGTCTTACTGTATCGTCCATGTTATCTTCCTATCTCTGTCTCTTAAGTAACTGGGATTACTGGCCTATGCCAGTATGCATTTTTTAAATTTTTTTTTTTAGTTTTAGATGGACACAATATCTTTATTTTATTCATTTATTTTTATGTGGTGCTGAGGATTGAACCCAGTGCCTCACACATGTGAGACAAGCACTCTATCACTGAGCTACAACCCCAGCCCAGCATTTTTTTCTTTTTGACATAGTCTGACTTTGTAGCCCAGGCTGGTCTTGAACTCATAATTACCATGTCTGCATCTCCAGAGTTTCTGGGATTACAGAAATACCACCATCCTTGATGTGTCTGCTTTTAATAATTTTTCCTGAGATAACCACCTTCTACGGTGTACAAGATGGTCTTTTGGTATATACATATATTGTAGACTAATTAAATGATACTAATTAACTTATGTACCACCTCATGTAGTTATTTTTTGTGTGTGTTAATGAGAAAGATTTCTCTTCAAATTTACCTTACAATATTTTTTTAAGTTTGATATAGGTCTTTCCTATCAATAATGACACTTAAAATAATGAGTATTAGAATCAAATATTTTTTTCCTTAGTACTGTAGATTGAACCCAGCAGGGCTCTAGCTCTGAGCTACATCCACAGCCCTTTTTATTTAAATTTAGGACAGAGTCTCATGGATAAGGAACAAAGAGACATGAGCAGTAGTAACATGAGGTTAAGGGAATAATGTTATAACAGTGCCCATTGTATTGACCTCTATAGGCTATACTTTTAAAAAAAGGGCAATTTACCTGAATCCCTGCCTGTTCTTAAGTCAGTAGAATATGTTACATTTCTCAGCAAACCACCTATCATCTGCAGGAGAAATGCAGACCCAAAATGCCAATAAAAGGAACACAAGTTACCTTGAAGATGACTTTTGTAATACTTACAGAGTCGAGATCCAAGAACCCAGGCAGATAAGGATAATTTCCCCTAACCATAAAATCTGTAAAAACAGGTTCTAATTGGAACTGGTTGGCATGGGCCAAAATGACCTAGAGTTTTCACGCACAATGGGGACTTGAAAGTCTGCTGTCAGTCAAATGTCAAAAGGTGGATCTGGCAGGTCTCTCTTGAAATTTCCCTGGAATTTCCAATAAAACTGGAGGGCAAGAAGGCATAACATGCTTCTCCTCTATGACAGGACCTGCTCTTTCCCTTGAAAGTGTCTCCTTTTCATATTCCTTCAATAAACACCTGTTACTCTGGGCAACATGTCTGAAATCTTTCTGGCATGATTGCAAGAATCAGGGTGAGAAAGGACAACTGTAGCTGCTTCAGCTCATCAGCAGGCCCATGCCCTATAACATCACTAAGTTGCCCAGGGTGTCTCAAATGTGCAATTCTCCTGCTTCAGCCTCCACAGTTACTGGAATTACAGATGTGTACCACAGTGCCAGCTAAAAACACTATTTTTAAAAAATTTTTATTTACTTTTTAAAATTTTTAGTTGATGATGGACCTTTAAAATTTTTAGTTGATGATGGACCTTTATCTCATTTATTTACTTATATGTGGTGCTGAGAATTGAACCTAGTACCTCACACATGCTAGGCAAGTGCTCTACCACTGAGCCACAACCCCAGCCCTACTTTTTATTTTTAAATTTGTTCTAATTAGTTATACATAACAGTAGAATGCATTTTGACACATTGTACACAAATGGAGCACACTTCTCCTTCCTCTGGCTGTACATGGTGCAGAGTCACACCAGTAGCATAATCATACATGTATATAGGGTAATAATGTCTGTCTCATTCTACTGTCCTTCCCATCCCCACAGCTCCTCCCTCCCCTCACTCCCCTCTGCTCAATCCAAAGCTTCTTCATTCTTCCATACCCCCCACCACTATGGATCAGCATCCACTTATCAGAGAAAACATTCATCCTTTAGTGTGTTGGGATTGGCTTACTTCACTTAGTATGAAATTCTCCAGCTCTATCCATTTACTTGCAAATGCCATAATTTCATTTTTCTTTAAATCTGAATAATATTCCATTGTGTAGATGTACCACATTTTCTTTACCATTCATCTGTTGAAGGGCATGTAGGTTGGTTCCATAGTTTAGCTATTGTGAACTGAGCTGCTAGGAGCATTGATGTGACTTTGTCACTATAGTATGCTGATTTTAAGCCCCTTAGGGCTTAAAATGGTGGTTCCATTTCAAGTTCTAAAGCCATATGGCTTTCCACAGTGTTGCACCAATTTGCAGTCCCACCAGCAATGTTTGAGTGTGCCTTTTTCCCCAATCCTCACCAATATTTATTGTTGATTGCATTCTTTTAAAATTTTTTTTATTTACATATGACAGCAGAATGCATTACAATTCTTATTACATATATAGAGCACAATTTTTCATATCTCTGGTTGTATACACAGTATATTCACACCAATTTGTGTCTTCATACCTGTACTTTGGATAATAATGATCATCACATTCCACCATCATTAATTACCCCATGCGTTGCTTGTATTCTTGATGATTGCCATTCTGACTGGAGTGAGATGAAATCTTAGAGTAGTTTTGATTTGCATTTCTCTAATTACTAGAGATGATGAACGTTTTTTCATATGTTTGATTGATTGCATTTCTTCTTTTGTGCAGTGTAAAAACACCATTTTTAAAAGCAAATGAGCTGGGCGTGGTGGTGCACACCTGTATTCCCAGTGGTTTAGGAGGCTAAAGATCACAAGTTAAAAGCCAGCCTCAACAAAAGCGAGGTGCTAAGCAACTCAGTGAGACTCTGTCTCTAAATAAAATACAAAATAGGGCTGGGGATGTGGCTCAGTGGTCGAGTGCCCCTTAGTTCAATCCCTGGTAACCCCCCCCCCCAAAAAAAAGCAAATGAGAAGTTGATTTTTATATTCCATTAACATGATTTTTGTCTAAACTTATTATAGAGGTAACTAAATTGTTAAGTTTCTAAGTTCTCTAAATAATAATTATGCCTTATATATTTTGTAGTCATTTTAGATAAAGTGAACTACTTCTCTGTAGTTAATATGGGCAGTCCTATTTATCCTCCATTTCAATGTAAATTTAATTTTCTAGAGACTCCCCCTCCAAGTGCCACCTCTTAACTTTTGACTGACAGTAGGATTGCATCACATTTTAAAATAGTTACTGTTATTTTAAGTTTGGTGGTCGTTGCTTTGAGTTATTCTGTCTTCCTGAATACTGGAAACTCTGGTCTGTGTAAAGGATAAAAAACGTCCCTGTTTTAGGTAACTTGTGTTCTTCTGACATGCAGGGAGTCCCTGTCAATAGTTCTACAGAAAAAAACACATTGTTTGGTGACAAATGTAGCACATATATTGACTTAAACCAGAGAGGGGCCAAAATGGCCTTAGATAAATTGCTTTTTTTCAAAGAAAGCATGTAGAAAGAGGAATTAAAGCACTGTATCCCCTTACATATCCCTACCTTTTATGTCCTTTTGCACCTATCACATAGGATGTGCTGTAACATGGGCTCATTCAAAACTCTTATCAAGAATTAAAATTCCACTGGCTTTCTACTGATAGCACTGAAGGTTTGTGTGTGACACAGCCCTCCCCTGACAGCAAAGCAAAATCCCACAGTGAACTTGTCTGGAAAGAGAAGATACTAGGACACATAGAAAAAGGAGGCCAGAAGGGAACCAGGCTTCCTCTGGACTCTCTGGGGTTCAGTAGAAAAAGGCCTTAACATAAGTTCTCAAAACCCTAACCTCACAACTTTTGTTTTTTACATTCTACTGACATTTCTGGAATCTACTAAGCCATTCTACTAGAAATCAGCAAACATATCTATACTTTGTGATAATGTAAATCTCTTTTGGTAAGGCCCAAGACAATGTAAAATCAGGAAGAAAACTTTACACACATCAAGGTCATCAAAACCAAGTAGGACCATTCCTAATGTCTTCCAAAGTCATTTTTCAAAGAATCTGAATCTGGCCACCTAGTCTAATTGGAGATACATTCACCACACGGTTCTGGCATATTATCCCATTTTATTTCCTATTTGTTAGAGGCAATACCATTTTGAAACATATCCTCCATCTTAGAACAAGAGTCACCTTGAAGTCACTCTGACTCAGCCTGACCTTAAAGCCCAGACAATACTCTATCATCATGAAAAGAAATCCCAAACAGTACTTCATCATCAAAGAAAGGAAATTGTTGTCTGGGACTGGAATCCTGAAAATACCTGGTTTGACAGGGAATAATGATCACTCAAAGAATAGAAGTAAAGCAAAAGGACCCTTCTGCTAGGCTAGCAGTGCTCGACAAAGTGAGATCCTTTGGTATGGAAGATCATTCCACACATAGATCTGCTCCCCCAAGACAGGAAATTTATGAGTACATAATTTTCCAGGAAAGTGACATTAAAGATATCACTGTGAGCCAGGCATGGTGGTGCACACCTGTGATCCCAGTGGAGGGTGAGGCAGTCAGATCACAAGTTCAAAGCCAGCCTTAGCAATGGCAAGGCACTAAGCAACTCAGTGAGACCCTGTTTCTAAATAAAATACAAAATAGGGCTGAGGATGTGGCTCAGTGATTGAGTGTCCCCTGAGTTCAATCTCTGGTACCCTGCCCCCCCCCCGAAAAAAGGACCTTTCCCTGTCAACCCCCTAGCCATGGAATAACTACAAAAATCCCCCACTCCCTAATGCCCCTTTATCTACCAGAGAAGATGAGTCTCAGTCTCTAGTGGGCTCCCCTCTGGTGGTTTGCCCAAATAAACCTGTGTTACTGTTGAGCTGCCTTTCCTCTATTTCCTTCATTCACTCCTTTCCTTACATTTTGATGCCAAAACCCAGGACTGGTGTTCAAGGTTCCCACCACGGGTAGCCCCTCCAGACCTTCCTTTGACCTCGAACCAATCTCTCTTTTCCCTCTCTCATTCTTCTTTCTCTTCCTCTGGCAGCTCCAGTAAGGACCACTCACATTGCCGGATTTTGTATCCATCACCAGCCATAGCCTCTTGGGTGAGTGACTCCCTCTGAGTCCTCTGGATTCCTGGAATCCCTGCTGCAGCTTCTTCACTGCATATACTGTTCCTCTGACAAATCCCAATGCTGGGTGAGAGAAACGCCCACCACCACTAGGTGGCAACAACTTGCTGTTGTTAGGGGTGCCCATTGTTTATTCCATCCATCCTTCCTGGAATGACCTTAGAGAAACCAAATTCTTTTTTTTTTTTTTTTTTTGCAGGGGGGGGATAATCAAACATTTTAATCTCCCTTTACACATTATATTAACATCCATATTACAAGGCATTCCATTCACAAATATTACAGATTGATAAAACCTTCACACATACCCCCAAAAAGTCTATACCAGATTCAGTCACTTTAGTAAATCATTAAAATAATAAAAGTAATGAAAACATTATCATAATTCTCTTAAAGCAATAAGGTCTGAGGCACTCTGGGAAAGATGTTCTCTTACAAGTATATGTGTCAGTGGCATCAAATTGTATTACCATTAAGTTATCAGATATCCAGTAATCAAGTACATGCTAACAAGGACTTGATGATCTGATTCGTCTTCACTGGATAAACTTCTATTTGGACAGTTGCTGAAAGGAACACAGACACTGGGCTGTTGAGGTCACTGCTAATGAGTCAACTATGCATAGGTGAGGCATTTTTTTGTTTTTATTTTTTAGTTCCCAGCAAACCAAGGACAGCTGCATCCCTACTGCAAGGTTACAGTACTCAGAGAAGTTCCTTTCTCTTCACTGTTAGGATCACTCTCACAGCCCACCTGACTTACTGGGCTCACAGCTAGAGATATCTCAGAACTCTTTACCCATCACCCTCTACAGTGCAACCTCCACCCTTCTCTGAGTATCTTCAAGGTATGCCCTTGAAATAAAAGAGAGGGTTCAACCCCCAGCACCACACACACACACACACACACACACACACACACACAAACAAACAAAAAAAAGACTGTTTTCATTAGACCTTCACAAGATGCTTTTCTTCTATATTCCCTCTTCTCCTGCAGGAAAAAGACCAAAAGTTCTAGTTCAATGAAATATTGTAAATTACCATATTACTTATCTCTCTTACTTCAGGGAATCTGTTTGCCTTCTCAATCGAGGATATCACCCAGAGCTTTTTGCCTCCCATGCTAAAAATGGCAGCTTTCCTTTTTACTTAGCTGCCTGCCTAATATCCATCTGAAATGTAAGCTACAGGAGCAAGTGCCCAAACTGCTTAGAGACCCGAGGGGAAATAATGTCACTTTTAAATCCAGGCTGCTGTGGTAAACTGTTTCCTCTTATACTCTAGGATTCTACTCTTTCATTAAGTTCCCTGCACTGTGATCTGATAAAGATGTGCCATATGCTTCTTTACTAGCGTAATTACAGCCATAATATTTTAGTATGGAAAATTAGAAGAAAAAATAATTTTTTTTCTGAATGAGAAAGTATTTTGTATGGTAAAGTAATATTCTTGTGCTAAAGTCCAAGATAAAACAGAGGACAAAACTAAGGATATAAACGAGTTGTAGAATGTCTAAATAAGTTTGCAAAAGATTGTTGAAAGGTTAATCTCAAAAAAATTGTGTATGTAATTAAGTTGCCTATAATTAACACAGTCAAAGTTATTTAAGGACTGCTGTGAAACAAAGTCTAAAACATTGATCTGCTCTTATTAATATAATTTCTTATGTCTGTTAGGTTTTATTACTTAGGGAAATTAAGAAATTAGGATTCTACCTGCTTTAAAGTCTTAAGTGATTAATTTTTAACTGGTTAAATAAGTAAGTGTATTTTAGGTTATTACAATATAGTTGACATCCTAGATATATGTGACCAGAGATATGTATACATCTGAGAACTATGTTTGTATGAGCCTTGTCTAAGTGTTATGTAAGTTTGCAACATGACTCATCGCAAGGGTGGGTGGTGTAGTGACCACAAGGGATTGAGTGGGCCTGGCAGCTGCCATGAGCAGCTGCTAGGGCACCCTGTATCTGGGCAGCAGCAAGATCAGCCTAATCGGCAAGGTGCAGATCCACCACGAGGGAATTCTCTACACCATCGACACCGACAACTTCACCGTAGTGCTTGACAAAGTGAGCTCCTTTGGTACAGAAGATCATCCTACACCTAGGCCTGCTCCCCCAAGACAGGAAATTTATGAGTATATCATTTTCCAGGAAAGTGACATTAAAGATATCACTGTGAGCCAGGCGTGGTGGCACACGCCTGTGATCCCAGTGGCTCAGGAGGCTGAAGGAGAAGGATCACAAGTTCAGAGCCAGCCTCAGCAATGTCGAAGCACTAAGCATCTCAATGAGACCATGTCTCTAAATAAAATACAAAATAGGGCTAGGGATGTGGCTCAGTGGTTGAGTGCCCCTGAGTTCAAGCTCCAGTACCAAAAAAAAAAAAAAAAAAATATATATATATATATATATATATATATATATATATATATATATATATATCACTGTGTGTGAACTTCAGGAATCTGCCATTGTTCAGGTGCAACTTGTTGGACAAAGGCAGCTTTGACCATATTGAAAACTCCCCCAGGATCACTCAACATGTCAGTAGTACAGTTTTCTCTGGGCTCTGCCTCTGCCTAGCCCTTCCAGCTAAATGTGCCTTATAGCCCCTTCAGAAGGATGCCACCCTATGGCCAGCTGGTGTCCAGCTCCCTGCTCAGCCAGCAGTATGCTGCATCCTGAGGTCTAGAGAAGTTGGTAAGGCCTCCAGCCTCAACCACTACTTTTAGCCCTAGTTCTTCTCCATCTCCACAGACCATTTCAGAGTTTGACATGCCCTCAGAGCCACCTCAGCTCACTTCCAAGGGAGCTGGCTTTCCTTCTGCCCCTGTTGGCAAGGGCACTGCCAGGACCCAGCTCAATGGTCACCATGGTTGGTCAAGCAGCAAGACCACCAGTGATGAAGTCCCACCAGCAAATGTGCACATTCAAAGACGGGTGAATGACAAGAACAGAAGACTTCAGGGCTGGGGTTGTGGCTCAGGGGTGGAGCATTTGCCTACCATGCGTGAGGCACTGGGTTCGGTCCTCAGCACCACATAAAAATAAAATAAAGATATGTGTTCACCTATAACTAAAAAATAAATATTTAGGGTTGGGATTGTGGCTCAGCAGTAGAGTGCTCGCCTAGCGCATGCGGGACCCGGTTCGATTCTCAGCACCACATAAAAATAAAAGGCATTGTGTTGTGTCCGTCTACAAAAAAAAAAAAAAGATTCTCTCTCTCTCTCTCTCTCTCTCTCTCTCTCTCTCTCTCTCCTCTCTCTCTCTCAAATAAATAAATAAATATTAAAAAAAAAGAACAGAAGACCTCAAAGGAGGTGAAGAAGGATTTGCTCTAGAGGACAAAACCGTCCAGCTAATGTCAAGGAGAATACAATCAAGTTTGAAGGTGACTTCGATTTTGAGAGTGCAAATTCTCAGTTCAACCAAGGGGAGCTTGACAAAGAATTCAAGAAGAAACTGAATTTCAAAGAGGACAAAGTTGAGAAGAGGGAAGAGAAGGACCCAGCCAGGGGTGAGGATGTAGCTCGGGGTTGAGTGCCCCTGAGTTCAATCCCTGGTACCAAAAGAAAAAAAAAAATTGCAACCAGAAAGCCTGTACTTCAGAATATTCTCAGCAAAATATTCCATGAAGATGAAATGAAAAAAAAAAGTGAAAGCCAGTGAAGGGAGGTGTAGAGACAAGTGCACAGAGTATTGCATACGTGGCATACAATAAGGGCGCCTGAGTGGCAAACCACTTCCCTTGTGCTAGGCGAGTGAGTGGCAAACTGATCACCCTGTAGGCACAGCCCTGGGCATGAGGCCACCTATTGCAGTCCCAACGCTTGCTCTATGGCCCGCTCCTCAATTGGTCACTGCAAGGACAGTTGGCAAGAAATTGTCTGCCTATAATCTGCTTAGCTACTGCCCAAGTATATATACATGGTAACTGCACAATAAAATCAGACCTGCTTCCAGCTTGGTCTCTGGAGGTCTTGACTAGCGACTCCGCAGTCACACTCTTCTCTACCCTGTTCTGAGGACTCCTCACCGGACAAGACAGAGCCCACGCAGGGAGGAAGTTCACTAATAGTCAATCAAAGGAGAAACTAAATTAAAAACTAGAAATAAACCTAAATGACTGGGAACACAAACCATATCTCAATAATAACCTTGACTATTAATAGCCTAAACTCATCAATCAAAGGACATAGTCTGGCAGATTAGATTAAAAAACAAGACCCCACAATATGCTATCTCCGAGAGACTCACCTCATAGGCAAAGACATCCACAGACTGAAGGTGAAAGGATGGAAAAAACCACTTCTCTCACATGGATCATGTAAACAAGCAGAGGTTTCTATCCTCATATCTGATAAAGTGGACTTCAAGCCAAAGATAATAATCAGAAGGGACAAGGAAGGACAATTCATACTGCTTAAGGGAATTATACATCAATAAGACATAACAATCATAAATATTTATGACTCAAACAATGGAGCATCTATGTACATCAAACAAACCCTTCTCAACTTTAAGAATCAAATAGACCACAACACAATAATACTGGGTGACTTAACACACCTTTCTCACTACTGGGGAGATCTTCCAAACAAAAACTGAACAAAGAAACTATAGAACTAAATAATACAATCAATAATTTAGATTGAACGGACATATATAGTGTATGTCATCCATCAACAAGTGAATACACTTTCTTCTCAGTAGCACATGGATCCTTCTCTAAAATAGACCATATCTTATGCCACAAAACTACTCTTAGTAAATACAAAAAAAGGAGATAATACTCTGTATTCAATCACATCATAATGGAATGAAATTAGAAATCAACAATAGATGCTGAGTGCAGTGGTGCACACCTGTAATCCCAGCAGCTTGGGAGGCTGAGACAGGAGAATCACGAGTTCAAAGCCAGCCTCAGCAACTGCAAGGCACTAAGCAACTTAGTGAGAACCTGTCTCTAAATAAAATACAAAATAGGACTGGGGATGTGGCTGAGTGGTCAAGTGCCCCTGAGTTCAATCCCTGCAACAAAAAAAAAAAAAAAAGAAAGAAAAAAGAAAAAGAAAGAAAGAAAAAAGAAATCAATGATTAAAAAAATAGAAGCTACTCTATCACCTCTAAGCTAAATAATATGCTATTGAATGATGAATGGACAACAGAAGAAATCGTGTATGAAAAAAAAAAGAATTAGAGGTAAATGAGAATAATGATAAAACATATCAAAATCTCTGGAACACTATCAATGCAGTGCTAAGAGGAAAGTTCATTGCATTGAGCTCATTCATTAAAATAATAGAAAGTCAATGAATACAAGACCTAACCGTACATCTCAAAGCCCTAGATAAAGAAGAACAAATCAACATCAGAATCAGAAGAAGACAGGAAATAATTAAAATCAGCTGAAATCAATGAAATTGAAACAAAATAAATAATTTTAAAAATTGGAAAAATGGGGTTGGGATTGTGGCTCCATGGTAGAGCACTCGCCTAGCACGTGCAGGGCCCTGGGTTTGATCCTCAGCACCACATAAAAATAAATTAAATAAAGGTATTAAAAAATCCCTTAAAATTTGAAAAAAAACAAAAGGTTGGTTCTTTGAAAAAACAAATAAAATTGATAAGCCCTTAGCTATGCTAATGAAAAGAAAGAAAGAAAACTCAAATTACTAAAATTCATGATGAAAAAGGAACTATCACAATGGACACTACTGAAATACTGAGATAATTAGAAACTATCTTGAAAATTTATGCTCCAATAAAATGGAAAATCTTGAAGACATTGACAAATTTCTAGAGACATATGACCTACCCAAACCGAACCAGGAGGACATACACAATTTGAACATATCTATCTCAAACAATGAAATAGTACATGCCATCAAAAGCCTACCAAGGCTGGGCACAGTAGCGCATGCCTGTAATCCCAACAGATTGGGAGGCTGAGGCAGGAGGATTGCAAGTTCAAAACCAGCCTCACCAAAAGCAAGGTGCTAAGTAATCAGTGAGATCCTGTCTATAAATAAAATAAAAATAGAGTAGGGGATGTGGCTCAGTGGTCGAGTGCCCCTGAATTCAATCCCCAGTATCCCCCAAAACAAAACAAAACTACACTGAGATTCCATCTTACTCCAGTCAGAATGGCAATCATCAATAGAAGCAACAATAAATGTTGGCGAGGATGTGGGGGAAAAGGTACACTCATACACTGCTGGTAGGACTGGAAATTTGTGCAACCACTCTGGAAAGCAGTGTGGAGATTCCTAAGAAATCTTGGAATGGAACCACCTTTTGATCCAGTCATCCCTCACCTAGGTTTACACCCAAAGAACTTAAAATCAGCATACAACAGCAGCCTCATCAATGTTTATAGCAGCTCAATTCACAATAGCTAAACTATGGAACCAACCTAGGTGCCCTTCAACAGATGAATTATTAAAGAAACTGTGAGATATATATATATGTATATATATACACACACACACACACACACACACACAATGTAATATTATTGAACCTTAAAGAAAAATGAAATTATAGAATTTGCTGGTAAATGGATGTAACTGGAGAATATTATGCTAAGCGAAATAAGCCAATCCCAAAGAACTCCAAAGGCTGAATGTTTTCTCTGATTTGTGGATGCTAATACATAATAAAGGCAGGGAGAATAGATGTATTTTGGACTACACAGAGGGGAGTGAAGGGAGGAGAGGGTACATGGGGTTAGGAATGATAGTAGAATTAACCAGACATTATTACCCTATGTGCACATACGAATATATGTGTCCTATGTAACTCTACATTATGTATAACCAGAAGAATGAGAAGTTATACTCCATTTATGTATGATATGTCAAAATGCATTCTACTGTCATGTATAACTAATTACAACAAATAAAAAATATATTTTAAAAAGAGAGACTAGTAATGCTAAGAATGTGATTATATTCCATTTCATTATCAAGAGACACTAGAGGTTTAAATTCATACCACATATCCTTGAATCTTGACATTCTTTGATATTGAATGAACTTTTTGCTTTCACAACAGTAAAATGTCATGAAAGAGATTGTTCATCTATGATTAAGGTAACTTACAGGGCTGCTTGTTCACTGACAAGTGAACCTGCTAGGCAGGTCCTGCCTAGCAGGAGGCCCAGTACCTCCCTAAGGACCTCAACCCCTCCCTTTACTTTGTCCTGGACTCACCTTCCAGGCATGGTGTATGCCCGAGGGGTCGGTCTGATAGAATCTCAGAGTGCCATCAAAGTCAAAACCCACAATGAGGGCAGAGATGCCAAACAGCCTGCACCCACTGCTCTGTGTTTAATGCTTGGAGGAAAAGAAGTGGAAGCTGTCAACCATGAGAAAATTCATGTGAAATACAAAACAATTGTGCTTAGTGAAAGGATGAAATATTTGTCGTTAAGTCCATCTCCAGGTTATCTGTCATTCAAATAATAAATGAAATTAGCCAGTAGCTTCAAAAAAAGTTTGTAAAATGAAAGTTTATATAGGGTTACAGGCAAGGTAACAAAGTAATCTCTTTTATATATTATATCTAACACAAAAGGGCCACATTGCCATTTAAAAGTCTGGTTTATAGCTATTTGCTTTGACTAAGTCAATTTCTGATCATTAACACTGTTTCCTAAATGTATAAGAGATTTAAGGCTATTCTTTGAGCAGGACACTGTGGTGCACACCTGTAACCCCAACAACTCTGGAGGCTGAGGCAAGAGGATCATAAATCCAAAGCCAACCTTACCAACTTAGCGAGGCCCTAAGAAACTTACGGAGAACCTGTCTCAAAAAAAAAAAAAAAAAAAAAAACTTTTAAAAAGACTCGGGATGTGGCTCAGTGGTAAAGCGTCCCTGGGTTCAATCTCCTGTACCAAAAGCAAACAAACAATCTTTTGATTTTTTCTAGTACTACTAACCCATGCAGACCTGTGATTATTGTCATCATACACTATGAATTCTTAATTTTAATTTAAAAGTTAAACTTAGTAAATACTAAGGACATCTGTGCAATCATTACTCTAACCATTACTGGCTTCTCTGTATATTAAATATATTTATGTTCTTCAAATATACAAGCTTTTAAAATTTAAAGCTTAGTAGAACATTTTACCAATGTGGTGCTCTCCAAATGAAAATTGTCTGTAACAATAGTCTCCTTCATATTTATATAGAAACAACAAATTTAATTGGTATGTTTGTCATTTAACGTTTTGTTACTTTTGTAACTGGATAAAGGTAACCTGTTATCAATAAGTTGTATAAAATTTTCTGTTACTCTTCACATTGGGATGGCAATTAAACTGTATTTTTGTAAGATAATAAAGATAATCTAATTTGCTTAGAGATTGACAATGTGGAACATGAAAACATTTTGCTACTTTTTCCACAAAAAGAAGTTAAGAGCTTTCTCAGCCTTTCTATTTGATTCATGTTTTAGATGTAATGTTATATTATGTTAACTGATATTCAACTAAACTCAGGAAATAATACATGACAACTTTATAGAATAATACTTTCAAAAAGAGGCAAATATCAACTTCAGAAATAAAATACTTTAAGATTTATCAAAAGGCTAGCCTCACCTGAGTTAAGGCTCAGACTCTCATTCTTCTCCCTGTTGGGATGGTTCCAAAATAGGCTAGAATTAAGCTTATTTAAAGTGGCATTCAAAAGATAGTTTTTTTGGGGCGGGGGGCTGTGGCTGTAGCTCAGTGGTAGAGCACTTGCCCAGCATGTGAGAGGCCCTGGGTTCAATCCTCAGCACCATATAAAAATAAATAATGACAAAATAAAGGTATAAAAATACAATAATATTTTAAAAAATAGATGTTTTATTGTAAAGATTATTATGATCTCAAAGTAAACAGAGGATATAAAACAAAACTTAAGTAAAGATTTGATTTCCAGTACTAATACTAATCCCAATTAAATGAAAATGTAACTGTAAAATTATAGATATTAAAGTTATAACCCATAACACATTACTCCCACTTTAAGACTGGTGAAACTAGCCTGCTGGATGTTTAAAACCAAAACTTGGAGACCAAAGTCAAGGAAGTAAAAGGGTCAAGGAAAAAGCAGCCAACATTTTGGCCCTTGCCCTCCAAGTCAGCCAGTATCCAGGGAATGATAGGACCCCTCCACAGGCCTTGCAACTCTAGTGAGTTACCTATTCTTCTGATCAGGGGGATCGTGAAGACTCTAGAGAACAGGAAGCCACCCAGTGCATAATCTACAAAGAAGACCATCACTGGAAAGGGAAATGTCCCTGATACTTCCTATGAAATTTTACATGTGTTAAGGCCCTGACTCATCCTGGAAGATGGCACAACTGATGGAGGAAAAGCTAAAGGTGCCAAGAGGCTTCTCACAAGTTCCCAAGATTGATCTCTGAGGAATCCCAGCTGCCTCTAAGAGTAGAGAGGAAAAAGGTCAATTTTGACCAACTTGGTCTTAAACACCTAGCAAGAGAGTACAACCCAAACACAGTCATACATAAACATTAAGAAAAAGGAAATGACTCTTTTAACGTAACTTGAAATATACACTTGTATCAGTCCTCCCACAATAAAACTGAGAGGGCCGGGCATGATGGCACACACCTGTAATCCCAGTGGCTCAGGAGGCTGAGGCAGGAGGACTGTGTGTTCAAAGCCAGTGTCAGCAACTTAGTGAGGCCCTAAGCAACTAAGTGGGACCCTATTTCTAAATAAAATATAAAAAGGGCTGGGAATGTGGCTCAGTGGTTAAGTGGCTCCTGGTTTCAATCCATGGTAGCAAAAAAACAAAAACCAAAAAACCCAAACCACACACACACACACAAAAAAAAAAAAAAAAAGAAAAAAGAAAAGAAAAGAAAAACAAAACAAAACTCAGAAGATATAAAGAAAGAGTTACAAAAGACAATAAAAGAGTAACAAGTTTGTTCTCAGTCAATTTCAGACTTACAAATTATCCTAACTCCCTATATAGGTAAACTCAATCTATTTTTTCACTGGTATGGTTGTCTAGCTCTAATATTTATCCCTTAGGCTAAAAGAGAAATCAGATGGCATCAGATCCATAGCTCAAGGGGACACCTGTGGCATTATAAAAATTAAACGTTGTGTTTCTAGCAACTCTACCAATGTTTCTAAAGCCTTTAATAGCCTCACTCACAAGTGTTATGTCAGAACTATCTTCGTGGTCTTCAGAGGCTGACTGATAACACTGATTACTTTTGTGCTGTTTTCAGAAAATAATGCTTTGCTGTATGTACCAAGGCCCACTAGACAGACTCTCTAGCCAACATCCACCATCAGCTCAAAGAAGCCAGAACGGTCATGGTCCCTGTCCTTTAGCAGCAATCAAGGACTCTTTGGAGGTGTGATTGAGTCAGAAGATAGATTATCTGTAGGCAGACAGAAATGGGAACCTCGGAGAATGGGATTCCACCACCCCAGATTAAAAACCTCATCGAAAGCCTTTTTCATTTGTTTATGGCTGCCTTGCTGGAAGGCACCACTCACACTTGGATGCCCTACTCCTATCCTTGGCAGAGATATCCTAACCAAATTCAGTGCCTCCATTCCTTCTTTTTTTTTTTTTTTTTTTTTTTTGTGGTGCTAGGGAATTGAACCTAGGGCCTTAGTGCATGGGAGGCAAGCACTCGACTAATTGAGCTATATCCCCAGCCCCTCCATTCCTTCTTATTCCCATCATAGCTCCCTATATTCCTGTTTCCTTTATCTTCTTATGCAGACAAGATGCCTTACCTTACTCTCTAACACCCCTGCCAGCACTCCTCCTCCAATGTGGGATACTTCTAAGCCCACCATGGCCACCAGCCACACTTCCATTAAAATTTTCCTAAAAAAGATTCTGCCTCCAGCAAAAGCAAGTTGTCTTCTATCACCTTTCTGGCTGCCTCGACAATAACCAGGGAATCTTCTTCCTGTGCAAAAACAATACTTAAATGTGTTTACCCACTAACTGAACAGGAACTTGCCTAACCCCTTTTTCTCTTACCAATTCTCTGTAAAAATTTTTAGCCTTGCTGTTGGTCCCTCCTAGTTTTGTTTATTCACCTCCTCTTTATAGAAGACCATCAATACTACTACTGATCAGAGAGTCCAGAACACCCTCCTGCTGAGCTACATTATAACTAATCCATACCAGTGTCTACAGGAGTCCTCAACTGAACCCTCTCTCCGTGGGAAATAGTTTAAGATCCCTTGCTACCCTTTCTCCCATCACCCCTTTCTTATCAAATAAAAAGAAGGAATATTAAGTAGAACTTGACCTAGACAATGCCATTTTGAAACATAGCCTGAATCTTAGGACAAAAGTCACCTTACAGACACTCTGACTCAGTCTGACCTTAAAGCCCATACAATACTCCACCATCATGGAAAGAAACCCCAAACAGTACTTCATCATCATACAAAGGAAGGAAGCTGCTGTCTGGGATGGGAATCCTGAAAACACCTGGCTCAACAGGAAACAGTGACCTGTTAAGGTGACCTTTGACACCTTTGAGGCGTCAAAGAATAGAGGTGACAAACAATAGGACCCTTCCCTGATAACCTACCCTTCTGTAGGTTTGTTCCAAATAAACCTGTGTTACTGTTAAGCCACCTATATTTCTTTCATTCGCTTTCTTTCCTTTCACTCTCACTAATCACTGTCTGAAACTTGGTGAATAATTTACTTATTGCTGTCTCCACCCACTAGAATGAATGGTCTTTGATAACAGGGTCCTGTGGTTTTAGGTGTCTTGAGTCCCCAGCCTGCTGCATCACAAGGCACTCAATGAATAGCTATTTCAATGACTGAACCTATGTGTGGACATGGATGGATGATGCCCTTAGAAGGGGTTCCAGAGCTGGCTGGCTTTCTCTTTCTCCCTCTCAAGTACATGGGTCCTGACCAATAGAGTAAGAGAATAGGAGGAATTCCAGGCCAAGTAGCTTCAAGCCATAGAAAATAGAGCTGGAAAAAGAACGGCATACAGTGCTAATGCGCATGCCCACGCAGGACTTGGCGTGTCTATCTCAGCGTAACTACCAGAGGCAACCCGCAGAGAGGGTCATGAGTACTAAAGACTTCCCCTTCTTGTTCCCATTCGTCAAACAAAAGCCTGCTACCATGGGAAACTTAAGAAACCCTTCACGAAATAAGCTCAGGCCACAAGTACAAAGGAGCTGATCAAATCCTGCACAGCCCTGATAAACATGTCCCTAATGCTCAGTACCAACGGCCCTCCTGCCAAAGGAACTGCTGCCCTCGAACAGGGGGAACTTCGTGCCGCGGTTGCTATGGCTTCCAGGGTCAGACTTTAGGAGACTGCGCTCCTGGTCAATGTAAATGGACTTCCCTGGCACCCCCACTGGTTACCTGCAGAGTTCCCTCCTTGGACTGCTGTGGCTTCATCCTTTCTATTTTTCTGGCTCTGGATCCTCAGTGGGTTCCTTGGGTCTAAAGAGCAGAAATCAATCAGGTACAAAGGGAACGTCCTTAAAGACATTCTATTGCGTTCTGTGAAACTTTGGCCTTTTGGGGAGAGTAGGAGACCACAGATGGTTTCTGCTTTGCTCTTCATCTGCCCGAGGCATTTGAAAAAAAAATGGAAAAAAAATCTTCTAATACAGCTTTTTAAGGCTCTTCTAATTCCCACTTTTTCTTAACTTCAATCTCTGCCAATCTCATAGAAGATGAGAAAATTATATATTTTTTTTCCTTTTTTTTTTTTTTTTTTGGACACTGGGTACTGAACTCAGGGGCACTTGGCCACTGAGCCACATCCCAGCCCTATTTTATATTTTATTTAGAGACAGGGTCTCAGTAAAGTTGCTTAGCGCCTCGCCGCTGTTCTCCTGTCTCAGCCTCCAGAGCTGCTGGGATTACAGGCATGTGCCATGGTGCCTGGCTGAGAAGAAGAAAATATTTTAATATGTGTTTTATTGCAACCCTGCTTGTATTTCCTTGCAGGTAGGTATATATATAGGGGTCTCTCTCTCTCTCTCTCTCTAGAGAGAGAGAGAGAGGTGTCAGTTCTATCCCATCTCACTTCTCTGATCGACCACTAGTACTTCCATGTATTGTCTTTCACAAAGCGAAGCATAACCATAGTTACAGGGTCTTCAGCAACGGGAATTTGCAGGGATCATGAGACTTTGGATTCAACTCTGACAACAAAACTGGCCATTGGGGCTGTCCTTGTGGCTCAGTGGTAGCTCACTTGCCTAGCACATGTGAGGCACTGGGTTGGATTCTCAGCACCACAAAATAAATAAATAAATGAATGAAACAAAGTTATTGTGTCCGAGTGCAACTAAAAAAATATTTTAAAAAAAGACTGGCCAGTGAAAATTTATAGCCATGTAACAGATTGTTGGTCATGGGATGAAAACCTCCTAACAATAAACATCAGGAGGAAGGTAAATTCTAACTGGTATAACCGACCCAACAATGCTATTGCCAAAGATGGGTCATGGTAATTAGATATCACTTGGGGAAAGATGAAATATCAGAACCTGATCAGAGATCAAGAGTGATTCATATCAAAACAGGGGAAGGGGTTTGCTAAATTGATTTACTGTGGCTAAAAGTTTATTTTGTTATGTAGTTAGTAGTTAAAATTAATACTGAAATGTGAACAATAACATAGCAGAGTCACTGGTTTCTTTGAATTGCCTTCAGTGAACAATCAAGTAAATTTTGGCTGGGGGGGTGGGGGAGTGGTACTGGGCATTGAACTCAGGGGCACTTGACCACTGAGCCATATTCCTCAGCCCTATTTTGTATTTTATTTAGAGACAAGGTCTCACTGAGTTGCTTAGCACCTTGCTTTTGCTGAGGCTGGCTTTGAATTCACAATCCTCTTGTCTCAGCCTGCCCAGTTGTTGGGATTACAGGCATGTGCCAGCATGCCTGGCTGCAAAATCTAATTTTCTAGGTTTAATAACAATTGTTGATTAATGGAAAACAGCTTGAGACTACCTTTTCTCTGGGTCTACACTAAATGTGTATTTGTAAACAAAATATGCTATCTTATAGAATTCAAGAAAACAAGACTACTTGGATTTACATTAAGCAATCGGTATTTAAGAATTTTAACTTGGTAAAATTAATCAGATGTCTCTTCTAACAAACACTTATGAAAATTAATCCCATTTGTGTTCAATCTAATTTGTCTATTTTAGCTCTTAGCTTTAGGTTGCCCATGCAAACCAAGATATCTGACAAGTCTACTTAACATTTAAGTCATATATTTCTTGCTGAAGAAAAATCCTAGACACAATAGACATTATACTTTTGGGGATGGGATTGTGACTTAGCAGTAGAGCGCTAGCCTAGCATGCGCAGGGCCCTGGGTCCGATCCCCAGCACCACATAAAAATAAATGAATGGAATAAAAGGCATTGTGTCCAACTACAACTAAAAAAATAAGTACTTAAAAAAATAGACATTACACTTTTGACATTTTATAGAAACTCACATTTTATTGATTGGCCACTAGAGAAATATGTGGGTTAGTAATTTTAAAGACATCTTTACTCTTATTTATTTAGCCAATTTAAGTCAAATAAATTGAACGGTATTTAGATCCATTTCTTTTTAAATTTATGAGCAATCTTTGACCTATATGTCAAGTTTGGTACCATGTACATGATTTATAAAAACAAGCATTTATGAAGATCCAACATAAAATATACATAAAATCTGACAGGAAACAGATTTTATAGCTTTTTGCCAGGTATTATATTTCCACAGGTAGGAAACAAAAGAGCTAAAGATGTTTGATTATATAAGTTGTCAGATTTAACCACTTAGAAATTAAAATAGAACTTATCACAAATATTTACAGTATGATTCAATCATAGGAAGGGCCTGGGTAGTTGAGGACATTAGGAATAAAGGCTATAAACCATGATGGACACTGAAATCAAAGGGTCAGGTGGCCACTCATCCTCTATGGGGCAGATCCACTCCCATCATCACCACTGATTATGCTTCCTCCTTAGGACTCTTCAAAAGAGAAGATCCCTCCTTTTCCAGTGGATTTGAGAGTTAACCAATGACTATTTGGTCACTGGGTAAAGACAGCAGGAAACAAACAAACAAACAAACACAGAAGGTTAGAAACTCCAGTTGGACAAAAACAAGACTATGAGGCACAGAGTCAGGGGAAAATTTACCATAAAATCTTAAGAATATTAGAAGAGAGTGGCTTTGAAAAAATGGCATGGCACAGTTACTCTAGTAAAGGAGCACATGGAACATCTTTATCAGGCCAGAGTGCAGTTTTGGATCAGATTACAGTCAGTTTAAATGGTAAAAGAATGTAGGAGCCCATGAAATCCTTAGGGAAAGGTTTTTATGAAAAAAAAAAAAGTACATATTGGATCTTTTCATTTTTCTTCACTATGACCATCTGGAGAGAAGATAAATCCCCATGAGAATTAGGGCATCCCTGATATTCCTGAGTTTGTTGTGTTAGCTAGGTGTGGGGTCTGGTGCAGCTGACCTTTACGAATTTTCTTCTTCTTTATCTCCTTGTCTTTTTTGTTTTTGTTTTTTGTTTTGTTTTAGGAGTTATGGAGGAATTCACTGAAAGAACAGAATCCTAGAATAGAAGAAAAGAGGAAATAGTCTTTTATATCCCACAGCAAAAAAGAGGGGCTCTTTTTTTCCTCTGGGCTTGAATTGGTTTGGGTACTTGCTCACATAGCTTACATTTTAGATTGTAAGGGTCCGGCGAAGCATCGGAGGGAGAGACCACAAGAGACCAGCTCCATGCAATTGGCAGAAGGGGTTTTATTGATTCAGCATGCTGAGGCTCCAGGCTCACTCAGGAAGATAGAGCAGCCCAGAGCCCAGAGCAGAGGTCAGGCAGAGCTTAAGTACACTTTTTGGAGAGGGCGGGGGGCTTTGCATACATCAGAACAAATCATCATGAGGCACGGGAAAATTGAACAACAACTCTGAGACCTGATTAGTACATTCATTGGCGGGAACAGATTGGACAGGGGTGATTGGTCACTTCTAAGCGGGGTGCACATTTAAACTGATTGGTTTTAGGTCCTGCGATGTCTACGTGCCAGCTTCACAGAACCCCAGGTTATTAGACAACCAGAGGAGTCAGTGAGAATATTTACTGGGCAGTTCGGGTATTGTCCTAACAGCTACAGAGATTACAGGTTCCGGGGGTAGCAGAGGAATTGTAACAATACTTGGTCTTTTACTTTTTAACCCAAGCCTTGCAGTTAGAAACTTCACAATGTCCGGTCTTTAACACTTTAACTCGGGCTCTGCGGCTTAGAAACAGCTTAAAAATTTTACCTTTACAAGATTGATATCAGGCATGCAGCAAAGAAACTGCATTTCGAGCATGAGAGGCAAAAAAAATTTGTACATAGGGCATTTTTTTACCACTTTTTTTTCCTTTTTGTAAAACAAGTCTAGCTATAAGATAGTATTATTGTTTATGTTTCCCTCCAGAGGCCATTTTTCTCCATTCCCAGCTGGCAATCAGGATAGGGTATGGTACTGGAAAACACTAGGCATTTCTTCCTCAAGGTACAGGGTCAAATTTAGAGTAATTTTTGCCATATTTCAGAGGGGTAGAACCCTGGTTTCCTATCTATGAGACAGAGGGAAGAGTAGGAAAATCTCCCAATATTCCTTGTCTCCCACGAACCAGAGTGCCCTCTGGCGAACTGGAAAATTTCCTAATTGAAATAATTTGAACCTGTTTATTTCAGGGGTGTCTTGATCCCACCACCAATTGAAAAAATACTGGGGGGGAGAACTGGGCCTCACTCAGAATGGAGGATAGTAATTTTTGATAGTTTTTTGAGTTAAGGGAGAGAATTTGCCAACTGCTTGTTCCTTTAAAACTTGTCTTAAACAAGTTTGTCCTTTAGGGGCCCTAACACTCATAGGACTATGGATCCTTCTCTAAAACAGACATATCTTATGCCATAAAGCAACCCTTAGCAAATACAAAAAATATAGAGATAATACACTGCATCTATTACATAATAGAATGAAATAGAAATCAATGATAGAATAAAAAAATAGAAGCTACTTTAATGCCTGAAAACTAAATAATACACTATTTAATGATGAATGGATAACAGAAGAAATCAGGGATGAAATTAAAAAAGAATTAGAGGTAAATGAGAATAGTGAAAAAATCATCAAAATCTCTAGGACACCATCAAGGCAATGCTAAGAGGAAAGTTCATTGCATTGAGCTCATTCATTAAAAGAATAGAAAGTCAATGAATGAAAGACCTAACAGTACATCTCAAAGCCCTAGAAAAAGAAGAACAAACCAACACCAAACCAGTAAAAGTCAGGAAATAATGAAAATAGGAGCTGAAATCAATGAATTTGAAACAATTCAAAAAATTGACAAAACAAAAAGTTGATTCTTTGGAAAAAATAAATAAAATTGATAAACCCTTAGCCATGGTAACAAAGAGAGAGAAAACTCAAATCACTAAAATTTGTCATGAAAAAAGAGCTATGATGACAGACACTACTGAAATACAGAAGATAATTAGAAACTATTTTGAAAATTTATACTCCTATAAAATAGAAAAACTTGAGACATAAACAAATTTCTAGAGACATATGACCTACTCAGTTTTTAATTGTCTGCTGGCAGTATATCTATTATATAGACTTATGTTTCCTATGAGACTTTAGGCCTTTATTAATGTTCCATGAAATTTTCCCATGTTTCGTTTGTCAGGAAGCCAGGGAGTCATGCACAAAATATGGAGAAGGTGTGGGGTCAGAGGGAGATATTTGGCAGCTTTGGCTTTGTGGATTTGTGTTTCCTCTGGAAAGATCTGGCCTGAAAGACAAAGGCTAGAGAATAGTCCACTGTAGTTGACCTCTTTGAGGCCTAAAGGAGCTCTGACCTGGGCTTCAGGAAATTTGTCTCCAATCCATGCTCAGTCACTAATTATCTTCGTGACATTAAGCAGAGAACTTCACCTCTCTGAGCCACTCACTTTCCAAAATTCACTTCCAGGTAAAATAATTCTATAACTTGTGAAAGTTTAAAATTACTAAGGGCCATGGTGGAAAATGCCTTTAATCTCAGTGACCTGAAAGGTTGAGGCAGAAGAATCAAAAGTTCAAGGGCAGCCTTAAGAATTTCTCAAGGTTCATCTCAAGTACCCAAATAAATAAATAGAAGTTCTGAGAATTGTCCAGCTCAGGGTGATAGTGGTTTAAGAAGAGAAATTAATGAGATAGGTAAGTGTGACCTTAAGGGACACAAATTTTTTCTTCTAATTAAGAACACAATTCCCAATGTGGTTCCTAATTAACAGAGCCTTGTGTGAGTCAGCCTTGTGGCGGGCCTGCATGGATAGGAATCCAGGAACATGGCAATAGTCCTATTCCGCTCTACCCTGTCAGAGAAAGGAATGTGGTACTCAGAGCTGAGCTTCAGGTTTTAGGGGGAAAACAAAGAGTCTGGAGATATTTCAGGACTGTGAAAAGTAACAATAGTATATATTTCTGGAGCACAATGCAATGTTTCTATATACATACACAATGTGGAATGTTTAAATGAAGCTAATGAATACATATATCATGACTCATACTTTTTTGTGGTGGGACTCTTAAAAACAAGATTCATGGAAAATCTAAAATAAACAACAAATTACTATTAAAAACAGTCACCATTTTATGCAATAGGTCACTAAATATTAGTCCTGGATCTGGGGTTGTGGCTCAGTGGCAGAGCACTTGCCTTGCATATATGAGGGACTGGGTTTGATCTTAGCACCACATAAAAAATAAATAAACAAGCTGGGTCCCCAGTGGCACACACCTGTGATCCCAGCAGCTCTGGAGGCTGAGACAGGAAGATCGGAGAGTTCAAAACCATCCTTAGCAAAAAGCAAGGCACTAAGCAACTCAGTGAGACCCTGTCTCTAAATAAAAATACAAAATAAGGCTGGGGATGTGGCTCAGTGTTTGAGTGCCCCTGAGTTCAATCCCCAGTATAAAAAAAAAAAAAAAAGCGTGAAGGGGAGAGGCCAGGTGCGAGTGCCACAGCCAAAGTAAGCCAAGGCTAGCCTTGTATTTCAGTGAGATCTAAGTCCTTGGAGGGCTTTGAGCAGTTCATAAAATACATAAGAATGAAGATGTCAAAGTTTTAAAACATACTGGGTGAGGAAAGGAAGTCAAATCAAGGGACTTCCAATCAGAGGACTGATTCAAAGTGCTGGCCACAAGGTTCTCTACATTGAGAACCAACTGGCTTCAGACATGGAGCTAAGTTTCTTAGCGGCCATGATGAGAAAAGGAAAAAGTGACCTTCTGGGTGACACACAGCATCTGTGAGATCAAAGATAAGTAACTGCTCAGGAAGAACAACTGTGCTTTTCCATATCAAGAGCTTCTACCATGACTCATCCTAGGGTGGGAACACTCTTCCCAGTGAATTTCCTCTTCAACTGTGTCTTGACGCTAAATGCAACAAGGAGATTTTGGAGGTGTTTTTTTGTTTTTTGTTTTAAATCTCAGAGTTTTTTTTTTTTTTTTTTTTTTTACAATATCCTCAGTGTCCCTGTAGTTAAACCAAAGTCCTTTGTTTCCTACCCCTCAGCACTGCCACCAAACTGTTTATCAACAGTATACATTTATTTATGATTCCAGGTTGGTTTTGTCCAAACCTCCATATGGGTGTATAGAAATCCTATGAAGTGCTTTATTCCAGAACAAAGGAAGAAGAACAATGCCATTTCTAGAACATGCAAGAAATCTATGACTATTGCCAGTCTAAATATGTCTGATTATAGAAAATTTGATCCCTTTCATAAAATGGAAGTTCTCCTGAAATGATAAAGAAAATATCTTGGGGTGTGTATATCTATGTCTATCTACACACACACACACACACACACACACACACACATATGGATGCTTATACAAGTACGTATGTATTTTTTTCCCCTATTGGACTTCCCTCAAATCTTCTTACTTATGAGTTGCCTGCTACTAATTTTGATGCAGTGGAAGGTGGAGGTACTGGTTGAAATATACTTCAACTTGGGCTTATGAACAAACCCCACATACAGGGTATCAAACAAAGAAACAAGAACACAAGGGAAGAAAGAAGGCTATTTGATTCACTGCCTGCCCAGTTTTCCCAAGGAACTCAAAGTCTGACTGCAAAGCAGCCTATGAACTGCCTCCCCCACTAACCTAAACTGAAGCCAGGTGCCTGGCTCTACAGGTGGAGGGGCAGCCCTCCACACCAGGTTCTCAGTGGATACACCAAATCTAGGCTCACAATGATTCCCCTGGGACTACTCTCTGCCTCTGTTCAGCGCACCAGGCAGTGCCTTCTTTCTCTTCACCACCAGATGGAGATCCTTGGTCTGTCTCCTCCTTGAGTTGCACTTATCAGGGAGGCTGGACATTCCACAGTTCTAAACCCTCTTCCCCTTGCAGCTCCTGACACCCCAGGGAGAATTACACACTTCTGTCAGTTCTGTTGTGAGCTACAGCAGTGGCCACACTGAGCTTGATGTAGTTTCCTTCTACCTTGAGCTCCTTCCAGAGTCCTGCTTCTTACCATTTCCACCAGCACACTCCAGAGCAGAGACCCATGTAGCTACTGAACCTCAGTGAGGACAACTGTAATAGCTGACAATGGGTGGGCCACAGCATGGTGTTGGCTAGAAGAGCTCTACTTTAGTATACAGGTTGCCCCACATGTTCTACAGAAACCAAGGAGATACAAGTTATAATTTTAGAAGCACTTTGTTCAGGAGGGCTGGAGATTTAGGGAGTAGCATCCCATAACCCTGTACTCTCTAGCCTACTACAAGGAAATCCCTGCAGATAACTCGGCTCCTACTGGTTTACACATTACTTGTTACTGTCTCCATGAAGTTTAAGAAGATAAAAGGAAATATGGAGATGCCTGTGCACCATCCCCTATTTGCCTAGCAGCCCTCCACCTCCAACCCCACCGCTGGACAGAAACAATTGCATTTTTTTCCCTTGTCCTATTTTGCCACAAACATAAGGAAGGCCTCTTTAACATCTAACACCGAGAACAGGTATCTTCCTACCCAGAAGTCGTAGGTGTCTTAGAAACCAGCAGTGAGTGCTCTTTAATGGTAGTCTTCTTAGCAATAGAAAGCGTATGGTATTTTCCAAATACAAATTTCTTAGGGCCCTACACACAAATATGGAGAGATACTTTTGCTTTATTAGTTAGTTGTTTGGTAGTAAGCTCATCCTGAAAGGGGACAGACGAGAGTGGTGGGAACACAAGGTTAAGGGAATAATTCTATAAAATGGGGCCACCATGTTGATCCCCATATGCTTTCTTTTCCAAGAAGCAATTTACCTGCAGGCTTGCCTGGCAGAATGAAATTATGATATTTTCTGGTAAAGGATGGAACTCATCATGTTAAACTAAATAACCCAATTCCAAAGAACCAAAGGTTGACTGTTTTCTCAGATACACAGATGCTAATTCAAAATGGGAGTGGGGGTGGGGGGAGGGAAGAACAAAGTGAAGGGAGGGGAGGAATGTGGGGGTAGAAATGATAATAGAATGAATCAGATATTATTACCCACTTGTCACAGCTCTTAGGGGCTTGCCTTAACATTCAATGTATTACTGGTCTGGGGTACGTTGTTGAAAACATGTTGTGAAATAGAAAAACAAAGTTTTATACTCACAGATCTTTTTACTGCCCTTTCTTAAAATGGAGAACTATAATAAAATGCCTTGAAATGGGAAAATTGGTCAATACCTGGGTGTATGCCCATGTGGACAGGATACAATAAGATGCATATATCATGAGGTTTGCTGACAATGACTCCTTGACCACACTTTGCTCCAGGTTCCCTGAGTGCTTCTATATTAGGCCTGCAACTTGGTCTGCCTTTTGCATAAATCAAAGTAATAAGTTTTTTGAAAATCCCCCTGTGGAGAGCAAGCTGTGCTGTGCTCTGAGTTACTCCATGATGTACAGAAAGTAGTTTTCAGGCGATGCCTAATCCTGAGTTACTCCATTTTGTAAAGCAGTATTTTGCCATGAGTTATTTCTTCCATTTTGTGTACAAGGGCCAAGGTAGAATGACTCTGAAAGACCCTAGCAACCCCGAAGCCCAATTGCAAAATCATTAGGGCGTGTTGCAGACCCACACAAACACTGGAGATGTTTATCTGATAATCAGTTAAGGGTAGCCAGTTGTGAAAAAAACAGGATGGTTGGGAAAGAACAAAAAAACCAGGTCCCAGGGCATTCTTAGGCAAATAGGAACTGATAAGCAAGAACAGAAAAAAAACAGAGTGCAAATATGTGGTTTTTCTAATGTGTTTTTCCGGGAACATATATGCTGGGTTCAAAATAACCAATAAGAAACCTGTTGCTTACCGCGCACGCGAAACCTGCCCCTTTATCCTATAAAAGACCTGTACCCCAAAGCCCGGTGTGCCAGTTCACCAAAGCTCCGGCTGAGGTTTTGCTGAGCACCCTGAGGTTTTGCTGAGCACCCGCAGGCGCCTGTGTATCAATAAATTGCCTCATATTTTTTGCAGCCAGTGTCTCGTGCGTTCTTCCTTGGACAGGGAGTCGGAGGGTCTTTCAACTCTACACCTTTTTTTTGCAAGTAAACACAACCCAAGGCACAAATTGATAAATCACTTATCCATGCCAACTAATCAAACTAAAGCAGGAGCACCTGGACAGGAGCTCATGAACCTAACCAGGTATGAACTTCTCACTTCAGACACCTAAAAGGAGGAATGCTGCATGACTGGACAAGGAGACACTCTCTGATCCCATCACCTGGCCACTTGTCACAGCCTTGTCTAGGAAAAATCACTACAGTGAACAAACAGCCCACTGCAAGCTGGCACCCCATGCTGACATTTCAATAGAAGTTGTGAAACTGCCTTCCCTCAGGATTCTCTTCCTAGAT
The DNA here is from genome assembly GCF_048772815.1 of Callospermophilus lateralis. Taxonomy (NCBI): domain Eukaryota; kingdom Metazoa; phylum Chordata; class Mammalia; order Rodentia; family Sciuridae; genus Callospermophilus; species Callospermophilus lateralis. Next base: position 47,656,098 of record NC_135325.1, read on the forward strand.
AATTGTGGACCTGTTTTTGTTGTTGTTGTTGTTGTTGTTTTTCAAATCCTTATCTAACCACCTACAGTGATTCTTTGACTCTGCATTCATGTTTTTCTCTCTCCCTGTTCTCTAGGCCTCTAGGCATAGCATCCTATAACCAACCCTGTGTTGGTCTTAATGTATATATTATGATGTGTGACTTGAATGTTATAGTAAAACTGGAATGAAATTTAAAAAAAAAAATAAAAAAAAAACTTGTGATTTTGTGGCTTCTGTCTTTCAGGTGACACACAGGTAGTCAATGAATTGCAACTAGTGAAAGTGGTGTAGATTGTGAGTTTATTGATATTCAATTCATTCTTACTTTGTGGAAATCCCCAAACAAGTTTGGTCAACCTTGATAGCATAACTTACTCCTCACATTATCACTCCTGATATCTGATGAATTTTCTACCCTTCCACCCTTGATATCTAAGTCTTAGCTCTGTCTTAGTTCTTTGGCAAGAATATTAATAGGAACAGTATAGTAAGATTACCACTATCTCTTCCTTCCTCCCTGTCCTCTGTCTTAAAATAAGAGATTATAGGTTTGTGCCACTATGCAGTTTTTTTTGGGGGGATGGGGGGCAGAATATTGGGTGTACTCACAATCCTTCCATCTCAATCTCCAGGGTATCTCAGATTACAGGAATACCACTATCCTTGATAACTCCTTTCAGTAATTTTCCATGGACTAACCACCTTCACTCTGGTTGTTACCTATAAATTCCTCACTGACTTTCCCTATTCAAGGAGTTTCGGATGATCTTCATTGTACAAAGGTTGACCCCTTCCATAACTGCATTTTAAAAATTGTTGTTGTTTTGACAGATAGAAATTGTATCTATCACTCAGTGTCCTTGGTGCACACCTGTAATCCCAGCAACACTGGAGGCTGAGGCAGAAGGATTTCGGCCCTTTTTCAAAATAGAAAACATCAAAAGGGTTGAGGATATAGCTAATCCCTAGTACCAAAAAAAAAAAATTATATGTATCCATAATGGAGAAGGTGGTGTTTTGGTATATTTATTTTTTGTAGAATCATAAAATTATACTTATTTACATATTTGTAAGAGGGGTCCACTTCATGCTTTGAATGTCACCTGTCTAGTTCTGGCACTGCGGCTTATTTTAATACTGACATTTTTTTTCTTCCTCTTCTCCCCACCTCCCTCCTTAAGGGGCAGGGGGCAAGATTAATCTTTTTCCTTTCCTTGGCTGAGTTATCTGTCCTCGAGCTTGTGGACTATAGGAATCAATTCAGACTTTGGGATTGCTACCCGCAGATCTAAGAATTGGCTTTCTCTCAAGGATTCAAATGAATTATGTCTCTTGGTGGGGCACAGCTAGAGGCAGACTTATTCTGATATTTAGGATCATAAAGAGCAGAAAGATTTGAAAAATCTGGACTTGAAAGGCAGGTGTGAAACTGGGGCTAAGGAAGTTGCAGTTGTTAAAGGCATTACCTCCACTAAAGAAAGGACTGTGCCCAGCGACAATAAGAAAGATGGCTTGAGGGCATCTCAGGAGTTGGCAAGACAACAGCCATCTCCAGCTCAAGGAAATAAAAGTAAAAATTCTCTCCGGGCCAGTGGGATACCCTTCTTGCACTAGGAGGTCTAGGAAGTTTTTCCAACATGGTCAGCAACCTAGGCATTCAGAAGTTCTTGTAGTCAGGGTCCTTGGAGTCCTCGAGATGCCTGCAGACCTTGGCGCCAACCACATGATGCTAGTTCTGTAGGAATACAGGAAGCAGGAATTAGGGGTTCATGGAGGTTTCCACCATGATTTCAAAGCCCTGGGAGGCCAGGCACAGTGCAGCAGGGTCAGAGTCCCTGTAGGCACCCCCAGAGAGGGTGGTGCATGGAGATGTGAGGACAAAGCCAAAGCAATCTTTGCCCCATGCGTGCGAGGAAAATTTTGCTCTCTTTTCCCCTTCTTTAGGCTTCCTATGAGGGTTTCTTGATATCTCTTTATCTTTAGACCTTCTTCTTTATTGGGGCCCCATTCTAGGTTTGCATAATGGGCTGCATCAGATCAATCATGGCCCAGGGTTTCTCCGTGTAGGAGGGGTATGATTTTTCCAGCTTATGAGCACAATGGTGGAAAAAGGCTGGCACTCAAAACTGTCTCGTGTCTCTCAAGTGTTTCCCTTCTCGTCAACATGGGCAGATCCTTTAGTCCCTTGTAGGGGCATCTGGAGAGCTCTCATCTAAATTGTAGCTCTGGTCCTGGGACAAATCTCTCATCTTAGTCTTGGGAGGTAAAAGGCTCTGGGGAAGTCTTTGGCTCTGAGGAGATCACGGAGGAAGGAATAGCCAATGTCGGGGGGCCATCATTTGTTGCCTCTGAGGACAAAGTGGCTGAGGGGACAGTCTGCTGTCCCAGTGGTCTTGGCAAAGTTGGGTAGAGTGGCACATAAGGGGGTGGGTCCTCTTCTGTATCATAGGGAAAACTGTTTCCCTTCTTGTTTTTCCTCCATCAGGTTTTCTGTCTAGCTGCTTTCCACTGGGTCTTATAGGTCACTATGCTCCTGGCTAACATCAGTTTGTACTGCCCATCTAGACAGGCTCTCAACCAAGGGGGCTGTTTCTGTACTATCTCTTGCCAGCAATCAATATAAGGGAATTGGTCTGGGTGTCCAGGGGTTCCAACAACTATTAAAAGAACCTCAACAATGACTCTCTGATCTAAAGATCCTTCCAGTAGTCATCCCACACCTAGGGCGGGCCATTCTAATTCACAGAGTATGCAATCTTTGTGGAGTGAGTTTCACCCCACAGTTACCATTAAAACCTTCCTAAAGGTTTCTAACACACATTTCAAAAGGCTGTTTCCTCTGTGTGCACATTTTTCATTTGCAAACACACTTCTATAAACTTCTATATTGGATAAATGTTTGTGAAAAACTAGTAAAGGGTGTTCAGCACCTGGAGTGCTGATCTATTCCAGGCCAGTGGTCAAGTAAAATAGACCAACAGGTAAATAGGAAGTTTAACTACATTGAACTCTTTTGTGGAGACTCTTTTTCTGATAGTCCTAAAATCAATTATGGTGAAGATTTCTGGAGAAGCTTAGTTAAGATTTTCTGTGGAGGAGGTGGTGCCACTACATTTCCATTGTCCTGTATTCAGAATTGAATCTCAACTTTGAAGATTCCTGCAAAATCCTCACCCTGAACAAAACTAAACTCAAAGTGAATCAAAGACCAGAAACTCTGGAACTGCTAGAAAAAAATGTAGGCACAACACTCTAGTATGTTGGTGAAAGACCCCAGCCCAGAAACCCCAGGCCCCATTGTGAAACCATCAGGGCGTGTTGCTAACCCACGTAAAGAGAGGTCTATCTGTTAATCAGTTAAGGGTAGTCTATTGTGAGAGGACAGGATGGTTGAGGAAGAACAGAAAAGCAGATCCCAAGGCATGCCTGAACAAACAGGAACTGATAATGATAAGCAGGAACAGAAAAACCAGAGTGTTAATATGTAACTGTCATGAGGTTTATCCAGGAACATAAAGTGAAGAACAACTTTGCCCTTTAGGTAATCTATATGCTGGGTTCAAAATAACCAATAAGAAACCTGTTGCTTACCGCGCGCACGAAACCTGCCCCATTATCCTATAAAAGACCTGTACCCCAAAGCCCGGTGTGCCAGTTCACCAAAGCTCCGGCTGAGGTTTTGCTGAGCACCCACAGGCGTCTGTGTCTGAATAAACCTCTTGCGTTTGCAGCCAGTGCCTCGTGCGTCTTTCTTGGACAGGGAATCGGTGGGTCTTTCATTGGTACAGGAACTGCTTCCTAAACAAAACCCCTAAACCACAAGAAATAAATTTAAAAATTAATAAGTGGGATGGCATCAAATCTAAAAGCTTCTGCACAGCAAAGAAAACAATTAAAAGTATGGAAAGAGAGCCTACAGAATGGGAGAAGATCTTTGCCCCCTGCTCCTCAGATAAGGCATTGATATCCAGAATATATAAAGAACTCATAAAAAAATAAATAAGTGGACTTCAAGCCAAAGTTAATCAGAAGGGACAAAGAAGGGCATTTCGTACTGCTTAAGGTACCCTAATTAAAACAGAAAAGTATCAGGACAAATTGGGGTCTGGTACATCAAGACCCCAGTTACAGAAAATTATAATCCCTTAAGGGGCATTATGGTTTTCACATAAATGCCATCATTAACTCTTACAACCAACCCTCCCTTGTTAATGAAAGTATGTCACAACAACCCTGTCAATCAGAATATCCAGCCCCTCACAAAGGAAGTTGCAGAGAGGGTAGTAAACAATGTAGGGTAATAAGCCAATTTAGGGGAGACAGGGAAATCAAGGGAAAAACAAAGAGCTTAATCTCCTTAAAAACTCTACACCTGTGAGCACCATAACTCCCTCTCTTCAAAGTGGCCCCTGCAGTCTCTATGCTGTACATAACCCTCTTCTTTCATTCTATTAAACTTTTGCTTATGACTCTGTTTCCTTGGAATTCTTAATAGAAAGTCACAAGATCCTGCACCCAAAGGATTGCAGTGGATGTCAGAGCTCAACCCAGCAGGCCTCCAGATTCATAACACTGACAGGAGGGCTGTAGGATAGATGGGTGGATGATCACTTAGAAGGAATTCCAGGGCGACCTGGCGGTTTCTTTATCTCACTCAAGCACCTACAGGGGTCCCTGGCCCACAGCATAAAACCACAGCAGAAACTTCCCACCAAGTAGTTTTGTGGTAGAAACCACGCAATTGAAAGAGGAAGTTCCGTACAGCGCTAATGCGCATGCCCAGGCAAGACTGAGGGCAGCCATCTCACGATTAGCCCTCTAGAACCTCCAAGAACCAAGGGCTTCCCCTTCCTCGCTCATTCGTAGCAGTAAAATCGCTACCACAGGGAACAGATTAAAATGGACGGAGATATGGAGGAGTACCCCAAATCCCTCACAACCCTGACAAACACTTCCATACAGTCCAGCAACCAGGGTACCCCGGTTCCCGGAATGACCGCCATAAATGGCCCGGGTTGCTATGGCTTCCGGGTCGGACTTAAGGAGAGGCACCCACAATAGCAAATGGACTTCCGGGCACACAAAATGGTTACGTGGAGGGCCCTCTGTTCAGAGAGCTGTGGCTTTATCCTTCCCATTTATTTTGACCTGCTCCCTCACTGGATTACTTATGATCTAAGGAATATAAATCGGTTGGAAACGGAAGGCCATCCCAGAGGTTTTCCCTCGTCCAGTGAAACTTTGGCCATTAGGTGGCAGAAGGCCACCGTGGATCACAGCGCTCTGCTCTCCCCCCGCCCTGCGCCTTTGAAAAAAACCAAACTTCTCACTGGAAAATTCCTTTCTAAAGACTCTGAGCACTTTTCTGGGGTCGAAACTTGCACCTTAACTTCAATCTTTGTGCCAAGCTGATGGAAGAAAGAAACGCGCGTTTCTTTGATTACAAGCCTGCTTTTACTTTCTCCCATGTGCTTTTTTTTTTTTTTTTTTTTTTTTTTAATGCTGTGCTGCCAAGATTCCTACAATGGCTTACTTTTAACTGCTTTTTTATTCTTTCATTTTAAATTTCTTTTTAATTATACATGACAGCGAGTATATTTTGACAAATTCATTTATTTATTTTTAATTTTTTTTTAAAGAGAGAGAGAGAACTTTTTAATATATTTTTTTTTTTTTTTAGTTTTCGGCAGACACAACATCTTTGTTTGTATGTGGTGCTGAGGATCAAACTCTGGCTGCATGTATGCCAGGCAAGCGCCCTACTGCTTGAGCCACACCCCCAGCCCCCATTTTGACAAATTTATATAAACAAAGAGTACATCTTATTCTAATTAGAATCCCAGTCTTGTGTTTGTATTGTTTCATTTCTTACTAAATGAATCTCATGATACTGAATGTGTATTGAGTACTCAGAACATAAATTTCACTCTCACTTCGCTGGCAGTACCACTAGTAGTTTCACATATTGCGTTTTAAAAACTGGCAGCTCAAGAAGAGTTATAGGGCTCTCAGCCATGGGATTTTGCATGGATCTTCAGAGTTTACATTCCGCTCCTGAAAACAGGAGTAGACAGTGGAAATATATAGTCGAGGAGCCGGGTAGTATTCATGGGAGGAAAACCTGCTAACAAGAAAACATCAGGGAAAAAAAGGATTCTGATTTAACTGATCTAACAGTGTTCTTGCTTTAGTCAGGGCAAAGTGATTAGGCATTATTTGGGGAATGGTGAAAGATAAGGTTCTGATCAGATATTAAGAGTGATCCACAGTCATGAAAACAGGGGTGGCCATAATGGTGGTGCTTGCAAAACTGACATAACATGCTTGTTTGCTGAAAGTTGATGTTATAGGGAAATGGACAGATGGGCCTAGGGAGAAAGTTCAGAAACCAGAATAAAACTTGTCACAAACAAAAGACGAATAGAGGAGGTAGTAGAAATTATGTAATTAGTGTGATGTAATCATTCTACTACCAAAACACTACTTAGTACACTTTGTATACTATATATACTTTAGTTTTTTTTAGACCACTGAGACACATCCTTAGCCTCATATTGTAGTTTTATTTACAGTCAGGGTCTCACTACATTGCTTAGGGCCTTGCTAAATTGCTGAGGCTGACTCTGAACTCAATATCCACCTCTCTCTCCGCCTCCCAGCAGCTGGGATTATAGGCATGCACCATCAAGCCTGGCTCTCTATACACAATTCTTTATCAGTCAATAAAAATAAACTTTTTTAAAAGCCTATTACTGGGCTGGGGTTGTGGCTCAAGGGGAGAGTGCTTGCCTAGCACATGCAAGGCCCTGGGTTCAATCCTCAGCACCACATACAAATAAATAAATAAAATAAAAGTATTGTGTCTAACTACAACTAAAAAATAAATTTAAATAAATAAATAAATGCCTATTACTGGGGGGGCTGGGTTGTAGCTCAGTGGGAGAGTGCTTAGCTAGCACATGTGAGGCCCTAGGTTCAATACTCAGCAACACATAACGATAAGTAAAGGTATCATGTCCATCTACAATATATAATCTATCTCTCTATACACACACACACACACACACACACACACACTATTGCCAGCTTGGTACAGTGCTGCAAGCCTGCAATTCCAGCAGCTCAGGAGGCTGAGGCAGGAGGATCATGAGTTCAAAGCCAGCTTCAGCACCTTATGAAGCCCTAAGCAACTTAGCAAGACCCTGTCTCAAAATAAAAAAATAAAAAGGACTTGGGATATGGCTCTGTGGTTAAGCACTCCTGGGTTCAATCCCCAGTACCAAATAAATAAATCAATGAATAAATAAAAACACTATTACCACAGAGGTCACCTCTAGAGAATGATTGACCACAACTCTGGATAAGGGAAAGGTTTTGGGGAATTATAGTACACAACCAGAGTATACCTGGCTAGCCCATGGAAAATCATTAAGAGGAGACATCCGAGAATAGTGGAATTCCGATGATCCCAGATACTCTGGAGGCTTAGGTGGAAGGATTGCAAGTTCAAGGTTAGGCTGGGCTATAAGGCCACAACTCTCAACAAAACAAAACAAAACAAAACAAAAGATTGCATTATGGCACATGCCTCTATTCCCAGCAGTTCAGGAGGCTGAGACAAGAGCATCAAAAATTCCAGGCCAAGGCTGGGGTTTTAGCTCAATGGTACAGCGATTGCTTGGCATATGTGAAGCACTGGGTTTGATTCTCAGCATCATATATAAATAAATAAATTAATTAAAGGTTCATCAACAACTAAATATATTTAGTCCCAGGCCAGCCTCAGCAACTTAACTACAGAGCCACATCCCTTAAGCAACTTAGCAAGAGCCTGTCTAATAATAATAATAATAATAATAATAATAATAATAATAATAAGACAGGCAATGTAGCTCAGTGGTTAAGCAACCTGGATTCAATATATATATATATATATATATATATATAGAGAGAGAGAGAGAGAGAGAGAGAGAGAGAGACAGAGAGAGAGAGAGAGAGAGAGAGAGAGAGAGAGAGAGAGAGATATGGGGGGTGTGGGGTGAGAGAGAAAGAAGGGAGAAACCAAAAAAAAAAAAAAATTAAGAGTCTTTGGGATAGAAGAGGCAAAGGAATACAGGCTAAGGGCTAAATTTTCCAGGGAAATAATAGCATAAAAGTTTCCAAACCTTAGGAACAAGATGCAAATTCACAGACTAGAGGCATATAGAACCCCATATAGACCAGATCAAAGATAACTGCTCCAAGATACATAATCCAAATGTCTAACATGGAATATTAGGATAGAATATTAAAGGGTGGAAGAGGAACATGTCAGATTACATTCAGAGGTAGACAAACCAGATTCGCTTCAGACTTCTCAAATCAAACTCTAAAAACCAGGAGGGCTTGGAATGAGATAATACAAGTTCTGAAAGAAAACAATTGCCAGCTAAGATTGCTATATCCAGGAAAACATTCATTCAGACTAGTGAAGAAGAAAAAAACTTTCCACAATAAGGATAAATTAAAAGAATTCAGGACCACCAAATCTGCAGTACAGAATATAATTAAAGAAATGCAACACAGAGAGATCTCAAATAGATGAAGCTCTCCAGAAGAGCAATTAAGCAAATGAAAATTAAGAATGAATTAGGGCTGGGGATGTGGCTCAAGCGGTGGCACACTCGCCTGGCATGCGTGCGGCCCGGGTTCGATCCTCAGCACCACATACAAACAAAGATGTTGTGTCCGCCGAAAACTAAAAAATAAATATTAAAAAAATTCTCTCTCTCCCCCCCTCTCTCTCACGCTCTTTTTTTTTTAAAAGAATGAATTAAATCCATGCAACAAACCAAATGACAGAAAATAACAAATATCTCTCCACCATAAGTCTGAATGAAAATGGTCTCAACTCTCCAATTAACAGAATAGATTCAAAAACAAAATCCAATAATATTCTGCTTGCAAAAGGATTTTTTTTTTTTTTTTTTTTTTTTTTTTTTTTGGTATATGTGTGGCGCTAAGGATTGAACCCAGTGCCTATGTACATGCAAGGCAAGCAAGCTACCAATTGAGCTATATCCCCAGCAACCCTGCTTATAAGAGACTCATCTTATAGGCAAAGATATCCACAAATTGAAAGAGACAGGTACTTCCTGTAAATGGAGTTGAAAACCAAACAGGAGTAGCTATTCTTATATTTGACAAAGCAGATTTCAAACAAAAATTAATCAGAAGAGATGAGGAAGGGCACTACATCCTGTTAAAGGGACAAAAAACAACAAGAAGATATAATAGATTTATGCCCTGTGAATTGTTGCACCTTATTACATAAAACAAACAGTTCTTAAATTCAAGTCCTAGATAAACCTCAATAACATAATACCTGGTGTTTTCCACAGACCTCACTCAAGACGAGACAGTTCATCCATATATAAAATTAAAAAACACACTTGTAATATAAATTGTATACAAATAAAGAAAATTAACCTAACAGACATCTATAAATATTTCACCCCAAAATAGCTGAACACTCTTTTTTCTTAGTAGCTCATAGAACCTAATACTTATGTATATAATATATTAATAATATAATAATATATATTATATATCATATAATAATTATATATTATATACATATTATATATATATATATATATTATATATAATTTATTTGTTTTGTTACTGGGGTTTTGAACCCCAGGTCTCTTAACCACTGAGCCACATCTCCAGCCTTTGTATTTATCTATTTATTTATTTTATTTAAAGACAGGGTCTTCCTTAGTTGCTTAGGGCCTCTTGATAAGTTGCTGAGGCTGATTTTGAACTCATGATCCTCCTGCCTCAATCTCCTGAGGCACTGGAATTACAAGCATCCACCACTGTGCCCAGCTAGATCATATTTTTTTTGCCACAAACAAGTCTTAGAAAATACAAAAATATACAGGTTATTTCTTATATTTTGTCAGATCCCAATGGAATGGAATTTGAGGTTAATAACAATATAGACATGGGCTGGGGTTGTGGCTCAGCGGTAGAGTGATCGCCTTGCACATGTGAGACCCTGGATTCGATCCTTAGCACCACATACAAAAATAAGTGAAATAAAGGTGTTGGTTCCAACTACAACTAAAAAATATTTTTTTTTTAAAAAAAGAACAATATAAACAAGAAAACCATTTTAAGACTTCTAGATTAAATAATCTTTTCCTTTTTTAACCAGGAATTGATCCCAGAGACACTTAACCATTGAGCCACATCTCCAGCCTTATTTCATTTTATTTTAGGTACTGGAGATTGAACTCTGGGGCACTCACCACTGAGCTACATCCCCAAACCCATTTTGCATTTTATTTAGAGACAGGGTCTCACTGAGTTGCTTAGTGCCTGGCTTTTGCTGAGGCTGGCTTTGAACTCGTGATCCTCCTGCCTCAAACCGTTAGGCTTACAGGCATGCGCCACCACGCCCTGCTATAATTCACTTCTGAATGAGGAATAGATCCTATAATAAGTCTGAGAAGAAACTAAGAAAAATAAAACAACTTTTAGATGCCAGGTGTGGTGGTATAAAAACTTTTTTATGCCTGGGAAACTGAGGCAGGATGATCACAAATTTAAGGCCAGCTTCATCAATTTATCAAGATTCTAAGCAAATTAGTGAGACCCTGGTTCAAAATAAATAAAAATATAAAAATAAAAGGGATGGGGATTTAGCTCAGTGGTAATGCGCCCCTGAATTCAAGCTCCAGTACAAAACAAAATGAAATAAAACAAAAAGCTCTTAGAAACAAATGGAAATGGAGATACACCATATCAAAATCTCCTATACAGTATCAAGGCAATTCTAAGAGTGCCGCAGTCTGGCTGGGCACAAATCACGAGCCACTCCAGCAGGAACAAACTTTATTTCCGAACTCCCGCTAATGCCACGCACGTGGCCTTCTCCGGGGAAACACCACACACCAACAGGAAATCCCTCCTCCGGAAATCCCTCCTCGGGCACTTCCCCAACCAACAGGAACTCCCCAGGAATCCCAGAGAGAACTCCAAAGTAGCAGGCAGAGGCGGTCAGCAGGGGTCTAATATACAATTGAATACACAGCTTAACATAACCATCATCATCTCAATGGCTTGCTAGTGTCACCTCTCAACCACTCCCTTCTGGCAAAAATGCCATGCATCATCCCAACTCAGCTGTGGCCCTCAACATAAGAGGACAGACTATAACCTGGTGTACCTACATTAAAAGGAAAAGAAAAGAAAAACCCCAAATAAACAATCTAATGGTCCATAACAAGTCCCTAGACAATCAGGAACAAACTAATTCCCAAACCAGTAGAAGATAGGAAACAATTACAATCAGAGTCAAAATAAATGAAATAGAGATTAAAAAAATACTAAGGGTCAATGCAACAAAGAGTTGAGTTGGCTTTTTGAAAAGAGAAACATGATTGATAAAACCGCAGCCAAACAAACCGAAAGAATGAGAGAAGACCTACATCATCAAAATTAGAGATGAAAAAGAAGATACCACCACTAACATTTCTGAAATTGAGAGGATCATTAGGAAATATTTTGAAAACCTTTATTCTAATAAATTTAAAAATCTAGATGATATTGACAAATTTCTAGACATATGTCGCTTGCCCAAATTGAAATAAGAGTTACAGAAAACCTAAACAGACCAATAGTGACCAATGAGATTGAGGCAGTAACAAAAAGCCTTCCAACAAAAAGCCCAGGACCAGTTGGATTCTCAGTTGAGTTCTTTGAGTCCTTTAAAGAACTAATACCAAGCCTACCCAAATTGTTCCATGAAATAGAAAACGAGGGAACAATTCCAAATTCATTCTATGAAGCCAGTATCACCCTGATACCAAAACCAGAAGAAGCCAAAGCAAGGAAAGAAAACCACATATAAATATCCCGGTTGCACATAGATTTTAAAGTCCTTAATAAAATATTAGCAAAATACATTAAGAAGAGATTGTATACCATGATGAAGTTGGATTCATCCCAGGCTTGCAAGGGTGGTTTAATATACATAAATCAATGTTTAATTCATCACATAAATAGAATCAAGGATGAAAGTCACAAGGTCATCTCAACAGATACAGAAAAAGCCATTAACAAAATTAAGCATCCATTCATGTTTAAAAACATAGAAAAGAGATATGAAAAATTGTGCTCTATATGTGTAATAAGAATTGTAATGCATTCCGTGGTCATATATAAATAAAAAAATTAATTAAAAAAAAACCACAAAAGAAACAAGGGATAGAAGGGACTTACCGCAACATCATAAAGGCTATGATGAGCCACTGGGATTACAGGCATGCACCACTACACCAGGCAAGACTTTAGAAGATGGAAGGACCTAATGTTATGGACCCGGGGCCTTCCAGGAAACTGAGGCAATGCAAAGAACACCTTCAAACCCCATACCTTGCAATCAAGTCAGAAAGATTTCAGACATGTCACACAGTAACAGGAATGAGTTTATTATAAGGGATAGGAAAAAGGAAAGGAGGCACTCTCAAGGGAGAAAGTGGGTTCTTTCAGGAGAGGACAATGGGTCTACCCACTGAGAACCTGGTGAGGAGGGCTGCCCCTCCACCTGTAGAGCCAGGCACCTGGCTTCAGTTTAGGTTAGTGGTGGAGGCAGTTGATAGGCTGCTTTGCAGTCAGACTTTGAGTTCCTTGGGAAAACTGGGCAGGCAGTGAATCAAATAGCCTTCTTTCTTCCCTTGTGTTCTTGTTTCTTTGTTTGATACCCTGTGTGTGGGGTTTGTTCATAAGCCCAAGTTGAAGTATATTTCAACCAGTACCTCCACCTTCCACTGTGTTTAATTTGCTAACAGTGAATCATAAGTGAGAAGACTTGAGGGAAGTCCAACAGGGAAGAGAAATCCATACATACTTATACGAGTATCTGTATGTGTGTGTGTGTGTGTGTGTGTGTGTGTGTGTGTGTAGGTAGGTACATAAGACATAGATGATATACATACCCCAAGAAATTTTTTTTATCATTTGAGAAGAACTTCCAGTTTATGGAAAGGATCAAATTTCCTAAGGTCAGACATATTTATACTTGAAATAGTCATAGATTTCTTGTGTGTTCTAGAAGTGGCATTGCTTTGTTCCTTTGTTCTAGACAAAGTATTTTATAGGAGCTGTATGTACCCATATGATAGTTTGGACAAAACAGGCCTAGAAGGACTTTGATATTGTTTGTGAGTAAACTCCTGCTTATCCTTCATCAGATATAAGAGAGTAGGGATTGCTGGTTTAGCTTTTCCTCCTCTGAATGCCCTTTTGGGCCTCTCTTGAGGTTTCTTATGCCACATCCAAAGAGGATGGTGTCCATAGCCTAATCTGTTCCTCAGTTACATGGCCCAGGAGGTAAGTGTAAACACAGGTCACTGATTTCCTCTCTCAGACCTGTACATACCACTTTCTCTAGCAAGAGCTAACCTGTATCCTGAGGCTTGAGGTGCAGGAAAAGTGACAGTTTTCTTACTTGTTCATAAAGACCGAATGTTGCCTGATCTTAGAAAAATCAGTCTCTTTAAACTAAAATGTGTTTCCACAAAGTTTTGAGTCTAAATGTTCAAACTACAGATTTCCCTAACATCTCTCTTCCTACTCAGCCTTCTGTTTTTCAACTTATTTTCTCCATTCAAACATCCAACACTGCCTCTTCTCACTTCTGGAGGATAACCTTCTTTTCTATTCATTGAGAAAATTTTGGAGGACTCAACTAAGATTTACAAGCCCCAAACTGAATGCTCCCATCTTCTCCCATAAACCTTTTTCACCTGTAGTTTCCAAGCAGGAAAGGGCATCTCTTATGTCTCCAGTTCTTCCTGCCATAGATTTCAGGATGGCCCTCCACTTTGCTCCTTCCCTCATCCTTTGTTTTCCATTTGTCAGGAAATCCAGCGAGCTCTCTTCTCAGAATGGATCCAGAATCTGAGATCTGACCACTTTTTGCTGCCTCTTCTGGTACCACCCTGTTCCCCGCCACTCTTAAGTTTGCTCATAGGGTATGGGAGTGTTTTGCTGACTCTCTCCTTGCTTCACCCTCCCCTCACCCACTCTGGTGATCAATTCAGCAGCCAGAGTACCTCTATGAATACATACTCAGATCTTAGGAATGCCTCTGCTCAAAACCTACACCCCATGTCAGTCAGGGTAATCAAGTGTCCTTACAGTCCTCTACAAGGCTATATGTGGTGTGGATACCAGTTACTTCTCTCACCCTGTCTTCTTGTACTGTCCTCCTTATTCCTGCTCTGTCTGTGGTCACGTCCTTGTTGCCCCAGAGGTAGAGGCTTTTGCTCTCTTCTTTCTGCATGGGACATTCTTGTCCTAGATGTGTGCCCTACATATGTCATCCTCATTTCATTCATAATTCTGATTAATGTTATTATTCAATGTGACCTCCCATTAAAATGTCTTATTTCAAATGCCACACCCCTCTCTCATCAAACACAGGATTCCCTCTTACTTGGCTTTCTTGGGACTCTTTTTTGGGGGTGCTGGATACTGGGGATTGAACTCAGAGGCACTTGACTACTGAGCCATATCCCCAGCCCTATTTTGTATTTTTTTTAGAGACAGGGTCTCCCTGAGTTGCTCAGCACCTCATCATTGCTGAGGCTTGCTTTGAAGTCATGATCCTTCTGTCTCACCCTCTCGAGCCGCTGGGATTATAGGTGTGTGCCACTGTGCCCAGCAAGAAGCTGGCTTTTCTTGTTGATTTTAGTTTGGGTGTCTGATTGTTCACTAATTTATCCCATTAGAGGCTGACTTGTAGTAGTTGCTCTGTAAATATCTATTGAATGTATAATACATTCATTCAACAAAAATCCAGTATATTCATCTCTACATATGTATTCATTTCTACTGGATTTTTTTTTTTTTGGTCTTTTCTGTTTGTTTGTTTGTTTTGGTACTGGGGATTGTACCCAGGGACGCTTAACCAGTGAGCCACATACCCAGCCCTTTTTAAAATATTTTATTTAGAGACTAGGTCTTTCTAAGTTGCTTTACAGCCTCACTAGATTGCTGAGGCTGGCTTTGAACTTGTGATCCTCCTGCCTCAATCTCCTGAGATACTGAATTACAGGCGTGCACCATTGTACCCAGCCTGGCTGGTTTTTTGATCCAGTGAAGAATGAGAGTGAGTTATGAGTTTTCCTCACAAAATTATGTTCTTTTCAATTTCTCCTTGTTGTTGTAGGATCATTGACAATGTCCCAGAACAAGGAAAATTATTTCTTATGCATATGACTGTCAACAGGTGAATAACCCTTAAAAGACAGCATAGACAGTAACACGTCACATAGCTATTCACAGAAATGAAGAAAACACCTTAATGCATAAATAAATGCATATTGTTGACAGGCTTTAGTACACTTACACTAAAGTTTTTATTAAAAAGACCTCATGCATTTCCTTGTTGCATTTAGGGTCAGGACAGAGTTGAAGAGGAATTTTACTCAGGACAGGGTTCCCTCTCTAGGATGAGTCATGGTAGATGTTTATTTCAGGGAAAAGCACAGTTGTTCTTCCTTAGTTAGTAATTTGGCGGCGGGGGGGGGGGGTGGCGGTGCTTGTGATTGAACCCAGGGCGTTATGCATGCCAAGCAAAAAGTGTACCAACTGAGCAATATCCCCAGCCTTAGTTAGTCATCTTTGGTCTCAGGGGTGCTGAGTTCTGCCAGGGTCACTTTTCCCTCTTTACATCTTGGCAGCTAAGAAACTTAGCTCCACCTCTGTGACCAGCTAGTGGTCAATGTGTAGAACCCTCTGGCCAGCACTCTGTTCAAATCAGTCCTCTGATTAGAAGTCCCTTGAGTTGACTTGCTTTTCTCTCCCAATATCTATTTTAAACTTTGAAATCTTCATCCTTATGTATTTTATGAACTGCTTCAGATCTCGCTGAAGTAAAAGGCCAGCCCTTGGCCAGTAAGGCCCTATAGGGTTTAACACCTAACTTACTCCCTGGCTGCCCTACTCACAACTGGCTTTTTCCCTTTACTGCCCTAGTCAAAATGAAATTGGCTCCTACTTTGAACAAAATCTTTTGTTCCCAGGGTAGTAAAGGTTTGTGGCATTTGACCACAGATACAAAATTTTCATTTTTATCTAGCTTTTTTTTGTACTAGTGAATGAATCCAAGGGTGCTTAACCACTGAGCCACATCCCCAGCCCTTGTTTGTATTTTATTTAAAGATAGGGTCTCACTGAGTTTCTGAGGACCTCACTAAGTTGCTGAGGCTGGCTATGAACTTGTGATTCTCCTTCCTCAGCCTCCCAAGCTCCTGGGTTTACAGTTTAGTGCTACCATGCTCATCCTTTATCTACTTTTGATGGGAAGATAGATATGGTTATGTAAGTTCAGTCATCCCTTGTGCATGCCATCCTTTGTTAAAGCACATCTATGAATAAATCCTAAATATCTATCAGTGGGTGAATTGATAAGGAAATATATGCCACGAATAATTGTTGACCTTAAAATAGGAGGAAATTCTGTCATTTGTGAATACATGGATGAAACTTGTGAATATTATTCTAAGTGAAGTAAGCCAGGCACAGAAAGACAAGAATTGTTTGATTTCCCTTATATGTGGAACTCATAGAAGTCGGGAATAGGGAGATGGTTACCAGAAGCTGGAGTGTCGGGCAAATGGTGAGGAATGAGGAGGTGTTGGTCAAATGATACAGTTTCAGTTTGACAAGAGGACTGAATTTTAGTGACATATTGTGGAGAATGCTGACTATAGTTAGTGGCAATTTGTTGTCTATTTTAGGTTTTCCATGAGTCTTATTTTCACTATTCTTACCACAAAAATTATGAGTCATGATATACATTCGCTTGTTAGCTTCATTTAAGCATTCCACATGTGTATGTATTTGAAAACATTACATCATGCTCCAGAAATATATAACATTATTATTTTTCACAGTTCTAGAACCTCTCCAGACTCTTTGTATCCCTCCTAAAAACTGAAGCTCAGCTCTGAGTACCACATTCCTTTTCTATGACAAGGTACAAGCAGAATAGGGCTATTGCCATCTTCCTGGAATCCTATCCTTGCAGGCCCATCACAAGGCTGACTCACACCTGCTCTGTTAATTAGTAACCACACTGGGAATTATGTGCTTAATTAGAAGAAAATTTTTGTGTCCCTTAAGAAGGTCACACTTACCTATTCCATTAATTTCTCTTCTTAAACCACTATCACTCTGAGTTGGACAATTCTCAGAACTTTTATTTCTTTTTTATTATTATTTATTTAGGTACTTGGGATGAACCTTGCAAAGTTGCTGAGGCTGCCCTTGAACTTGCAATCCTCCTGTTTCAACCTTTCAGGTCACTGAGATTAAAGGCATTTGCCACCATGCTTGGCTCTCAGTAATTTTAAACTTTCACAAATCATAGGGTATTTTACTTGGAAGTGAATATTGGAAAGTGAGTGGCTCAGGCAGGTGAAGTTTTTTGCTTAATATCATGAATATATTTAGTGGCTGAGCATGGATTAGGGGCAAATTTCCTAAAGCCCAGGCCAGACTCCTTAAGTCCTCAAAAGGGTCAACTGCAGTGGACTATTCTCTAGCCCTTGTCTCTCAGGCCAGATCTTTCTAGAAGAAACACATATCCTCAAAGCCAAAGCTGCCAAATATTTCCTTCCTAACCCCACAGCATCCCGATATTTTTCACATGACTGCTTGGCTTCCTGACAAATCAAATGTGGAAGAATTTCAGAGTGCATTAGTAAAGGCCTAATGTCTCATAGGAAATATAAGTCTGTGGTATGAACCCTGCCACCAGACAATTAAAAACTGTGAAACATATGGTACTTGATTGGCTTCATATCTGTAGGTTGACACTAGGTCCAAGGTCTAAAGTAAGTATTTCTTGAGGAAGTTCAACTGGACACTAGCGTATGATATAAGTACATTTGAGCCCTAGAACCTTGATGGTAAACATAACTTTACCAGACTACAATTTCCTTGAAACAGCCTCTGGCAGTCCTGGATGTTTCTCCCCAACTCTTACACTGACAGTTAGCTGGAACCCAAAAGAACTTAGATTGTAATCCGCAAAAGTTGCAACCCCTTGCATTTTCCCATTGTGTTAAGTTCCTTTGGGACTTATAATTTGAATATTCCACAGGGTAAAGGAAGAGAGTTAGTGCCATTAACAGAATAAGTACAAATGATTGATGCAGAGCAATGACATATGGTGGTGCAGCTGATGCTAATGTCTAGTCCTGTTCATACTGGACTGTCCCCCTGAATTAAAAATTCTACTCCCATTGACCTCAGATTCTCAGAAGTCATAGAAGGAAACAATTTGCAAAGTGGAACAGTGAAGCAGGGAAAGGACCAGTGACATACAAAACCATAAAGTAAACTAGTACCAGTGTAACACAAGTCTCCTGACTTCCAGCCAAAGATCATTTTACAAAACATCCCAGCTCCACCTATTTTTAGCGGATCTGGACAAGTAATTTAACCATTCAATCTTCAGTTTCCTCATCTATAATGAGAGGATAACAGTTCCTGCACCATCATACTGTTGCAGTGAACTATTGCCTGGGAAACATTTAGCAAATTCTCTGAATATTGTAAAAGCTTAATGAATATTAACCATCAGTATTATATTGGATCAGTTTTTTCCTTATACCAGAATAAATTGGCCACTAGATGCATCCCTGTTTTTACTTCTTCATCCTGTTTTCCATGGAAAACATATCCTTTGAGTTTCCATTTTCCAGTTTCCATTGATATAGAAAGGAAGTTACTGTAGGTGGGAAGGAATAGAAGAAGAGACAGCATTTTGTACTACCTCAGAAATCAGTACTCTTGAAAACAGAGTAAAGGAATGGGATTAAGAGGGAGGAAGCTAGACAGGGAAAAGAAAAAGAAAGGTAGAAGGGTAGTGATCTTATGAAAATCAAAGGGATATCGATCAGTAGAGGAAAGGGACTAGGGCATGGGAGGAGGGGAGGGAGGGGGAACTGCTGGGGAGTGATGTTGGCCAAATTATATTGCTATATTGTGTGCATATTCAAATATATAATAGCAAATGTTATCAATATGTACAACTATAATACACCAATAAAAATGTGGAAAGAGAATAAAAGAGTCAGGAGGGGAGAGCATGGGTAAGTACTGGGGAATGGAATCTATCAAATTATGCTACAATGAATCCTGATTGTGCGTGTGTGTGTGTGTGTGTGTGTGTGTGTGTGTGTGTGTGATTATAATGTGCTAATTAATATAATCATAAAAAAATAGAAGGGAGAGCAATAGAATAGAGCAAGCAGATGGAGGAAGTAGGAGGGAGCAAAAGGGAGAATGAGGTTGATCAAATTGTTATATGCATGTATAAATATGGTATAATAAATTCCACTGTTATATATAAAATATGTCAGTGCTCATAAACTTCAAGGGAGTTGGCAAATTTTCTGGCTGTTATGATTCTTCTATTTCTGAGCTGGGAATCAAAGCATGAGACAGGGCTAAATTCTATAGTAGGTATATTGAAGAAAGGAGTTCTAGTTTCGGATCAGGTAGGTGTGTGTTTGCACCTCAGCTGTGCTTCCTTTTTATAGTGTTATGGTTTAGATATGTGCCTCTCCCCTCAAATCTCATGTGTAAGATAATGCAAGAAGTTTTGGAGAGGAAACGCTTGGGTTATGAGAGCCATAACCCAATCAGTGAATTAATCCCCTGTTAGGGATTAACTGAATGGTAACTGTAGGTTACCATTAGATGTAGCTATTAGAGGTGGGTCCCTGGAGGTGTGCCTTTGGAGTAGATATTTTGTCCTTGTTGGGGCTGGGGATGTGGCTCAAGTGGTAGGGCGCTAGCCTAGCATGCATGAGGCACTGGGTTCAATTTTCAGCACCACATAAAAGTAAAATAAAGATGTTGTGTCCACCAAAAAAAAAAAAAAAAAAAAAAAAAAGATATTTTGTCCTTGTTGAGTAGAGCTTTCTCTCTCTCTGCTTCCTAGTGTGATGTCTTGAGCCATGTTCTTCTGGTATGATGTTTATTCTTGCCTCAAGTTCTAAGGAATGGAGCTTGAAACTGAAGAATGGACTGAGACTTTTGAAAACATGAGCCACTAAATAAACTTTTCCTCTTCTAAAATTGTTCCTGTAAGGTCTTTTGGTCACTGAAGCAAAGAAGTGGTCATAGGTAACTAAGTGATTCAACTTTCAGAGCCAAACTCTTCAGTTGTCAAATATGGCTCATAATACCACATACAGAATCACAGGGAAGAGTCCTGAGGGAGAAGGGTATGTGAGTGTGTGTGTGTGTGTGTGTGTGAGAGAGAGAGAGAGAGAGAGAGAGAGAGAGAGAGAGAGAGAGACTGATTTTCCCACATATACAGGGAGTATTCAATAATTGGAAACTTCTCATTTTAGAGTTAGTGGAAATGTTTCACATGTTCTGACTGTTGGTTCCTTGTCAGTCTTACTTTTCAAGGTTGCTGCAACTTTTCAAGGTTGCCCCCTGTGGGTCATCTTAGGTATTTAGTCAGAAGCTGGAAGAGGCAGAATCAAGGACTATTCACCAATGGCCATTATAAACTTTAAACCCTTAAATAAAAATAAAATCTGTAATTTTTAAAAACAATTATAATTAAACCCTCCCCAAAAAGTTTGATAAAATACTGTTAGCAAGACAGTGGGTAACTGTTAGATATTGTTGGTGACAGTATAATTTGACACACCAGTTGAAGGCAATTTAAGAAGTCTATCAAATTTTGAGTGCATATAGCCTCTACCCAGCAATTTATTTTTTTAATATTTATTTTTTAGTTGTAGTTGGACACAATACTTTTATTTTATTATGATGCTGAGGATCGAACCCAGGGCCTTGCACATGCTAGGCGAGCACTCTACCACTGAGCCACAACCCCAGCCAATTTCACCTCTGGAAATTCATCCCACAGACATACCACTATTTATACATGTTTGAGAAAAACACGTTCCAGGTTGTTCACTGAACCATTGCTTGTAATAGTGAAACCCTTGCCCATTGTTAGAGTATTTATTAAGTAAATTATTATACAATGAAACTATAAAAAAAGAATGAGAATTGTTCCATATAATGTCATGGAGAGCCCAATAGGACTAAAACATATTCATAGAAGTGCATATTGTGTACAAAAACAGATGGGAGGTTAGCTCCTTATTCAAATATGCACAAATGTACTTGAAGTTTTCAGAAGAAATGAATAAGAGTGGTTAACTGTGCATGTGTGGGGGTGAGTGGGAACTGCTAGATGGAAGATTAAGTTGAGAAGGATGCTTTTCATTGTATAACTATTCTTATTTTTTGTTTTTGATAATTGTAAATATATTAAGTAAAATCTGATTTTAAAAAATTAAAAAACTTGAAAAATGTTTGCTATGTACATGATATAGGGTGAATATTCTTATTGTGCATCTAATTTTACAAAGTAAAGCACATTCACAAAGAATTATGTGAAAAAATAGTTATTGTACTTTATTAATAATAGTGACATATAAAGAGTCAAATGTATAAGAGAATGAGTAAATAAAGAATAGTTATGTGGATCTCTGGTAAATGGATTATTTGTCAACCACTAGAAATATTGTTCCAGAAGAATTTTATGACATGGAAAAATGCTCATTAATTCAACATTACATAGAAATCTATGGTATGAGCACCATTTTATTATGTTGTGTGAGTTCATGTGTGTGTCATTATCTGACCAACCTGTAAATAGAGAAAAAGATTTTGGAGTAGCACCATAAAAGTCCACCAAAATAATAACAGTGATTGATCAACAACTACTGTTTCTGTAGCTTCTGCATTTGTGAATTGTTCGAATTTTCACAAAGTACGACATACTGTAACAGAGCCCCTTGAGAATTAAAAAACCTCAGCCTCCCCAGTTTCCTGATAAATTCTTTTTCTGCAACTGAGTTTCCTGAGGTTGAGAATGGAAACTGAGGAACTGGCCCCAAAGTCTGTCTAGATGCCAGCAAGGGTTGGAAATCTAATTGTAACATCTCTGGCTAGCACAGCCTGACTAAATCTACATATGTATATTTCCTGACTTTTGTTCCTATAAATTGAAAAGTTCCTGAGGGAGACAGATTAACTACCTTCCCAGTTTGGGCCAAACTGTGATTAAATTCATTTTCCCTTTTTATATTTTTTTCTCTTATTTCTGATGTGGGCGGGTGACTGAGTCTAGTCTGTTGGCATCCTGGTAGGACCTCTGGACTGGGATGCCGATGATAGTACTAATTTGATGATTATATTTAAACCACAGTAGGAAAATAAAGGACACAAATAGAAGTTTCAGTGAAAAACACAGAGACAAACTGGGAGCAAATGTTTAATCTCCAAAGTAATTTTTAAAAAGACTAATTAAATAGTAATAGAATCATACTACAAAGGCAATAGTTTACCCTGGCCAAGACAAAGAATAGGCCCTTCACTTCTAGAATATTTCAGCCATCTGCGGAAAACAGTTTAAAAATTTTTTAAAGGCTAAGAAACTGATTTCTTCTCTCTCCTAACATGAGTCCCTCAACCTTCAGGACATGGGTAAAGGGCAAAGTTAAGATGAATAAGGGGGCAGGGGCTTTAATCCCTGCACATATTCAGGAAGTAATGTTGCCTACCTAGATCTTCCAAAAAAGAGTCCGACATAAAACACAGGAACTTTTCCCAGTTTTATTCCTGAAACCACCTGATAATTTAATTATATCTCCCAAGAGGGTGACGTTCATGGTTGCCTAGGAGATCAGGAGCATGAGGAAAAGTTTTAAAGCTGTAGAATTCATTTCTGCTGGGCTTTCCTAAATCCCCAATTTCCTCTCTGCTTCAGAAACCTATTTTATAGACCATCTGAGTTATCTTTTTTTTTTTTTTCCCGTGGTGCTTGCAAGTTAAACACTCTACCAACTGATTTATATCCCTAGCCCTTGAGCTATTTTTCTTCTTATCTGTATATTTGTTGAACTGGAGCTAGATTCCTTGCTCCAGGAATCTGTGGAGCAAGATTTTCTTTCTCCTGTTAATGCAATATGCATTATAACCCCCATTAAAACAGTCCTCAAAGCAGGAAATAGAAATGAAAGGGCATAGCTGGATGTAGTGGCACACGCCTGTAATCCCAGCAGCTGCAGAGGCTGAAGCAGGAGGATTGCAAGTCCAAAGCCAGCCTCATCAATTTGGGCCCTAAGAAACTTAGTGAGACACTGTCTCAAATAAAAAGGGCTGGGAATGTGACTCAGTTGCTAAGCATTCCTGGGTTCAATCCCCGGTACAAAAAAGAAAAGGTATCAGTTAAATAGGCAATAAGACAGGGCTGGGGATATAGCTCAGTTGCTAGAGTGCTTTCCTGGCATGTAGGAGACCCTGGGTTCAATCCCCATCACAAAAAAAATAAAAAAAATAAAAATAAAAAAAAAATAGACAATCAGACAAAGAGAAGTAACCAAGAAGTACTTTATCCTAGGGATTTCTTCTCCCTAATGATATTTTTTTTCATTACAGACCTACAAGGTATGACAGTAAACTAAAGGAGAAGAGACTTGATACAAAGAGACTGAGTAATAAATTCATTTTAATAGTTTAGATGGATATATTGACAACCAGTATTAACCCTTACTTAATTCTTTGAGCCAAGCACAATTCTAAATATGTTATAGGTATTAAGTCTCAGAACAACCCTGTGAGATGGGTACTGCTATTGACCCATTTTCCACGTAAGGGAGAGGTTAAGTATCTAGCCCAGGGTCATACTCCTATAGTAAGTGAATTATCCCAGTTGCTATGGTTTGGCTCTTAAAGATTCCTCACAGACACATATGTTAATGCTTATTCCCCTCCCTGAGGTGATGGAACTTTTAATTGGTGGAAAGGAAGTTAGGCCCTTGAGGGCATGTACTTGAAGGGGATTTGGGGACCTGGCCCTTTCCTGTATGTTTTCTTCCTGGTTACAATGAGGTGAACAGGCCTTCTCCACCACAAGCTCCAGTCATGAGGAACTGTGCCAGTCCAAGCCCAAAGCAATGGAACAAATCAACCATGGACTGAAACCTCTGAAACCATGAGCCAAAGTAAAATTTTCCTCCTTTTAAGTTGATTCCCTCAGGTGTCTTGTTACAGTGACAAGACCTCAAGATATTACACAGGAGGTCCAACATCAGCAGAATAGCATATCTTATAAAAAATATATTACTAGAGTATGAGGATCATTTTCTAGGAGATTAGGAATATGATCATATGCTGCTAAACCAAGTGTAAACCAGACCTGTCTTATACACAAATATTCCCATTTGGTCTATGAGTCAAGAGATTACAAATATTTTATACTGTTGTTCCTGTCTTTAGGAAATCCCAAATAACCAATGTTACAACCTGGACTGTACCTGCAACTTGCTTTGCTCTCTTGATTCTCCAAATTAAGTGCTCACCTTTGGTTGTTGTTATTCTTATTTAGTTTTGTTCTTCTTCCTCCTCTCCCCCCTCCTCCTATTTCTCTTTCTCCTTCTCTTCCTCCTCCTCCTCCTCCTCCTCCTCCTCCTCCTCCTCCTCCTCCTTTGTACTGGCATACTGGGTATCAAAACCAGGGTCTCACACATGCTAGGCAAATGTTCCTCTGCTGAATCCCCAGCCCATGCTCATTCTTGTGTGTATATGTATGTGTGTATTTTACTGGGGATTGATCCCAGGGTCTAGCATAGGCTAAATAAGCACTGTACCACTGAGCTACATCCCTAGTTCTTTTTACTTTTTATTTTTCATTTTTTAAAATTTTGAGACAACTTATTACTAAGTTGCTAAGGCTGTCCTCAAACATATGATCCTTTTATCTCAGCCTCTCAAGTTACTGGGATTGCAGGCATGTGCCACCATGCCCATCTATGCTAATTTTGCCATCTATAGTTATTACTAATTTCATGTAGTTGAATTGTGACTTGATCCCTTGATTTGGTTGAGTCTCTTCAAACCTTAAGTTATACATAATTTTCATACATTTTGTCTAAGTTGTTTTAATTTAAAAAGTTAAATTTTGAGATAATTGTAGATTCTCATGCAGTTGTATAAGCACATGATTCTTTATCTGATTTTGCCAAATGATAACGTCTTCCAAATGTATATAGTCCAATATTATAAGAAGAAAATTGATATTCATTTATAAATATGATTCATATTTCCCTAGTTACATGTGTACTCATTTGTGTATGTGTGTGTGTGTTTAGTTCTATGTAATTTTATCACATGTGTAGGTTTGCTAGTCCACCAACACCACAGTAGGTGTACAAAACAGTTACATCACCACAAAGTTTACTTGAATGTTGTTCTTTCATTACCATATTCACCTCAACCTTCTTCTACCCCAAGACCCTGTCCATAACACCTGGCAATCACAAATATCTTCCACATCTCCATCATAATTTTGTCATTTCAAAAATGTTATGTAAAACAACAATAAGTATTTGAGAGCCCTCTGTTTTCCCTGATGGGAAGAACCACAGCCTCTGGGACTAGATTCCCCTGTGTTTTTCGTTTGCTAGCAAAGCAATAAGCCTTCTTTTTCCTTTTTCTCAAAACTGTATCCTCATTATTAAATTGGCATGAATTGGCATCGGGGAGAAGGAGCGAGCTTTTGGTATCAAACATAAACCAAACACATTTGTGTCTTTACAAAATGCCAGAATTTATTGAAATTGACAAGCTACACCACTTTCACTGGTACCAAAAAATTCATCGATTACTTCTGGTTCACCTGATAGTCATAAGCCGAGCAATCAAAAGTTCTTTTATTTCATTCCAATCTTACTATAACTCTCAATTCACACATCATACTTCACACAAGTATACACACACATACAAATATGTCACAAAGGGACAAAAAAGGGGTTAAGGAGGCTACAGGTTACAGGATGTTTTGCTAAGGATACAAGCAGAGAGCACATGGGAAAGTGAAAAGTCAAAGAGTTATGGTAGGTGCTCAGATAAAATTTTTTTTTTTTGGTACAGAGATTGAACTCAGGGGCACTGGACCACTGAGCCACATCACCAGCCAATTTTTGTATTTTATTTAGAGACAGGGTCTCACTGAGTTGCCTAGCACCTTGCTAAATTACTGAGGCTGGCTTTGAACTCCTGATTCTCCTGCTTCAGCCTCCCAAGGGGGTGGGATTATAGATGTGCGCCACCATATCCAGTTCAGATAAAGATTTTTTAAAAAATATTTTTAAATTGTAGTTGGACACAATACCTTTACTTTTTTTAAAAATTAATTTTTATGTTGTGCTGAGGATCGAACCCATCCTGGCACTGCTAGGTGAGCGCTCTACTGCTGAGCCACAGCCCCAGCCCCAGCCCCTCAGATAAAGATTTTAAGGAACCAGTTTCACAGAGTTGTGAAGGCAGAGGACGTTGAAAAAGGCAGCTTTGGAGTGTCAGCTTGAGGAATCAATTTGAAGTGGGCTGTGGGTTCTCTTCATGGACAGGAGAAACTGCATTATGCTGAAGCTGGTGGGAGAGAAGTAGAGGTTCTTCACTGTACTAATTTTCCTGGATAAGTCCTCTGAGAGTGACCAGGTCACAGGGTCAGAGTGTTGCCAAGTCCAGTCTTTGAGGAATTCCTCCTATTTATGAGTCTTCGCAAAGGGAGTTGTATCTGATTAGGTTGATGAGCCTCCGTGTCTGGTGTTTCTCAGATCATTTGGGAGGTTCAGGTATCAAAATGTTCCTGATTTAGTTTGATGAATTAGCATGAATAAGTGCCTTATGGTTGTGCCAGGCAAATGGTGGTTGTTTACTTGTACAAACAATAGAGTCATTTTACCTTGGCATTTGGGCTCAGATAAAGATTTGTGTGATTTGTGGTAAAATACTCCTTCACAAAAGGGTATTCAGGGTTAAGCAGAGCCTGAAAACTACTTTTCTATACATCATGGAGTAACTGGCAAGGTATAGATTGCTCTCCTGCAGGGTGATTTTCTCAAAACTTATTACTTTGATTTATGCAAAAGGCAGACCAAGTTGCAGGCCTAATATAGAAGCACTCAGGGAACCTGGAGCAAAGTGTGGTCAAGGAGTCATTGTCAGCAAACCTCATGATATATGCATCTTATTGTATCCTGTCAACGTGGACGTAAACCAGATATTGGCCAATTTTCCCATTTCAAAGCATTTTCTTATAGTTCTCCATTTTAAGAAAGGGGATAATAAAAAGATCCATGAGCATAAGGCTTTGTTTTTCTGTTTCATTATTTCACAACCTATTTTCAACAAGTCTTACTCCCTTGCCAGTACCCCAAACTATTAATAAATTTTTAAGGCAAGCCCCTAAGAGCTGTGACTCTAAGTAGAATGTACCTCAAGAAACACCTGGAGATCTGGGCAAGAATTCCAACTTCGAATGTAAATAATACTCAATGGTTATGCTACCAGTTTGTGAAAGGCAATATCTACACGGAAGTAGGATTGGTACTTTTTGCTGAAGGGTGTTGGGGCGAAATTTCCCTTCTTATTCATATTTTCTGAGTGCTGAATGAACACTTAAACGTTCAGCATCATGAGATTCACTTAATGAATAACAAAACGAATTAAAATAAACTTTAGAGGAGACTTGGCGTTTGGCTTAAAAAAAATTGCACATGCGACAAAGTACAAGCAGGTTTGTAATTAAAGATACTTACATGGAGAATTTTTTTTAATGTCCCCTTTGTGTCCATTGGATTGGCCTAGAGATTGGAGTTAAAAGTGGGAATCAGAAATCTGTGATGGAAAAACTGAGCCTCTTTAAATAAAGAACTTTGTGCAAAGAATCCCTTTTTTTTGAAACACGAAGGGCGGGGTAGGAACGGAGCGGCGCTAGTCATTGGTCTCTTACTGCCACCTAACGGTCAACGTTTAACTGAACGACGACAAAAGTCCGTGATTATGTACCCTTTCCACACGATTTCTGCTCTTTAGAGCCAAAGTAACCCAATGAAGTACTGCGGCAAGATAAATGGTAAGGATCAAGCAATTGCGGTCTGACCAGTTGCCCCTTCACATAGCCAGTAGCGGTTCCCGGAAGTCTATTTGCTATTGAGGGAGCGCTCTCCTAAAGTCCGACCCGGAAGCCATAATAACAGCGGCAGGAAGTTCCGGCTGTTCAAAGGCAGCGGTTCCGGTCTCAGGAGGTCCCAGGCTGCTGGGCAGTGTGGATGTGTTTTGTTAGTGTTGTGCGGTATTCGGCGTGGTCCTTTGAACTCGCCGCCTGAGCTTATTTCGTGAACGGCTTCTTCTGTTCCTCGGGGTACCGGAATTACTGTGAGGAATGAGAGCGAACGGGGCCGGAGGTGGGGGGTGTTGGACCTTAGACCTATGCCCCAAGGGTCATATTGTGGAGTAGTGCAGAGATGGACGCTTTCGTTCTAGTTGAGCATGCGCATTAGCTCTCCAGGGATAATAAAAAGGGGTGACATGACAAAGAAATGTGGTGAATGTATGTCCGTTTAGACTAAGTGGTAAGGTTGGACTTCCAGAAATGATTGTTGAAGACTTTAGGAATGATCCAGCCTGGCTTTGATGAGTGGAAAGGCTTTTTCTGTTTTCCTTTTTGTTTGTTTTGTGTTTTACCAACAGAAACTTACCGCAAAATATAGATATGCTTGTTGCTTTATTCCATCCAGGTGCTCCTAGCTTCACCCAGTTTCCCGATGGTGCTTTGAGCTGAGCAACTTTCCTCCACTGGGCCCTTACCCCCAATATGCTGCCTCACCTGAGGTTCAGAGCAATGGATTTGGCTGTTTATGGACTGCGAGCTCTTAAAACATGATCGCTGTATAAACTTTCCCTGCTGTAAGTTGTTTTTGTTGGGTATTTTGGTCACAATCACACAAAAACTAACTAATACATTTCCCTTCTGGACTCCTTTCCCTATGAGCCCTGGGATTTTCTCCTTCCATATTAAGTTAGTATGGAACTTTGCGTGGCTGTCATGGGAGAAGTAGTGTGTCACATATTCCCCAATGGTATTAGGGGAAAGCCAGTGGAATTTTAATTCTGTATGAGTTTGGAATGGGCCCACCATATAGTACATCTTCACCTATTAGGTAGCAGACAGACATGAGTAATAGGAAAAAGGAGGGGAATACTGTTACCCCCCCCCCCCATATGCTGTCTTTGGGGCGGGGGGGGGGGGGGGGGGAAGCAATTTACCTAACTTAGCTTATTGGCTTTAATCAGTAGGCTATGCTGCATTTCTCACCCAGTAACCTGCAGAGCTATTGTCAGGGCCTCCCTGCCAATAAGAACAACACAAGTTACTGTAAAGCTGGGACTTTACAGCTATACACTGATCAGAGATTCCAGGACTCAGGAAGACAGGATAATTAAAAGCAAAGACCACCAACTGTAAAATAGCAGTAGGGAATTAATCTAATGTGATCGTATTGTCAGTTGCAAATTGAGAGGTGGTTCCTGGGGGTACACTTTAGAAACTTCCCTAAGGCCCCCAATAAAACTAGGAAAGTGGCATGTAATCACTGTCTTCTTTGAGAGAACCCACTTTCACCCTTGAGAGTGTCTGTTTTTTTCCTTTCTAATGATCTTTGGTATACTTTTATTATGTCTTATGTGTTGCCTGAAAGTTTTTTATGCAATAGCACCAGAGCCAAAATTACAACACAGTTTCCTTTACCATTTTGGTGCTGTGACTCAGATTGATATTTACTTTTCTAGATCTTTATTGTAGGCCTTGGATTCGTGGTGACTGGAAGGATATTTTAAGACAACTGAAAGTCTCTGGCTGGAGATACTCTGCTGGGACTGAAACTCTTGATTGAGACTCAGATACTCCAGACCCTAGAGGTAAGAAACTGAGGCTTTCTTTTCAGTCTTTTTGGCAGATAGGTCTTGCCCACTGACAATTGAAAGTCTCCTGGCTAGGGCAATACTGTAATGGAATCTGAAGTTCAATGACTACAGGATTTTTGAACCCCAGAGACTATTAGGGGAAAAAGACCTCTTTCCCTTCCTCATACCCTTTTCATCTTGAGATGGGTGTTTGAGAATAAAGGGAGAAATGCTGAATTTAAAAGGAAGTACCCTTGACCCTGCCTTTGTATCATAAAGGCAGTGGGCAGGTGCAGGTGCAGGGAAAACTGGCATGGAATTATGTAACTCCATCCTAGCTCTACCTCTAGTTCAGTCCCTAGCATCTGTCCCTCTATTAATATTAATTCCCTACACCAATGGGTTGCTGTCTCTCCCATTGGAGATAGCCAGCATTCTCACTTGAATGTGTATTCCTTGCTTTACTCCAAAGGTAGCATTATCTTGAGACTGTCCCCATTCTCCATTGAATATATATCTACTTTCCTAAATAATTCTCTATCTATGCCTTAGACTGGTGTGTGCTGAAATTTTTTTTCTGTCTCATATGCCAAGAACCTTGGTGGTCCTGCGTCAGGTTACCCCTTCTCTCTGGGAACCCTTTTTCAGAGACATCCCTTCTTCTGCGATGACCTCTATCTCTGGACCAACCAAATGTTGTGGGACCTCACTCAAGTCTCAAATCAGTGGGAACTTGAATGAATTCACATTTAAGGTAAGAAGACACTTTTCATGCCTTTATGTCAAAATGCACATTTTAAGCTCTGCCTCTTATATTCAAAAGGCAAGTTTCTTAGTTCTTCTGTTACTTTTTTTTTTTTCCTTCAAATTTGTGTTCTAGTTAGCTTTTTCATTGCTGTGAACAAAAGTCCTGACAAGAACGATTTTAGAGGAGGGAAAAGTTTATTTGGGGTTCAAGGTTTCAGAGGTCTCAGTCCATTCATGGCTGAATTCATTGAATCCATTGTGCTGGCCCCAAGGTGAGACAGAACAACATGGTGGAAAGGTGTGGCAGAGGAAAGCAGCCTAGGCCCTAGCCACCTGTAAACAGCACTTCTCTCACCAGGAACAAAATGTGTACCCTAAAGGCATGCCCTCAGTAACCTACCTCCTCCACTGACACCTTATGTATTTATAGACACCACCCAGTTAATCAATTTAAATGGGTTAATACACTAATTAGGTTAAGGTTCTCCTCACCCAATCATTTCACCTCTAAACTTTCTTGTATTATCTCACACATGAGCTTTTGGGGGACATCTCTTTTTTAAACCATAACAATTTTTTTTTTTTTTAAAAGAGAGAGAGAGAGAATTTTATTTTTTTATTATTTAGTTATCGGCGGACACAACATCTTTGTTGTATGTGGTGCTGAGGATCGAACCCAGGCGAGCGTGCTACCGCTTGAGCCACATCCCCAGCCCCGTAAACCATAACAATTTGAAGCCAGGTCTCACTAAGTTGTAGAGGCTGGCCTTGGAACTTGGATCTTCCTGCCTCAGACTCCTGAGTAGCTGGGATTACAGGTGTATGTCATTATATGCAGGTAATAAATGAAACTTTATAATACGTGAACTTTTGTTTGGCTTCTTTCACTTAGCATAAGGGTTTCAAGATACATCCACATTATAGTTGTTTGAGTCAGCTGTAGAGCTCCTCTAGTGTATTTTTCATTTCGTTTACTGTACTTTAAATTATAGAAAATTTTCTCTATTTAATTACACATGGTTTTCATACTTTCCTTTAGTTCATTAAACATGGTTTCCCTTACTTCTTTTTTTTTTTTTTTTTGAGTATTGGGGATTTAACCCAGAGGGCTTTGCCACTGAGCTACATCCCTAGCTCTTTTTACATTTTATTTTGAGACAAGGTTTACTATGTTGCACAGGACCTCACTAAGTTGCTGAGGCTGACTTTGTACTCGAAATATCCCTGCCTTAGTCTCCCGAGTCTCTAGGATTGCGGGCACGTACCACTGCACCTGGTTTACCTTAGCTCTTTGAACTGATCAAGTTTGATAGTATATCAAATTTTAAATTATCAAATTTTGAATGTATAATTATTCATAAAATAATTCTCTTTGAAAGCCAGGCACGGTGGCACACACCTGTAATCCTAGTGGCTCGGGAGGCTGAGGCAGGAGGATCATGAGTTCAAAGCCAGCCTCAGCAACTGTGAGGTGCTAAGCAACTTAGTGAGATCCTGTCTCTAAATAAAATACAAAATAGGGTGGGATGTGGCTCAGTGGTAGAGTGCCCCTGAGTTCAATTCCTGGTATCGCCTCTGCCCCCCGAAAAAAAGAATATATGTTATAGATGAGAGAGCATGGCTGGTAGCTGTGGTAGCCACTGAGGCAAGGGGAGAAGCACAGGCAGAGAATTTATAAACAATTTTTTTTTTTTTTTTTAACTTCGGGGAACTTGTGGATTAGAGAGAGAGGCTGATTTTTCATACACATAAATATATATATTTTTAGTTGTAGACGGATACAATACCTTAAATATAATAAATTAAATAAATAAAATTATGTGGTGCTGAGGATCCAACCCAGTACCTCACACATGCTAGGCAAGTGCTCTACCACTGAGGTACAACCTCAGCCCGGGAGGCTGATTTTAATGAACACAGAGTCAGTGGGGAAACGAGTTGAATGAAACCGACCCCAAATTGCTCAGATTCCTGGAGCAGGGATTTTGAACTGAGATTCCTGGCAGGTGCAGCCTGGGAACTATCTGTAAACACTGGGGCAGCCAGCAGAGACAAATCAGGATGATTGACATAAAGGAAGTTGCCAGCAGTAGCATTTTACCACCTGCAGAGGGTGCCTGATTCAGAGTGACTGAAATAGCCACAAAACATTATACAAGCTCCAAATACAAAAAGGAGAACACTAAATCTTTGTGGCAGGCACTCCATAAGAGCTATTGGGAATCCACCTTATAGCAGTCACCCAGGAGTGTTTGCATTCCAGGGCATATATGCGGTAATTCACATTCAGAGTGGCCAAGGTAAAACCTGTGGAAAGCTAGTCCCTGTACCGGAAAAGTGGATTTTACCAGAGGCCTCAGTGATCTAGACATCCAGCAGAGTCTGGCATTTCTCTAGTAATAGGGGGTGTGAACCAAATCCCAAATATCTACTAACAGAGTTCCAAAATTCACCCAACATTAAACCCCAAATACTGCAATGTCATATTTAGAACTCTGCTTTACCCCCACTACGGTATTACACAATTCACCAATATTACACAGTCTATCCTATTCTGTACTGGGAGATTGGAAGCTGAGTGCTACTACACTTGGCTAGCAGCTAGGTGAGGAACACAAAGACATGTGATTTAATAACCCCCAGCTCTTGATCCAATGGTTACAAAGCCAAAAATAAACATAGAGAATGAAAATCCACTCCTGCCAATAATTTTGACCACCAAAACAGAAACAGGCCCTTTATTTCTTACCAAGATATTTCTGTTTTTTCTTTTATCTTTCTTTCTTATCTATATTCACATTTTTAAATTTTTAATTCTCTTTTTAAATTTTAACCTAAATTTTTTCAAGCATAATTTCATCAGTGTATTATTTTTTACTTTTTTTGATCATACATGATTTTTTGTATGTGTATATGTGTGTTCTCACTGAAAAATACTGAGAAAATAGGCTTGAAAAAATAAGTATATATTCATATAATTTTTACCTTCACATTAATAGCATTTGTATATAATTTAGTCTTATTTGAATCAATGGGGTATAATTATATGAGAGTTTGAGTTGTTTTGATCTTACATTTGTAGGTTCATACCTTGGTTCCTATCCCTCCTATCTCCCATTTTTTTACTTTTTTCTCTAATAGGCAGATTTTCTTGTTCCTTCTTGCTTTCTTTCCTTCATTCTTTAGTTGTAGTTAATTTTTATCCCTCTTTACAGTTGACATCTGGTATCTCCTGCCTCTCCTATGAACAATTTCTTAAGTATCTCAAACTTTCTTTCATCTTCCTGATTTTCTCTTACTTAAAAAGTAGAAATCACTGGGTGTGGTGGTGCACGCCTGTAATCCCAGCAGCTCAGGAGGCTGAGGCAGCTGAGGCAGCTGAGGCAGCTGAGGCAGCTGAGGCAGCTGAGGCAGCTGAGGCAGCTGAGGCAGCTGAGGCAGCTGAGGCAGCTGAGGCAGCTGAGGCAGCTGAGGCAGCTGAGGCAGCTGAGGCAGCTGAGGCAGCTGAGGCAGCTGAGGCAGCTGAGGCAGGAGGATCACCAGTTCAAAGCCAGTCTTAGCAACTTAGTGAGGCCCTAAGTAGGGCTGGGGATATAGTTCAGTTGGTAGAGTGCTTGCCTTGCATGCATAAGGCCCTGGGTTCAATCCCCAGCACCAAAAAAAAAAAAAAAAAAAAAAGGAGGCCCTAAGCAACTCACTGAGACCCTGCCTCTAAATAAAGGACAAAATAGGGCTGGGGATGTGTCTCAGTGGTTGGGTGCCCCTGAGTTCAACCCCTCATACCAAAAAAGAAAAAAACAGAGCCGAAATCCCACTAAATAACAGAATTATGCAGTTTATGTATTTCCTACTCCATTTATGTTGTGATTATAAATACAGTGGATGACATAGTAGACACCTACTGTTAAATGTCCAATCTAATTCACAGTTATTTATAGTTGGTACTGATGTTAAATGCTAATCCCATCATTCCTATATAGATGGCAATTAGTATTATAGATTTCAAAGTAGACACTGAATATTTATATTAGTGCTGTACATCTGTTGCTGACATTAGGCCTGTCCCTGGCTCCCCCTTTCCCCTAAAAGGGGCTTGAAAGTGATTGGGACACTTTGAGATCACAGAGTTGTGATCCTGATGCCGAGAAATCCTCACAACTCAGCCAAGCAAAAGTGATTCTCACTGCACACATGATCTAGACCCACCTGAGCCCTGACATTACTTCAACTCAAAGAATTGGGGAGATAAAACTCCCAAACTAATAACCAGGCCCCAAGGAGGAACAACCAGAGGGAGACTCGCGTTCCACCCCTTTACATCTACTCATATATCAAAAATTGAAAGAGATCCCAGAAGAGACTGTAACTACACACAAAAGGACATACATATAAAAGAGAAAGGGGAATCCATTTCAATTGATGCACAAGTTCAGGACTTGAGAAAACAGGCAAACAAATTTCACCCCACTCCCAAATTTATAATCCCCTAACAAAGGATCCCAGATATGAAAGGGATAAAATTCCAGAGAGAGGTTATTTAAAAACGGATTTTTTGTTGTTGTTGGTACCAGGGATTGATCCCAGTGATCCCTGGATACAACCCTAGCCCTTTTTTACTTTTCATTTTGAGACATGGTCTTACTAAATTGCTTAGGACTTTGCTAAGTTGCTGAGTCTGGCTTTGAACTTATGTCCATCCTGCCTCAGTTTCCTGAGCCAATTGGATTATAGGCATGCTCTATTGTGCCCAGCAAAAACTGATTATTAAAATGTTCAGTGAAATTGGGCTGGGGCTGGGGCTCAGTGGTAGAGTGCTTGCGCAGCAAGGCGCTGGGTTCGATCCCCCACACCATATAAAAATAAAACATAAAATTAACTTTAAAAAAACTTCAAAAATGTTTAGTGAAATAAAAGAAGAGCTAATGAATTAATTAAGAAAGCAATGCAGGAAATGAAAGACCATTTCAGTAAAGAAATAGAAATATTAAAGAGAAACCAATCAGAATTCCTGGAAATGAAAAACACAATCAAATTAAAAACTCACTTGTAATCATCACCAACAGATTACACTGCATAGAATATAGAACTTCAGGCCTTGAAGTCAGGGTACACGAAGTTGAACACATAGTATGCAATAAAGGGAAAAATTAATAGAAACTGACCAAAATATACAAGAATTCTGTGATAACATCAAGAGACCCAACTTGAGAATAATTTGGATGTAAGCTAAAATCAATAACAACATCAAGAACATTTTTAATGTTAGAGTAAAAGAAAACTTTTCCAGTATCAGAAATG
Organism: Callospermophilus lateralis; assembly: GCF_048772815.1. Classification (NCBI taxonomy): domain Eukaryota; kingdom Metazoa; phylum Chordata; class Mammalia; order Rodentia; family Sciuridae; genus Callospermophilus; species Callospermophilus lateralis. The sequence goes on from NC_135325.1 coordinate 47,692,014, forward strand.
AGATAGACATCAATGTACTGGAGGTATACAAGATCCTAAATAGACCAAATCAGACGAGAAGCTCTCCAAGACACATCATAATCAAAATGCCAAACATAGAAAGTTAGGAAAAACTATTAAAAGGGACAGGAGGGAAATATCAGGTCACATTTAAAAGCAACCAGTGAATCTCACTTACGACTTCCCAATTCAGACGCTAAAATGAAGGAGAGCCTGGGATGAGATATTGCAAGCTCTAAAAGAAAGTAATTGCCAACTAAGATTGCTGTACTCACCAAAGCTTTCTTTCAAATTTCAGGGGGAAATAAAAACTTCCCATGACAACAATAAGCTGAAATTTCAAATTTATGACCACCAAGCTAGCAGTATAAAGAATATTTAAATATAAACAGCTCACAGGACTGGGGATATAGCTCAGTTGGTAGAGCACTTGCCTTGCATGTACAAGGCCGTGAGTTCAATCCCCAGCACCACAAAAGAGAGAAAAAAAAAACTGCTCCCAGAGGAACCCAAAAACAAATCTTAAAGTTCCCAAAGAAGATTAGTAGAAGAGTAATCATCTCAATGAGAATCAAGACAATTAAATATAGCAAAGAATCAGAATGGCAGAAAACCACTAACATCCAGACTAACACTGAATGTAAATGGTCTCAACTCCCCAATTAAAAGACATAGATTAGCAGAATGGATCAAAAACAAGATACAACTATATGCTGTTTGCAAGAGACTCGTTTCTTTCTTTTCTTTAAATATATGTGTGTGTGTGTGTGTGTGTGTGTGTGTGTGTATTTGTTGTTGTTGTTGTTGATGGACTTTTATTTATATGTGATGCTGAGAATCAAACCCAGTGCTTCACACATTCTAGGCAAGTGCTCTACTATTGAGCTACAACCTCAGCCAAGAGACTCATTTCATAGGCAAAGACACAGCTGAAGGTAAACGAATGGAAAAAAATATTCTATACAAAAAGAGTCTGCAAACATGCAGGCATCTGAAAACCAGATATTCTCATATCTGACAAAGCAGATATCAAGCAAAAATTATTTGGAAGGTACAAAGAAGGCCACTACATCCTGGTAAATGGAAAATTCCAACAAGAAGATATAATGAGAGCTGGGGTTGTGGCTCAGCAGTAGAGTGCTTGCCCAGCACGTTCGAGGCACTGATTTCAATCCTCAGCACCACATACAAATAAATAAAATAAAGGTATAAAAATTAGTTTCTAGGGCTGGGGTTGTAGCTCAGTGTTAGAGTGCCTGCCTAGCATGTGCAAGGCACTGGGTTCGATTCTCAGCACCACATATAAATAAATGAACAAAATAAAGATCCATCAACATTAAAAAAAATAGTTTTTAAAAAAAGAAGATATAATGATAGTAAATATATATGCCCTAAATGTCAGCACTCCCAATATATATAAAAAATACTCCTTGTCATTAAATCTGAAATAGACCAATAGACAGGTTATCAAAACAAAATCAATAAAGATATTTCCAACCTAAGTAATACTATAAATCAAATGGACCTTGTTTTCGCTTTTTCACTGCTGTGAGTAAATGACCTGACCAGAACAATCATAGAGTGGGAGGAATTTATTTGAGGGCTCACAGTTTCAGAGATCTTGGTCCATAGATGGCCAGCTCCATTCCTCTCAGGGCTCGAGGTGAGGCTGAACTTTATGGTGGGAGAGTGTGGCAGAGGGAAGCAGCTCACATCACGATGATCTGGAAGCAGAGAGAGAGCACTCTCCAAATACAAATCTATATTCCAGAGCCACGCCCTAATTCCCACCTCCTCCAGCCATACCTTACCACTTCAATTACCACTCAGTTAATCCCTATCAAGAGGGATTCACTCTCAACTCAATCATTTTTCCTCTGAACTGTTTTTCATTGTCTCATAATGAGCTTTTGGGGGACACCACACATACAAATTATAACAGACCTAATACACATCTATAGAATATTTAACCCTCAAACAGCTAAATTTACCTTCTCAGCAGCTCACGGAAACTTTTCCAAAAAAGACTATATTCTAGGTAGAAATGTAAGTTATAGCAAATACAAAAGAGTCTATATAATCCTGTTCATCTTACTGAATTTTAATGGAATAAACTAGGAATGAATAGCAAGAAAAATGCAGCACTCATTTATGTTAAATATACCACCAAAGTCACCAATACAAGGAACTTACTTCAACATTGTAAAGGCTATATGTACAAACTCAAAGCCAACATTATACTGAACAGAGAAAAAGTGAATGCATTTCCTCTAAAAACAGGAACAAGAAAAGCACTCCTTGGCATTAAATCTGAAATAGACCCCAATACAATACTGGGTGATTTCAACACACCCTTATCACCAATAGACAGGCCATCAAAACAAAATCAATTAAGATATTTTATGTAGATCCCTTAAAAAAACAAACAAACAAACAAAACTAGGAATGGAAACCAGTGTATAATCCACCTGTCCCACTCCATGTTCTTTTTCCAAAAGAACTAATAAAAGCACACTAAAGTGGTACAGCCACCTCAATGTTTATAGCAGCACAGTTCATAATTGCCAAAGTATGGAATCATCCCAGATGCCCCTCAGTAGATGAATGGATTAAGAAATTGTGGCATGTATGTATAATGGAGTTTTACTTAGCCAATTAAAATAATGAAATTACGACGTTTTCTGGTAAATGAATGAAAATGGAAAACATCCTACTAAGTGGAATAAGTGAATCTCAGAAAATCAAAGGTCAAATATTTTGTCTTATATGTGGAAGCTAGAGCAAAATAAAGGAAAGTTGGAGGGCAGGATCAGGTATCAATGATATAGGGAAGATCAGTAAAGTATAAGAAGGAGATGGAGAGGGAAAGGAGGGGATGGGAAACTGGAGAAAACACAAAATGGATTTTAAAAAATCATGCTATGTGCACATACCACAGGTAATTTCACCTTTATGTATAAGTGGAGAGAACCAATAAAAAAGAAATAAATAGATGATCTAAAGGAAGATCAGTAGAGAAAGGTGAATGGAGGGAGGAAGGATGAGAAGAAAAGAGGGGACATGAACTGAAATTTAATTCCAAGAATGTATGAATTTGTCAAGATGAACCCAACTACTGTGTGTAACTATAATGCTCTAATAAAAAATAAAATAATTCTTTTTATAATGATTGAAGATTCCATAAGGATATCCTCTGTATTATATCTGATAAGGTAATTTGTATCTATTTTGTCAAGTCTTCCTACAAGTTTATAAATTTTAATTATCTTTTCTAAGAGGTATCTTTATATATTATTTTTTATTTGCAAAATAAAAAATGTTAACAATAAAATAAATCTGTTGCTGTGTGCCACATGATAAATGAGAGAATGAATGATCGCAAGAAAAACATTCCAACAATCTTCTCCCTGAGCCTGACAGCAGGACTTATTCAACCTATTTTACAAAATATTACATCATCAAACCTATGTGTAAAACATGTGTAAAAGGCAAACAATATATCACACTTTAAATATCAGTACACTAATAGGTTAAAAGCAAAAGAAGAGGAAAATAAGCATAAGAAGTCAGAAGTAGAACTATTAATATAAAATAAATTTCAAGAAAAAGTATCTTCAGGGGCTGGCATTGTGGCTGAGTGGTAGAGTGCTTGCCTAGCACGTGTGAGACACTGGGTTCGATCCTCAGCACCATGTAAAATAAATAAAATAAAAATATTGTGCCCAACTACAACTAAAAAAAGTATTAAAAAAAGAAAAAGTATATTCAGAGATAAGGAGGAACATTTCATAACCATAATAGGATAACTTCTTCAAGAAAGTATAACAATCCTAAGTGTGTATGTACATAATAACAAAATTTCAAAATACATGAAGTAAAAATTAATAAAACTAGAAAGACAAATCCATAATCATATTTGGAGATTTTAAGCCCTCTTACTTTGCTGGAAGAAGTAGTGATAGAGAAAGCTTAACAACACTATCAGCCCCCTTGAACTACTTGTTATTTATAGAGAACTATACACAAAAATGACAAGTAGAAAATTAATAAGGATAGAATATATTCTGTCATAAAATAAGATTTGAGAAATTTTAGAATTTTGAAATCATGCAGACTGTTGTTTCCTGCATGATTTATTACATTAGAAATCAATCACTTTAAGATATATAGAACCCCACCCCCATGTCTCAACTACTTTAAAATTAAATGGTACACTTATAAAAATCTCACAGATCAAATAAGGAAGCACAAGAAAAGCAAATAAAAAGTGCTTTGAACTAAGTGATAATTAAAGCTTAAAATATCAGAATCTCTGGAATAAAATAGTACTCAGATGAACACTTATAACAAAGTATTTGTAGATTAACAAATTATTTTCAAATTAGGTCGTAGGAAGGAAAAAATAAAGAGTAGGAGCAGAAATATGTGAAACAGAAAAGAAATAATACAACTAAAAGTTGGTAAAAATCTAACAAGTCAAATCAAGAAAAAATATTAGTGGAAAGGGAGCTATCCAAACAACCCTTCAGATGCTAAAAATGTATTAAGGCAACATTACAATTGTATAAGTACAATTGAAAAGCTTATATAAATTGTTCTATTTTAGAGGATAGAAACCCCTGAGATCCATGTAAGTGGTATGTTTTTTCCCATCCTTTCATTTTCAGTCTGTGGATGTCTTTGCCTATGAGGTGAGTCTTTTGGAGACACCATGTTGTTGGGTCTTGTTTTTTAAATCAGTCTGCCAATCTGTCTTTTGATTGATGGATTTAGGCCTTTAATATTCAAGGCTATTATTGAGATATGATTTGTATTCATGGTTATTTGGGTTTATTTCTAGTTTTTAATATTATTTAGTTTCTCCTCTGATTGACTATTCCTTTAGTGTAGTTCCTCCCTTCACTGGTTTTCACTTTTTAAAAATTTCATCTTCATGGAATATCTTGTTGGGAATATTCTGAAGAGCAGTCTTTCTGGTTGTGGATTCTTTTGTGTTTATCATGGAAGTTTTTCAAGGGCTGGGGTTGTAGCTCAGTGGCAGAGCACTTGCCTAGCATGTGTGAGACACTGTATTCGATCCTTAGCACCACATAAAAATGAAACAAAATAAAACAAGTTGTCCATCTACAACTACAAAAACAAAATTAAAAAAAAATAGTTCAGTACAGCATCAGAGATGCTGTGACCCACTGGAGCCGCACAGCTTCTCAGAGATGGGTATGGCTTGCTAAAATGCCAATCAACCTGTTTGCCACAACAAGAAGCAAGACTCCTCACTGAAACCTTATCCCTGCCTTTGATGTACTCCCCCTTAAATAAAAAACTGGAGCCATTTTTAAAAATTTTAGTTGTAGGTGTACACAATAACCTTTATTTTATTTTTATGTGGTGCTGAGGATCGAACACAGAGCCTCATGTGTACTAGGCGAGCACTTTACCACTGAGCCACAATCCCAGCCCCAAATTGGAGCCATTTTAAAAAAGAATCAAAGGAAACAAAAAAATATATATAAAACAAAAATATAAAAAACATACAAACAAAAAATGTATATAATGCAAAAGTTTAAATAAAAAATTAAAAGAATATAAAACAAAACTAAAATACACTAATCAAACATCCTAGTTCACAAAAAACTTCTAAGAACTATCTTTTAAAGTATGGCTTTCTCTATTGTTTTCTTGTTTTCAATTTTACTGTCTTCTGCGCTTTATTTGTTCCCTTCTGTTTTCTTTGTGTTTCTTTTGCTTTTGTTTTTCTGGTTTTTAGAAGTAGAAACTTAGCTTATGGATTTGAGATCCTTCTTCTTTTCTAATATAAACAATTAATGCTAAAATTTCCCTTTTCATATTCCTTTGCACCAGCCCAAACATTTTTGATTTGCTGCAATTATATTTTAATTCAGTCCCAATTATTTTAAATTTTCTTTTACTTTTTCAGTTGATCCATTGATTATTTGTAAGTTTGTATGTTTTGTAAGAATAGATTTTCTTGTCTCTCTGTTCTTTTCTAGCTCAACTCCATTATGGTCAGATAATGTACTCTATATGACTTCAATTCTTTAAAATTGTTGAAGTTTGTTTTATGGCCCGAGGATGATATATATATATATATATATATATATATATATATATATATATATATATATACATTTGCAATGTAAGGCTAGGAAATTGCTCCTCATCATCTTCATTTTACTTCTGTAGCTACAGAGAGCCAAGGTCTCAAAAAGAATATCAAGTTTCCTTGGCTCTGTTCTACAGTGGTTTTCAAGTCACAGATTAATTTCTTAGTTGCATTTCATGTAGTTGTCTTTAGGTGGCAGCAAAACATGACAAAAGGAGAACTAGCCCCTTCTTCCTCCACCCACTATGTTTAAAAAAAAAAAAATGAAAGTAAAAGAAATGGGTTTATTTCTGCTGCCTTGAAAGCTGGGATACTCCCTTGAACAATGTCTTTTTAATATATCTTCCAATTTGAGAGATGAAAAAAGATTATTATTTTTTTAAGTGGCCTTTAAAAATTGTTAGGTTGAATTTACATTTGTGTGTTTTTATTGGATGCTTTCCCCCTTTAATTTATCTTTTCATTTTAATCGTTCATTTTCCTGTTGAGAGTTTTAAAGGACAACTTAAGGCTTTTTCCTTTTTATCATTACAAAAATAATTCAACTCATTAAAGAAAGTAAGAAATGTCATAAAGGAGAAAAATGAAAGTTACATGTTACCACTAATAGCATTTTGATACACTTTGTCTGTTCCTATGTTGGTGTTTTGGTGGTGTGCTGTGGATTTAAAATTATATTCTTGTCCAGTTTTGCTTCCTAATTTTTTAAAAAATATTGTATTTAGTTGTTGATAGGCCTTTATTTTATTTATTTATATATGGTGTTGAGAATTGAACTCAGTGCCTCACACATGCCTGGGAAGTGTGCTAGCACAGAGCCACAGCCCCAACCCCACTTACTAATTTTTAAGTAAAATTAATATTGTGATCCTTTTTATCTCACTAAACTTTTTTGAATATTCTTTAAAATAATTTCATTAAAATTTAAAAGATAATATACAACTAATCTTTTTGTACATTATTGTTAATTTTTATATTTATTGCTCCTGATTAAATTTGAACATATGTCAACTCCTTCCCCAAGTAGAATTTTTGAAATTCGGGTTGATTGAAATCTATATAATAATTTGGGAATAAGAGATGAAGCAACAATTAAAGACAGACAGTCAGTGTAGATAGATAATAGGGTAGGATTTTGAAAATGAAGGCAGGTTTAGGTGTGGGAAGTTAAAGAGAACCACCTCTGGGAGATTGTTAATACCTCTAGAGCCCTCCCTCCACTCTTACCAAGATAGTCTGCTCCTGCTCCAACCTGTTGCTAAGGTAACTCATCCCAGGAATTGTTCCTCCAAAAGGTGTAAATTAATGCCTCCTGGGCTGTTGCTCTCTTCCTGCCCATCTGCTTTTCACCTTTTGGCAATCCCAAGGGCATCTCCTTGGCCTAGTGTGGTATAGGGATGGGGAAAGGAAGTAGCCAGATGAGGAGGGAAGAGGGCAGGAAAACAAAGAAAACCTAAACTGTATAAAAAGGGCAGGAGGCTCCCACTTCTTGGGATACTAGGAAACTAGCTATGGCCCCCTTCTCTCTCTGGGAGAAATCTACTTTACCATTTTTTAAATAAAACCTGCTTTCTATGCTCGCCTTGGGGTTCAAACTTAAGCATTTGAGGAAGCAGAACTTCTCACTGTTAACTGATAGCAGTATCAGTATCATCTTTAAGGTAAATAATTTTCCCATCCAGGTATATAGCTTATCCCTTTATTGACTTACCTCATTTATCTTCTGTAAAAATTTGTCACTTTCTCCATATAAGTGTAGAATATTTCTTCTTAAATACATTTCTAATATTTTCTATTTTTCCTTACAGTGACTAGAAAGTGATTTGACAATGAATGGGGAAAATGAAGGCCCACTAACTTCCTTAAATAATAAATGGAATGATTAACATTTCTTTGTATTGTAATTGTTTGTTTTGTGGTACTGGGGTTGAATCCTGGGTTTCCCACATTCTATGCAAATGTTCTATCTTTGAGCTACATCCTCAACCCTTTTCATTTTAAGACAGTGGCCTAGAACAATGATTCTCCTGCCTCAGCCTCCCAAGTAGCTGGGTTATTGCCCTGTGCCATTGCACCTGGCTTATTGAAACATCTTAAAGTAAGATGTGCTTATTGTTGAAACATTGGGCAATGTAGAAAGCAAAAAAAGAGGAAGGGAGAACAAAAATCATCTATTCATCTGTCTTCTCAAAAATCATTAGTACCAACTTGGTATATTTCCTTCTGTTTCTTTTTGGATTTCTTTATTGTGTTCATAAGTGCACAATTCTACATGGAAATGTGCTTCTAAAGTTTTTAAACAGTACAGAAACTATATATAAAGATATGAAATAAAAAGTAAAAGTGTTGACAAAAGCTTGGTCCTTGTCCCAATTCAATAATGAGGACACAGTTTTGAGAAAAAGGAAAAAGAAGGTTTAGTGCTTGGAGTTGTTTCCTGACCCTGAATGGGCTCTTTTTAGATATTTATTACCCTAGTTTTCTCTGTCAAACTGGTTGGCCTAAGAGTTAGTTTGTTACTCTCCTGAAGAAACAAGCCTCTTTGCAATTGCTAACCACTCAAATCTATATTATTTTCAAGAATACCCTTGGGCTTGAATTTCCCTCACACTCTGAAATAGTCAGGTTTTTTTTTGTTTGTTTTTGTTTTGTTTTGTTTTGTGTGTGTGGAGATCTTCAGAGTTTTCTGGTTTTATGGACTCCTTCCACTTGGAAAAATTTATGAGCCACTGCTTGGGGGCCCTGGACAAAGGAGAAGCATTCTCTATTTTCCTTTCCTTGCCTTTTACTTTGGAACCTCTGCCTTGTGAACACACTGATGTAACAGCAACTGATGCCCCAGTATTTTGTACTTCAAACCCTGGAGTAGAGTGCCTACCTTATGAGTTGGAGGCTTAGTGGAGGAAAGAAGTCTCTTGGCCACATTAATGAGGACTAACATTAGTAATTCTGAGTTAGGGGAGATGAAAAATACTGGCAGTTTGCCCCTTCCCAGTAATGTACTTTATTTATTGGGAGCCATACCTACCTGGTGCAGAGTTTTTCCCAGAGTTACCTGGGGAAAGGAGGGAACTGATCATGGCTCAGTAGCAATTAAAGTGCCACAGAATTTCATTGTTCTTGCCAACTTTTCGTAAATTTTATTGTATAAATATTTCTTCATTTGCTGTATTCTTTGGCATAGTTTTCAGACTCTAAACTGTCATTTAAAAGTAATTTCCGGTGCTGGGCATGGTGGCACATGCCTGCAATCCCAGTTACTAGGGAGTTTGAGGTAGGAGGATCATCACTTGAGGCCAGCCTAAGCAATTATAGAGACCCTGTCTCAAAAAAACAATAAAACAAACTACTAAAAAGCCAGGATGGGGGGCAGTTGGGGATTTAGCTCAGTGGTGGAGTGCTCACCTAGCATGTGTGAGGCCCTGGGTTCAATCACACAAAGGAAATTCCACCACTTATAATTGTTTTTCCGGGAAGAATGTTCAAGGTTTTTAATGACTTCATCCTTCAAGTGGAATCCTCAATCCAGTAAAATATTTTTTGCACTTAAATATCCTCATATATATATATATATATATTTTTTTTTTTTTTTTTTGTGGTGCTGGGGATTGAACCCAGGGTCTTGTGCATCGAGGTAAGCACTCTACCAACTGAGCTATATCCCCAGCCCCATAATTTCAATAATAGTGACATAATAGAATAAAACTAAATGTTTAACAGCAAGAAAATGATGAAATAAAAGATAAAATCATTCAAATAATAGTTTGGATGTAGTTATGCAAGAATACATAAAGAAGTCCATACATAAAGCCATATACAGTCATGTGCTACATAATGACAATAATGACATTTCAGTTTTAAAAATGGACCACATATATAATAGTGGTACCATAAGATTATAATGGCGCTAGTATTGCAAGAATTAACTCAGGTGTTTGTGGGATGTTGTTGTAAACACACCAAATGCTTTGACAGTCATATGAAAGTATAGCACGTGAAAGCTGGGGTTGTAGCTCAGTGGTAGAGTGCTTGACTAGCTTGTGTGAGGCACTGGGTTTGATTCTCAGCATCACATATAAATAAAGGTCCATTGGCAACTTACAAAATTAAAAAGAAAGTATAGCACATGCAATTATGTATAGTATATCACACTTGATAATAATAAATGACGTATTGGTTTATATGTTTAAAGTATACTACTATATTGTACTTTTTATTGCTATTTTGGAGTATATTCATTTTACTTATGAAAAAACCTCCAGCTTACTATAAAATAGTATGCCATGTTATGCCAGCAGCAGATTCATACATCTTAGGTTTGTTGAGTATCTTGATTTCATGAACAGGCCACATTGACTGGTTGACTTATGCTATCCAAGTTTGTGTTAAGTACATTCTACGATGTTCACCCTGGCAAAAGCACCTAATAGCACATTTCACAGAACATATCTCTATTGTTAAGCAATGCAGGACCGTATATAGTCCTAATTCTGTTAAATATATATATTTGTAAGAATATAGAATATTTGTATAGATAATATTTAGGGAAAATATATTAAATAGTTAACAATAGTTATATGTATGTTGAAAAATTATTATTTTCTTATTGCGTATATAGTGTAGATTTGCTAAGTTTTCAATAATGCTTATGCATTACTTTACAAATCACCAAAAAAAATCATCAAGGTTATCTAAGAAAAATATTTATGACAAATCATTACTCTTATTTGCCATGATCACAATTCTATGAAAATATTTGAGTACAAGTAAAAAAAGAAATACTATAAAATACAAACTATTGCGTATCAAACAAAATATTTATTGACTATCTAGGATTAGGGATGCAATATTAAGTAAAATATTTATCGAATACATAGGATTAGGGATATAATGGAAAGTAGTAGGAATGCTATCATAGGTTACAAGGTTGATTTAAAAATTTTTCCTTTTTCCAATTAAAAAAATCAACATATAGTAGTATTATAATAATCAAAATAATAATATAAGTGGGCAAATGAAATTCAGAGAAGAAACACTAGTATCTTTAAAAAGCTATGAAAAAAATTATTTGCCTTAGTAGCACTTAAGGTATGCACATTTTAAAAATATGTATCACTTTTCTCCATTTGGCCTTGCAAAGGACTTTTTAAGATTATTGTGGTAAAAAACACACAACATGAGATCTGTCTTAATTTTCTAAGTGCATTGTACAGTATTGTTAATTATAAACATAGTGTTGTATAATATCTCTAGAACTTTTTCATCTTGCATAACTGAAACTTTATACCAAATGCATAGTAACTCTTTCCACCTTTTGCTAACCCTTAGATACCATTATTCTACTTTCTAATTCTATGACTTTGACTGCTGTAGATAATTCATGTAAATGGAATCATGCTGTATTTGTCCTTCGGTGACTGCCTTATATCACTTAGAATAATGCTCTTAAGATTCATCTATGCTATGGCATACAACAGGATTTCATTCTTTTTATGGCTGAATAATATTCCATTTTATGTATATATCATATTTTCTTTAAACATTCATCCACCAATACATATTTAGGTTGTTTCCACCTTTTAGCTACTGTGAAAAATACTGCAATCACCACAGGAGTACAAATATCTCTGTAGGATTCTGATTTCAACTGTTTTGGATAAATGTCCAGAAATGGAAATTACTAAATCATATAGTGGTACTATTTTTAATTTTTTTAGAAAACTCAATACTATTTTTCATACTGGCTTCACCAACCTCACCAATACTAGTTATATTTTGTTTTATAGTGGCCATCCTGACAATTGTTAAGGTGATATCTCATTGTGATTTTGATTTGCATTTCATCCATAATTAGTGATATTGAGCATCTTTTCATATGCATGTTGACCCCTTGCTTGTCTTTGGAGAAATGTCTGTTTAAGACCTTTGCCCATTTTAAAATCTTTTTAATTCATTCTTTCCTCCTTCCTTTTCCTTTTCTTTCTTTTTAAATATTTTTTATATTTGTTTTTATATTTGTTCCTTATATATTCTGGAGAGAAATCACTCATGAGATATACAGTTTGCAAGTGTTTTCTCCTTTTCATAGGTTGCCTTTTTCATTCTTGAATGCTTTCTTTGCTGTGCAGAAGGTTTTTACTTGAATATAAGCCCATTTGTCTATTTTTGCTTCTGTTGCCTGTGCTTTTGAAGTCTTATCTAAGAATCCCTGCCTGGACCAATGTCATGAAATGTTCTTCCTATGTTTTCTTCTAATAGTTTAATACCTTACATTTAAAGTATTAATTCATTTTGAGTTGATTTTTGTTTTGATGTAAGATCAGGATCCAGTTTCATTCTTTTACATTTGGATATCCAATTTCTCCACTATTTGTTGAAGAGGCTATTTTTTTTCCCCTTTCGATTTGGCACTGTTGTCAAAGATCAGTTGACCATATATACATGGGTTTATTTCTAGGCCTTAACTCTGTTCCATAAGTCTATACATATGTCTTTATGCCCATGCTACAGTGTTTGATTACTGTAGCTTTGCAGTATATTTTGGAATCACAAATTATGAGCATCCAAATTTGTTCTTTTTCAAGACTCTCTTGGCAATTTAGGGTTCTTTGTAGCTCCACGTGAATTTAGGATTTTTAAAAAAATTTCTGTAAAAGTTGTTTTTGGGATTTTTGATAGGGATTGACAAAATTGAACATGTTTTTAAGGTTTATTTTTTAGTTATAGGTATATCTTTAGTTTATTTTTATGTGGTGCTGAAGTTCGAACCCAGTGCCTTGCACATGGTAGGCAAGCACTCTACCTCTGAGCTACAACCCCAGCCCAGAATTGAACACTTTTTAATGGTAACAACACTCAACAAACTAGAAATAGAAGGAAATTACCTCACTATCATAAAGGTCATACAGGAAAATATAGTAACCTAATAATGAATGGTAGAAAGCTGAAAGCTTTTCCTGTAAGATTAGAAGCAAGACAAGGATGCACACATCTATTCTACATAGCACTGAAAGTCCTAGCCAGAGCAAATAGCAGGGGAAAGAAACAAAAGTCATGTAAATTTTAAGGAAAGAAGTAAAATACCCCCCATCCACAGATGACACAACCATTTATATGGAAAAATCTAAAGATCACACACACACACACACACACACACACACACACACCACAACATTCCACACAATAAAAATTTGTTTGAACTAATAAATGAATTCAATAAAGTTGCAGAATACAAAACCACATGAAGTCATTTGCATTTCTAACACTAAGAATGAACAATCTGAAAAGGAATTTAAAGAAATAACTCCATTTCAAAGATAATAACATCAAATAATAAAAAAAAAAGAACAAAATACTTAGGAATAACCAAGGAGACAAAAGACTTGCACTGAAAACTACAAAACATTTATGAATGAAATTAAAGAAGATACAAATGAAAAAATACCTTATGTTCATAGACTGAAAGATATAAAATTGTTAAAATTTCCACACTACCCAAAGTGATTTTGCAAAGAATTTAAAAAGGTACATTGAAAGGAAGGTGCCTTTCAATTCCAGAGCAGCTATATAACAGGACTTCTGCTCAATTTGGGCAGTTTGTAGCACTTTAGTGGAACAGTATTGCCTCCAATTGGCAACTTTGACAATAGTTAGATAAAATCTAAAAATATTGTCTTGAAGAGGATTTTGTACCATTGAAATATATGCCAAGGAACGTAAACAAGATGAATAAAAGAGAGGAAAACTGTGGTTCTGGTGTCCATTCTGTTGGATTTCCCTGGCCTCCTAGAACCATAAGAGTAATGTATTTATTCAACTAGCAATAATTGAGCACATATTGTAATTATGTGCCAGGCATTGTTCTCAGTGCAAGACAGACAAGGTGCAATTTTCCCAGTATCTGCATTCTATTGGGGATGTGGGGCATAAAAAAATCACTCCAAATAATAATGAGTGCTTAAGGAGAAGAAAACAGGGCAATATGCTAGGTTTGATGATTCAACACTTTTACATAAGCTTCACTGAAGAGATAATATTTGAAATGAGAACTGAACATGAAGAAGGAGCAAACTATGCAAGTATCTAAGGGCAAAGGTTCAACAGTCATAAAGACCCTATGAAGGGAACAAGTTTGACATAATTCCAGGAAAGAAAAGTCATTGTAGACAAAGCATATTGATGCAAGTACCAAGTAGCAGGAAGTGAAGGGAAAGATATAGATATAGCCAGGATCCAGAATGTGTAAGCCAAACTAGTTGGTTGAGTGTTTATTTTAAAGTATTTGAAGTGTCTTAAGTAAATGAGTGTCATGGTCCAATTTGCTTGTCTTACAATATCACTTTGGCTGCAGTATGGAGAATGGAAAGGGCAGGGGAGCAGCAAAAATGGGAACATGAATCTGGTTGTGGTAATCACCTGTAATCCCAGCACATTGGGAGGCTGAGGCAGGAAGATTGCAAGTTCAAGGCCAGCCTCAGCACCTTAGCAAGACCCTGTCTCAAATTTAAGAAAAAGGGCTGGGGATGTGCTTCACGGATAGGGCACTCCTGGGTTCAATCTCCAGTATCTCCAAAAGAAAAAACATGTGGGAACATAAAGATTAGTTAAGAAGCTCTTTCTGATAGTATATCTGATATTGCTCTGGCAGCATTTGTAGAATGGTAAAAACGAAGAGCTTCAGAATATATTTTGTCAGTAAAGATGAGTAGATAGATTCAGTGCTTTGGATGGGGGAATACAAAAACTTAGGATAATTCTCAGGTGTTTTGGTTGAGTAGCTATGAGCAAGGCCAAGATACGGGGATGACTGGAGGAGTAGTGCAAATAGGATGTAAAGTTAGTTTTGGAATGCCTGACATCCATATTGAAATGTATTGGCGCTCAAGCTAGAGATGAACTCTGGAGTGTTAGTTTGGATGCCACCAGTGTATAAATGGTAGGACTAGATGAAATTACTTAGGGAAAGATTACAGATTAAATAGAGGGCTGAAAGTGGAGCTCTGGGTTACTCCAACATTTAGAGTATTAGCAAAGGAGCATTGGCAATGGAAAGTAAAGTACTAGAAAAATGTGTGGAGTTATGGAAGCCAAAAAAGAAATGAGTTCTATCAAGCACTGAGTAAGTTGAGACTAGGGAATGGACATTGGATATTACTAGAAGATAGGGGGATTGATAGTAATACATGTCTATTTGTTGCATACTTTCTCAGAGCAAGGCATTATGTTAAGAAAATTTTTATACTGGTTATTTCATTTTGTCCTCACTACAACTCCAGGAGGTTGGTACTATTAATATATCCTTTTTACACATGAGGATATTGAGGCATAGAGAGGTCAGGCTATGTGTCCAAGGTGGACATTAAGGTCTGAAATTAGGATTGGACTCAGGGAGTCTGACCTAAGCAGCCATACTGTTGCTTTTCTTTTCTTTTTTTTTTTTTTAATTTTTAGTTGTAAATGGACACAATAACTTTATTGTATTTATTCATTTTTATGCGGTGCTGAGGATTGAACTCAGTGCCTCATGCATGCGAGGCAAGCGCTCTACCACTGAGCCACACCTCCAGCCCCCATACTGTTGCTTTTCTATGATTGTTCCACTTGGGTCTGGAGAGGGCTTTATGAATGGTTTTTAAAAACTGGTAAATTTCACAATAAAATTCACTGTTTAAATCATTTAAAAATGTGTAGTTTAGGAAAATTAAGTACATTCACAATGTTATGCAATCATCATTTCTACCTGTTTCCACTCATGAACAAAGAACACAACCAGAGGTTACAGGAGGCATGCTTTGTAGTATCAAGAGTGTGGGGTGACCCTTGATACCTCTGGGAGAATGTGACTGGCTTCTTTGAAAACTTTTGAGAGTTTGCAGGAAAATGCAACCTGCTACTCAAGGATAAGAAAGAACTACACTTGGTTCTCTTGTTAAAAAGAGGGCTGTTTGCTCAGGTGTGGAGAGTGTTTGAGCCTCCATCATTGGCTGATCCCCTGGCATCGGCAAAAGCCAAGCCTGGGAAATATTCCTTGCCAAAGGTGAGGGTATTATCAGTCTTGACTCTTGGCTCCAATGCTAACAGTTATCAGATGTCCCAGGTCAATGTCTTTCCTGGGTGCAGCAGAATGTTTCTAGTACTGCAATAGCTGCAAAAAATGTCTCTAGCTCTGTAACTTTTTAGTACACAAGAAGCCTCCGACAACTCAGAAGCCTTAAACAATTTACAATGCCCCTATAGTTTAATTTCCTGATTATGAGACACTATATAATAAACTTGTGGAGGTAGTTCTGGGTCACTGTTCCTTTATCAAAGTGTAGTGTCCTACTTGGCCCCAGCTTTATGTGAAAAGGTCCCTGTGTTTTCTTTGTCTCTGTGTTTTTCTCCATCTTTAGTCACCCCTACTTGAGAATCCTTTGTTGATGCTGCGTGGGAACCTCATCCACAGGAGCAGAGAGGGAAACTTGTGATTATGCCATTTGAAGTCCTTCCTATTTCACTGGTTGTCAAAGAAGTATATAATATTAGGCCTCTATTGGGGGCTTTATGCCATCAAAGTTATAAATCAAGCAACAAAGTAGAAAGTGGAAGGAAGAGATAGAGTAACCAGGGAGAACAAAACTATCTGCCAGGGTGTGTCAGTGCCCCCTATAGGAGCTCTAGACCTCAACTCTAATGATGCAGTTCCTGTGATTAGGTTCTCCCTCAGTTTGTCTTTAGATTATAATTCCTAGAACCTTTATTCCCAATTTGTATAGAATTTAGTGTCATACTTGAAACTTAGGCAACCATTCCAAGTTTATGGATAATTTAAACTTTCATATTAGAATAGTTTTACAGAATAGTTGCATAGGTAGTACAGAGTTCCCATATATCTTATATGCAATTTCTCCTATTAACATCTTATATGAATAAGCTATATTTGTTACAGTTTATGAGTCAATACTGTTGGCTCATATTTTCCCCATAATTTTTATGGGTGCATTATAGTTGCACATGATGTTGGAATTTGTTATATATTCATACATGCACACAATATAACAATATAATTTGGACAATATAATTCCCTGGTATTTCCCCCTTTTTCTCTCCTCCTTCCTCTCCCCTGGTCCTCTTCCTCTATAATACTTATATCCCTTCAATTTTCTTTCTTTGTTTCTTTCTTTCCTTCCTCCCCTAGCCCCCCAATAACAGGGATTGAACCCCAGGGGTGCTTAACCACTGAGCCACATCCCTACCTCCTTTTTATATCTTATTTAAAGACAGGGTCTTGCTGAGTTGCTTAGGGCCTTGCTAGGTTGCCCAGACTGGCTTTGAACTTGTAGTCCTCCTGCTTTAGCCTCCTGAGTTGCTGGAATCTTTTTGGTTTTCATGAGACCCCTTCCCACACACCTTTCTTTTCCTTTTCTGAATTATTTTAAATAAAATCCATACTTCATTTTGATTTCCTCAGTTTTCACCTAAGTCTCTTTTCTGTTCTTGGACCCAGATCATCATGTTACATTTCATTGTCCCATCTTCCCTAGGTACCACTTAGCTGTGATACTTTCTTAGATTTGCCTTATTTGCAGGTTTTTTTTTTTTTTTTTTTGTGGTACCAGGAATTGAACCCAGGGGCACTAACCACTGAGCAACATCCCCAACCCTTTCTATCTTAAAATTTTGAGACATGGTCTCAAACTTTCTTAGCCTAGTGCCTCACTAAGTTGCTGAGGCCAGTTTTGAACTTGATATTCTCCTGCCGCAGCCTCCCAAGCTGCTGGGATTACAGGCCAGTAATTACAGCACCACTGCATCTGGCCATTTGCCTTGTTTTTGATGACCTTGACAGACTTGAGAAATACTGGTCAGGAATTTTGCAGAATAATCTCTACTGCCATTCTCATTATTAAACTGAGGTTATAGGTTTTGGAGACCACATGGGGAAACTGCCATATCATCACATCATATCAATATATCATATCATATCATATAACATGTAACAAGGGTACATGTTATCATTATTGTAATAGTACTTTATGCTTTGAATATAGTCCTTGTTGCTGTGCCACTGCAACTTATTTTTTAAATGGACGTGTTTCTTTCCTCTTCCTCTCTCCCTCCTCCTTAATCTCAGGGGAAGCAGGATTTTCTTTCTTTTGCATCCTAGGCAAAGTTATCTGTCCTTAAGCATACACCCACCACAGGAATGAAGTCATTCAGACTTTGGAGATGGCACCAGAAGATCTCAGAAATGACTACCTCCCAAATTAACAAGTGAATTACAATTCAGAGAACACATTGAATGTAGCCTTTGAACCACCTCTTTAAAAGCTCCTTGCTTGGCAGAATCACAATCTCTGGGACAGGAGTCCCCTGTGTTTCTCCTTTGCTAGCAAAGCAATAAACTTTTTCCTTTTTCTCAAAACCTTATCCTCATTATTGGATTCCATTGGGGACAAGGACCAAATTTTTGGTAACAATGTGACTTATCACTGATGATGTTTGGAATTCTTCTGCATAGTAGATTTGTCTTCTTCCCAGTGTATTTATTTGTTCAGTAATTTATAAAAATATGGACACACTGATATTTATTTTGCTTTTCATTATAACCAATAACACTTTAATGTTTTGTTTTTCAGCTTGCTCAAATTTGGCTATTGTGAGCTCTGGAAGTTTGTTCCTGTGTTCCTTTGATATATTTCTATCAACAAGGTGGTTTGCCTTTTTTTTTTTTAAAAGTACTTCCTTGCTTTCTGGTACTGAAAGATGTTCTAGGCTCATATTGTATATTTTACACCAGTCCTAGTCTCATCCCTTTCTCCAAGCAACTCTGGTTCCTTTAGTCAAATAATGTTAAAAGAAACCAAGTCTATGTGCTAGTCAAGCTCATAGCTACTGGAGTGTTTTTAATACCTTTAGCCAGTCTTAGAGATAGTCAGACATATGTTGTTATTTTCTTGTCCCTCCTCCCTCCCAATTTCCTTCCTCTGTTCCACTGTTCTTCCTTCTATTTTCATGGGATCCCCACCCCCAACTTCTTTTTCTTATTTTGGACTAGCTTTTGCATATGAGAGGAAATATTCAACCTTTGGCTTTCTGAGTCTGAAAAGTTCACATATTTTGATCTTAGATTCTTTTCTTGTTCTCATCTCTCTTTTTTTCCTGGAAGGTACTATCTCCAATTCCTCACTATCTGTCTACTTCACAACCTGCTATAATCTGCCTGTATACCTTAGCTTTACATTGAAACACTGTGCTAAAGGGTCTATGTTAGATGAAAGACTTAGGCCCTTTGCATGTTCATGGAAAGTTTTACTTTGCAGGGTAATTTAATTCCATCTCAAGTTTGTAAATTTAGTTAAAATAGGACTTTCCCATCTATTACCTCATTTGATCCTTACAAGTATCCATATCTTTCTCTTTATTTGAAGTAGCTATTCCTCCACTAATTTAGTCCATCATGAATTTTCCTGAAAGCTTGAGAGAGCACTTTACCCAAACTCCATCCAAACCCTAAGAATTGTTCACCAGTTTCACAAAACCCCTAGGAAATTAGCCAAACAATGTGCTATTTCAAACTCCAGATGCCTTACACATCTACTCTATTCCCACCAGACCAGAGTCATAGAAGACACTAATGCTTTGACTCTTATCTTACTACAATTACCTTTGACTCTTTAGCTTATCATGGCACCAAACATTCTTCCAAGGAAAATGTACATATTTCTCATTCTTATAATTATCAACAACTAAATGAAAGGCAAATTACATATAGTTAAAGATATATTATAAATCTTGTAAAACAATAGGAAGGCATTCTAAGAGAAGTACTGCTCTTAACCTTTGGCCCTCCCCAACAAAGTTGAAGGATGAGAATGTGATTCCTCTTCACCAGATACTGGATCCCACTTATTAATTGAATCTAATGATAAGAACAGCAAAATATTCATTAATACCTCATTTGCTGTTTGCATTGTAAAAACACACTTTTGTCCATTATGAGAAATTATGTAAATGAAGAGGCTGAGATTCTAAGTGGATAGAAATGAAGGCAATATAAGCCTTATTAAGAATTGGGATTTCTGGGGCTTGGGTTGTGGCTCAGTGGTAGAGCATGTGTGAGGCAGCACTGGATTTGATCCTCAGTACCACATAAAAATAAATAAAGGCATTCTGTCCATCTACAATTAAAAAAAGTTTAAAAAAATTGGTATTTCTACTACTTTTATGGAGTATCAGAATTTGCTATTAGACTTAATATATTATGATATATTGTATCATGTCATAACTTGGAACACTCTAAATCTTACACTCCAAAGTTCTATTTCCTGATCAATAGCTCCTCATTCCAGCACACACCCACTTCCCCCCAATATCTTTCCTCTTTCCTTTTCTGTTGTAGCAAAGTATATAGAATATTGGGCTGGGGTATAGTTCAGTAGTAGAGCACTTGCATAGCATATGAGATAACTGGGTTAAATCTTTGATACCACATGCACAATAATACAGAATATGAAATTTACTACTTTAATCATTTTAAGTGTATAATTCAGTGGCATTAAATACATTCTCAATGTTACAAAATCATTGCCACTATTCATTTCCAGAACCTGTTTATCACCCAAACAAAAACTCTGCACCCATAAACTTCCCATTTCTCTTGTTCCTGGTTGCTCCATTCTACTTTCTGTCTCAATGGCTTTTCTTATTTTAAATTCTTCATATAAGTAAAATCATATGGCATTTGTCCTTCTTTTGTCTGATTTATTTTACTGAGCATGTTTTCAAGGTTCATTCAAGTTGTAGTATGTAACAGAATTTCATTCCTTTTAAAGGCTGAATATTATTCCACAGTAAGTATACATCATATTTTGTTTATCCATCATCTGTTGGATATTTGGATCGTTTCCAACTTTTAGCTATTGTGAATAATGCCTCTATGAACATTGGTATACAAGAATTTGTTTGTATCCCTGCTTTTCATCCGTTTGAGCATATATTTGGGAGTAGAATGATCATATGGCAATTATATTTTTAACTTTTGAAGAACTGCCAAACCATTTTCCAGAGCAGCTGCACCATTCCACACATGCACCAATGATGTAAAAGTGTTTTGATTTCTCCACATCCTCACCAAGACTGGTTATTTTCCTTTTTTAATAAAAAAATATATTAAGCCAGGTGTGGTGGTACACAGCTATAATCACAGGGAGGCTGAGGCAGAAGGATTTCAAGTTCAAAGCCAGCCTCAGCAACTTAGCAAGGCCCTAAGCAACTTAGTGAGACCCTGTCTCAAAATAAAAAATAAACAGGGCTAGAGATATGGCTCAGTAGTTAAGCATCCTAGGTTCAATCCACAGTATCCTTCTCCCCAAATTGTTTTAAAATATATTTAACAAAATTCATCATTGTGTCAATATGGCTGAACCATGATGCCCAGATAATGGTGAAATGTTATTCTGCATGTTTTTGTGAAGGTGTTCTTGGATGGCATTAACATTTAAATTAGTAGGTTTTCAGTAAAGCAGATTGCTCTCCATAATGTAGGTAGGCCTCATATAATCAGGTGAAGGCCTGAACAGAACAAAAACAAACAAACAAACAAAAAAAAACTGACCTTCTCTGAACAAGAGTATATTCTGGCTGGGCGCTGTGGTGCACGCCTGTAACCCCAGTGGCTTTGGAGGCTGAGACAGGAGGATCATGAGTTCAAAGGCAGCCTCAGCAAAAGTGAGGCACTAAGCAACTCAGTGAAACCGAGTCTCAAAATGTAAAATAGGGCTAGGGATGTGGCTCAGTGGTTGAGTGCCCCTGAGTTCAATCCCTGGTACCTGCCTCCCCCACAAAAAAGTATATTCTGTAGTAGTTTTTCGTCTTGAACTGCAACAGTGGATCTCTGCTGGGACTATAGCCTGATAACCTTTAGCCTTGAAATATAACAGCTTATCCTTGGGTCTCCAGCCTACTAGCTAATACTGGAGATTCTGGAATTGCCAGTCTCCACAATTGTGTCAGCCAATTCTTTAAAACAGATCCTTTAGACTGTTTACTTTTCTCACCTTTAATTATCATTACCTTCAAGTTCACTGAAATGAACTCCAAGTTTTTCTACCTGCTTAAATTTGTTGTTGAATGTGTTTAGTAAATTTTTTATTTTAATAATCTGTATTTTTTCAGCTCCAGAATTAGCCCTTCCTTTTCCTTCTAATAATTTTTATCTCTTCACTGCTATACTCATTTTGTTCTTACATTGTTTACCTGATTTCCTCTCATTCTTTATGCATGTTTTTATTTATTTATTTATTGGTACTGGGGATTAAACTCAGGGACACTTGACCACTGAGCCACATCCCCAGCCCTATTTTGCATTTTATTTAGAGACAGAGTCTCACTGAATTGTTTAGCATCTTGCTTTTGCTGAGGCTGGCTTTGAACTTAAAATCCTCTTGCCTCTGCCTCCTGAGCTGCTGGGATTACAGGCTGTGCCATTGCACCTGGCCATTTTCCTTTATTTTTAAAGCATATTTAAGACTGTTGTTTGAACATCTTTCTCTAGTAAGTTCTATATCTGGGCTTCCTCAGGCTAATTTTTGTCAATTTATTTTGTCCTTTTGAATAGACCATTTTTTTTTTGTTTCTCTGTATAGCATTGTAATTTTCTTATTGAAAATTGAGCATTTAATTACTCAAGTTGTAAATCATATTCTCTATCTTCCCTAGGTTAATTTTTGTTATTATTCAAAGTTATAGTGATATGTGTGTTTTAGAACTTTTTTCAACTTTACAAAGATTATTCCTTGTCATGTATATCCACTGGTGTCTTTGTTCCTTTAGCTCATGTTTAGCTAATGTTTTGACAGAGATGTCCTTGAATGCTCTCCAAATCTTTGCATATTGGCTCTGTGCCTTCTAAGGTTGTTTCTGAGAATACATCCTTCCTCATCATGCTTGTGTCTTTTTTTTAAATTGTAGTTGGACACAATACCTTAATTTTATTTATTTTTATGTGGTGCTGAGGATCGAACTCAGTGCTAGGTGAGTGCTCTACTGCCGAGCCACAACCCCAGCCCCCATGCTTGTGTTTTTTTCAGCTTTTCCCAGAGGACTGAATTTCTCTAAGTTCCTTACAGCTCTACAAGTAGTACCTGCTGCCTTCCCTCTCTTAGATCACATGAGGCAAAGATGAGTGCCTTGCATCATTTAACTATCCCCCATGTAGGATAGAACAGGTGTGCACAATAATTTGCAAATAAGGTGTGTTCTGCTTCTTTTTGTTTAAGGGAAGAACTGAGAACCTGTGTTGCTTCTTCAAGACCAAATCTGCCATCCACTTCAGTGGCAAGGACATGGATCAAGGGCAAGTAAAACACCACAAAACATCCTATTATTATTATTTTTTTTTTTAGCAAAGTCTAATAAGAATTTTTATTTTTTTTATTGGTTGTTCAAAACATTACAAAGCTCTTGACATATCATATTTCATACATTAGATTCAAGTGGATTATGAACTCCCATTTTTACCCCAAATACAGATTGCAGAATCACATCGGTTACACATCCACATTTTTACATAATGCCCTATTAGTAACTATTGTATTCTGCTACCTTTCCTATCCTCTACTATCCTCCCTCCCCTCCCCTCCCCTCCCATCTTCTCTCTCTACCCCATCTACTGTAATTCATTTCCCTCCTTGTTTATTTTCCCCTTCCCCTCACAACCTCTTATATGTAATTTTGTATAACATTGAGACATCCTATTATTTTAAAGGTCACTTTTTTTAAAAAAGAGAGAGAGAAGAGAGAGAGAGAGAGAGAGAATATTTTTAATATTTATTTTTCAGTTTTTGGTGGACACAACATCTTTATTTTATTTTTATGTGGTGCTGAGGATCGAACCCAGCACCCCGCCCATGCCAAGCGAGCGCGTTACCACTTGAGCCACATCCCCAGCCCTTGAAGGTAACTTGTTTTGATTGTGTATTTGCTTGGTTGCTGTTAATCTTTGACTATTTTCCAGACTCTGGCAAAGTTGGTTCAGATAGCTCCTACTTGTTTTTTTTTTTTTTTTTTTTTTTTTGAGGGGGGGTTGTTTTGTTTTGCTTTTTATGTTTTTTTGAGGAAAGAGGGCCTAGAGCTTCCTATCATACAGTTTTGCAGCTGTTATTCAATACCTCTACTATTACAATGCATTGAACAGTTGCACTCTCTGAACTTTTCTTTCATTAGTGAAACTCCCTTTTTGCTTTACTGAGCCACTGTTGATTGTAGGGTCTTTTATATGGGTGGAGTATAAGGAAAAAAGAGTTATTGTTGGCAAATGCAACAGATTGACCCACATTGCATTAAACAAACTCTTCTACATCTTTACCTTTTATACAATAATCTTTCTCCTTCCCTTTCACTTAAAAGTCTAGCTATTTCCCAAGGATTTGTCACCTGAATTACAACTCATTCAGTTACTAGGTTCACAAAGTTTATAAAGGCTTTCATGTATATGGATAAAGTCAACCAAAAACAAAACCAGAAACGAACAAAAACCAACCAACCAACCAAACAAAAAAAAAAACCAAACCAAAAAACTGTATTATTAATCTCATTAATTTCCTGAAGGTGGCAGCCGAGTTCTACAAACTAGAACTGTAGCAGTGTCTAGGCTTCCTTCCCCTCCAGATTTGCAGAATAAATGTTTCCAAGGAGAATAGATATAAAATGCTTTTCTACAACCTTCCAGCATTGATTATGATCCTAAAATAATTGTTTATCAGTGTGATAGTTTAAAACTAGCATCTTGACAACGTTTTAGTTTTCATTTCTTTGATAATTAGGGAGGCTAAACATATTTTTGTGTTTCAAAGCATTTTTCTTCTTTAAATGATTTTCATATTCTTTACCCTGTATTTATATTGGGATTCAATTTTGTAGCCTTCACCTTTTCTCATTATGAAAATAATATGTTCACACTGTCGAAATTCAAATGAACTTAGAAGAAATTTTCAAACATTCACATTCATAATATCAGAGACAACAACTTTAATGTTTAGATACATTTTTACTAGCTCCCCCCCATCTGTTTAGTTAGTTATATTTTTCACATTTAACATAATTTTTCTCTATAACCTGCTTTTAAATATAATTGTATGGTGATATTTCCCTATGCCATTAATAATTCTTGTGTATATTTAAAAATAACTTTAGTTTTTGATTTTAAAAATTATTCATGATCACTGTTGACAATTTGGTAGGTACAGGAAAATTTAATATGGACAACAATGTATATTCCCTCAACCTATGGATAACTATTATGAAGCTTTTTTTAGTGGTATCACTAGCCCTTATGTATATTTTGAAATCACCAGGTAAAAATTAGCCCTACATTTACAGTAATTTCAAAAAATGAAGTAGCATTCATATTCCTTATTATCAAACTTTTGATATATTTTCCCAACCATTTTTCTGTGCAAGTATTGCACATTTTTATTTTATTGGCATTATACAGTAATCTATATTTTACATGTATTATTTAGTTTTATATACATGCCACTCAAACAATTTTCCAAGGGTATCTTTTGTGCTCTATAATAATTTATTGTTTAATCACATATTCCATTTCTATGAATATTGAAATTCCCCCCCCATTTCACTATTAGAAGCTATGCTGTAAAGAATTTTTGAGTATAAACATCTTCTACATTTCTGATTTTTACCTTATTAAGAGTCCCCAGTGTAGAATAACTGAGAAAAATGTTTTGACCATTTTATCAAATACCATAGCAATTTAGATTTATGTAAATGGTTCTTTCTTTGCATCCTAGATAATATTTAATAGTTTCATTCTTAGTATTTATACTTTTTAAGGTTGGAAACTATGCCCTAATATTGTATTAATTTAAAAACCTATTAATTTTTTTCAAGTTTATTAGGAACCTGATGAATTTTTTCATATCCATTTCCTATTTATTATGTTAAATAGTTCTTTAAAATCTTTTGTTTCCTTGTATTACCTTATATATATTAAGATTTAATTAGAGATAAGTTTCCTTTTGGATTGCTTTATGATGGAATGTCTTCTAAATTATGTATTTCATTTTGTTGGGTTATAAATGTAATTACTGATTATTGTTAAGTTATTAAAATATAGAATTTTTAAAAAATATTTATTTTTTAGGTGTAGATGGACACAACACAATGCCTTTATTTTTATGTGGTGCTGAGGATCGAACCCGGGTTCCGCCCATGCTAGGTGAGCGCTCTACCGCTGAGCTACAATCCCAGCCCAAAATATAGAATTTTTAAAAAGAGAAATGAAAACCAACAGACATTTGCAGATTATGCATTGATATTTAGTGTATTGTTTTACATTGTTCAGAGAGAAAGAAACATTGAAATCATGGTCTAATTCTTGGAGGTAGGAATTAAATTTAGTGTGGTCTAACCTGGGATTATAGGTTTTATAATGTGGTAAATTAAGTCCTCCTCCCAGAATCAGATATGCTTCATATAAAGATCCAAAACCATGTGTACTACTCTACTCACAGAGTTTTGCTAACAGTATAGGGGAGGCAGTAAAAACATTAGCTATAACCATCAGAGACCCTCCTAATGCTGGTAGTAAGAACAACAATATTTATTGAATTCTTGGTATATGTCAGGCACTGAAACCACAACTTTACATAAATAACTCATTTAATTCTCACAATAACTCTGTGAAGTATGTACCATTAATAGCTACATTTTATAGATGGGGAGATCAAGGCGTAGCTGGAGTAGCAAAGAGATCCCAGGAACTGAGCTGTCCAGATGCAAATCTGAGAGCAGAGAAACCTTATGTTCATCACATTTTGGAGATAATTACTCTTATCAAGATATTTCTTTTTTTAAAATCTTTATTTTTCATTTTTATGTGGTGCTGAGGATCGAACCCAGTGCCCCATGCATACAAGGCCAGTTGTCTACCACTGAGCCAACCCAAGATAGATATTTCTTTATGTCAGAAGGTACAAAGGTATATAGGGGATAGAAATAGGAAAGACAGTGGAATTAGTCTGACATAAGTTTCCTATGTACATATATAAATATACCACAGTGAATCTCACCACTGTGTACATCCACAAGACTGAAATCCTAATTAAAATAAAATATATCCCATGCTTATATAAATATATCAGAATAGATTGTACTGTCATGTATAACTAAAAAGAACTACTAAAAAATAAATAGATGCATTAATGACATTTTGGTAGGAAAAAAGAGTATTAGGAAGCCTAGGCATCTGGTGGAGAAGGGAAGAATAGAGGTAGTTGAAAGTGGGAGTTGAAAGTGATTAGAGAGGAAAAGTAGGGTATTCAAAGACAAGCTATATTTACTGTTCAAGTCATTGTTTTCTGAATGAAAATAATTATTTGCTAAAATTAAAATAATTATATTAAAAAAATTTAAATAATTTTTAAAATTAAAAAATGTGATGATGACTGAAACTGGGGGAAATGGACACTCATAGTTGATGAAAGAATATAAGTTGGACAAAATCTCTCAAGCTAATATTGGTAAGAGTCAAAAATTTAAAAAGTTTATTAAATATTTGTTGAGTAACTTCATTGTGCCAAGCAATATGCACACTGAATTCATTTAAATATTATATTATATTTAATGAATAAAATTGTCACAGGTCTAAAAGTTGGATTTGAGTGTAGTAGAAAACTTGTCATTTTCTTTCAGAATTCCAAATGTGCACATTCCCTTGGACCAACATTTCCACTAATAGAATAAATATTCTCCAGGTGTATATGCATTTTTCTAAATGACATATGTCTAAGGTTATTCTATTCAGGAATTTTGTTTACAATATAATATATTAGAGAAAAACAATTTAGATGAAGATCTTTATGTTCTACTGTTCATTTAATATTAGTAAAGCAGGGGAGGCTAAACACATGTTGTATATATTTGGATATTCATATAATATAAGTGGGAAAGAACACATAGAAACTAATACAAGTTGAATGAAGTCCATCTCCCTTTTATGTTCTTTTTAAAAAAATTTTTTTTTAGTTGTAGATGGACACAACACCTTTATTTTATTATTTTATTTATTTACATGGTGCTGAGGATCCAACCCAGTGCCTCACATGTGTAAGGAAAACATACTACCACTGAGCCACAATCCCAGCCCCTCCCTTTTATGTTCTAATTGAAGAATGATTTATGGAGCTTATGTGTACTAGATAACTGGAAGAAGACTGTTGTTCTGAGAGAGAGGCTCAGGAGAGTTTTAGCTCCAAATTGAAAAGGCATCTGGGAAGCCAGACAATAACGATCACATATTGTGTTATTACATTTAAAAATATCCAGAAGACTGTAATTCCAGCTGCTTGAGAAGCTGAGGCAGGAGGATGGCAAATTCAAAGCAAGCCTCAGCAATTTAGCAAGGCCCTGAACACCTTAGTGAGAATCTGTCTCTAAATAAATAAATAAATTAAATAAGTAAAAGGGCTGGGGATGTGGCTCAGTAATTAAGTGCCCCTGGGTTCAATCCTGGGTACCAAAACACAAAAACAAAAACCCAAACAAACAAAACAAAAAACATTCCAGAAGAGCAGGCATGGTAGCACATGCTTTAGTACCAGCTGCTTGGGAGTCTGAAGCAGGAGCATTGAGTTGGAGGCCAGCATGGGCCTCCAGGAAATCGAGAAGAGGCCAATCTATAGTCAATAGAAGCATCAAATGATTGCTCAGGGCTGGCAATGAGAATATGCAGTGGATGTAAATGAGCAGTAGGGATCTTTCTGGGATAACGGAAATATTCTAAATTTAGATAGTGTTGATGGTTGCACAAGTTCACAAGTATACTATTGAATCATACAGTTAAAGTGGGAGGATATTATGGTATATAAATTATACCTCAATAAATTTGTTAAAAACAAACAAATAAAAAACAAGCCACCATATCTAATAAAAGAATTTTAAAACAGGACTCTGGACTGTGAAAGAAGAAAGTAGACTAAAGAATCAATTGTGAGAACAGCAGCAACTCCAAGAAACCAATTATCAGTGAAAATAACCTCAGTATTCATAGAGAGGCTTTAGTTCTTGGAAAGACTTGCAAAGGTCCAGGCAGGTGCTTTAATGATCAGCCCCAAACTCCTGTTCCTCCTCGGTAATCTCCCCATCCTCAGAAGTTATACTTTTAATATAATTAGAACAGGGTGCAATATATGATAGTGGTGTCTGGTACAAAGTAAGTGTTAAGTAAATGTCACCTGTTATTATCTTTTCCATCCAGATTATTAAAACAAGCTCTTTATTCAATCTCCTTGTATTAAGTCTCTCTCATTCCTCTAGTTCATCATTTTACCAGCCACTTGATATACCTTACCTCAAAGAACATGTCACTGCAGCAGGCAATGCATGATGGGCTGGATTGCTCCCTGAACAAGCTGCTGGGTACACTGCTAAGGAAGTCTGGAGAAATGCTTGGAGACCCCGAATTACCCAGCAATGAATATCATTCATGTTGAACAAAAGCAGGGACTTACAATGTTTAATTTTACCCAAGTCCTGTGCTCCTGGAAAACAGGGCCAATTAAGAAATACTTTCACTTTTTTGTTTTCTAGGAAATATTGCAAAGAACCACCCTCTCCCTGTTACTTGGATAAGACCTCCTTGTTTACCTACGGACGCAGACCCTCCAAATTCCCATTCTTTGCCTCCCAAGGATTAGATAAACTGTACTCGCTGACAAATCAGGACAATATACCTGCTCCCTTGATTTGACTAAAGTTAGTTAAGTTTTTCTGCTTACCCCAGGCCCTTTAATATTGACCCATCCTTGGTTGAGCCAACACACAATGACTCTTTAATGGCTCATTTCTTAGGGGGAAAAATTCACTGTCCAATCCCCACACTATTTCATTCCAGTTCTCCCCTCCTAGTTCTTTCTGACCTTGTTCATTTCTCCTTATAAAAGAATAGCTAACAATTTAAATTTAATTAAAAAAGGATAGAGAACTGTGTCCTTAAAAGAACAGGAGATTAGGATACACACATGCATGTGCATAGAAGAATGACCATGTTTGAGCACAGTTGAAAACTGGACATCTGCAAGCCATGAAAAGAGGACTCAGAAAAAAACAAACCTACCAACATCTGGATCTCTGTCCTCCAGAACTGTGAGCAAATAAAATTCTGTTGTTTAAGTCACCCAGTCTCTGGTATTTTGTTGTGACAGGTCTAGCAAACTAAGACACTTCTCAAATTTGTTTGTTTTTCTTACATAGGAGCACTGTCTATTGTTTTATTATTTTAGCATATGTGCTGTCAAAGTGAAGAAATATATATGATTTTTTCATTTGAAGCTGTGCCCCTCCATGCCTACAGCTTTTCCTGCTTTATCTTCAGATCCCCTTTTTTTCCTTTTGCTTAGTGAACCTCACAGGACAACTTTGAAATAAATAGATGAGTGTAAGGAAATGTAGTAGAGTCGAGGAAGGAGAACAGGGGAGGGGAGGGAAGACGTTAGGGAAGATGGAAAGGGAAAAGGGGGGATCATGAACTGAAATCAAATTCCATGCGTGTATGAGTTTATGGGGATGAACCTAACTACTGTATATAACTGTAAAGCTCTAATAATAAAAAAACAAATGAATAAGAAAAGAAAGACAGCCTTGAAAACAGAAGACAAAAAAAATTGATGGTCAAATTGATAGAAGTCCTGTACTGTTCTCTTTTCTTCAACCCCTTAAGTGAACAATGCAGCTTGCTTCTTTTCTAACCATACTAAAAAATAATTCCTGAAAGTTGGAGATATTGGATAAGAGGACAGAGAAGGAGTTGGTCATTAAAGTAATAGCTTGGTCTACTACAAAGTCTTTCCAAGACCTAAAGCCATTCCGTGAGTCATGAGGTCATTTTCAAGGACAGTTGATATTCTTGGTGCTGCTGCTACTCTTATAAGTGCTTCCTTCTTTGACTTTTTTTCTCTAATAGACTGAATTTGTAGTTAGACTCCTCCATGCCTCACCTTCAGGGCCCTAGTCTTCCTCCTTTTTACCCAGTACACATGAAAAAATTCAAACAATGTTAAAGGGAGAGAATTTTTAGTTAGAAAAATCAGATAGAGATAAATAACTCAATAGGGCTAAAGCCTCCAATTTTTCCTGAGCTCCACCACTGCTTTTGTTTTTGTGTGTTGGGGATAGAACCCAGGGCCATATTCAGCACAGATTCTATCACTGGGCTACATTCCCAGTCACTCCACACATTTTTTTGTTTTTTAAGACAGGGTCTCACTATGTTGCTCAGGCTGATCTCAAACTCCTGGACTCAATCCATCCTCCTGCCTCAGCTTCCCAAGTAGCTGGAACTACAGGTGTGTACCACCATGACTGGCTTTTAGAATGTCTTAATTAATTAATTAGTATCCTCTAGCCTAACACCAGGAGTACATCTATAGTTGAACATGTTGAGTTTATTACTCATTGCAGCATGGGTGGTGTTATCTCATTCAGCAGATATTCATAACAGGACATGGGCTTGTTCTAGGTGATTGGGGGTGGGTTTAAGGAAGAAGCTGGTCATGGCATTGCACACCTATAATCACAGCAATTTGGGAGGCTGAGGTGGGAGGATCATGAGTTCAAAGCCAGCCTCAGCAAAAAGCGAGGCACTAAGCAACTCAGTGAGACCCTGTGTCTAAATAGAATACAAAATAGGGCTGAGGATGTGGCTCAGTGGTCAAGAGACTCTGAGTTCAATCCTCAGTATCAAAACAAAAAAAGAATTTGATGCTATTTAACTCTGGATTTGATGCTATTAAGAAATGGAGATTAGGGGCTGGGGCTATAGCTCAGTGGCAGGGTGCTTGCCTAGCATGCATGAGGCATTCATTGGGTTCAATCCTCTGCACCACATAAAAATAAACAAATAAAATAAAAGCATTCTGTCCATCTACAAATACAAAAAATTTAAAAAAAAGAAATGGAGATTATTCTGTGATTGGGTATCTCAATAACTTATCTAAAGGGAAGGACAAGTTTGTGAGGCTAATATTGTAGTTGGTTAAGAGTGGGAGTTACTTATTTTAGCTGAGAAGAAGACATTTTCATATTTTGAAGATTGTAAAATGGCATAGTTTTTGTTTGTGCTTAGAAAAATTTAAAGAGTAGTCTTGTTTAATTTTACTTTTTCATAGTCTCAGATTGACCTTGTCTGATGTTGGTATTTTATGAAATTGTTTATGTCCACCAGGAGAATAATAAGACTTTGCTGTGAATAGCAGGCAAGCTTCCAACAGTGTCAAACCAATTCTTGAAAAATCAGTGGAGGCTTTTTTCTTCCTCAAGTTCACACACACACACACACACACACACACACACACACATACACACATACATACAGACACACACGCATATGCATACACATATATATGTATAGGTATGTATATCTCAACCACTTGGTAACTTTAACATTTACTCTATGTTGTTCCCTCATTCTGTCTCTTTGCTTCATCCCTGGAGCTAACTACTGTCATGAATTTTTTGATTATTATTCTTTTTTAAAGTTTAATATCTAAGCTTAAAATTTATATTGTATAATTTTGCATTTTTTAAATTAAGTAATTCGCTTAAAAAGAATATTGTGCTATGTATTTTTCAGGGCTTAGTTTTCTCACATAGTGTTATTTTACTATTATCAATCTATGTTGCTGCATGTAGTTCTATTTCATTCCTTCACATTGTTGTATATTATTCCATTATACAAATTTACCATATTTTGTTATGAATTATTCTGTTTTGGGAATTTGTTATTTTAAAGTTTTGGTTTTTACAAATAGTAATATATATATCTCCTTATTATTGACTCCTTCCCTATATATTAAAAGGTTTCTTTTGTAAGAAGAGGAATTGCTAGTTCATATATATGTGAATGTCAATGTTCAATTCTGGAAACTAATATCAAATTGTTTTCAAAAAACTTTGTATAAACTTACAGTCCTACCAGTAATGTAGAAGAGAACCTAGTGATCCACATCCTCTCCCACATTTGGAATTACCACATTAGTTTTTGTTAAATGTATGCAAAATGGCATATCATTTTAATCATGATTTACTTTTCTCAGATCACTAAGGAGAGTTTAATTCCATATGTTTTATAGTGTTTCTTCTTGTGTGAAATGCTTTTTTTTTCAAGTTTTTCCCATTTTTCTATTGGGTTATTTGTCTTTTTATTAGTGGTTTGTAGAAGTTCTTCACATTTTCTTGATTCTGATACTTTAATATATCAGTCATTCAACTGTTGGTGGAGTATGAGGGAAAGAAAGTTAGTATTAGCAAATGCAACAGATCGACCCACTTTGCATTAAACAGACTCTTGTACTTCTTCCACAGTAACTTCCCACTTTTCTTAGAATAAAAGCAAAATCCTTACAGTGGAGTATAAACCTCTTGTTATTAAAAAAAAAATTCATTTCATGGAAATGAAGATAGCAGAGTGGATCTAGACAGCAACCCTCAAGCCATCCACAGCCCAGAAAGGAAGCAGTGAAAGAACAGATCTCCAGAGAGAGAGGTGGGTGACTCAATACTGGACAGTTTGAGACTTGATAGGACTTGGAGTTTGGTTACTGTAGCAGAAAATAAGGACAGAATTCCTTGACCTCTGTTTGGGGTTAGGGAGAGGGGTAATAAAGAGAGAATGAGGGAGAGGAAAAGCACATAAGCTCACTTCCTTAGCAACAGCTGGAAAGAAAAGCAGACCAAATCGAAATGGGACAGGAGCAGCAAAGATAGTGAAGGAGATCATGCAGTTTAACTCAAACTGTTGACTGAAAGCTGCGCCTGGCAGGGCTGTCATTTTGTAGAGTGCATAGCTAGCCAGTCTACCCAGAGATGTACAGATCCAAATTAAATCAATACAACTTTTACCCACCTACAGATAATAATGAATGAAACCAAAGGGAATGCCTCTGAAACAGGTTGTCTCAGTAATCTGTCTAGAAGGAAATTGTAGAGGGATTGCTGCTAGCTGAAGGTTACCAAAACTAGTTGACCCGAGAGCTAATCACTCCTAGGGAATGTTATCCCCAATCTGGTGCTTCACACAGTCTCAGCAGGAGCTCAGGTGATGGCAGACCAATTGACATCCTGTCTCCATCCCAGTGATGGGTAAAACCACAGTGAGCTGTACCAGCCAAGGTCTACAGATGACCCACAGAGAGTCTACACCCACAGTTCTCACAGTTTCAGCCAGCTACCAAATGCTTACATAGTGCCGCCCGCCTTGAAGAAGACCCAGCAGAGGGGAGCAGGTGCCTGCAATTCACAACCATGGGCAGTAGGAATTCAGACACAGGCAGGGCAACAGATTCTCCATTTCAGTCACAGGGACAGTACTCCAGTGATCTACATCAGACAGGTTGGAAGCTTCTGCAAAACAGAACACCCGCAGAGAGCCTGAAATCACAGGTCCCACGCTTGCAGATGGCCACCAACTCTATGCCACTTTTAAAAAGGCCCTGTGGAGGGGAGCAGGTGCACAGCTTTCCATAGCAGTCAGCATCACAGCCATGAACCCTGCATCCTGTGCCCTCGCACATAATAGAAACAGTTAGCAGATGCATCACAGCACTCTCTAAGCATGCAGGCATGGGCCCTGGGCTGACAAACAAGAAACCACGGTGAGAAATCCATAGCAACTGGGGAAGTAGCTTCTGTGCCGCAGCACCTCTAGGATGATCCACAGCTGCTAGTCTGAGAATTTCCAGTTAATTCAATTCTCATTTAGATGTACAGACCCACAGAAGGCAATTCCTGAGGATAATTCCAAGAAGCCAGTAGAGAATCTGTTGCATATACAATGACACTATATCCCACAAAGGGGCTTACAGAGGAGCAACTCACAAACACTAGCCACCAACTAGTGAGCTTAGATACAAGCCCACTGACCTGTATCCTGCGCACTCCAAGGAGGGCAGCAGCCTTACCCCACCCCCACCACAGACCATCCAATGCCATATTAAACAGACTATAATACCTCTACCTTGGACTACCATACCTTGTATACTCTGAAATATACATGGGGTAGCCCATAATGGATTTGACAGTGCTGAATGCACAAAGCTACACAAGACTACATGCCTTAACAGAGTAACTGGGCTGCTAAGTCATAATTAGAGACCATCTCCTCTGGCCCAACAGAAAGCTAGCAGGTACCTAAGCACACCAAAGATTGGAGGGGACCTAGAATTGTATTAAAGGTGAGCTGGTGTGATCACTACCTCCATACTCAACAAAATTAAAAGGGGAACAAGTAGAGTAGAGGAAGGGCATAAAGGGGGAGGAAGGAGGGACAGGAAACTGGAGGAATGATGGAATCAAATTATGCTATGTACATAGATGAATATGCCACAGTGAATTTCATTTTTATGTTTATGTATAAAGCAATAATTTTTAAAAAAGTAATGATAAATAGAAGTAAGAGTAGTAGAGTATAGATAGAGGAATGGGGGAGGGAGGAGGGGATAGAGGAAGGACTAGGGACTGACATGGAATAAATTATATTCCATGCATGTATGTTTATGTCAAAATGAACCCCAATGAAATAAACCCCAATATTATGTATAATTATAATGCACTAATAAAAACATAAAAATTCATTTCTTGTGACTCTTACTCTTTCTCTCTCCTTTCAAAAGTGGGTCCAGCCAGGCACAATGTGCACGACAATAATCCCAGCAATTCAGAAGGCTGAGGCAGGAGTATTCCAAGTTCAAGACCTGCATCGGCAACTTAGAGAGACCTTGTCTCAAAATTTAAAAAATAATTTTTTTAAAAAAGGCTGGGGATATAGTTCAGTGGCAAAATGCCCTTGGGTTCAATCCACAGTATTGGCACACAAAAAACATGAGTTTCATTCATTCATTCATTCATTGTTTTGGCCATTCAATAGAACTTTTTAGTATGGAAACTAATGCCTTTTATTTCTGGGAAATTTTGAGTTGTTTCTTTGATCATTTTTCTATTTCTTTCTGGAATCCACATTTTTCACATACTGGTTTTCTTGGATTAATTTCATTTTCTCTCTAATTATCTCTTTGCCATTTTGCTCTACTTTCTTGGAAATTTCCTCAATTTAAATATTTCTACTGTTTTTAATTTTTGCTATTACATATTTACCATTTAAAGGCTCTGACACTGTTGTCAGAATTCCTGTCATTCTCTACTATTATTTTTGTTGCATAAATCCATTTCTATCTGAGTATAGTTTTTCAAGTAGTACATACTTATACCTTATCTCTGCTATCATCTTAAATGCTTTTGGGGTGACATACTCGGAATTCTAGTGACTTGGGAAGCTGAGACATGGGGATTGCAAGTTTGAGGTCAGCCTCAGCAACTTAGCAAGACCCTCAGCAACTAGGTGAGACCCTGTCTAAAAATAAAAAAATAAGAAAGATCTGGGAATGTAGCTCAGTGGTAAAGCAACCCTAGGTTCAACACTAAAAAGAAAACACCTGCTCTTCTTTCTGGTGTTTTCTATATGTAGACTGTTTTGCTATAGTAAAAACCAATCCCCAAATTCTAGGAGGTTAAAGATAAAATTGATTATATTTATCATTCATACTTAATGTCCATTGAGGTTTGTGTGGAGGGTCTGCTCTGTGTCTTCTTCACTTCAGAATCCAGACTGATGGGGAAACCTTATTCTGGAGCCTTGACTGTTGTAAGGGAAGAAAGACAAAGAGAATGTGATGAGGTACACACTTACTCTAAGAACTTCTGCCAGTATCTGCCAGTATCAATAGCTCCAGCAGGCTATTACTGCTCAGATTGCTTTGGCCAAAGCAAGTTGCATGACCACACATAATTTCAAGGGATCGGGGTAGAATTCTAGTATACAATCCCACTATGTGCCCAGAACGAGAAAGAGGACCAGAATATTTATGAAAAGTCCTAGTATTTATTGCCATTTAATCTTACTAGGTCCTTGGATTGTTTTTGAAGTTAATTTATTATATTTGACATGTTTTTTCAAAGTGCAGGTTTTGTTTGTTTGGTGGTACTGGGGATGGAACCCAGGGCCTCAAACATGCTGGACAAGCACTTTATCACTGGAACAGACCCCTAGCCCCTAGGGTAGTTTTAAAAACATATGCTATCCTATCATCTTCACAAAGTGCACTTAAGCATTTGTTTAGCATCTGATTTTATTTGTGCTGGGGTAGTAACTAAGTCTTCATTTACTTTTATGCTTTGACATCTGTTTTTTCTCTCAATGCCTGAAAAGTAATAGTGTACTCTTTTAAATTTTTTTTTTAGTTGTAGATGGACAAGAATGCCTCTATTTTATTTCTTTATTTTTTATGTGGTGCTGAGGATCAAACCTAGTGCCTCACTCATGCTAGGCAAGCCCTCTACCACTGAGCTAAATCCCCAGCCCAATAGTGTACTCTTAAAGTCAAGTTTATTTGTGCTTTATTGTTTTATCAATAGTTAACATCTCTCTTTCTCTCTTACAACTTTTTAATGGGGATAAGCTCATTTAATTATATGTCACTTGATTACATTAATAAGACCTTGTATCAGACAATTATTTTCTAGGCTAATAAGTATTGTTGCTGTGGGGATTTCTAATTTCTATCTTTTAAGTATTTAATGGTATTTAGACTTTTGTTATCATTTTGAAGGAATTTTTACCTAATCCTTGCCTTTAGACCTTGACTTTGTTTTAATATATATATAACTTAGAGAAATGGCTTCATCAGAAGATTTACATATTTTCAGATACAGAAATTAGAGCATTCAGTATCTCATGTACAGTGGTCCAGTGGACAATTAAAAAACAATGAGATGCTATGGTCTCCTAACTAAAAAAAGAGAAGATATAATACAAATGGTACATTCACCTGTGGCTAGTGGCAGACCAAACTGGCAAAATCCTGATAAGGGTAATTTATTCACAAATGAAGAATTACAAAGCTATTCATTTCTATTGGCCCAGTAATAATATCCTTTTGAGAATTTAGGATTACTTTTAAAAACTGAAAGTTCTGAATCTCAATATTTTCCTTGAAAACTGAGAAAAAACTTAATGTATGCTATATAATGTTAAAAACTAGCAAATATTTAATTTAGTATTTAGGCACTGATGAATACTGAATGGTTTCCTATGAAATTTTAATAATTGTATTTTAGACAGATTCCAACATTTTGATTCCTGTGGCATCTAGTGCCTGGATGGATGATAGTTGGAAAAATAGATGTTTTATTTCCATTCATGTGATTGTTCATGGGTGGGTCTCTACTGAAACCTATTATAGAAGGTTTTTTTGATAAACATGAAGTACTCAGGAAATAAAGAAGCTACTTTAATCTGATTATTCATGATGAGGATTATCAACAAGCAATATGTATAGTTGTCCTTCTCTTAGGCATCTTTATTCTCTCTGGAAAACTTCAGAGCTTACTATTGTATTAGGTGGCACTTGTAGAAGTGATAGATTCACAATTTGTTTTTTCTTGGAATATTCATAGATCCTCATTTGCATGGGATTTTGTTTTTTATTTTTTGTTGTCAATTTACATTAAAAATAAGCAAAAGTCCTGAGTTCAGTGGCACACGCCTGTAATTCCAGAGGCTCAGGAGGCTGAGACAGGAGGATAGCGAGTTCAAAGCCAGCCTCAGCAAAAGTGAGGCACTAAGCAACTCAGTGAGACCTTGTCTCTAATAAGAAAGAAAGAGAGAGAGAGAGAGAGAGAGAGAGAGAGAGAAGCAAAGGTGTATAAACTACTTAAATCATAGGTCCGCAAAATAATGATGATAATTAACACTTTATTTAGCTCTCTCTGTGAGCAAACTACCATTTATGTGCTTATTTATATACATATGGTTATATATAGTAACATTTATAGATTTTTGCATATAGGGGAATTGATATACAAGTATGTACTTCCATGGTTTGGCAACTGAGAGCACCTAGAAGCAATGCTGTCCCAGTTGTAATCAGCACACCTAGCCATTAGATCTTAGTTTCTAAAACTATACTTCACTTAAAGGAACAAGAGCTCCTTGAAGAAATGGCAAATTCAACTACTGAGTTAGGAAATATATCAGATGAATGTGGACCATGCTGTTGTATGAGAAAGTAAGGAAGTACTGGGGGGGAAAAAAAAGAGCCTAACCTAACCCAAACCAAACAAAATCCTACAATGATGAGATATGTTAAAGGGACACAGCAGCCAACTTAAAGGGCTCAAAATTGACAAAGCTCCAATGATTTGAGTAAGAATATAAAGGTTATTTCCCATGAATTCATAATGGTATAAATGAATTGTTGAATGAAAAAATAAATTGATTAGAAGAGAGAAATTTACCATGCAGAAGAATTCTAAATAATTGTAAGGATACTGGGCCCTCTTAAGTAGAAAAGCATAACTCCCCAGTCCTTAAATATGGGCCATACATTGTGACTTCCTTCCAAAGAGTACAGTATAGAAAGAGGGAAGAAATTTACTTTGGAGGGAGAAATTTAAGAAGCACTGTGCTAGCCAGTTTGTTAAGGTCATCATCAAGAGTGATAAATCATATTGATAGTAAGTATCCTTGATGCGATATGAGAGTGGCACTTTCCCTCTGTGGTCCTCCATCCCCAATCTCATAATCCTCATATATTCAAGAGAAAAACAGAAAAATAGCAAATGAGAGACAGTCTGCAAAACATTTGGCCAGGAATCTTCAAAACTGCTAAAATCATCAAAGACAAGGAAAGTCTGCAAACTTTCACAGCCGAAGGAGCTTAAAGGCACATGATGTAATGGGCATCCTAGATGAGATCATGGAACAGAAAAAAGGTTACTTCATGTTATCACAAATGACAGTATTTTCTTCTTTGTTAAGGTTGAATAGTATTCCATTGTGCATATATACCACATTTCCTTTATCCATTCATTCATCAGTGAACACTTATATTGATTCCATAGTTAGTCAAAGGATATAAAATTTCAGTAAGACAGGAATAATTTCAAGAGGTCTATTGTATGTCATGGTGACTATCACTAATAATATATTATATACATAAAAATTGCTGAGAGTAGATTTAAAGTATTCTCACCATAGAAAAAATAATATGTAATGTAATACTTAATGTTAAATAGCTTGATTTAGTCATTACATCATATGTCAAAGCATTTTATCAATTAAAAATGAAATACATCAAATACAAAGAAAATCTCAAAATATGAGCTTTAATTGATAATAATATATCAATATTTCCTCATTTATTGTTAAAAAAGTATACTAATAGAAGATATTTATAACAAAAAAGTGATGTGGGCTATATGGGACCTATTATCTGGGATTTTTTTTCCATAGATCTAAAATTAGTCTACAAATGAAGTTATCAAAAATATGCAAAAGGGCCTCAAAAATACATTGGAAGGTGCTATTGAGGTCTGGATTGACCTTGACTGAAAGTAAGACCCTTATAAACAAGGATCCTGTTTTTATCCTTCTTTGTATCTTTTTCAAAGCCTTTCTCTGAGACCACCATGTATTCTAAGTATGTGAAGCCTTATCTTTACCCTGGAGTTGTCTCCATTGAAAGCCTTTTATCCTGATTAAGACTCTAATTTCATAGAGATAGAGTAGGCAATGTGAGTTTAAAATGGAATTTTAATCACCAAGAGGAATTATTAAAGTATTTTTATTTCAGCCTCACCCCTGTCCCCATGTTGTCCCCTCCCACCTCAGGTTTCCTTTTAATCTTAGTGAACAGAGCTCCTGGCTGCATCACCATAGCAACCAACAGCAAGGGCCAATTAAGTTATAGCTGTGTAATTAGACACCTAAGTTGATTATACAGCCCAGCATACTGAATGGAAGAAAGAGACTGACAGGAAAGAAAATAAGACAGATCTTAGTTGGAGAGTAGTGGGCAGCTGAATATCCAAATTGCAAACCATCCTCCACCTTGATTCCATGGGAGTCATGAGCCTGGGTGTTAATACCATATCATGTGCCCTCAAACATTAGGCCAGAGGGGGCACCAGTGTCTTTTACGAAAGTATATAGGGCATTCCTCTCTCCTACCGTATCCCCTAATACCCAGATGTGAGAATACTTTCTCAATGATTTGTTTCCCAAACTGTATTCACAGTACCTAAAGCCTTGTCAGTCTCTTACTGCTGCCTAGCACTACATGTAGACAGATACTTACATAGCCATCATGGTGTCCTAGGAACCACTCACAGCTCTAACATATTTTGTGGTCTGGGGCTGGTGTCTTCCTCAGTGTAGGACTCTATTTCCCTATTTGTATAGTGACCAAACTAGTCTAAGATTCTAAGATCCTATAAATGAAGATCTTGGCCTCCTATATCCCTTGAACCTTGCCAAAACTTACATGTTGACAAAATGAAGAGCCTTAATTAGGTGAAGAAATTTAGGGCAAATAATTGAGAGGTGATTATACAAAAACCAGGAAACCATGGAAATATGACTTTCTATAGGTAGGGTTTACTGGAATATAAATATAGGATATAGTTTTGATTTCTCTCTTCTGTGTATAGCAAGTCTGAGTTCTTTCACAGGATGGTGAGGAGAGATACAATTCATATATCATACCATCCACCCACTTGAAATGTACAACTAAATGATTTTGAGTATATTCATGGAGTTGTGCAATCATATAGCTATCAATTATAGAATTTTTATCACCCCAACAGGAAACCACATTTCTTTTAGCAGTGACTCTCTATTTTATTCACTCCACCCAGCTGTAGGCAAACCCTAATCTACATTCTCTATGAATTTGCTTATTCTAGACATTTTACATAAATTAAATGATAACATTTTTAGCCTTTTGTGACTGGCTTCTTTCACATAGTATGTAATGTTTTAAAAGTCCATCCCTGCTCATTTCTATTTGTTTTAATTATTTTCCTTCATTCTTTTTTTTAAAAAACAAGTTCTGCCAAGTTTTATTAAAGAAAAATTTTTCATGTTTTACTTTTCACCAGTCTGTTCTGGAATGCTTCTAATGATATCAGAATCAACTGGATCAATGTGCTCACTCTGTAGTATTTTCTGCATGCTGTGCCCAATTCAATATTATTGCCACTGTAGTGATGGACACCAGTTTTGGCCAACATGGCATAGAACTCAGATTTCCTCAAATTTGGGCAATTGATGGCAAGGATGACCAATTTCGCTTTGCCCTGTCTGATCATCTTCAGAGTCTGCTTGTACCCCAGTACATACTTTCCACTTTTTATAACAAGCTAGAGCCTAGAGTTGATCAACTCCAAAGACTTTTTCATCTTTTTTGAGGCCACCATCTTCCTGCCTTAGATGCAGGATGGCCCCCAACTAAGAGCAGCTGTCAAAATGGCTGGAGAGCTAGTATTTTCCTTCATTCTTGAAGGAAATCAATAGAATAAATAGAATTACATGGTATGGACATGACTCATTTAGGCATTCATCAAATGGATATTTGGGTTATTTCCAACTTTTTTGGCTATTATGAATAATGCACTTGTAAACATTTGTACAAGCATTTGTGTGGACATAATCTTTTCAAGTCTTTTGGTTAGGGTCAAAGATTGGAATTGCCACCCAAGTCTCTCAGATTACAGTCATGTGTCACCATGCCAGGCTGAATTTTTTAATCCAGTTATTAATTTTTTAGTACCAGAATTTCTGTGTGGTTCCTTTTAAAAAATGATTTCTCTTTGTTGATAATCTTGTTTTGTTCATTGTATCATTACTGATTTCCTTTAGGTGTTTGTTCTTTTTTAGTTCATTGAGCATATTTAAGATAGTGATTTTAAAGTCTTTGCTTTGTACTACATTGAAAGGCTATATCTTCCTCAGGGATGGTTTCTGCCACTTGATTTTTTTCCTGTTTTTTGTTTTGTTTTGTTCTGTGGTTTTGGGGATTGAACCCAGGGCCTGTGCATGCTAGGCAAGCACTCTACTAACTGAGCTATATCCCCAGCCCCCTTGATTTTCATTTGAATTGGGCACGTTTCCTGTTTCTATGTCTTGTATTATTGAAAATTGTATATTTGAAAAGAATGGTCACCACTTTCAGTTTTTGCAGACTGTCTCTGTGCCTGGGAAGACCCTCCCATGCCAATTAGCAGTATGTTTTCCAAGACTTGGGATCAGCCCAAGATGAAGGCTTAAAGTCTTCTAAATTATTTTCTTAGTATGCATCTTACGTGGTACTATGCACGTGTATTTTTCAATTCCCCCATATGAAAAACTGCTTTAAAATATCTTAATTTCCAAGACTCTCACCTCAGTTTCTCATGAGGGCCATAGATGTTCTATTGTACTACTCTTCCCGTAATCTCTTGCCCTGGGCATATGTGTGTCTTTAGTCCCCCGCAGCTTTCACAAGTAGTGTCCAACACATTTCATGGCTTTTTTCAGCCTGAGATTGGAATTATGCTGAGTTTCTTCATCTGAGTTCTTAGGTGAAACAGAGAGCAGTCCTCCAAGTAGTCTCCACACAGATTAGAATATTATAAATAAGGTCTGCTCTTTCCCTCTGGTTTTAAGAAGGGAATTAGGAGATGGGCCAATGTTTCCTCCAGAGTGTACCATGTCATATCAAGGAGGGGATGGGGCAATGGTGAGTAAAATGCCATAAAATTTTCTACTGCTTTTAATGTAGTTTTAAATTGATTTTTTTGGGGGGGCATTATATTGGTTATGTAGACCTTTAACTGTTTTCCAGATATACTATAAAGTTATTTTATCAAGTCTTCAGTTGTTGATTTTTAATATTTCTGTAGAGAATTGAGGCCCTTACCTTCCTAGTCTGTCATTTTGCTGTCATCACTCCTATATTATCAGTTTTTTTCTGTCATTTTGGTATCAATATTATGGTCCCTTAATAAAATGAATTGAGAGGATTTCCATCTTTTCTATGTTTGGAGGAAGTAATTGTAATCTTAGAATTAGCTGTTCCTTAGCTGTTAAAAATATACTATACTGTTAAGAATATTCACCTGTAAAATAATCTGTCCATTGAGCATTTTTTGCCAGAGCTAATCTTTGGGTAATGTTTATATTTTATTTATTTTGAATGATTCCAGCTTTCTGTTTTTTGATAATAAATTTTGATTTCATATGATATGTAGGAGATATTAATCTAAGAAGCCCATGAGGGTATAGAAGTTTATACCTCTTCCCCAACCAGAAATTCCATTTCTTTCTACCCCTTCATCCTGTTTATTTACTTCTGTATTGAAATAACATGTATGTGTGTATATGTGTATGTATATGTTAAAAGTCGAGGAGTATAAAGCATGTATCACCTATAAATTCAGAGCTACAAGTTCTAAATGAATGGAAATAATTGAAATTTATCAGTATACTAAAAATGTGGTTTAATCCAGGATAACTGGAATAGTTACATATCAGGAAATCTATAAATTCACTTGATTTATTTGAAGTCTTCCTGATAAATTTATAA
This sequence comes from Callospermophilus lateralis, assembly GCF_048772815.1. Classification (NCBI taxonomy): domain Eukaryota; kingdom Metazoa; phylum Chordata; class Mammalia; order Rodentia; family Sciuridae; genus Callospermophilus; species Callospermophilus lateralis. Next base: position 47,736,591 of record NC_135325.1, read on the forward strand.
CTAAGAAAAGGATGGAATTATTAAAAGACTTTTATATGTTAAAAAAATCCGCACAACAATATTTCTATTATTACACAGATAAATAAGCATGCAGAGCAGAGATACACTAAACAACTTTCCTTAATCTATGCAATAAGACACAATTTTAAAAAATCATTTAGGGGCTATGGATATATATCTCAGTTGGTAGAGTGCTTGCCTCACATGCACAAGGCCCTGGGTTCAATCCTCAGCATCACAAAAAAAAAAAAAAAAATCATTTAGAGGTAAAAATTTCAGCAAGAAAAATCCATTATTTGAAGACTCCAAAACCAGTTAAATGTAAGGTGCCACTATAAAACGCAGTATGTTTAATAGAAAAAGCTCTCACCATAGTGTGAAAAGTATAATATGCCTCAGAATAAACTTAAGAAAAAATATAAAGCTGAGGTTATGGCTTAGTGGTAGAGCACTCACTGAGTACATTTGAGGCACTGGGTTCTGTCTTCAGCACCACATAAAAATAAATAAAGTTATATTAAAAAAATGTTAAAATTTTACAAAATGGCATGATATATGGGGAATAAACCATGTTCATTTTGGGAAAGTCCAATATGCTATTTTAGTCTAATAATTCAAACAACTACAATTAAGGCTTTTTGTAGATTTTGACATGTGTAATTATAAAATTTACATGGAAGTTTGTATATGTAGGAAAAACTAATAATAAAAATAAAATTATTGGAAATAAAGTGACATCAGAGCAGGAAAAGGTAATCACTGCAAGAGGACAGAGTCCATGGAAAGATTTCTATACCATATTGGTGAAATTTAAAGGGGGAAAATTGTACAATGTAACATGAAATATAAATTTTGTGTTAAAAGAAACCCTTCAATATAATAACCTATATTTTATGACTAAATATGTATATGTAAGTTCATTGAAAAAAGCCAAGAAGTAGAAACCCTCCATACAGTGATGGCAGGTTAAACACTAAGAGAATGTTGATTTGTGGGTTGGATTGTTAGCAGAAGAATTTGGCATCATTTGCAATCCTTTGGAGGAGTTTTTAAACATACATAATATATTTATGTATTTTATATAGTTAGAATTAATTTTATAACAAAGAAAAGAGACAATCTGGGAGAATATGCAGTCCCCTTCCCTGGACTCACATTTAATGAGTGCTTTTAATATGCTATGCATGATTCTGAGCAATTTACATGTACTCATGCATTTAATTTTCACAACTCTATGAAGTAAATAGTTTTATTCCCTAAATTTTGTTGATGAGAAAACTGAAGCAAAGAGACATTGAGTAACTCTCCCAATGTCACACAACTATCAAAGGGTAGAACCAAGATTAGAATCCAGGCAGTGTGTTTTCCACTTTATACATGAAAACAGATTTAGAACATTTTTATTTTTGAAAAATATCTTTATTTTATTTATTTATATGTGGTGCTGAGGATTGAACCCAGGGATTCATACATGGTAGGCGAGTGCTCTACATCTGAGCCACAACCCCAGCCCAGATTTATAACATTTTAATAAGTTTAATATCCTTAACAAAATAATGATTGATATCAGTATGGAAGATAGAAAAACACAATATAAATATGTCTAAAAGTTATAAATAGAAAATTCAGAGAAAAAAACTGAAAATGGCTGCTACTGACATGTAATCAGAGTGTATCCACAAAGGTTGAATTTTAAAAAGATCTTACTATACCCTAAAATAATCTAAAATAGTTAAATGTCATTATAAAAGATCAGCAAGCAATGTAATTTCTTTGTTGGAAACTGACAAGATTATTGCCAATTCAACTGTGGAGAAAATGTGAAATATTAAAACATGTTTTTTTAAAAAAACAGTAACATATCAAAACATTGTAAGAGACTGGTAACTAAAGCAATATGATACTGACACAGAAATAAAAGAAAAATCAAAGGAACAGAATATTTTTAGAAATCTATGTGATATAAATACTTCTATATATGCACAAAGATATAGATTTAATTATGTCAGTATTTGTAATTGTAAAATAAAATGTAAATGACTCAAATATTTATCAAAAGGGACTGGTTAAATTACAGTAAAGTAAAATGATGGCATATTATGATATATATAGAATCTCTTTATAATTACATGATGAAAGCTCCATGACATACCATTAGTCACAAAAAGTAAATTATATATATATATAAAATAAGGTCCCATTTATGTGAAATTATCACCATTTATACACACACACACACACACACACACACACCATAATCACAATATGGTTAAGAGTGCTGGTGCCAGAGTAGATTTCCTGGGTTCAAGTCAAGTTTCTTACCTTTCTAAACATCTTTCTTATAAAATAAATATATCAGTGGGAACTACTCCATTGTCTTATTATTCATTCTTTTTTTTCAATGGAGGATGGTTTTATTGAGATAAGATAATCATTTAGAATTGCTACCAATAGCACTTTGTGATAATTCTTTGTGGAAAACCTGCAGTATGAAATAAGTTTTTTAAAATTGATTTTATTTTTTAACTACATGACAGCTGAATGCATTACAGTTCTTATTATACATATAGAGCACAATTTTTCATATCTCTGTTTGTATATAAATTATGTTCACACCAATTGATGTCTTCATACATGTACTTTGGATAATGATGTCCATCACATTCCACCATCATTGCTAACCCCTGTCCCCTCTCTTCCCCTCCCACCCCTCTGCCCTATCTAGAGTTCATCTATTCCTCCTGTGTTCCCCCTCCCCCACTAAAAGGCACAATCATACATTGCTGGTGACACTGCAAATTGGTGCAGCCAATATGGAAAGCAGTATGGAGATTCCTTGGAAAATTGGGAATGGAACCACCATTTGACCCAGCTATCCCTCTCCTCGGACCATACCCAAAGGACTTAAAAACAGCATGCTACAGGGACACAGCCACATTGATGTTTATAGCAACACAATTCACAATAGCTAAACTGTGGAACCAATATAGATGCCCTTCAGTAGATGAATGGATAAAAAAAGTTGCATAAACATACAATGGAATATTACTCAGCAATAAAACAGAATAAAATCATGGCATTTGCAGGTAAATGGATGGAGTTAGAGAAGATAATGCTAAGTGAAGTTAGCTAATCCCCCCAAAACAAATGCCAAATGTTTTCTCTGATATAAGGTGACTGACTTATTGTTCACTATTAGTGAGGAAACATGAAACATACTTAGCATAGTGTGTTGCACAAAGTAGGTGCTCCATAAAAGCTATTGATATTATAGAAGGAAGGGAGAGAGATAGATAGTGGTCTTTCCTTCTCTTGCTCTCCCCATCCCTTCCCTTCCTTCCCTTCATGTCCTTTCGCCTCCTCTCTTTTCTGTTATTCTAATTATGCATACTTGTACTGGGAATTGAACCCAGGGGAGCTTTGCCACTAAGCTGTATCTCCAGCCTTTTAAAATTGTTTATTTTGAGACGGGATCTTGCTAAGTTGCCCAGGTTGGACTAGGAGTTGTACTCCTGCCTCAGCCTCCTGACAAGCTAGGATTACAGTCATGCACCACTGCTTCTGGCTGAATTAGACATAGTTCTGTCAGTATTTCCATAGAAAAGAAGGATTAAAAAAAAAAACTTCCAGCTCTACCTGGCATTTAAGAACTCTAAGATCCCTTCAAATTGGTACCTGAATTAGTCCTGAGCCCTAAGCATGTGAAAAGTTTACCTTCTTGCTTGTTTCTTGCAAAAATCATGTCTAATTAAAATTCTTTAAGGCCCAGCACTCATATTTAAGCTCTTCAGGTCAGGCTTTTAGTCACCAAGGTTCATTGGTAAAATTAAGAAATTTATATTTAAATCTCTGTGCTACCCATACGCAATGCTCCCATCTCCCTTCTCCCCTCTCAGGTTCCTTCTTATTTTCACTGTGGGAGTTTAATTCCTGTACACATCACTGTAGCAATAAGCACCTGCACAGATTAGAAATGTGAGTCACTCACTGAAACTGATTATCAGTTAAGAGCATTTAGATGGAATCGTGAGGCTTTTGAGAAAAATAAATTAGATCTCACCAGAGAAAAGACGGTAACTAAACATCTCAATACTCAAATACAGTCCTTTATTTTCAATTTCATCTAGGGGACAGGGGAAACTCAAAAGTTGAGCATCATTCTCTTTTTTCCTCTTGCCTCTTGGGTGTTGAGGGCTTAGGTTTGTACACAATAATTAGACCTTTGACCACAAGGCAATGGATAGAAACACTGGATCCCTTTGAGATGGTCCTCTTCACCTTTTACCCACCCCTACCATGTTTGTAAACATACATGTGCAATTTTACTGTCATCAAGACCCCTGAAGAGACAATCTTAAGCTAATAAGCTTAGAATAGATGCCTTTGCTAAGACCTAGTGGTCCTTCTTTAGTCAATTTATTTCTTCATCCCGTATTTATTTATTTTATTAGAGCATCACAGGTATACATAATAGCTGGGTTCATTCCAACAAAATCATACATGCATGGAATCTGACCCATTCCATTTCAGTTCTTATTTCTCCCCCACCCCATTCTACTGATCCTCTCCTTGTTCATCCATTATCCTTGATTGGTGCTTTTCACATACATAGGTGAAATTTCCTGTGGTATATTTATATGTGTACATATGTGATTTTGTAAAATCCATCCTGCTAGTCCTCTCCTTTTTCATTCCTCCTCCCTCCCTCTTGATCTCCTTCTTCTACTTCACTGTTCTTTTCTATATCTTTATGATATCTTATCCTCCCCTTCTTTTCCTTATTTTTGATCTAGTTTCCACATATGAGAGAAAACATTTGACCCTTGATTTTCTCAGTCTGGCTTATTTCACTTAATATAATGGTCTCCATTTGTATCCATTTACTGGCAAATGCCATAATTTCATTCTTCTTTATGACATTCTTCTTAATGAGCTTTATGAGTAAAGCTCCATTATGTATATATGTACCACATTTTCTTAATCCATTCATCTATTGGTGACATCTGAGCTGGTTCCATAACTTGGCTATTGTCTTTCACCCTTTTAAATGACTATTTTTATATATCGTCTTCTGTCCTCAAATCTGGAACATTTTCTCCATCTCCACTCTCAGTTGATAACCTTATTTCCTAATGACCTGAAGAAACAGTTGCATACTTCTTCCATCACATCTACAAATCTATGAGGTCTATACCTATATATTTTCCCTCCCTACATGTTACCACAGATTAACTCTCTGTGCTTCAAGCAAAAGTCAAAAACCCACTTGTGCACAAGATTCCATTCCAAATCTTGTAATTATCTCCTTTTTCTCTTGTATAATCTCAATAGCATACAAATGGGCTTATTTCTCCTTTTCAAACAAACCTTCCTCTAAATCTCTCCATCATGATATTTCTGTTTTCTTCATAACAAGGCCCTTAAAATAACTGTATAATTTCATTTTGTTGGATATGGATTTCCAGTTTGGAGGAAGATTCCTGCAGGGACAAGTAGGGATTTGATTTTTTTAAAATGATGATTCCTTTGCCCCTTCCACTATGTGAAACCTATCCCTACATGATTCAGGGCACAATGCCTTCCCTTGACTTCATTCCTGCTGCAGATGAAACCAACTCTGCTGGGTGGGTCTTCAGGCCAATTTCTCGCATGCTTTCTCTGGGAGCAGAGTCAGGGAATAAAGGTTCCTCAGGTGTGATTTCTGGCTCATTGCTCTTGTATTCATTTTCCTTTTTCTCCCATAGTATTTTTCAGGGGTTCTAGGAAGAGATGATGATGATAATGATGGTGGCGGTGGTAGTGGCTGTCATTTACTAAGCAGTTGTGTGCCAAGCACACAGTTTTGAACATCATGAAAATTATTACATTTAAGGCTCATAACAAAATTATGAGGTGTGTAGTAACATTTTCTTCTTTAATAGACAAAGATTTTAAGGCACAAAAAGGTAGTGCCATAACAAGGTCACCCACATTGGAAGCCGTGGAGACAGATTTCTAACCCAAGTAGTTCAGTTCCAGAAACGACTGCACTATACAGTAAAATAGAGAAATAATGTGTTTTAATTCTCTGGACTTAGTGGAATTAGAGCTTAATAGTTCTATCCATATCAGCAAATGGTTAAATAATCAGGAATTTTGTGAGTAGGTTGTGAGTAGGAGAGTTCCATAGACTGTTTGAGAGTGTGAAGTCCTAAATCTCATTTCCTCAGTTTTGCTTTTATTGCCCTGGAAGAGATGCAATACTGGCTTGTTTTGGGAGGGAAGTGATGACTGATATTTGTATACTAAAACAGTGTCTGGCAGTTACATAGCAACTCCCATCCTTTGCACACTTTGTTGTCAGATATTTTACTTCTACAATTCTATAATCCCCACAGTGTAGTGATTTCATCTTTGATTGTAAATGTCTGTGGTATTTAAAATATTTTAAAATAGATATAGTTTACAGATTTATATCTGAAATGATGAATCTTAAAAATGCCTTATGTATTTACTCATATATTTATCATTTCTGGTGCTTCTTTTTCTTCCTGAACGTATAGATTTCTGTCTGGGAATATTTTCCTTTATCCATCCTAACGAATTTCTTTCAATATTTAATTTAGATAGTCTTACTGGAGGAAAAAATCATATTTTATATCTGAAATATTTTTATTTTGCATATATTTGAAGAACTCTTTGTTGTATATGGAATTCTAAGTTGGCAAAGATTTGTTTTTATCAGTTTAAAGATACCACAGTATTGTGTTCCAATCCATGATTTTTGGGGGTGGGTAGGTACCAGGGTTTGAACTCGGGAGCACTCAACCACTGAACCATATCCCCAGCCTTATTTTTGTATTTTGTTTAGAGACAGGGTCTCACTGAGTTGCTTAGGATCTCACTAAGTTGCTGAGACTAGATTTGAAGTCTTGATTCTCCTGCTTTAGCCTCCCAAGACGCTGGGATTGCAGGTGTGTGCTACGTGCCCAGCTCCAATTCCATGATTTTTGATATGAAATTGGTGGACTTATTATTGTCTCCATATATATAAGATTGTACATTTAAAGTGATGAAACAGAAACATCATCCAAGAATCTTATGCCCAGCCAAACTCTACTTCAACAGTGAAGTAGAGTTCACTGAAGGAGAAGATATACTTTCCCAGACAAATAAAAGATGAGGGAGTTCATCACCAGTAGCAAGCCTCACAAGAAATTCTGATGGTAGTTTTTCTAGTTGAAGCAAAAGAATAGTAAATAGCAACGGATAGCATAAGAATGTCAAATTGGAAACTGACTTTCATAACTATAGAATATTTTATGTAAGCTCCATAGTAACCACAAAAAATACCTAAGAAGTCTCCCTCTCACACACACAAAGGAAAATTAATCAAAGAATTTTAATACAAAAGATAAAACATAAAGGAGACAACAAGAGAGGAAAAGACAGACAAAATAATAAGAAGACTAACAGAAAACAACTAATAGAATGGCAATATTAAATCCTTCCTATCGATAATTACTTTAAATGTAAATTAAACTCTCTAATCAAAAACCAAGAGTAGAAGGATGGTTTTGAAAAAGGCACAAATATATTAAATCTATGGGAAACTTAATTTATATTTAAGGACACACATATATTCCATGCAAATTTTTACCAAAAGAGAGTAAAAGTGGTTATATTTATATCAGACAAAATACACTTTAGGTCAAAAGCTGTCATATGAGAAAGACATTTTACCAATGATAAAAGGATCAATTCACCAAGAAGGTATAAAATTATAAATATATACCCATTATTGGAGGACCTAAATATATAAAGGAATCACTGACAGAAAACTTGGGATCCTAGAAAGATCCTAGAAAGACTGATGTGTGGCTACATCACAGGAGGTGCATGGCAGGATGGCCTGGCACAGGCCTGGAAACAAATGTCTGGTTCTACTACCAGTACCTGCTGGTCACTGTGTTTTACATGCTGAAGCCCTGGGAGTGGACTGTATTCAATTCTATGCTTGTTTCAAGTGTGGGGATGGCACTATGTATACCAGATATGTCTTCATGCCTCAGCACATCATGACGATATTGCACTACTTTGAAATTTTACAATGACAAAGATGTAACCAAAATGTACAGGTTTCTTGGGAGAAGATCCATTTTATAAAGTTGGAATGAGACTTCATCAGGTGTCATAAGAAACTCTACTAGATGTCAACATAACTGACCTTATAAATACAAAGACTAAAATTCATAATTAGAACAGGAAAATCATCGTGATTCATATGTTGTGTTCTTTATTTTTAATTTTAAAAGATGTTCTTGTATAGAAATTTTTGTCTATTTTAACATTGTAGTTGTTTCTGCTTTGATATTAGTATTTTCTTAACCTTTGTGACTGTTTTATTATTAACCTATGAAAGTTTTTCTTAAAGTAACTTTGAGTATATTTTAATTGCCTTCTATTTTTAAAACCCAGAGTTATTAGTTGGGCCCTCCTGTTCTTGCTATTGTATGGCATATACATCTGGCTGGATGTATTTCCACTCTTGAACAAAGTTTTGTAAGAAACAATGCAAGATTTGGGGTAGGGGGTATATTTTATTGAAAACCTCTTACAAAATACTTATCTGTAAGCTTGAACTCAGAAATACAGTTTTAGCTATCTAGATTCATAACAGCTTTTGCTTTATAACTATTAAAATATTTCTTAGCAATGAAAAAGGAAAGATCCATAGCAGGTGCAGTGGTGCATGCCTGTAATCCCACCAATTTAGGAGGCTAAGGCAGGAGGATCCCAAGTTCAAAGCCAGCATTCATAATTTAGTGAGGCCCTAAGCATCTTAGCAAGGCCCTGTATCAAAATAAAAATTAAAAAGGGCTGAGGATGTGGCTCAGTGGTAAAAAAACAAAACAAAACAAACAAACAAACAAAAAACCCTGGGTTCAATCCCTGGTACAAAAGAAAAAAAAGATAAAGAAAAGATCTTGCTAAAATTAAGGAACATTTTTATAATTTTTATTGTTTAAATATTTATTTCTTATGTGGACCTATTTCTAGAATACTTTGGTGATGATTCTTGTGGCAACAAGTAGTTAAATAACACTATTAAGTAATTTGTATTTTCTTTAATAGAAGGTAAATCACTTTCTTCCAAAGGCCACTATTAACAGTATATGTACTTCCTTAAATTTAGTTCTCCTGAATGTACTATGCATTGCAAATGCATTTGCACATTGCAATAAGATGTGATGAAATTAATTGTTAAAAACCATAGCAGCAAAAATTGGTGCAGCTAATCTGGAAAGCAGTATGGAGATTCCTTGGAAAACTGGGAATGGAACCACCATTTGACCCAGCTATCCCTCTCCTCAGTCTATCCCCAAAGGACTTAAAAACAGCATACTACAGGGGCACAGCCACATCAATATTTATAGCAGCACAATCACAATAGCTAAACTGTGGAGCCAACCTAGATGCCCTTCAGTGGATGAATGGACAAAGAAACAATGGACTATTACTCAACAATAAAAGAGAATAAAATCATGACATTTGCAGGTAAATGGATGGCATTGGAGAAGATAATGCTAAGCGAAGTTAGCGCATCCCCCCAAAAACAAATGCCAATGTTTTCTCTGATATAAGGAGGCTGACTCATAGTGGGGTAAGGAGGGGGAGCATGGGAGGAATAGATGAATTCTAGATAGGGAAGAGGGGTGGGAGGGAAAGGGAGGGAGCAGGGGATTAGCAAGGATGGAGGAATGTGATGGACATCATTATACAAAGTACATGTATGAAGACTCGAATTGGGTATCAACATATATACAAACAGAGATATGAGAAATTGTGGTATTTATGTGTAATAAGAATTGTAATGCAAAAAAATCACAAAGTATATGTATAAAGACATGAATTGGTGTGAACATACTTTATATACAAAGATATGAAAAATTGTGCTCTATATGTGTAATAAGAATTGCAATGTATTCTGCTGTCATGTATTTAAAAAAATTAAAATCAATTAAAAACATAGCAGCAAAAAGAAGTATAAACTTGGTTAAAATCATTTTGTTATGGGTCTGAGGCATTCCAGGAAACTGAGGCAGTACAAAGGCCACCCCCCCAATCAAACCCTGATTCTTGGGATCAAATCAGAAAGATTTCAGACATGTTGCTTAGAGTAACTAGCATGAGTTTATTGAAGGGATGGGAAAGGGGATACTCTCTAGGGAGGGAGTGAGTTCATTCAGAAAGGAAAGGGACAGTGTGCCTCTCCAGTTTTATTGGGGATCCCAGAGAAGTTTCCAGAGAGTCCTGCCCAGGGCCACCTCATGACTGTTGACTGATGGCAGGGTGACATCAGACTTTCAAATCCCTACTATCATGACAGCTCTAGCTCACTTTGGACCATGCTGATAGGTTCCAATTGGATTCTTAACCATATATTCTTATAGATTTTATAGTTAGGAGGAATTATCCTTATCTCCTTGAGTTCCAGGATCTGGTTTGTTAAAAGCATCACAAAAATCTTATCCTTCACGGTAACTTGAATTCCTCTTATTGAAATTATTTTGGACCTGCATTTCTCTTGTAGATAACAGGTAGTTTGCTGAGGAATGTGATATAACCTGTCCACTTAAGGCAGTCAGGGCTGCAGATAAATTGCTTCTTAGAAAAGAAAGTGTGGGGAATCAGCACACTGGGCCGATTTTATAGAATTATTCTATAAAATATTCTATTATTCTTAACTTTATGTTTCTACCACTCATGTCTCTTTGTCCCCTGTCACTTTCACTCTTTGTATTGTTTTTTAAAGGTTTTATTCCTTAAATGTAAAATGACTAGCTAATTTTTTGATGCCAACTCATTAAATCCAAAGATAAAAATATATAAATAATACAAAAGAAAAGAAGGGAGAAATAGCAGTAAAATAGCAGAAGACTTCAGTACCTAATTTCAGTAATAGGCCAAAGAAAAGACTATCTAGACAAAAGAAAATAACCAGACAGAAGAACAATAAAGAAGTGGAGCACTTGAAAAAATATAAAACAGTGGACCTAACAGCCTAACAGATAAATACAGAACATTCCACCCAACAGAAACAGAAAACACATTCTTCTCAAATACAGATGGATGTTTGTCCAGGATAGGTCAAATGTTGGGTCACACAACAAGTCTTAACAAATATAAGAAGATTGAAATTATACCAAATATCTTTTCTGATCACAAGGGAGCAAAACTAGAAACCAGCAGCTAAAGGGAAAATGGAAAATTTATAAATACATAGAAATTAAACAACATGGTCATAAACAGCCATCCAATCAAGGGAGAAATAAAAATAATATCTTACATATGTGTGCACATGGGCACGTGCATACACACACACACACACACACACACACACACACACACACACACACTGAGAGAAAATATGGTGTACCAAAATTTCTGGGCTTTATTAAAAGGAAAGTTCATAGCAATAAATGCTTTTATGAAACAAGTAGAAAGATCTCAAATAAGCAAACTAACCTTACACATCAAGGAACTAGAAGAAAAACAAATTAAGTCCAAAATTGGGAGTAGGGAGGAAATAATAAAGATTAGAAGAGAAACAAAGAAAATAGAAAAAACCATAGGAAAAAAATCAACAAAAACAAGAGTTAGTTTTTCAGAAAGATAAAGCTAAACCTTTGGCTAAACTAGGAAAAGAGAAAATGATACAAAAATACAAAGAACGGCAGCAAGAAAGGAAATGACACACAATAGAACTAGAAGACTAAGTAAATAAAATCAGAAAAAAAGACATTATGACTCATGCCACAGAAATAAAAAGGATTTTAACAGATTACAATGTAATAGGGCAATAAACTTGATAACATAGGAGAAATGGATAAACATCTAGAAGCATACTGTTTACCAAAAAGGAATTATTAAGAAATAGAAAGTCTGACCTGAACTAAAGCTAGTATGGAGATTGAAGTAACAAACATCTCCCCAAAAGACAAGCCCATTAAGAGGATGACTTTACTGATGAATTGTACTGAGCATTGATTGCCAATATTTCTTTAAATTCTTCCAAAAAATTGGAAAATAGGGAGTACTTCCACACTAATTTTATGAGGCCAGCATTACCCTGATAGAAAAGCTGGACTAGAAAATTATAAGAAGGGCTGAGGATGTGGCTCAAGGGGTAGTATGCTCGCCTGGCATGCATGGGGCACTGGGTTCGATCCTCAGCACCACATAAAAATAAAATGAAGATGTTGTGTCCACCAAAAGCTAAAAAATAAATATTAAAAAATTCTCTCTCTCTCAAAAAAAGAAAATTAAAAGGAAAGAATATTATAGGCTAATTTTATAATGAACATAGATGCAAAAATCCTCAACAAAATTTTAGCAAACCAAATCCAACAACACCTTATATGAATCAGACACCATGACCAAGTAGAATTTATTCCTGGGATATAAGGATGGTTCAACATATAAAAACAAATTAATTTCATATACCACATTAACAGAATAAAGAATAAAAAATTACATGAATTTTTAAACAGATACCTAAAAAGCATTTGAAATAATTTAAAACTCATTCATGATAAAAACATAACAAACTAGCTAGAGAATATAATAAAGTTTGTATAGGAAGGCCCACAGGTAACATCATTCTCAATGGTGCAAAATGAGTTTCTCTTCTAACATTAGGAACAAGGCAAGGATGCCTACTTTCACTTCTATACAATACAATAGTGGAAGTCCTAGCTAGAGCAATCAGGCAAGAAAAGGTATTTAAATCAGAATGGGGAAAAATAAAATTGTTCCTCTCTGCAGATAACATGATCTTGTATATAGTTAAAATGCTGAAGTATCCATTAAAAATCTGTTAGAACTAATAAATCGAATAAAGTTGAAGATAATAAAATCACACACAAAATTAGGTTGCATTACTTTCTTTCTTTTTCTTTTTTGGTACTGGGGATTGAACCCAGGGATGTTTTACCCCAGAACTTTTGATCTTTCTGCTTCTCTAATCATTGGGATTATAGTCATACACTCACCAAGATGGGCTGTGTAAGTTGCATTTCTACAGAATAACAATGAACTCCATGTAAAGAAAATTAGTAAAACAGTCCCATTTACAATAGCACCAGAAAGAATAAAACATTTTAGAATAAACTTAACCAAAAAGGTAAAAACCTGTACATAGAAAACTACAAAATATTGATCAAAGAGATTAAACAAGACACAAGCAAATGGGAGACATCCTGTGTTTATGAATCAGATGAACTAATATTGTTTAAATGTATATACTACATAAAGCAATCTATAAATTCAGTGCAAACTTTATCAAAATCCAAATAGCATTTGTTATGCAAAACAAATTTGTTATGCAAAATACAGGAAAAAATCTAAAGTTCATATGGAACCACAAAAGACCACAAATAAGCTGCATCATACCTTAGAAGAACAAAGCCAGAGACATTATACTTCTTGAAATGTATGATGGGGAAAAGATAGTCTCTTCAACAAGTTGTGTTGGAAAAACAGGATATCCATATGCAAAAGAATGAAATCAGATAATTATTTTATACTGTTCGCAAAACCCAACTAAAATGGTATTGAATACTTAAAAGTAAGACCCCAAAGTATAAAATTCCTAAAAGTAAACACAGGGGAAAAGCTTCATGTCATTGATCATGGCAAAGATTTTATTGATATGACACTGACGGCACAGGCAAGAAAAATAAAATAACTAGGACTATTTCAAACTAAAAATTTTCTGCACATCAAAGGAAATTATCTACAAAGTGAAAAGGCAATTTATGTAATAAGAGAAAATATTTGCAAACCATATATCTGATATCCAAAAAATAATATGAAGAAATTCTAAAACTCAATAGGGAAAAAAAATGAACAACTTGGTTAAAATTGGGATAAGGACTTGAATTGATATTTCTCTAAAAATATATACAGGTCACTTACAGGTATATGAAAAAAAAAGTATCAGGAGAATCCAAGTCAAAGCCACAATGAAGACTCATCTCAGACCTGTCCAGATGGATATTACCAAAAATACAAAAGACAATAAGTGTTGACAAGGATGTGGAGAAATTGGGACCCTTGTAGACAATTAGTGGGAACAGAAAATGGCTCAGTTGCTATGAAATATGGTTTGGAGGTTCCTTAAAAATTAAAAATAGAATGACCATATGATTCAGTATTCTTACTCTGGTATTTACTCAAAAGAATTGAAATCAGCAGTGTATCGTTGAAGTGAAAAGACTGAGCATTTTGCATGTTTTAATTTACTAACATTAGACCTTAGTGTGTATATTGAAGCATATGTATGCATATATCCAGGCTTAAGGATATCAGCATTTGTCAGAACTGTGCCTTATTTAGGTATAGTTCTACAGATACCAAGAAGGAAAAGATAAGGGCTGCAGCCCCAAGGGCTTTTTGGTGTATCCATTAGATTATTATTATGAAATGTATGTGAGCAATGTAATTTAGATATATCTTCTCTTAAAGAAATAATGTTTTATAAGAATGACAAAATCATTTACTTTTTAAAAGTACAGGGAATATTTTGACAATGTCAATGACTCTATTTTTCCACTAACATTTGACTTGTATACATTTGTAGAAAATAAATTTTGTGTTATCCCCCGACACAAAAGAAGAATTGAAATCAGGATTTCAAAGAGATACCAACACTTGTATAGTCAGTGCAGCATGATTTGCAGTAGCCAAGATGTGGCAATGACCTAAATGCCTATCAAAAGGTGAATTGTGTAAACCAAATGTGGAATACCATTCAACTTTTTCAAAAAAGTAAATTCTGCAATGGGGACAAACATGCAAGAACTATTAGGATGTCAAGCTAAATGAAATAAGTCAGTCAGAGAAAAATGAATACTTCAAGATTGCTCTTAAATAGTGAAGTTCCTGGTATTAAGAAATACAATGGTGGTTTCCTGGGGCTGCAGGGAGGGGAAAAGGGGTTACAAATCAATGGTCAAGGAGGATGAATGAGCACTGGAGATCTGTTGAACATTGTACCTATAGTCAACTATAATATACTTCACACTTTAAAGATTGTTTAGAAGGTGAATTTCATGGTCTTGTTCTTATCATAATAGTATATTTTCATAAATAACACAAACAAAATCAATAAGTGGATTTTTTTTTTACAAGATATCAATATTGGCAATGCTCTGGCAAGAGTGAGGAAGAAAAAGAGAAGAAAGAATTCATTAATATAAATTATAAAATGTATATCCTGGACATTAAAAAGTGATATCAGATGTTAACAGCTTGTTCTTTTGTAGATATAATTTATGAACTTGAAGGAGCTTTCCTTTATTCCTGATTATTATTATTTTTTAAAAATATATTTATTTTTTAGGTGTAGATAGACACAACACAATGCCTTTATTTTTTTTTTTATGTGGTGCTGAGGATCAAACCCGGGTCCTGCCCGTGCAAGGTGAGCACTCTACCGCTGAGCCACAATCCCAGCCCTATTCCTGATTATTTTTTGAAAATGTTTTTTAGTTGGTAGATGGACACAATCCCTTTATTTATTTATTTACTTTTATATGATGCTGAGAATCAAACCCAGGGCCTCACATATGCTAGGCAAGTGCTCTGCCACTGAGCCACAACCCCAGCCCTATTCCTAATTATTGTAAAGAGTTTTTATCATGAATGAAAGTTGGGTGCTGGATTTTGTCAAACGCTTTTTCTGCCTTGATTGATATGATCATATTGTTTTCCTCTTTAGCCTATTAATGTGCTGAATAACATTAATTGATTTTCTTAATATTTGTTTTTTAGTTATAGTTTGACACAATACCTTTATTTTATTTATTTTTATGTGGTGCTGAGGCTCAAACCCAGGGCCTTACACGTGCTAGGTGAGCGCTCTACTGCTGAGCCACAACCCCAGCCCCATTAACTGATTTTTTAAGGATGTTCTGTTTACAACAGGTCATAGCATAAAGTTCTTTGGCCATGGTGTATAATTCTTTTTATATTGTTGTGTTTGGCTTGTTAGTATTTTATTGAGCATGTTTATATCTATAATCATGGGAAAAGTTGCTCTAGATATTCATTTATTTGTAATATCCTTATATGGCTTTAATATTAGGGTATCCTGGTCTCATAGAATGAATTAGGAAGTATTCCATATCTGTCCACTTTCTGGAAATTACTGGAAAATGGATATCATTTATTCCCTAAGGGATTAATCAAATTTACCAGAGAAATAATCCAGGCTCAGAGCTTTCCTTTTTGAAAGACTTTTATTTATTAGGATTAGATATTGATAATGATTATTATTAAGAAATATGTCAGGTCCACCTCCTCCCCAAGCCTCAAGCAGTCCGGGAATGGAGCCAGATCTCTGAAGCTCCAAGGCTTGTAGGTCCTCTTGATGCACAAACAGTGCATGAACTGGAATAAGGTCCCTTTGTGCTACCAGTCTTTCTCCCAGCTGTGCTGTGCTGGGCTGTGACAGTAAGAGGCCTTGAAAAACAGGGCCAGTCCTTCCAGGTATCTCAGGGACAGCATAAACACTCCTACCTCAGGGTTCCCAGCTCTGTATAAAGTTGCATAGCTTCTTCTTGAGGTGGAGAACGGGGAAAGTCCTTCTGTAGCCAAGTTATAAATCTCCCTGCCCTGTGCCTCTGGATATCTATCTTGATGAGGATTGATTCCTCATTTAGACACACTGATTTAGCACAAGGCCACTTAGGTCCCATTGTTTCTGTCCAGTCCCAGGTCTAGGGACACATTTCCTCCAGCCCATAATCTCATAGAGACACATAAAATATTTGAAATCCCATTAATAAAATACAAAATACACAGATACAGAATATTGGTACAAGCAGAGAGGAAAAACAACTATTTCACCTCATGACCACAGATAATTAAGATATTTCCCCTTCTCCACATCATGAAACATTCCTTGAAAATATAATTGTTACTTCCACATCGTTGCCTCACTGTTTATTACTTTTACATTCCTTAATTTCTGAGATAGAACAAATTGTATTTGGCCAATTGTGTGGAAACATGCTTATCGACTCACTTAAAGCTTTCAATCTTCATGATGTATGTCGCAGAGAGGGTTTTCATTCACAGTAATGTTGTGTGGACTCCTGCTGTGGTTTTGAATGCATTTATACTTTTTAAGGTGTTAAGGTTCTGGGCTATAATTTTGTTATTTTCTTTGAATGCAGAATGTGACCTGTGCCCACTTTTGCATGTTTGGTATTACAAACATGTCGATGCCCTCAGTTAAGGTTATTGGACATTTTTAAAGAATGTGTTTCCTGTTGTGGGAAAGAGTGATCCAGTAGCATCTGTTTTGAGTAGTATGGCAGTTGTCAAACTCAGGGCAAACAAATGCTCATGCATTCAAACCCGAATTAAAAGAAAGATGAAAGGGGCTTGGGTTGTGGCTCAGCAGTAGAGCACTTGCCTTGCACGTGCAAGACCCTGGGTTCAAGTCTCAGCACCACATAAAAAGAAATAAGTGAAATAACGGTATTGTGTCCAACTACAACTAAAAAATAAACGTTTTTTTTTTTTTAAAAAAGAAAGATAAAAAGATTGAATCACCTTAGGGCCATGTTGACCATCGTTTCTCTGAATGTTCAGAAAGCAGCATGCATGGTAATCTTCTTTGAAGCAATCTCTGTCCCTGAACCATCTGAAATTACTTTTCTTTGATTACTCTATCACATACTAACATTGCCCTCTATCTCAGGATGCTGCAAGAGTTTTCCCTGACAAACTGATCACTGTATCCTATACAGACAAACCAGGGTCATGATCTCCTCACACACTCAGCTTCTCTGTAATAATGCCCACTGGTACCCTGTGAACCCACAGAAGATGTTGGCTTTCAACTGCAATTTCCCAGCAAAGGCATAGATGTAAAATAGATTTGCAGAGTTTCCTCCAGTGAGAAGGGAGGGGCTTATTTTCCTTTAAGATGATCTCCCAGCTCCTGCCTTTGTGTGGTCACCCCCCAACACCCTGCAGAATGGAAGAACTTCTGTGGGTCTCACTCTTGCAAGAGGTGGAGCAGATCCCCTGATGTGTGCAGGACAGGTTGCTCCCCAGCTCCCTCCAACCAGCCAGGAGAGAAAGGTCCAGCCTGAGGCAGGGGTCTGTTCTTCACACAGGGAGTCAAAACACTGGGGATGCCTCTAGGGGGAGCCAAAGTTCCCCCAAGCCCTGCTTAACAGAAAACTGAAGGCCCTAGGACAAGGGCAGACTGTCACACATGACAACATGGGAACAGAGAGACCTATGTCAGATGGTGGGTCAGGATTTTAAAGGGAGAGTGGCACCTTCATTCATGCGTCCACATTTAGGAACATATTATCAGTGTCCTGCACTGACCATGCGGATCTCTGCCTCACTTGTGAAATAGAGGGAAAGTATATCCTTTCCTTCAACATGGCTTTTCACAGACCATGACCCCCCAAGAGGAAGGACCCAAGTGGGAGATTCTTTCCTGCTTGTGAAGGGTGAGGTTGTTGAGCTGCACTGAGTGCAAAGAGAGGGAAGGCAGCTCCAGTACTGTTCCAGGGGACTTCCCTGACCACCCACGCCCACACACAGGGCCACTCCCTTCCTGTAGGCTCCTTGTGGATCTATAATCCTGGTTGGGCAGCCTGATCATGGGGTCTCCAGAATAGTTGCACTGTGAGCTCAAGGGGAACAGTGCTGCCCACCAGTAGGGGGAGAGCCTGGATCCTGAAAGGACTTCCAGAAGGAGGCTTTATCCTGAGCAAAAGGAGGGGGACAAGAAGGGAAGGATGGGGACTTTCCTCAAGGAGAAGCAATAGGCAGATTGTCAGTCACTTGTCCCTAAACATGTATTTTTAAAACCCACCTTGGGATAACCTGGAATAGATAAATATCTCTGTGTCCAAGTTCTTGGTCCACATGCCCTTTGCCTGGTCTATAGGAAAAGCCAGAAGAACCACTGTGTCATCCCAGAGGGGACTGTGTGTCCCTGGGCAGGCTGCTTGTCCTCCTGGCTTCATGTCTTCGTGAAATGGGGAGCTCCATCCTGGTCTCAAAGGGAGGCAGATTAAGCCAGAGAGGAAGGTCAGACAAGGTCATCAGGAGCCCTGGACTGCACAGCTCTTACCCAGCATGTGATTTAATTCCAGGCCCTCCCACTTGTCAGCCTCAGTGACTTGTCAGGATTGAAAATTGAGGAGTGTTAGACTCCTGGGAGGCTGACCTCAGTTCCCCCATCTTTGTGTCCTCAAAACCTCATAATGAGATCCTGAAGAGCAGAACTTTCTCTCTCCCCCTGGATTACTTCTTGGGAAGGTGTCTAGTACAAACCTTTCCTTTGTATAGGATGTTTTATTTTCCCAGGTAAGCTCCACCTCCCACTGCCTTGGCCCTGGGGCCAGTGTTTATGGGCTTCTAATCAGCAAAGACTATCAATTAGCTTAGTTAGAGTCTTCTCCCCTTCAATCTTGGACCTCTCCATTTGCTGTCCCCCTCCCAACTCAGCTTCCCTCATTTCAACTTAGAGAGCAGAGCTGCTGGCTTCATCGCCATAGCAACCAGCAGCTAGGGCCAATTAAGCCATGACTGAATCATTAGACACCTAAGCTGATTATAGAGTCCAAAATATTGGCTGAAAGGAGGAAAACAAGGCAGGACCGAGCTGCAGAGAAGTGGGCAGCAGAGCTGCTGAGTGCCCCAAACCAATGCCGACCTGGACTCCCCAGGAGCCACAGGCTGAGTGTCAACAGCATGGTGCCTGCCCTCAGGCCAGCAAGGGGCACTGCACCCCTTTGCACTCAGGGAGGGAATTCAGGATTTCTCCCTGCCAACGTGCTCCAGACACAAATTGAGGTCTGGATTTTTAATTAAAATTCCACATAGTAGGCAGAATGCATTCCTAAATTCCCTTGAGTCCTAATCTGGTGGCACCTTTCCTTATCTTGCAAAGTACTCTGTGGCCTTTTCTCTAATGAAGAAAGCATTTCCTACTTGTTTGAAGCCCCCTAATGTCCTGGCCTATGTTTGTGGGCTTTTAATCACAAAAGTCTCTCAATTAGTGTAATTAGCATAATCAAATTCCAGGCCCCCCTCCCCAACATGGCCAACACTCCAGGTTTCCTGCTGCCTTTTATTTCACTTAGTGATGAAAGGTCTTGGCAGGATTGCCATAGCAACCAGCCACCAGGCAGATTAGGCCAATGTGGGTCTGGACCCTGAGATGCAGAGCTGATTATGGGTCTGGAAACTGGGGTGGCCGAACAAGACTACTGGAATTAAGACAAAGAGTTTCTTAACTGGAGAGAGGGGGTGACTGAGCTTCTCAGGACTTCAGCCAACTTCCCCTAGTTTCATCTTTGTCCCCCACCCCACTGTGGGCTTCAGCAGAAGTGGAAAAAGAGAGAGCAGGAGTGAGGGGGCGTGTCCACTATTGGGGTGATCATCCTGTTTGGCCATGACCTCAAACCCATAGGGTGAGCACGGTCTTCCCCCCTGGGCATCTCCAGGTCATATGAATTTGCCTGGCACACTGTAAGTGCTCTTGAAGCTTCATGCCCAGCAGTCCTACCAGAGAGCAGTACTCCTGAAAAACACTTGCTAATGCAGTGCATCCTTCTGGGAAATGACTCTAAGGAAGACCCTCTGCTATGTGCTCTGAGGCTCCTTTCAGTCCTACCAGCCTGCTCTGGTAATGATGGTGTGATTACTTGGAGGCAGGGCCCAGGAGGTGTTAATCACTAACAGGCTCAAGTGCATAAGGCTCTTTTCACCAGCAAGAAATTGCCCCTCCCACTCAACTCCCCCCTCTATATTCACAGGCTCCCACTCATTTACACTGAGATAGCAGAGCTTCTGGCCCCTGCCCGCATCACCATAGCAACCAGAAGCCAGACAGAGTAGGAGAGTGTGGCAATCACTGGACACCCAAGCTCAGCTTACTGAGGTGTATGCTGCAGCAGATGGACTGGCTATGGGCATGAAAATACGTTATTCCCCCTGGGGAGAAGAAGCGCTTAGTGCTCCCAAAGACCCACCCTCAACCTTCATCAGGCAGGTAGTTGGAGTAGGTTTTGTCTCCTTTGGGGTGTAAGCCCTGTATTTGGACCATGATATGTGTCCTTGGGCTCCATGCTGTCAAGGCTCACCAGGCAGCAGACACCTCCACAGCAGACCTTGTTACCAAGCAAATACACAGAAGCGAACATAAGCTTGGAATGTGCGTTCCCAAGACTGTATCTCCTGCACCAAGCCATGTCAGAGAAAAGGCAGGGGGCTTTGCTGCAACCTTGTGGATTCACTGAGGTCACTCTCTCCACTGTGGATGCTGCAGTTCACACTTTATCCTCTGTTGTGATTGAGAGAGGAGGTGTGCCACAAAGGCTCATGTGTGGGATAAAGCAAGAATGTTCAGAGGTGAAAGCATGATTTGTGAAAGCTTTAACCTAATTAGTGGAAGAAAACACTAGCATGGATTAACTGGGTGGTAACTGTAGGCAGGCCGTGTGTGGCTGGAGATGTGGGTCACTGGGGTCATGCATTTGGTATGCAACTTTTGTCCCTGGTCTGCAGAGCTCTCTCTCTTCTTCCTGGATGCCATATTCTGAGCTGCTTCCCTCACAATGCCTTTCACCATGAAGTAGGTGTCACCTAGGCCCAGGTCTATGGGGTTGGCCCATTGTGTGCAGAATCACGAAACCATGAGCCAAAATATACTTTTCTTCTTCTAAGAGGTGGCTGTTTGTTCTTTTAGTCAGTGAGACCAAAAAGAAAGCTGACTCCAGCATCCTGTCTAAGCAAAACTCCCATCTAGTACTCAAAGCCCCAGTCTGAGATAATGACACATTTCAAGACAAGAAAGTTCCCAAATGTTTACAAAACTTCCCACCTACCTACAGCTGTGTGTAGATAATCTGCCTACCATCTCAATGCTGTGGATGAACTCTCAACATTCCTCTCAATACCCACCCTCAGTTTATGATGCTCCCAGTTTTCTCTCCCACATCACATCACAAAATCACCTCTACTAGGTGACTCTGGTCTGTACTGAAACATTCTGCAAATTGTCTCACCTTAGGAAAAAAGAAAGGAAATAATGAAAACCCTACCTTTCTTTCAGGTCCCCCTCCATCTAGCATATCATCCTCAAAGATCACTGTGTCTACTGGGTTTCCCCAACTTTTATTCGTATTTTTCTTTAATCCTCCCCAATTAAACTTTTCCCCCACAACTCCACTGAAATGGGGTCTGCACATAACCTGTGTGTAACTAAAGCTAGTTGTCGTTTCTGGTCAATAGGGGGCAATACTGGTCTG
Source organism: Callospermophilus lateralis (assembly GCF_048772815.1). Taxonomy (NCBI): domain Eukaryota; kingdom Metazoa; phylum Chordata; class Mammalia; order Rodentia; family Sciuridae; genus Callospermophilus; species Callospermophilus lateralis. The sequence goes on from NC_135325.1 coordinate 47,758,925, forward strand.
ACTTGACTGAGGAGTGGAAATGGCCACTGGTGATCACTTCCTCCTCCTTTCAACACTTTGCTCCTGTGGTTGATAGCACATTTCTGTGTCGAGGCTCTCCCTCTGCCTCAGTGTCTGCACCTTTGCAGGGTCATGGCTCATTCCTTCTTATCTCATTGGCGTGCTCTTGTGGTTGACTCTCTGATATCTTCTCTGTACCTATGCTCACTTCTTGCTATGGTTTGGATCTTCACTGTCTCCAAAAGTCTATAAGATTAAGTACTGGTCCCCAGCTCAGTGCTATTGGGAGGAGGCAAATACTATGAGGTGTGTACTAGCAACCGGTGTTCAGAGCACTGGAGCATTCCATCAGAGACATCTGGGAGCCCAATGCTATTCTCCTTCTCTCTTTTGCTTCTGGGCCATGAGGTAAGTGGTTCTGGTCCATCACACACTCCTGATGTGTGTGTTGTGCTGCCTCAACAGAGGCCCAAACTGTGGGGCCAACTGATCATGGATAGAACTTTCCAGATTTGTAGGCAAAACAAACCCTTTCTTTTTTTCTATTCATTATGTCAGGTGTTCTTTAAAGTGATGGAGAGCTAACACTCTGCCTTAGACTATACAGAGATTTATGCCTTTGACCTTCTCTATATCAGAGAGGAATCACACATTAGTATTTCAAGCCCAATCTTTCCTTCGAGTGCAGGCTCACATGTTCAGGTGCCTACTCAGTCTAACCACTTGCACCTCCAATATTCAGGCCCAATTCAAATATATCCTTCAAAACCTGAGGCCCTGAACCCCTGTCCATCACACCTATTCCCATCACTTCACCCATCCAGGATGTCAGCTCTCATCCATTTCCTTGCTCAAGCCAAAACCTTGAGGGCATCTTTGGATCCCTCTCACCTTCACCGTTCATTCATGAGTGCTTTCAGTTATGCCTTCCTTAGAAACTCCAATACCCACAGTGCTCAATCCCATCCACAGGAATCTCTCTGGTGCGCTGTATCATCATCTGTCACTCTCTGACAGCAGTGGCCTCCTCACTGAATCCTCTGTTCTTGTGTTGCCTCCTGAGTGTCTCTTACTGAAACCACATGCTGGGCCCTTCATACAGATTCTGTCACTTCTCTGCTCAGAAACCCCCTTTTATTTCCTGCCGCACACACCCCAGGACCATCCAATACTATAAAATCCCATTCACTTCTTGATCTCATCTCCTGTTAGCCTACCATTTCTGCATAAACTCCAGCCACACTGGCGCTCTTCAAATGCCAGGAAATAAAATGTATGGTAAAGAGGGAAGACACATTGGTCTCTAAAGACCTGTGATTCTCTACAACCCATGAGCAGCCCAGGGCTTCTTGCATGCAGAGTCCATTGGAGGCTGATGTGGTGAGAAAAGGTCCCTCCAGCCAAAGGGACAGCTAATTGGGTCCCTCCACCCAAAGGACTGGATTCTAGAGACTGTACAGCCATGTACAGGAAGGTGCTTATTTTAGTCAGCTATGTCATTGGTACCATAATATCTGACAAGAACAACACAGATGAGGGAAAGTTATTTTGGTTCTGGGCCGAAGATGAGGCAGCACATCATGGCAGAAGGGCACGGTGGAGGAAAGGTGCTCAAGCCACGGCAGCCGGTAAGCAGAGAGAGGGGAGGGAAAGGGTCCTCAGGGAAGATGAACCCTTCCAGGGCACAGCCTGTCTCCCACTTCCTCCAGTTATGTCCCCTCTGCCTACAGTGATCACCTAGTCAGGCACTATAGCTGGATGGACTGATTAGGCTAGATTTCCCACATTCCAATCATTTCACTGCTGAATATTCCTGTGATAACACAGGAGCTTTTGGAGGACACCTTGCATATGAATCATAACAACCCCACCCAGAAAAGTTACTTGTATGAACAATTTTAGTTGAGTCACACATTCTCACCTATTGTGCAACCCCATCAGTGAGTTCCACACTTATATACATGTAAAGACATGGTTCTTCCTCTACTCTTCATATAGGTGATTATATGGTTTCATGTGCATGGGAGAATATTTTTCCCCAGGACCATCCCTACACTTTTGGAAGCATATTTGGTTACAGTGACCTTGCATTTGGATGAAAGGGACTAGTATGTTGTTAGGTGGCAGGGTTTATGCAGACACATGAAGACCTTCGGGTACAGATATAGAAGCACAAGCACATGCACAGCACAGCACACAGTCTTCCAATCCACACCCTGCATTGCCCTGATGTAAGATATTAGGGAGTGGTGAGGACTGCCTGCCTGTGTTCACCAACAAAGGCATTCATTTTCAAAGAATTTATGTAATGGATGAAAGTTCTCTTCAAGAGAAGTCACCCCCAATATTGTGAGTTTTCCACCATGAATGAAATCAAAGAAGACTCTGATCATACCAGAGTTGAAGCTGCACAAAAGTATTTTTACAGAAATGCCTCTGTAGCCAGTCTGCACAAATGATGCTGATCATTCTTAGCTCCATTTTCCCTATTGTTTCGAGACATGGGACCTGGTCACTTTTCCTATTCTCCATATAATGTTGGAACATCTACCAAGAGATGTAGACTGTTAGAGTCATAAGCTGTAGCATGGAAATAGCAATTGGATAGGGATAGGAGTCTTGATTTGGAGTGTTAAACCACCATAACCTTTGACCTCTGGCAGTTCCTGAAGCTTTGGTTCCCTGACTTGCAAAATGAGAGGCTCAGGTGGTGGGGAGACAGGAGCAAGCGATATGAGGTTCCAAGTATCATGCAGGTCGAACATTCTCAGAGCCAGTAAAACACTGGTTGATGGGAAACACCTTGGCAGGCCTGGAGGCATGGGAATTGCACCTCGGCTAGAATGGATCAGTCAACATTGCATTTCTGTGTAGCCAGCTGAGGGTGAGTAAGGCAGCATTGTAGCTTCCAGAGCAGAAACCATCTGGGACTTCTCATAGGTAGCTGACAAAATCTACCCAAGCAAGAGAGAGCTTCAGAATTTGGGAAATAGCTGTGTTGAGGAAGACTCCAAGTGCCAGCTCTGGTCAGGGAGGTCATTTCATGACTCACCTGCAGCAGTGCGGAGGTTAAAAGTAACAGGCTGCAATTGCTGCTGGCCACCCCATCACTGTGCACACCCCTCCCTTCTCTCTGGAGGAGCTCTATGTGTAGCGGAGGGTCATGTCAGAGATGGAGACCAGTTTGCAGTGGCTGAAAAGCTGAAGGGATCAGTTTGGGGTTGTGGGCAGGAGGGAATATGATATCTTTTTTGATAAATCCCTCAAATTCCTTCCAAGCAATTTATCTGCTAAGAATTTTTCACCCTCATGCATTGAATTTGTCGATTTGCATTTTTCCTACATAATCACTTCTTGAACAAAGCTTTTGCACAGCACTGCCTTTATTCTCTTCCTTTCTTTTTCATTGTTGTATTAAAAACAGGCAAACATCAAATCCTGGTTGTGCCTCTTTGAAAAATAATCAGTGAGGGAGGAAAAGCATCATTTTGGCAAATTAGAAATTAGCAATTTGAATTGAAACCCCAGTGGTAGGAACTCATGGACTTAACTCTCTGACCCTAATAACCTTTGGATCCTGAAGTCAGGTTGCAAAGTCACCATTATTACAAATGTGTAAAGGACCTCAGGTGTCTGGTCGTGTTCTTTCCCAAAGCCTGACCAGAAAACTGCTTTGATATGCAAGAAACAGGCAGGGATGCTTCCCTCCCACTGGCCAGAGTCACAATCCAAAATCATAAAGCCCACTACTATTTCCAGAGTCCTAGACCTCTGGTGCATTCTCACTGCCTCTTCAAGCACCTTGGAATTTCAAGGATGGACATCGGGGTCTCATTAAAATCCCAGATGAGCCCCTCTCCAATATAATTCAGGAAATGCTGTCCACTCTTGAGTCCCAGAGAGTCCAGATCCTCCATGATCTTGAAGCACCTTGTGAACTTGAACCAGTGGCCCATCTTGTCCTTAAATCCTGATAAACTGTTTCTTGCATCCAACTCCAGGACAGGGTGTCTACCATCTAACACCACAAGGGTCCTTCTCATTCATTCATTCCTTTGTGTATTCAACACACAGTTCATGAAGCATTTTGGACATGGCAGTTATTGCACAAGATACTGGGGATGAATGAGGGCCTGAACCTCCCTGTGGCTTGTCCTTCCAGTAGTCTCACCAGGTATAATACTGGTAGTCACGCTGAGCTCTGAGAGTAACATAGAAGCAACAGCATACCCAGGAGGGACCAAAAGTATTCCATCTTCATCCCTTCCTCCACCCTCCACAATCATTTGTGGGTCCTGAAGACTGAATGGTGGCTCTGGAAACCCCATATCTACATAAAGATATTCCCTGTGGCTTTGCATTTCAGCTAATTGAGTTTGGATATCTATAGCACAATAGAATGAACTCCAGAGCCCTACTGCTTACGTCTCCCACTAAACAACTGTCAAGCTTGGATCACAGAATGTGTTTGCTTTTCACCAATTCTTTAGGGAATTTTGAATTTCATCTTGAGTCTCTGTGGAATCTGATCAGGGGCTCTGGGAATAGCCACCATTCTTCTAAAAGAAGAAGATCACCTCAGGATGTTGGTTCTCTTTTTCTCTCCACCAAAGATTGCCACCCCTTCCCCATGATTTTCTGTCAGTAGCTTCCTGTATCTATGTGTGCTTATCAAAAAGAGATGGATGTGTGGGCACATGACACCACCAGGGCTAAACACAGTCCCATTAATTGAAGACATTTTGACACTCAATTTCTGGCTTCAAATTTCAGACCTCAAACTACTTTGTGATGCAATGATGATTCCGTTTACCTCCAATTTCTGTTGTGACGTTCTGAAGCCTTGAGTTGAGTCCCTCTACAACCACGGACCTGTGAGTGCTTTAAAAGCACCCAGACATACCCCTTTACATCTTTACTCTTGAATCAGTCACATTCTTTGGGTTTTCCATCCTAGGATACTGGCTGCCTCCATTTCCTTACAAGTACAATGTTCTGGAATTTAAAACCCAGTGCCAACTTCTAGATTCTATCCCTACTGGTGACTCTGAAGCCAGAGAACACTGTGGGCCTCTTTTTGATCGGTACAGTGCTGTGAGGATTCCAGAAATCATGGAGAGTATAGGTCCAGAGATCCTGTTTTATAATCTGCATTGCAATTCAAAGTCCCTTCTCTACTCTGTTTGGAGTTTACCCACTCTGCCTGCAGTCCACCTCAGCCTTTTTTCAGACAACTCTCCTGAAGTATTGGCTTAGAGCCCAGTCCATTCCTGTTGCAAGGGCAACATTTTATTTTGTTGGTGGTGTATTTTCCCCTGTGCTGTGAAATAGATTTTCTATTTGATCACTATTGTCATTTCTAGGTATGTCCATTTTACTTTTCATCTTTTATTAAACAACTAAATTATACATTCTCCCTGCTGTCAGATCCATCTCTTTGTAGTATCTTCTCAAATACTCTTGTCAGTAGCTTTTGCAGTATTATCTTTATAGATTGTTATAGTCTGTGTGTGAAAACTTATTGATGAATCCTCCTAGTTACTGCATTGACATTTGCCTCAACAGGAACCCTGTGCTCCTTTACCAAAGTCTGTTTTTTTTTCTCTTTTTCTTTTTTTGGTGGTGCTGAGGATTGAACCCAGGGCCTTATGCATGTGAGGCAGGCACTCTACCAACTGAGCTATATCCCCAGCTTATACTAATCTGGTTTCTAAGCAGAACTTTGTGTGGTCCTCTTTACCCAAATCCCCCAAAACACTAACAATTATATTTAAAAATTATAAATGCTGGTAGGAGATGTTGTCATTGTTCATCATCCTCTCATAATGACTTTAATTTCCTTATATTTTGTACCAATATATTTATTAATAAGCATATATTTTAAATAAGATTTTAAAAAGTGTTTTTGGGAACTAGGGATTGAACCCAGGGGTGCTTCACTACTGAGCCATATCCCAAGCACTTCTTATTTTTTATTTTGAGACAGGTTGCTACATTCCTTAGGGCCTCACTAAGTTAATGGGGCTGACTTTGAACTCATGCTCTTCCTGTTTCAGTCTTCTGAGTCTCTGGGATACAGGCATGCCCCATTACTATTAGCAAAATTTAAATTTTTGGTTTTGGACTGGGGATTGAACTCAGGGGCACTTAACTACTGAGCCACATCCACAGCCCATTTTTGTATTTTGTTTAGAGACAGGGTCTTGCTGAGTTGCTTAGCGCCTTGCAGTTGCTGAGCCTGGCTTTGAACTTGTGATCCTCTTGCCTCAGCCTTCAGAGCCACTGGAATTACAGGCATAAAGTATAGCATCTGGGAAAATTTAAATTTTTAGTAATAAAATTTAAAATAATATTGTTTTGTTCCAAGAAGCAATACCCATGAAAATGAATTTATTTATTGTACTACTTTGCATCGTATTGCAAACTCGCCCTCTCAAATTGTGTTTGTACAAGTAAAAACTAGTATGCATTACTCTGGAGTTGCTCTGTGAAATAGACACTATTAACCTACAACTTTTTTTTTTCTGACCCTGAAGGTATTCCCTCCTGGAATTGTTACTAAGTCAATGATCTTTCATAAGAACAAAGTTTTCACTGCTATAAAGTTTAGCACAGTCTAGACTTGTGAAATCATTTGAATAGTCCAATAGGCCAGAATTATAGCACATAGAATTTCTTCCATTGAATAGATAGCAATACCATATAAAACGATCAAACTATCTTGAGTGCTAATTAAGTAGGGTAAAAATTTATACTCAGTATGATCCCATTTTTCCTGACATTTTAATATGAAACTTATTTTGAAACCTATACTCACACACTCAGCAAGTTTAACTTGGTTGTATAGTAGAGCATTGATACAACCACCATCTAGAGACTGCACATTATCAGGTTCCTATTCTTTCTTTTTTTTATTTGTTCTTTTTAGTCATACATTACAGTAGAATGTATTTTGACATATCATACATACATGGAATATATGTATGTATGATATATATTTTTGTGGTTGTACATCATGTGGAGTTACACTGGTCATATATTCATATATTAATATGGGAAAGTTATGTCCAATTCATTCCCTGTACTTTATCACATATATATGTATCTAAGTCCATCCATTATATATTCCAAAATTCACATTAGTTTTTTGTTGCTTTTTAATGTTAGCTATAGGAAACAGTATTTTCTGACTCAGATAATTCAATATGTAAATGATTTACTAGAATTTCCTCATAGTTGCTTTTTCCTTTTGAAGTAAAATTTGCATAGAGAAAATGCCCAGATCCTAACTGTATTATCTGCTGATATTTGACAATTGTATATACATGTGTAACTGAAATCTGTTAGGAGTATGGAGAACTTTACCTTCTTGGGAAAACATTTCCTCATGTGTATTCCCAATACATTTCTTCCCCCCTTCATTTGCAGGCAAATTTTGGTTTGATTTTTGGTTTTATAAATTAGTTTTGCTATTTATAGAATTTCCTATAAATGGTGTCTTATAGCATTTCTTCTTTATGTTTGTGTTTTATATATATTGGTTTTAGATGGACACAATACCTTTATTTTATATATTTATTTCTTTGTGATGCTGAGGATCGAACCCAGTGCCTCACACAAGCTAGGCAAGCCCTCTACAACTTCAGCCTCTCTGTTTGTCTTTTCACTAAGCAAAAGATTTTTGAGATTCATAAATGCTATTGTGGGTATGCATATATTTTTCCTTTTATTACTGGGTTGTTTTACATCGTGTAGATATACCTGAGTTGAGATCTCATTGTATAACTGTAGAACAAAACAAAATTAAATGTCAAAGCAACACATTATATCTCCTAAATATGTACAAATATTATTACTTCAATTAAAAAATGAAATTAATTAATAAAAATGAAGCAGTACAAAAACAAACTTGTGGGTTTTTTAAAATATATTTTTTAGTTGTGTATGGACTCAATCCCTTTATTTGTTTTTATGTGGTGCCAGCTAGGATTGAGCTCAGTGCCTCACACTTGTGAAGTAAATGATCTACCACTGAGCCACAACTCCAGCCCAGAAACCTGTGTTTTTGAAAAGAGAAAAATATACTGTAATATGCTACACCCAAGTATTGACAACAGTAATTTGTAAATGATGCCTTTTTTGTGTCATTGATTAAACTGATCTTGAAAGGTACCTACTCCTTTAGATAGATGAACTTAACTTACTATTTGTAATAGTTTCATGTATATATGATTTTTTTGGTTAAATTCTACCAAATGATGTCATTGCTTACTTTGCATATTAAATGTATCCCAAAAGCCCATGTGTTAAAGACTTGGTTCCCACTCTATGAAGCTATTGGGTGGTGATGGAACCTGTAGAAGTTGGGGCTCGGTGAGAGGAACTTAAGTCATTGAGGGTGTGCCCTTGAAGGAAATACTGGGACCTTAGCCCCTTCTTCTTCCTCTTGTTCACTTCTCAGCTGCCTTGAGGTGAACATCATCATGATGTATTTCCTTGCCATAGGTCCAGAAGCAATGGAACTAAGTAACCATGGAACGAAACCTCCAAAACTATGAGGTAAAAGAATTCTTTCCTTTTTTGTTTTTTGCTGAAAATATTTGTTTTTATTGATGCATTATAATTATATATAATAGTGGAATTCATTGGGGCATATTTGAACACAACGAAGTTTTATTAAGTGCTTCCTTTTTAAATTTTATTATCTTAGGTATTTTGCTACAGCAACAGAAAGCTGAATAATAGTAACTGAATTGAAGTTGAAGTTAATAAAGTTAATGAGATGTGAACCAAATATTGTAATATCATTCCTTTAAACATTCTGTGCCAAGGTATGTGTCAAAAAAATCCTGTGTATAACACTCAGAGTGATAGCTTAGGTGTTTTAGTCGGGTTAGATAAAATTTATTAAAGGACACATTTGTTGAAATTAATCTGTCACAAAACTTATAACACCATTCATCAACAGTGCACTACTGATGTACTAGATGACCTACATATTAAGAAAATAGAATTGAGTGTAAAAAAGAAGCTCATATATTTATAGTCAAGTGATCTAAATTTTTTAATTGTGGTAAAATATATATAAAATTTATCATTGTAACCATTTGTATGTGTACAGTTATGTGGTATTTGGTGCATTCATATTTTTGTGTACCTATCACCATAACTCTATTAATCTTGCAAAATGGTATCTCCACATCTATGACAAAATAACTCCATATTACTCCCTCTGCCCACCCATTAAAATCCTCCATTCTATTTTCTTTCTCTATGAAGTTAACTACTCTTGGCATCTGACATCATTAGAATCATATTCCATTTGTCTTTTTATGACAGGCTTATTTCATTTAGCATAATGTCCTCAAGATTCATCCATGTTGTAACATGTGCCAGATTTTCTTCCTTATTAAGGCAACAAAACATTTTATTGTATGTATACACATATAATATGAATATCCATTCATCCATTGATTACCTCTTTATGCTATTGTGAATAATATACCTATGAACATGAGTATTCAGGTATCTATTTGAGTTCTTGCTTTCAATTTTTGGGTATAAATCCAAAAGGTGTATTACTGAATCATATGGTGATTCTACTTTTAATTTTGATGAACCACTATACTCTTTTCTTGTGACTGTACATTTTCACATTTCCTTCAGCAGTGAACATTGTTTTAGTTTTTCCACATCCTTGCCAACAGTTGTTATTTACTGTTCCTCCTCCCCAGGTGCTGAGAGTTGAACCCAGGCCCTCATGCATGCTAGGTAAGCACCCTATTGCTGAGCCACAGTCTCAACCCTATTTCCTTTTTTTTTTTTTAATAGTGGTCATCTTAATGAGTGTGTGGTGGTATCTCATTGTGGTTCGATTTGTATTTCTTTAATGATTACTGAAGTTCAGCATCTTTTCAGATACTTGTTAGTGATTTGTCTATATTAGCAGAAAAATCTATTAAAGCCATTAGTCCATTAAAAAACAGATATTTGTTCTTGAGCTGTAGACATTATTTATGTATTCTGGATATCAATCCCTGATCAGATATGTGAAAGGCAACTATTTTCTCATATTCTGTGTGTTGCCTTTTCATTCTATTCTTTGTGTCCTTTAATTCACAGATGCTTTTAATTTTTTGAAAGGTTTTTGTTTAATACATCTGAAAAGGATACATATAAAAATGAAACATGAGAAAGCACTTGTTCAATACTAATAAAACTTCAAGAAATAGGATTTGGAGAAGGTAGAAAAGATTGCATAAACGTTTTTTAAAATTGGAAACCATGACCAAAATAAACTGATAAAATCCTTAATAACACTTATTGAGTTTTCCTAAGGCTTTTCCCATGATTTTTATTAAACTTAAGAGCCGCAACTGGCTGCATTATGTCCATAATACACAAAACAGGAATAAGAGCATTTCCTCGACTAGTCATCTTGTTAAAGAACCTATCCCACTCCTAGCTCTTCAGTGATGTAGGCCTCCATCCCTCATGTTTCTTCTATATACCAGGTCTTCACCTGGGTTCTGAGAATACCATATCATACACTATTGAGTTGCAAATCTATGCTAAGCATATAAAACAATGACTGGGAAAGATTTTTAAATTACTAAGTTGATCCATTAAGTACACCTCAAAAAGTGCAATGTTCTTTTTCACTTGTAAGTGAAATAAATTAGAAATTAAGTTTTAGTCATTTTTACATCAGTGTAACCAAAAGACCCAACAAGAACAACTTAAAGGTGGAAAAGTTTATTTTGGCTCCTGGTTTCAGAGGTTCAATCCATGGTCAGCTGACTTCATAGCTCTGGGTCTAAAATGAGGCAGAGGAGGGGTAAGACAGTGGATCCTTCTGATCCACTTTCGTTTGTTTCATTCAAATCCTGTTCAGGGCATTTGTCATTATCTCAAAATAGAATTTTAATTTTTAATCTTTAGTTTGATTTAAACATTGCTTTTTGTATGATGCCAATGTCAGCTCTGCAGAAAGGGCTCTGGAGGGGCATGCAGAGCAATACATACCTATGACTCTTCTTTGGTTCTTGAGGCTCTAGAACAGCTAATATTTGTTTATCCAACACATTCTTTAGGCCTTTCTGTGTGAGTGAAGAACATTTCACATACTTGCAAGCCTTCAGATCACAGGCCAGCTTTTCATCAGTCTCTGAAGTGATAGGCTTTTGTTGGTTTTTTTTTTTTTTTTGCAAGCTTCTCAATAGTAGAGGGGTCATCTCTGAGATCAATTTTAGTCTCAACAAGCAAAAGAGAAGTCTTTAGACAATAGTGAGTTACCTTACACACCCACTTTTCTTTCACATTTTCAAAGAAGGATAGAGAGACCAAGGTAAAACAAACTAGAAACATCTGTTTGTGGATAACCCAGTGGTCATAATCTGTCATAATCATCTTTCCCTGAAGCATCAAAAAGTCCAAGAGTATATGGCTCTGCACTAATTATAACAATGACTGCATAGTTGTCAAAAACTTTTAATACATATTCTGATGGAAATTTGTATGTTGTGACAAATTCCCCTTCCTCTAACATGTCTTACCAATGGCATAATCACCCACAACAATGTACTTAATTGTTTGCATTGCTGAAACAGTTTTGTGTATACTTTATTTAAAATTTGATGTTGACCTCAGCTTCTCCACAGGGGCATTGGCAGTACTCAGATGTTTTTAATTTTGATGTAGTAATTGATTTTATTTATAATTTCTTTTTTTGTATATGGTTTCCAATAAAACATTATTGCCAAATTAAATGTCAGGAATCTTTCTACCTATTTTTGAATTATAGACTTCCTTTCAGCTCAGTATTAAAAGACAACCCAATTAAAATCTGGACAACACTTTAAATAAACATTTTCCCCAAAAGATATTCAAATTGCAAATAAGCAAATGAAGAGATGTTCATCTTAGGGTTATAAATTAGGAAATTGCCAATCCAAACCAAAGTGAGATATTCCTTCAAGCATAATAGAACAGTGATAATAAAAATGTTGGTGAAAAATGCTCTATGTCACTAATCATCAGGGAGATGCAAAACAAAACAATGACATATCATTTCACCACAGTTAGTACAGTTATAATCCAAAATATGAAAAATGATAAATCTGATAAGAATATGGAGAAATACCTTTACTTTATTCTCACTAACACTGTGTAAGAAATACTCTTACACAGTGTTAGTGAGAATATAAATTAGTAGAGTCACTGTAGAAAACAGTATGGAGTTTCCTCAAGAAATTAAAATCAAAAAGGATATATGATCATTCCTACTTCTGGATTTTTATACCTTTATTTTATTTATTTGTTTTTATGTGATGCTGAGGATCTAACCCAGTGCATCACACTCTATCAACTGAGCTACCATCCCAGCCCCTGTTACTACTGGATATTTATCCAAAGGAAATAAAATCATTATGACAAGAAATATCTTCACTACCATGTTCATTGCAACACTATTTACTATAGTCAAGATTTGGAAACAACCTTAAGTGTCCACTGATGGATGAGTGGATGAAGAAAATGTGGTATATACATACAAATGGAATATGAGTCAGGCATAAGAAAGAACAAAATTCTCTAATTCACTTGTAACATGGATTGAACTGGAGATCACAATGTTAAGTGCAATAAACCAGACCCCTGAAGACAAATACTACATGATTTCAAATTCATATGTGGAATCTAAAAAGCATAACTCAGAACCAGTGAACAGAATAGTGATTACCAGTGATTGGGAATGTAAGGGCAGATAGGAGAATGTGGAGAGATTATTCAATGAGTACAAAGTCATAGCCACCTAGGAGGAAAAAATGTTGGTGTTCTAGGTGATTATAGTTAACATTATTGTATCATATAATCCAAGTAGCTAGAAGAGAGGAATATGTTCTATCACAAAGAAATGATAAATGTTTTAGATTATGGATAACCTGAAGTATCTTGATACTTTAAGATAGTTTAAGAAACCTAAAGTATCTTGATTTAAGATACTTTAAGATTAAGATTGTATATTGACTCAATGCATAAGTGTACCAAACATTACACTGTACCACACAACATGTACAATTATTATCTGTCAATAAAAAATTCAATAAATGGGAACACACATACACAACAGCAGCTAAATTTTTCTAAAATCAGAAATATCAAGTGCTAACAAGAGTGCTGAAAACTTCCATATACAAGCATACTTCAGAGATATTACAAGTTTGGTTATATACTATCACAATATAATATTGCAAAAAAGTGAATTAGTTGAATATTTTGGTTTCTTAGTTCATGTAAAAGTCATGTTTGTTTTGTAGTTTACTCAGTGTGCAATAGCATTGTGTCCAAAAATCAATGTACACATTAGTTAAAAAAATACTTTTTTGCTAAAAATGCTAACAATCATGTGAGTTGTTGGAAAAATAACACCAACAGACTTGTTTGATGAGCAGTAGCCACAAATAATAAATAAATAAATAAATAATTGGGATATTTATGAATTGGGATCCTCACACATAGGAGATAGGAATGCAAAGTAGCATAGCCCTTTTGGAATCAGTTTGCCAATTCCTCAATAGATTAAATATAGAGTTTACATATGACACAGAGTTCCACTCTTATTTATATGCCCAAAACAGATTAAATTGTATGCTTACAGAAAACACTTGTACATGTATGGTCATAGTAGTACTATTCATAATATCTAAAACCTGGAAGCAACCCAATGTCTGCCAGTTGATGAATGGCTAACTGCAATTTTAGTATTTTAATAGATAGAGTTATTAAGGTTATCTGTTTCTTTTGAGTGATTTTTGCAAGTTTTCATCATTATAGGAATTGGTCTATGATTGGAGTATGCCCTTCCCAAAACTCAGATATTGCCAGTGTGTTAGTATTTAAGAGGAGATTATATCCATAAGGGCTACTCTCCTGTGAATGAGATTAGGTGTCCTTATAAAAGAATAAGATAAAGGTGTTCATGTCTTTTTGCCCTTCTGTCTTCCACCATGTGAGAACAGAACATTCCTTCCTTCTGTAGAACCCAGCATTCAAAGCACCCATCTTTGGAGCAGGGGCCAGACATTAACTTAGACAACAAATCATCAGGAATCTTGACCTTGGACTGCCCAGTCTCTAGAACTGTGCAAAAATAGTTGTTTATTTTTTATGAATTATCTAGTTTGTGGTATTTTGTTATAGTAAGACAAAACAGACCAAGATATATTCTATTTCGTGCATTTTATATGTATAAAATTGTTCATACTATCTCCTTATCCTTTTAAGATCAGTAGTGAGGTATCCTCTGATATGGATTTTCTCTCTCATCAACTTTATTAATCTATTCAACAAACCATGTTTAAAAAATTACCTGTTGTTTTCTTATATTAATTTATTATTTATTCTTGAATTTTTATCATTTTCTTTCTTATGCTTATACTTAGATTTTACTTTCTCTTCTTAACGTGGAAGTCTAGGGTATTGGTTTTTAGATCTTTCTTCTTTTCATATAATACATCATTTCTACTACTGGGATATTCATGAATTGGGATATATATATTTCTTTCCAAGCACTGGTTTAACTGCATATCACAAATTTTATACATTCTATTTTATTTTTCATTTAGTTGAAAATATTCTTTAATTTCCCTGAAGACTTCCTTTTTCACACGTGTTCTGTTTAACTTCCAAATGTAAGGGGTTTCCAGATGTCTCTCTGTTATTGATTCTAGTTTGATTTTATATATTTGCCTGAGACTATGCTTCATATTATTTTTGTTATTTTCTATTTATCAAAATTTCTTTTATGGTCTAGAATATGGCCTATTTTGGTGAATATTTTACATGAATTTGAGAAGAATGTGGATTTTGCTGTTGTTGGGAGGGCATTCTATAAAGGTCAGCTAGGTCACATTGGTTGATTTTTTAAAAATAACTTTATTTTGTTTGTATTTTTTGTGTGGTACCAAGGATCAAACCCAGAGTCTCATGTGCTGGGCAAGCAGTCTACCACTGAGCTACAAGTCCAGCCCCTCATTGGTTGACTTTTTTTTTTTTTGTACCAGGGATTGATCCAGAGGCACTCAACCACTGAGCCACATCACCAGCCCTATTTTGTATTTTATTTATTTGGCTATTTTTGACACAATACCTTTATTTTATATATCTGGTGCTGAGGATCAAACCCAGTGCCTCATACATGCTAGGTGAGTGCTCTACCACTGAGCCACAACCCCAACCCTCATTGGTTGACTTTTGAAAGATGTTTTCATTGGCCATAGAATGTTTCAAACCTTAAGAGATATAGTCACTTTCATGGTTTCTAAAGATAAGGCTGCTATGATTCTTATTATTCTTCCTCTGTAGGAAAGGTATTCTCACCCCTGACTAACTGCAAGATTTTCTCTTTGCCTTTGGTTTTTGGCAATGTGAATATGATATCTCTATGTTTGTGTGTGTATAATACTCTTCAACTTATAATGGGGTATGTCCCAATAAACTCATTATAAGTTGAAAATATCATAAATGGAAAATGCATTTAATACAACTAGCCTACCAAAGATCATTGCTTAGTTTAGCCAATCTTAAAGATGCTCAGAACACTTATATTAGCCTGCAGTGGGGCAAAATCGTCTCATTTTAAGCCCATTTTATAATAAAGTGATGAATATCTTGTGTAATTTGTAAAATACTGTGCCAAAAATGAAAAACAGAATGGCTATATTGGTACACTTTTGCAGCATTGTAAAGTAAAAAAAAAAATCATAAGCGGAACCACCATATATTAGGGATAATTTTTTATGTTTTTTTTTTGTTTTGTTTTGTATTGCATTTCCTGCTTAACATTCTCTAAAACTCTATTTTGATACTGGAGATTGGACCCAGGGTGCTCCATCACTGAACTACACTCCAGGATTTTTTAATTTTTATTTTGAGACAGGGTCTTATTAAGTTGCCCCGGCTGGCCTCAAAATTCTCCTGCCCCAGCCTCCAAAGTCATGTGAAAAGCTTGTCTGTAGTGTTTGGTAGTAATTTTGGAAACTTCTCAGTCATTATTTCTTCATATTCCCTCTGTTCTATTCTCTCTCTTCTACTTCTATAATTCTAATAATAGGCATGATTAGATTATTTGTTATTGTTCCATAGCACTTGCATATCCTGTCCTATTTTCCTACTTTTTTTCTCTTAATATTTCAGTTTGGGTAATTTTATTGACTCAACCTCAAGGTCAGTAATTCTTTCCCCACCTGTGGTGAGTCTACTTTTGAGCCCAATAGAGATAAAATGATTTTTGTGTGCTTTTAATTTATGACATTTCCACTTTATTCTTTTTTATTGTGTATATTTAAGTCGAACAACATGATTTTTTATATACATAGATGGCATGAAATGATTACTATAGTCATCGTAACTATTTTATTCTTACAGTTTCTGTTTTCCTGTTGAAAGTATTGATGCAATCATGCATGGCTTCTAATTTTGCCATTAGAACTTTTAACACAGCAGTTCCAGTCTTGGAAAATTGACATTTTCAGATGGCTATTTCTGTTGTAATATGCTATCCTGTACATTGTAGGATATTTAGCACCATCTCTGGCCTCTATCCACTAGATGCCAGTAGCACCTCTCCCATTAAGACACTAATAAATGCCTCCAGATGTTGCCAAATGTTCCCTGTGGACAAAATTGTCTGCTTTTGAGAACCAGTGCTTAAACATGTTAATCATAGTTGTTTTAAATTCCCTTTATGATAGTTCCAACAGCCACGTGATATACGAGACTGCTTTAGATGATTTCTTTGTCTCTTCAATCTGTGTTTTTTCATGCTTTTTGGTAAGCCATATGATTTTTTGTTGTTGAAAGATGACCATGAATACAATTATACATACTGAGATCAATTTTTTTTTACTTTGATATAAGCATGCTTATCCTTCTGCTGATCCTTTGGTGTGGGGGTTTGTGTTGATCTAGTCAGGAGTTGGACTAGGTTTGAAATTTGCTTAGTTGCTATAGTTGCTATGGTTACCAGAGTTGGAATTTGTTGCTATGGTTATCAGAGTTGGATTTTGTTGTTGCCATGGTCACCAGAGATTTCAAAATCCTCTAGTGATACCTTGTTTTTGTTTCTCCACTTGGCTCCGAATCTTGCTTTTGTTTTTCTTCCCCATAGAGTCAGTCTCTTGATATTCTCCCAGATATTCTATCTTATATTTGTTCAAGGTTTGTTAGCCTGGTTGGGGGCGGGGACAAATGTGGGCATTCTCTAATGTTCTTTTTAAGTTTCAATCTTAGGCAAGTATTTTAAACCTGGGTTTTGGGGCATGTTCTTCATGAGTATTACTACTCTTCCCCCAAATATAGATGCTTCTAGAAAAATGAGTGTGGATGCAGTTTCCATCATGATTTCCATTCACCTCACACAACTGTGATGGGATTCCATCAGTGCATTCCCTTGCACATAAAGTCTTGTTGTATAGTGAAGATGTTGTATAGTCTAACATATATGTTAGACTAGGTGGATTTTGGCAGTGGCTGTTGCTCTTTTCCTCCAACCAGAAATATGGGAGAACATTCTTACAATCTTCCTTGGTATTCTCTGTAGGATTTCTGGAGGAAAGGACTATAAAGAGGTAGAAAACCATTTGAGCTGGATTTCAAATCGGAAGCCTGGCCCATCCTCTGTCACTGAGCTACAGCCCCAGTTCTAGCTCCAATATTTCAATTTTAATCTTCCTAAAGCTTATATGGTGTTTAGTGGCATGTGTTTGGGGGTATACAATGGTTCAGTCCTATTATTCTCTGTAGGCACCTCCCTCCAGATTCATGTTAGTTGTCTGCCCTTTGACTTCAGTTCTCTGATAAGTTCAAGGAAAATTGTTAATTTATATTTCATCAACAATTTTTATTTTATATGATGTTCTTTCCACATTTCTATATCTTCCAGTGGAAATCAGAAACTGCTGTTAATAAAAATAAAAAGGATTTATTTTTTCATTTATTTGGCACTGGGGATTGAACCAAGGGGCACTCTACACTGAGCTACAGCCCCAGCCCTTTTTATTTTTATTTTTTAAAATTTTGAGATGTTCTCACTAAGTTGCTTAGGGCCTCACTAAGTTGCTGAGGCTGGTCTTGAATGGCCCTTCATTCCTTTGTGTAAATTTACATTTCTACCTGGTATCATTTTCCTTTAGCGTGAAGGATTTTATTTAACATTTTCTAGTGTACATCTGTGAATGATAAATTCTACATTTGGTGTCTGAAAAAGTCTTCATTTCACCTTCAATTTTTTGAAAGATATTTTTGCCAGGTTATACAATCTACGTTGAGAATTTTTCTGCTAGTCAGAGCTTATACTAGTCAGAGTTTTTCAGAGAAACAGAACAAATTAGATGTGTTTGTGCCTTGATGCACACACACACACCGAAATTGGCTCACATGATTATGGAGGTTGGTGAGGCTAAAATCTTCAGGATACATCAGCAGGTCAGAGCCCCAGGGAAGAGCTGATGTTGCAGTTTAAGTTTGAAGTTTTCCAGGCTGGATACCTGGGGAAAGGTCAGTGTTACAATTCAAGTCCAAACGCCATCTGCTGGCAGACTTCCTTTTCAATAGGAGAAAGTCAGTCTTTGGTCTATGAAGGCCTTCAACTGATTGGATGATGTCCACCCACATTATGGAAGTCAATCTGCTTTACTCAAAGTCTGCCAATTTAAATGTGGATCTCATTCAAAAATTGCCCTCACAGAATCTTCCATAGTGTTTGACCAAATATCTGATCATCATGGTCCAGCCTAGTTATACATAAAATTAACTATCACAGTGCTTTAAGGATAATGAAGCACAATCTTCCTATTTTCATTGTTTTCCAATGAGAAATTTACAGCTATCCCTATGCTGTTCCTTCAAATGAATCATAATTTTTTTCTCTAGGTACTTTTAATATTTTCTTTTTACTTGTTTTGAACAATGTGATTATGATATGCCTTGGCTTATTATTCTTCATGTTTCTTATATTTGGGGCTTATTGAGCTTCTTGCCTTTACTTTCATCAAATTTGGGAAATTTTGGCCATTATTCTTCAAATATTTTTCTTCCTTTCCATTCTCTATTTCATCTTGGCCTCCAATTGCATACATATTTGGCTTCTTGAAGTTATCCTTCAGCTGATTGATGCTTTGTTTTTTTAAATGATTTTTTTCTCTTTATTTCAGATATTTTTCCAGTGGCATGTCATCAACTTCTCTTATATTTTCTTTGGAAATGTCTACTCTTCTCTTAAATCCATACAGTGTGATTTTTATCTTATTAATTGAAGTGTTCTTTGATAGAAATATGAATTAGATTCTTCTTATAATTTCTTTAGCTCTACTTAACTTTTTGAACAAATAGGCTTAATCAAAATAATTGCTTCATCTCTTCTTCTTTTTATCCTTCTCCTCCTCCTTCTTGTTTTTTGCAGGACTGGGATTGAACCCAAGACTAAACAAGTTCTCTACCAGTGGGATCTTGACCCCTATACAAATTCTTAAATCTGTGTCAATTATGATAAGTTTCCACTGACTGTTTTTTCTTTATTATGGGCCATATTCTCCTTCTTATTTGCTGCTTGATAAGTTTTGATTGAATGGTTAGTATTGTACCTTTTAGATGCTGGATGTTTTTTAACATTTTACTGTAGTAAGAACAATTAACATGAGATATACTCTCTTGAAATACTGTCTTTTTTTGTGGTACTGGGGATTGAACCCAGGACCTCCATATGGTAGCAAAGTGCTCTACCACTGAGGTACAACTTTAGCCTTTTAAAAATTGAGATAGGGTCTTACCAAGTTGCCAAGGTTACCTTTGATTGAGTTTAGAAGTGTGATTTCCCCTTTCTACTGTAAGTTTTTGGCAAATTTTTTTTTCAAAATTTTTATAACAGTTTGAAAATGATTGGAATTAATTCTTTCTTAAATGTTTGATAGAATTTGCCAGTGAAGCCATCTGGTCGTGGGATTTTCTTTCTTGGAAGGTTTTTGGTAATTGATTCATTTTCTATACTAGCTATAGTTCTGTCAAGACTTTCTGTCTTCATGATTCAGTCTTTGTAGGTTATATATTTCTAGGAATTCATACATTTTTCCTTGGTTAACCAGTTTGTTGGTATGTAATTTTTAATGGTCATTTTCATTTCTGTGCTATCAGTTGTAATTATCTCCTCTTCCATTCATAATTTATTTGAATCTTGTATCCTTTCTCTTAGTATAGCTAAAGTTTTATCAATTTTATTTACCTTTTCAAAAAGCCAACATTTAGTTTCATTAATCTGAAAATTATTTTTCTATTCTGTTTTACTTCTTTTTTCTTTTTGATACTGTGTTTCATTAATTTAAAAATTATTTTTCTATTCTCCATTTTCTTTGTATCTACTCTAGTCTTTTATTCTCATCCTTCTGCTCACTTTAGGCTTACCTTGTTCTTTTTCTAATTTTCTAATTCATTGATGAATTGTTAGCTTGCTTATTTGAGATCTTTGTCCTTTTTAATGTAGATGTTCATCACTGTAAAATTTCCTCTTGGTATACTTTTGGTACATCCTGTAAATTTAAATATGTTTTATTTTTGTTTTCTTTTATCTTAAAATGTTTTTTTAAGTTTTCTTTTGAGTTTTTCTTTGACCCAGTGGTTTTCTTATGAGCGTGGTGTTTATTTTTCATATATATTTGAATTTTGCAGTTTTCTTTTTGCTACTGATTTCATTTCTTTGAGTTTGAAGAAGATATTTGGTATGATTTTAATCTTAGGTTTGTTAAGATTTGTTTTATAATCTAACATACCATCTACCCTAAAGAGTGTTCCATGTGCACTTGAGAAGGATGTATATTCTGCTGTCATTTGAATGAACATTCTGTATGTCTTTGTTGGGTCCATTTGGCTTGTAATATTGTTCAAGTTAACCATTTCTGTGCTACTTTCTGTCTGGTTGTTCCATTAATTATTGACTATGAGATTTTAAAGTTTTCTACTTATTTAATTGTTATTTCTCTCTTCATTTTGTCAATGTTTTATATATTTAGGTGCTCTAAAGTTAGAATCATATATATTTATAATTGTTATATCTTCCTGGTGGATTGACCCTTTTATCATTATATAATGTACTTCTTTGTCTCTTCTGACAATTTTTGAGTTAATGTTCATTTTGTCTGCAATAAGTATAGCCATACCTCCTCTCTTCTGTTTAACATTTGTTTGGAATATCTTTTTCTGTCTCTTCACTTTCAGACTATGTATGTCCTTAAATCTAATGTCCCTTTTACAGAATGTATATTTTGATATTGATTTTTTGTCATTCTATATATCTATTTATGTATTGGTACTGGGGATCAAACCCAGAGCTTCATATATACTACTCAAGTGCTCTACCACTGTGTCACATCTCTAGTCCATCATTCCATGTATTTTAATCTGGGAGTTTAATTCATCTACATTTATAGTAATTATTGATAGGAAAGGATTTACTATGGTCATTTTGTTGTTTTCTGCCTATTTGGTAGTTCTTTTGTTCCTCTTTCTCTATTTTACTATATTCCTTTGTGGCTTTTTAAGATTTGTATGATGCTTTGTTTTCTTTCTGTCTTTTATGAACTCTCCCCTGCTCCCAGGCAGGGGTTTAGGGTGGCAGATTAAACCCAGGGCCTCATATATGCTAGGCTCTTCCACTGAGCTACATCTCTCTTTTATATAACTTATATTGATTTTTTTTTTGGTTACCATGAACTTACTTAAAATTTCTTGTACTTATAACAGTCAATTGAAACTCTTAACAACTTAACTTGAACATGTACAAAAACTCTACACTTGTTCTTCTCTAACACTTTGCCATTAATGCCACAATTTATAACTTTTTATATTATATAACATTAATATATTTTAGTTATATTTTAATGCTTCTGTTTAACTTTTATAGAATTAAAAGTTATTGGGGTTGAGGCTGTAGTTCAGTGGTAGAGCATTTGCCTAACATGTGCAAGGGCCTGGGTTTGATCCTCAGCACCACATAAAAATAAATAAATAAATAAAGGTATTTTAAAAAGTTATTGAGGCTAAAAGTTGTTGAGGTTGGGCTTGTAGCTCAGTGGCACTTGTCTAGCACATGTAAGGCACTGGGTTCGATCCCAGCACTACATAAAAATATAAAAAAATGGCATTGTGTCCATCTCCAACTAAAAATATTTTTTTAAAAGTTATTGATGCATCATCTTTATAGTAATACAGTTTTCTGTATTTGCCACTCAATTTACTTTACCAGTGGGTTTTATAATTCTTATGTTATTGTTTTGCTGTTCAGCATTCTTTCTTTTTAAGTTGAAGAACTCCCTTTAGCATTTCCTGTAAGACAGGTCTAGCAATGATAAACTCCCTCAGCTTTTGTTTGTCTGTGAAAGTCTTTATTTTCCCTTCACTTTTGAAGGACAGTTTTTTTCAGGCATCATATTATTGTTTGGTAGCTTTTGTTTCTTTCAATACTTTGAACAAACATCTCATTCCCTTCTATTCTGAAAAGTTTCTACTGAAAAATTCATTTAAAATCTTATTGAGGTTCCCTTATACATGACAAGTCCCTTTTCTCTTGATGGTTTACAAAATTCCCGTTGTCTCTAACTTCTAACAAATTAATTATAATACATTGTGGTGTGAATTTCATTAATGCATCTTATTTTTTTTGTTTTGCTGATTCTCTCTTTTGCATGCTCTAGTCTGCTGCTAAACCCCTGTACTAAATTTTTTTAATTATTGTAAACTTCAGCTCTAAGATTTCCATTTGGTTCTTTGTAAAAATTTATATATCTTTGTTGATATTCTCCTTTTTTCATGAACTGTTCTCCTGAGCTCATTGAAAATTTTTATGAAGAGAATATTTAATTTTGTCAAATATCGCTGTTCCATTGGTGTTGGTATCTGAGTTTTATCTTTTTTGTTGTTGTTGTTGTTTAAGTTGTATTTCCCTGATTCTTATTTTTTCCTTGCCCCTTGGTATCGATATCTATGCATTTAAAAAATCCATCTTCCTGGATTAGCTTTATGCAGAAGACTTTCACCAATCAATCTAGTCAAAACTTCTGTGGGTCTCTCAAGTCTTTGTGCTAGTCCATACCACCATCTTTGTTGTTAGTGGTCCCCAGACATCTATAGCATGCCAGTCCTGTCAGCATTCTGAGTTGTGTGGGCCAGAAGTCAATCCCTTCATTAGCTCCTGGAGAAGTTGGAACACTGAGTGTACAATCCAATTGTTTCTCTTCTCAGGGAGAAGTTGGGAAAAGAAGGTTCCCTTCTGGTCATATGGTGCTATGCCAGGGATGGGGATTTTGACTAGAAGCTGTTTCTGTTTTTTCTACCAGTTTTAACATTGCTGGTGTTGCACTTGCCTGAGGTGTAGGTGCTTCTTAGCTAATTTGTGAATTTCTTACAAGGGGGAACTGGTCCACGTGCTTCTATTGAAACTGTGTCCAAAGGGTGAAAAAGTGCTTAGGCTTATCCTATTCTGCCATTCAGGTGATGTCAAAGGTACTAAAAATTTGTGCATTTCTACAAATATCCTTGAGCTTTGCTCTGTGGTGTGATTAAATCTGTTGAAAGTAGTTTGATCCTTTCTGGTTCCTTTTTCATTATTTGTTAAGTGGAACCAGAGCAACATTTAGTCTAGAGATAATTACTCCCCACTTAGACCAGAACCTTCTGAATACTTTACCATTATACCACGAATTATGTGGTTTTCTATTCCAAATGGTTGGTAGAAGCTCTATTTATAAGTGTAAGCTAAGTACGCTTCCCTCATCTTCTTTCATGTGTTTTTTTCCTGCTTCTCATACTTATCTCAAATTCAAGTATCTCTGTCCCTCCAGTTTGTTTTTGTTTCTCTCCCTCCAGCTTGTTCTCTCCTCTATTTTACACTGTCTTGTGGACTCTAGCTACCGTGATCTCCTTAAACTCTCTGGTTTATTTCTTTACCTTTGGGAATCCTTATGGCTTTGCTTACATTTCTCTTACCTACATGGAGTCTTCTCCTCACTGTACACTGTCTACAAGAAACTCATTTCCAATATAATGATATAGGCAAATTGAAAGTAGTGAGATGTAAAAAGATATACCATGGAAACACTGATAAAAAGAATGCAGAGTAACAATATCAACAGATAAAGTAGCTAGCCATCACAGCAAAGAAACTTACCAAGGGCAAAGAGGGACATTACATAATAAAATCAGTCCATCAACTAAGAAGACATAGGAATCCTAAATATCTGTACACCAAACAACTGCACAATATGTGAAGCAAAAAACCTGTCAGACTGAAAAAAGAAAAATCCATAATTATAGATTTTAACACTGTTCTCAGCAATTGATGGAACAACAGCAAGGACCAACAATATCATCAACTCAACAATATCAACAACCAGCAGGATATAATTGACTTTTATGGAATAATTCGGCCAATAGCAGCAGAACACATTTTGTCTTCAAGAATTCCATGAATTCTTGATAAGAATAATACCTTGATAAACCATAACTTGGGCCATTAAAAAACTTTAGCAATTTTAAGAGAATCAAAATGATGCAGTTTTTCAAAACATAATGTTATTTAACAAAAGCAAATAATGATTTAAAAATGGAAAATATCAAACATTTGAAAATTAAAACACTCTCTGAAATAATCCATGAGTCAAACAGGAAGTCTCAACAGAAATTTAAAAAATATAGAGAGCTGAATGAAAATGAAAGTACATTATTCAAAATTTGTGAGGCATAAATAAGGCAAAGCTTAGAGGGAAATTTATGGTACAAAAATAGTTATATCACAAGAGGAAAGATACAATAATCTAAATTCCTACCTCAAGAAATTATAAAAAGAAGAGAAAAATGAATTTAAAGCAAATAGAGGTTAGCAAATAATAAAAAATAAGAACAGAAATTTATGAAATTGAAAACAATAGAGAAATCTCAATGAAATAAAAACCTGGTTCTTTAAAATACATATATCAAGACCGACAAATATAAAAAGACCATCAATATCAGAAATGAAGCTAAGGATACCATTACAGATCTTGTAACTATTAAAAAATTATAAATGGAAGCTATGAACAAGTTTACACTCCTAAATTTGACAATTCAGAAGATATATACCAATTCCTCAAAAATCACAATATATCAAAATTCAACTAAGGTAAAATAGGAAACTGGATTAATCTTATAATCATTACAGTAAATGAATTTGTTATTAAAATGTTGCCCACAAAGAGAACTCCAGACCTAGATAGCTTCACCATAGAATTTTACTCAACAGTCAAAGAAGAATTACCACAAATATTATTCAATATTCCAGAAAACTGGATATGAAGGAACAATTCCTACCAAATTTTCTGAGGTCCTAATACTGAAACCAGACAAAGAGTAAGAGAAATCTGTAGACAAATATGTCTCAGAAACTAAAATTGAAAAATAGTCAAGAAAATACTAGCAAATTAAATCCACCAAGGTATAAAAATAATTATACATCATGACCAAGTGGGAATTATGTAGTTATTTCAGACTAATTCAACATTTGAATAAAAACATAACCTACCATATCACCAGACTAAAGAAGAAAAATCATATTATCACATCAAATGATATAATAAAAACATTTGATAAAATCCATAAACTCTCATGAAAACAATTTGGAAGAGAAATTTCCTAAATCAAAATATCTACAAGCTGGGGCTGGGATTGGGGCTCAGAGGGAGAGCTTTTGCCTCGCATTTGTGAGGCACTGGGTTGGATCCTTAGCACCACATAAAAAAATAAAATAAAGATATTTAAAAAATAGACCTACAAGCTAACATTATACATAATGATTAAACATTGAGTATTTTCCCCTAAAGCTTGGAACAAGGAAAGAATATTCACTATCACCAGTCTTATTCAATACAATAGTAAAAATGTTACAAGAACAATAAAACTAGTAAAAGAAATAAGAGGAAGTACATGTATGAAGACATGAATGGTGTGACTATTTTGAGCACAACCAGAGATATGAAAAATTGTGCTCCATATAAATTGAAATGCATTCTGGTGTCATGTATAACAAATTAGAATAAATAAATAAATTTTAAAAAAGAAATAAGAGGAAACAGTGGAAATGAAGAAAGAATTTCTTTTTGCAAATAACATGACTGTTTACATAGAAAATCTCCATAAAAGAATCTACAAAAATAATCTCCTAGACCTAATTATTGAGTTTAGCAATATGCACAATATACAAGATAAATGTATAAAATCTATTGCATTTCTATACATTAACAATACATATGGACATTGAAATTAAAAATATAATAGTATTTATAATTACTCAAAATAACCATGAAATACTCCAGCATGAATCTAACCATACACATACAGGAGTTTGTTGCTTTGTTACTTAGAAGACATATGGTGACACACTCTTTCAATATATTGGAAGACTCATAGTAAAGATGTTAATTCTTCTCAAATTATCTATAGGTTAATAAAATTCCTATTAGAATCTCAGAAAGCTTTTTAAGGCATTGACAAGCTTATTCTAAGTTTAACATAGAGAAGCATAATCCCTAGAAAAGCAAAAACTAATTGGTTGGGAAAATGATAAGCAACAACTAAAAAACTGAAAATATAAATGCTTCTTGACCTATGAATTCTATACTTGGAAATTTACCAAATAAAAAGGAACAAGAAAATATGAACAAAATGTTTATTGTTTTTCTATTTATAGTGACAAAATTCAGAATCAATTTATCAAATAGTTAAATTGCACAATCCACCCTATAGACTTTTATGCAAATGTTAAAATAATTTTTAGGAGAGAGAAGGAAGGAATTCTGTTCACAGCATATGTGTCAAGGTCAACTTTTAATAGGAACAGGACAATGGCATCCATTATAACAGTAAGGAAGTCAGAGAATATGTGAACTGGTATCAGCAAGTTGCTAGCTTTGTTTAATGGAAGACAATAGATTTCCATCTGAATGTAAATATTTTCTGACGGATAAATAAGGCACCATCATGAGCTAGTTGTGAAGGAGTTGAAGAAAGATGCAATAAAAGTATGAGGGAAGAGAATAATTATAGCAAGTAGGAAAGTAGACACAGTTGAGCAGCATAGTGAACTTAATAGGCAGTTCTATCTTTCCATTTTTGAATTCTTAAAGATGAATGAGACCAATCAATAGGACTACATTTCTTAAGCCACAGTAAAAATAATGCTTGATAAATTAGTCATACAAGGAACATACCTCAAAATAATAAAGGCTATTTTTAATAGGGCAACAGCTAACATTATAGTGCATGGGGAAAAGCTGTAAGCTTTCTCTCTAAGATCTCAATAAAACATGGACACCCACTTTTATTGACTGTAATGCTGGAAATCCTAGCTAGAGCCATCAGGCAAAAGAAACAAAGGGCAGCCAAATTGAAAAAAGAATTCAAATTGTCACTATTTGGACATGATATTATATATGGAAAACCACAAAATCTACACTTAAAAAAACTATTAGAACTAATAAATGAGTTCAGCAAAGTAATAGGATACAAATTCAACATACAGAAACTAGTAATATTACTATGTGCCATTAGTGAATTATCTGAAGAAAAGTCAAGGAAGCAATCCCACTTACAATAGCTATAGGAAAATACCTATAAATAAATTTAACGAAAAGGTGAAATAGCTCTACAATGAAAATTATAAAATGTTGGGAAGAAACCGGAGGACACAAAAAACTGTGTTCATGGATTGGAAGAATTAGTATTGTTAAAAAAAAAGCCCATACTACCCAAAACAATTTACAGATTCAACAAAATTCCTATCAAACATCATAGCATTCTATATCAAATTAGAGAAAACAATTCTAAAATTTATACAAAAATACATGTATACACACACACAAACCTGAATAGCCAAAGACATTTTAGAAAAGATGAACTAAGCAAGAAGGCAATCTATTACCTGACTGCAAATTGTGGAACAAAATTGTAGTAATCAAAATGTCATGGTATTGGCATAAAACAGACACATAGATCATTGGAACAAAGTAGAGAGCCTAAAACTAAACCCACACATTTACAGACAACTGATTTTTGACAAAGGTGCTAAGAACATGTGGAGGAAAAAATATCTTCCACACACAGAAGAATGAAGCCAAACCCTTATCCCTCACCTGTTACAAAAATCAGCACCAAATCAATGAAGTCTTAAATGTAAGACCTGAAACTATGAAGAAAATGTAGGGGGAAATAGTCCAGGAAATGTCAAGAAAATGGGCAAGGGTTTTTAGGACATGACCCCAAAAGTATAGGAAACCAAAGCAAACATAGACCAACTGGATTACATCAAATTAAAAAGCTTCTATACAACAAAGGAAGCAATTAGCAGAGTGAGGAAACAACATATAGAATCAGAGAAAACATTTGCAAACTATACATCTGTCAAGAGGTTTGTATTCACTATTTATAAGGAACTCCAAAAACTCTATGGGGGTGGGGAGGGAAGAAACCATTTTAAAAATAGTCAATAGATTGAAATAGCCATTTATTTTTTATTTGTTCTTTTCGGATATATATGATAGTAGAATATATTTTGACATTCAAATTACAAAGAAATTATACCAAAAATTAAAATAAAAGCCAATCTCTTAACAAAAAAATCAAATATTATACATACATGGAGTATATCTTATTCTAATTAGGATCTCATTCTTGTGGTTGTACATGATATGGCATTTCACTGGTGGTGTATTCATATAATGAACATAGGAATGTATGTCCAATTCATTCTATTGTCTTTCCTATTCCCTCTCCCTTCCCTTCATTTCCCTTGGTCTAATCCACTGAACTTCTAATTTTTTAAAAAATATTTACTTATTTATTAGCTATAGGTGGATACAATATCTTTATTTTTTATTTTATGTGGTCCTGAGGATTAAACCCAGTGCCTCATGAATGCCAGGCAAGCACTCTACCTCTGAGTCACAGACTCAGCCCTGAACTTTTATTAAATAGAAATTTATCATAGGAAAAAAATACAAATGGTCAACAGATAAATGAAAAAAATGCTCAAGATCACTAATCATCAGGGGAATTCAAATGAAAACCACTGTGAAATATCAGCTCATCTCAGTAAGAATGGCTATTATCAAAAAAGACTAAAGATGGGGCTGGGGATGTGGCTCAAGCGGTAGTGCGCTCGCCTGGCATGTGTGCGGCCCAGGTTCGATCCTCAGCATCACATACAAACAAAGATGTTGTGCCTGCCGAGAACTAAAAATAAATAAATATTTTTTTTTAAAAAAAGACTAAAGATAATGGGTGCTAGTGAGGAGGTATCAAGGGTACCTTTGCACACTGTTGATGGGAATGTAAATTAGCACAGCCATTATGGAAAACAGTATGGAGGTTCCTCAAAAAATTAAAAATGGAATGTTCTAGCAATCCCCTCCTGGGTATATATCCAAAGGAGATGAAATCAGTATATTGAAGAGACATCTGCACTTCCATGTTCATTGCAGCACTGTACACAATAGTCAAGAAAGGGAAACAATCTAAATGTTCATCAGCTACTGAATTAGTAATGCAAATTAGGTACATATACACAATGGAATACTCCTTAGCCATAAAAAGAAAGGAGTCTTATAATTTGAGGCAAAAGGAATGGAATTAGAGATAATTATACTAAGTGGAATAAACCAGGCACAGAAAGACAAGTGCCAAAGAATCTAATAAAGTTGATCTTACAGAAGTTGAGAGTAGAAGGGTGGTTATCATGGGTTGGGAAGTGTAGGTTGGGGGATATATGAGGAAAGGTTGATCAATGTGCACTAAATTACAGTTAGCAGCAAGAAGATTTGGTGTGTTCTTGCACAATAGGGCAAATATAGGTAATAACAATGTATTGTATATTTCAAAAATCTAGTAGAAAGGATTTTTATGTTTTCACTATAAAGAAATGATAAATATTTGATGAGATACATGTATAATTGATTCAATCATTATATAGCATCCATTACTATATAATTTTTATGTTTTTATGTGTCTATTAAAATAAATTCAAAATACAAAGAAATTATACCAAAAATTACAATAAAAGCCAATCTCTTAACAAAAAATCAAATATGACAAGCACAGAATATTATATTCCAATCACGAAGCCCATTTTTGTGGGTTTAGTCCTATGCAGTTGCTCTAGTCACATGCCCATGAAACCTGCCCTGGTGGCCTACATTTCTCCCTTTATGCAGTTGTTGCCTGTAATGATATGGCAGCAACACAAATTTTGGATTACCAGTGAGATAGTTCTGGCAATTGATATGTGAAAGTGGACACAAAAAGGAAGGTGATCAGACAAAAAGTGGATGAGAATATGGTAGGTATTTCAGCTCAAAGCAATGATCAAGAATCCCAAGAAACTGGATGAGCACTTTTAAGAAAACTTAACTTCCCATTTCATACACTTGCCAGCAATGACTATAATCCTCAACTTGCTACATTTTCTTCTCATTTTTGATGCAGATCAGACCCTGCTGCCTTGAAGCTCTATCCTTTCCCCACCATTGGGCAGACAAAGGGCTTCAAAAAAAAAAAAAACAGACTTGAAAACTCTCTAAATTTAAGAATTTCAAAATCATTTATAAGTCCATTGGCAAAGGGAAAGAGCTACATTGGTTCAAGATTTTAAGCACAACCTCTGGCCCATCACTGATCAACCACTAAGGTATGCTGGCCCAGGGGGATCCGTAGGAACCAAGATTGAAAATAAAGAGAAGAGGAAAAACTGAGAAGAGCATCCAAGGTCATATACCATGGGAGCAACAGGCTCAATGAATTACACTAGGAAAGGCATTGTATCAATTCAAAAATAAATAAACATAAAAAGCCAGCAGTAGTTTATCTAGATGTTCAGTTTTCAGCAAAAAAATTGTGAGACATACAAAGAAAATGTGACATATTTATAAGAAAAACTGAAGGTGATAAAAACTGTCATGATGGGGCATAGATGTTAGATTAAGCAGGCAAAAAATGTCAAAGCACTTATAAATATGTTCAAAGATGAAAAGAAAATGATGTTTAAATAATTAAGGAAACCATGACAACAACTATTTATCAAAGAATGGATACTAGAAAGAGATAAGAATTATGAAAAAAATGAATGAACATCAGAATATGAAAAATACAATTATTAAAATGAAAAATTCACTGAAGAGTTCAGTAGCAGATTTTTCAACAGAAGAGAGAATCAGTGAATTTAAAGATAGATCAAGAGAGAGATCAATCTGATGATAAGGTAAAAAATGAAGAAAAATGAACAGATTCTCAGAGATTTATGGGACACCATTAAGTATATCAACACATGTATAATGAGAGTACTAGAAGGAGAAGAATAAGGGGAAGATGCAGAGAAAAGTATTTAAAGAAAGGCTGAAAACTCCACAAATTTGTTCAAAACCATTATCTATATATCCACAAAGCTCAATGAACTCCAGATAGGTTAAACACAAATAGGTTCATACCTATACACATTTTGCCACAATGTGCATTTTTGAAAAATTTTTTTAGTTATCGATGGACCTCCATTTATTTATTTGTTTATATGTGGTGCTGAGAATTGAACTCAGTGCCTCACACATGCTAAGCAAGCGCTCCATAACTAAGCCACAACCCCAGCCCCGACAGTGTGCATTTTACCTTGCTGCAAACAGTAGTAAACCCAACTTGTTCAAATACAGGGGGTGTTCCCAATGGTCTTTGTCTAGAAGGCACTGACTGAAATAAAGATTTCACCAAGATTTCAGCTGAAATTCTCACTGCTTTGAACCAAAACCCTTAACTCAGTAATACCATGCGCATCAGAGATCTTTTGTGTCCCAATCTGTTCAATCCACCATCTTCCCTTAGCTAGAGGTAAGCTCAAACTGAATTTTGAGCTGTGGTGTTTTATTAAATTCTTTCAGTGTTGGGTTTATTTTGGGTTCCTAGGAATAAGATCCCTTGGGATTATTTGTAGAAATATGATCACATTTAACATCTGCCCCTACAATCTGCTATTGCTCTAATGTATTAACTGTTGTTTTATATAAAAGTGCATATAGACAGATAGACATAGGTTCGATAAATTTAACCTTAAGCCATTCCCAAGAGCTGAAAAGTTCAGATTTCTTCTCAAACTGTTATCCTTTCAATAAAATTTGATCCAGGTCATCATTTCCCCCCAAATTAAAGATTTCTTAAGTCTTTTTTGGTGTGTCCCTTAGAATGCCTTTGCTTGGTTTCATTTGCTTAGAATAGGGAGCTTTTGTCTCAAGCAGTGGTGATTTGCTTTGGAACATACTCTTTTTTTCTACTTTTTTAATGTATATATGACAGTGGAATGCATTACATGCAACATACTCTGAGGCCATTCTCTTGGCATTCTTTTGATCTAAAACTACAAATCTTCCAGGCTAAACACCTGCTTTTCTCATTTTTTCTCACTATCATTCTAACTTGTACTTTCTTCTCTATAACTGGTATAATTTCACTAAGGATAATTTGGGAAATGTGGAAATTTTGGGGAGATTTTCATGAACACAATTGTTAGTTTGAGAGGTACCTTAAAACAAAAAGGGAAGAAACACTCAAGTAGATTACCTTGTTTGTCAAAAGTGAAATAACTTTGTTTAACCTGGGAGGTCTCTCCTTTGTCTCTGTACAGCAGGGGTAAGTCATATAGCTTGATAAGTTTGTCCAAGGCCATATTCCAAAATCAGCTCTATGCCATTTGATTTTGTATACATATATGGCAAAATCCATTTCTCAATATCTAAACTTACTTCTCCTTGCAGAGAATATAATTAGTTCTTGCAGTGATAATTGCATATTTGTCTAAAGCCAGCTCCCTTTTATATCCACTTACTCTCTTTTCCCCTCCCTTGAGAAACTTTCAAGATTTAGTGATCAAAAAATGATTCATCTGTTATGTATACATTCTAAGAATGTCTAGTCCAGATAAACCATTACAGTTGAAAGAAAGAAGTTATTAAACTGTATTTTTGGGGAGGGACACTAAAATATATTTTCATAAGAAGCTTTGTAACTACAGCTATGAAATAATAAGAAAGGCTTTAATTTCAAAATAAAAGAAAAATTTTATCATGATTCAGTCTTTAGAAATTAGTGTACCCTATAAAAATAATGTTTACATAATATTTTGGTTTGTTCAGTACCAGAATTAAATTTTTTGTGTCAAACTTCCCAAATTTCATATATTAGTTTATGATTAAAAAACATTCCAATTTGTCCATACTTTGTAAATAAAAAAATTATATGTACAAAATTGCATTCAACTGCATACAGTGACACAATGGTTTTCTTTAAGGTGGGATAATTTTCTTAAAATTTTTAATCCTGCAAGTCATAAGGATTTAAATATATTAGCTAAATTATCATTTTCAAATCCTTTAGTAACTTTCAGACCACAGATCTAAGTAAAGTATTAAATAATCTTTTTTTTTTTTTGTACTGGGGATTGAACTCAGGGGCATTCAATCACTGAGCCACATCCCCAGCCCTATTTTGTATTTTATGTAGAGACAGAGTCTCACTGAGTTGCTTAGTGCCTCACTTTTGCTGAGGTTGGCTTTAAACTAACAATCTTCCTGCCTCAGCCTCCCGAGATGCTGGGATTATAGGTGTGTGCCACCTTGTTAGGCTTAAATATTTGATTGCCTGAAAAGTACCTTAAAAATTGATGATAGAAAGTACTGCTTATTAAACATAATTTTAATACTTTTATTTCAATAGATTAACAAACTTTGCAAATGCTTTTGGATTATTATGTTTATTTTTGCTTCATCTTAGTTGTTAAAATAATATAGAAGGGTGCTTATAGAAAAGGGAATGGTTTTGATTTGCTGTCCTCTAGTTTTCTTTTGTATCTAGAGAAAGTAAATTTTGGTTACTTTATTAAAATTCATAATTAAGTGGTTAGTCATTCTAGGTAGAATAATTCTAGAGAAATAAAACATATGAAATAATGAATATGATTTCTGCTTATTAAGGGTGTTGTAGTTCAGTCAAATGATAAATTTAATATGATATACAGACATCCTTGGTATTTTTGGGGAATTGTTTCCAGGGTCTCACAGATACAAAAATCTGCAGATGTTCAAGTCCCTTCTATAAAATGCCATAGTATTTGTATATAATCTACACATATCTCTAGTTTACTTATAATACGTAATGTAATGTAAATACTGTTTAAATAGTTTTTATACTGTATTACTTAGAGAATCATAACCTAATACATCTGTATGTGTTCAGTATAGACACAATATTTAAAAAAAACTTTTTGATCTATGTTTTATTAAATCCATGATGAGAAGGACCAACAATTTATTTAATACAACCTTACTTAATAATATTTTAAAGTTCTGGTTAAAAGCTTTATATAATTATTTCTTACTGCCTCTCAACTATTATCTGTGTATTCTTAAATGCATAAGTACAAAGGCAGATTAATAAATATTTTATTCTGAATTATTATATGACTATTGTATCATTAACAGTAATGGTAGAATTTGGATCTTTCAATGTGAGATGACTACATTATTTTGTGCCTAGAGTAGTAGAATTTTTGGTCATCAAATTATTCTCTTAGTGCTTTTTGACCTTTTCTTAAATATGTCTCAATTTTTCCACTCCCCAATTCATCTTCAAACTCAGAATAATAAAATCATTAACATATCTTTCATTTTCTAAAAATGGACTTTAGGTAACATAAACCTGTGTTACTTTTCCTTGCAAAACAAAGAATAATAAAAATAATTATCTGTGCTCAAAAATCTCCAGATTTTAATTAAAATATTTCTGACAGATTTTATTTATAAAATTTAATAAAAATGGCAAAATTAAAGAGAATATAACTTCCTAAGTTATACATAATTAACATGTGCTAATATAATTATCTTTCAAAGACTAAATTTTTATAGTTACATAAAACATATTTCTATTTAAGTACAAAGACTGATACAAAAACTTCCTACCCAAACAATGTTGTTAGAATTCTAGATTTATAAACTTTTCTTTTTTTCTATAATGGGTCTGAATAGGCACTAAGGTCTATTTCATGGAAATCATCAGAAGCATATAAACCTTATTTTAGCCTTTCATTAGATCTAGTCTACCAGACATATTCACTTTGTCTAATAGTTATAAGAAAGAGCAAAATATATTTAAAGTTTAATTAATTTAGGTTGTGCCTTGTAAATTATTTTGGAAACAAACTAAAAGTTCAACAATTTTCAGCTAGGGACCTAACATATTATGGTTGCTTTCTCCTCCACATATCACTGTCTATTGCTGCAACATTTAAAACCCACCCTCATGCATTCTTCTACATGAAAAAGAAATACCCTTTGATTTTTTTGCTTTGTATGAGCCATACCCTACACAGATGTTCTGGAGACTTCCATAAATCACTCTAATTGTTTGTTAATGATTCATAAATAAAAAGTAAAACTAAAATTGTCAAAAAGGTATGTTGTCATAAACTTAAATTAACACTCAAAACATAAGCTTCTCAAAGAAAACTTCATGAGAGTACCCACAATAGCAGAGATAAATTAGCCACCATATTAAACTGCATATATATGGAGAGACAGATAGATAGATAGATGTTAATATATATATTAACTGACTGCCTTGGACTTTACAATTGACAAAACAAATATATTAATTTCAAATATATGCTTTTAGGGTAGTGTGTGGCTGCCACATCAATGATTATAGCGGCACAATTCACAATAGCTAGACTGTGGAACCAACCTAGATGCCCTTCAATAGATGAATGGATAAAAAAAAAATGTGGCATCTATACACAATGGAATATTATGCAGCACTAAAAAATGACAAAATCATAGAATTTGCAGGGAAATGGATGGCATTAGAGCAGATTATGCTAAGCGAAGCTAGCCAATCCTTAAAAAACAAATGCCAAATCTCTTCTTTGATATAAAGAGAGCAACTAAGAACAGAACAGGAAGGATGAGCATGAGGAAAAGACTAACATTAAACAAAGACGAGAGGGGGGAGAGAAAGGGAGAGAGAAGGGAAAGCATATGGAAAAGGTAAGAGACCTTCAATGTTACACAATATTATAAGAGGTTGTGAGGGGAAAGGAGGAGGGAAAAAAGGGAGAGAATTAAACATCAGCAGAGGAGGTAGAGAAGGAAGATGGGAGGGGAGGGGGAGGGGAGGGGGGATAATAGGGGATAGGAATGGTAGCAGAACACAACAGTCACTAATATGCCATTATGTAAAAATGTGAGTGTGTAACCGATGTGATTCTGCAATTTGTATTTGGGGAAAAAATGGGAATTCATAAATCGAGTTAAATGTATGAAAGATGATATATCATGAGCTCTGTAATGTTTTGAACAATCAATAAAAAAATAAATAAAAAAAATAAAAAAAAGAATGCTTTGGAAACAAAAGGATTTCTCAATTTCAATTGGAGTCCCTGTTTTACAAAATGGATGACAAATGAGAGAACTTTTAGATTCCTTGCCTTTGCCCAAGGAAATAGCTGAGTAAAAATAAAAGGTCATTCCAAAGACTCAAAAAGTCAAATCCTTGGAAGGATTCAAACAGAATTCAAAGAAGTTTCTATTAACTGTTTTAAGTCTTTGATTCAAAAAAGGGAAAGAGGTATCAGGATAATATTGTGTTTTTTTTTTTTTTCAGAAAGGCTAACTGGTAGCACATTTAAAATTGAGTTTGGTAAAAAATCTTCACGAGGGGCTGGGGTTGTGGCTTAGTGGTAGAGCACTTGCCTAGCACATGCAAGGCCTTGGGTTCGATCCTCAGCACCACATAAAAATAAATAAAATAAAGGTATTGTGCCCAAATACAACTAAAAAATAAATATTTTTTAAAAATCTTCATGAGAGTATCCACAATAGCAGAGATAAATTAGCCACCATATTAAACTATCAGTGGTAGGTGCATTTTAAAGGTATTACTGAGATGTTTCCAAAACATCTTTTACCTGCTAGCAACTAAATCCTGGTAAAATTGTGCAGATAGGATATGGACAGTATCCAGAAATTTTGTGACTCTATGAATACCTCCAAATTGACTTTACACAAGGTGTCCTGCAATGGGCTATAAATATTCCCTTTTTTGTTGTTTATTATCAAGGTGGATGAAGCATTTCCTTACTAGATCCCTGTCACACACACAAAAAGGAAAGACTTGCTTTCATTTTCCTACTTGGAGAATTCCCATTTTTTATATCTAATGACAAAATATTT
Source organism: Callospermophilus lateralis (assembly GCF_048772815.1). Lineage (NCBI taxonomy): Eukaryota > Metazoa > Chordata > Mammalia > Rodentia > Sciuridae > Callospermophilus > Callospermophilus lateralis. The sequence continues at coordinate 47,796,253 of NC_135325.1, forward strand.
TATTGGTATTTTTATTAATGTTAAATTTCTTTTTATGGAGAGCCTTCCATAGTCTTTAGGAAAAGTAGAGAGAACTATTGGAATTCTAAAACTAAAATTGGCAAAGCTCTCAGAAACCCTGAAACTTTGAAGGCCAAAATATTGCTATTAGCCTATGACAATGAAATTGAACCTCTCTAGGACCACAAGGTTATCTCCTACTGAGTTAACAATAGATTGTCTCATGCATTTGAGAATTTCACATCCAATCTGTGATTCTACCCTATTACAGGTTTATGTGATTAAATACTCATACAATATGTTCAGCTTTATCACCGATAGGCACAATGTACATTTACAAAATACTCCCCAAATAGAACCTGCATAATCTATATCCTGGATATTTGCTCTATTCAAGTGGAAATCAGAGAAAAACTGAGTTTGAACCTAGCTGGAAAAGACTTTATCAGGTACTGCTAACAAGTGGGATAACAATAAAACTCAAAGGCATAAACCTTTGCCTAACAATAAAACTCTAAGGCATACATTTTTGTTTGTGTTTCTCAATTTGAAAGATGTATATCACTTCCTCTTGACTACTGAGATCTTAAACTGAGGATTCTTAGGAATTCTTCAGAATCCTGTGACTACAGGAGTGGACTTGTTCTGCTCAAAACAATGGACTAAGCTTCTGCCTTCAGAAATGAACAGTTTCTGCCTAAGTCAATGCAATAGGTTTCATTTTTCAACAGTCTTCTGAATATTTGCTTTACTACTAATCTTACTTTTCCTTATCTCCATCCTTTGTATTTGGCCTCATATAATCTCCTCTGTCACTTAAGAAAAATCAAAATTCTCCAAACCTTTGTTACTCTGAATTTAACTGGTTGTTGGATATGACATATTTCACCTGACCCTGCTGATATATATAGATAGACAGAGATAGAGATATATGCAAATACTTCTAGCTGCTCCTACATACTATAAGACAAATAAGACATGATCACCTGGCTCCTATATAGACCTAGGTAGGTTTATTGTCTAGATTTTATAATATAGGGTTCTGAATTCAATAATTGTTTAATGACCAATAATCAATTTTTTCCTAATGATTTTTTTTTGTTACAATTAATTCACAGATCCTATCCAGACACTTAAATGCTATTGCTCAACTCTAGTCAAACCAGAGGATTCAACTCACCCTGAAACAAATGGAGTAGGAGTAGAACTGAGTAACCTGAGTAGAACTTTAAACTACAGTCTCTAAGCTCTGACCAGCAAACTCTCAGCAATGTTGAAAGGAAATTATCATGGATTAATCTTGACCTTGTCTGCCCTTGGATGAAAGGGGATACAAAAAAAATTAAAAAGGCTGCCCCTGACATTCAGTGACTAGCCTGGTTTACTATCAGGTAGGCCCTGGTGTTTTCCAGTTGAACATGAATAATTTTAGAAATAATCAACTTCAGACAAGACTATTCTGCAGCCCTGGTTGACAAGACAATAACATAACCACTTAAAAATCAGAACTGAACACAGAAAACCACATGAAGCTTGTCTAAGCCATAAAATTACAAGACATCCCCCTATTCTGATCAATATGAGTGACTGTCACTTCTTTACCAATTATATTCTTAGCCAAATTCAAGGCTTTCATCCTTCTAGATAAGATTTATTAAGGAATCCAAACAGAATTGTTATTACTTTCTGACAGTATCAATTTAGAGTTGAATACTTAATTTCCTTTAGATTCTTCCCCAAATCACATATATGCACCCAAATCCTACAATAAGTCCTTCTTACACCCAGTTACTCAGACCATTCTCCATGTGGTATATTATCCTTGCAATAAGTAATAAGCCCACCTTGTTCAATTATAGGCATGTTCTTGGTACTCTATGGTGGGACAGCATTTACATTCAAAAGCATTATTGAGGAAGATTAAAGAAAAAGATGAATGAGTGAGATACATACTAATGGATTGGAAGACTCAATATTTTAAATATAATAATTCTCTTCAAGTTGAAAAGTCACAGTCAAAATTCCAAGGCTTTTGTATGAACATTGGGAATGTAATTGTAAAATTTATATAGAAATGCAATAGTACATGAATAGTCAAGACGATCTTGAAGAAGAACAGGACTGGAAGACTAATATTATCATATATTAACACCTATGATAATATTAAAACAATGAGGATAGAGTGTTATTACTGCAAGAATTACAGCCTGACCAACAGAAGGACAGTGGTATATAGAAATAAACCCACACATTTTTTTTAACCACACGAATGACAAGTGTGACACTGTAGTGCTATGATGAAAGGATGAAAATGTTTTAAAAAATGGTGCTTGATCAGTTGAAGATTGGCATGACATTTTATCATTTACTATATGGTAAAAAAGAAACAAATCAAGAAAGCATAGAAACACCTCATCGTGGCCTTGGTGAAGGAAAAACTCCTTAAACATGGTCCCCAAATCATTAACCATAAAGGGAGCTAATTGATAAATCAGACTATACAATGAATAACAATTTCTGCTCATTGAAGAGAACATTAAGATAGTGAAAAGACAACCTATCTGTAAGAGAAGACATTTGCTATACACACATTTCACAAAAGACTTGTATCCATAAAATATAAAAACTGTATCAGTCAGCAAGAAAAGACAGACTAGTAGAAAAAAATGGGCAACACACTTGAACATATACTTCACAAATGAATATATCCAAATGGATGATAAACACATGAAAAGAAACTCAATTCATTTGTCATCAATGAAAAGTAAGTTAGAACCACAATATTACACCACCCACCAAAACAGTTATAAAGGAAAAGAAAGAAAATACCAAATGTTGTTTAAAATGTATAGGAAACAAAATCCTCTACTTGTGGGAGTATAAATTGGTATAACAGTTTCTGTAAAAACTTTGATAGTAGCTATAAGTATGCAGAATCTACAATCCTATGGTCCAACAATCATATTCCTAGGTGATTACTACTGTTGTACATGGGTGAATGGAAGTGCTTGCAAAAGTTCATGGAAATAAATGTACTAGGATGTTCATAGCAGCACTATTTATTTGAAAAACTAGAAATTACCCAAATGTTCACCAACAATAGAATGGATAAAAAAGACATTCTGGGGCTCAGTGGTAAAGCGCTTGCCTCACATGTGAGGCACTGGGTTCGATCCTCAGCACCACATAAAAATAAAGGCATTGTGCTGTGTCCATCTACAAAAAAAGATTCATTCTCTCTCTCTCTCTCTCTCTCTCTCTCTCTCTCTCTCTCTCTCTCTCTCTCTTTAAAAAAATAAATAAAAATCAAAATAATGTATGTTCATCTACAACTAAAAATATTTTTAAAAGACATTCTGATGATGTGGTCACAAAATATAACAATATAGATCAAGGAAAATGAAGGATGAACAACTATGAGTAACAATGTGAATGAATTTCATACACACAATTGAATGAAAGAAGCAAGACATGAAAAATTATATTGCATCATTATAATATACAGAGCTCAAAAATAGGTAAAATGGATCTATGATGTTGAAACTCCTTTTACTCTTGGAGTACAGGGGGTTCTAATAAGTGGAAGGAGGTGAAAGGGGACTTCTGGTTGCTCATAGTCTTCAGTTTGTTGACCAGCTGTTGTTCATACTGATATGTCCAATTTTTGAAAATCCACTGATCTGTACATTTACAGAATGCATTTATGCATTTTCTTTACAAAAGGTTGGGGAAAGAGTAGAAGGATCTATTTCAAAATGGTAACAGTAAATATATCTGGTCGGTAGGTACATGGATTTTTCTAAAAAGTTTTTTGACATATTCATGTGTATTCCAACTTAATAATAATTAGTTCTTGTTATTTCAGCCTGAATTAAGTATTAGTGCTTAAAAATGAACTAAGTCTAATCAATTATTATTATTTTGTATATAAAGAAATATTATAAAAATTGGATAATTACCAAAAGCAATTTCCATGTAATTATAGTATCCCTTTGAGCACCAAAATGTAATCATACTATTCCTTTGAGTGCCAAAATCCCTTGTAAAAATGTTATGTATTTCCTGAATTTGAAATTATATAACAGACACTTATCTGCTTTCTTAAGTAGAAGTTATCTTTCCTTAATAAGTCTAGGTCATTAATGACTATACTATACAGTGAAGAATTGAAGGGCAAGTAGGATTTCTAGAGCCTTTGTTCTTGCATCAAATTTGCTAATATTACTACAATATTTTAATTCTAATGTTGGCTTTGAATATTGTTTCCATCTCTTTTCCTTTGAAGTGTCTACCAATTATCACTTGTATGTTGGTATGTTCTAACTTTTCATCCTTTTTAATTTTTTATCTTTAATATCCATGGTCCCAGGAAAATGAGTGACCAGTCTTGTTTGAAAGTGATAAAAAACCAAAGGTTAAATATGAGTAAAGAAAAATAAAACCACTAATGTTGTACTACAGCACACCCATTGAAGTGCCTACAATGTAAGCAGAATAGTAATAACTATGGCTAAGAATGTTGAGAAATGGAAACTCTCATACAATACTGGTGGGAGTGTAAATTGGTGTAAGAATTTCACAAAATTCTCTGGCAATATCCACGAAAACTAAAATATATATATTTATGATACAACAATTCCATTCAAAACTTATTTCCAACATAAATGTATGTGTGAACCAAAAGATACATTCAAAAGTTCAAAATAGCATTATGTGTAATAGTCACAGACTGTAAACTAGGTAGATGTCCATCAAAAGTTAATGGAGTGGGCTGGGTTTGTGGCTCCTCAGTAGAGTGCTAGCCTACCATGTGTGAGGCATTGGGGTCGATCCTCAGCACCACATAAAAATAAATGAAATAAAGGTATTGTGTCCAACTACAACTAAAAAAATACATACATTAAAAAATGGTTAAGGCCCTGGGTTCGATCCCCAGCACCAAAAAAAAAAAAAAAAAAAAATGGTTAATGGAGTAAGAGTATATTGTCATATAATGGTGATGTATATAATACTGCTATACACAACATGGAATATATAACACAAAATAGTGAGGGTTTATTGGAAAGAAAGATACAAATAGGTACATGCTGTATAATTCTATTAATAGTATTTAAATTTTGGATACAGGCGAGACTAATCTGTGATGCTAGAAGTCAGTTTCAGGGTTTCCTCTCAAGACAAATAAGAGGGAAGAGGTTGGGAGAAAGTGCCATGGAGATTTCTGAAGTGCTGGTAGTCATCTATTTTTTCACTGGCATTGTAGTCAGATGGTATGTTAAATGTGTCATAACTGATCATGCTTTACTCATGATTTATGTATTTTACTTTGCATATTTTCCAGTAATATACTAAAAATACTTCATTAAAATTATACTGAACATTGAATTGAGCCTAGTCAATTATTATGAAAAATAGTCACATGTTTTAAAACTATAAAAAGGTCAGAAATTATCAAAAGAACTTCAGAATAGAATCTAAAAACATCTTTTTGGGGGGGGTACTGGGGATTGAACCTAGGGGAGCTTTACCACCAAGCTACATCACCAACCCTTTTTATTTTTTTGTGTTGAGACAGGGTCTCACTATGTTGCTTAGGGTCTTGCTAAGTTGATAAGTCTGGCCTTGAACTTGCAATCATCCTGCCTCAGCTACCCAAGTCTCTGGAATTACAGGTGTGTACCACTGCACCTGACTGAAACCATCTTTTTACATTCCTATTTAAACAGTGTGGAAAACATGTATATGTTAGTCACAGTGGAAATGCACAGTAGAAAGGCACAGCTCCTTTGTTGTTCACTTAACAATAACTACAATGGTTTGGAGACCTGTAGAATAGAAATGGCTGAGGCCAGAAGTGTGGCTCATTGTGGTCAGAGAAGTGATTTCGTGGAAGGATGTCCTTAGGGATAAAGATGAAGATAGAGAGGTCTGGGGCTGTAGCTCAGTGGTAGAGTGTAGCCTCACAGGTGTGAGACCCTGGGTTCAATCCTCAGCACTGCATAAAAATAAATAAATAAAAACAAAGATATTGTGTCCATCCATAACTAAAAAAATATTTTAAAAAAGATGAAGGCTTTTTTTTCAGTTGGGCACTGAGTGGTTCTTCGGATCATGTCTGGTGGCTTCACGGATTATAACAGAGAACATGGAGGCCCAGAGGGAATGGGCCCCGATGGTGTCCTCAAGAGCAACTGGAATGAGATTGTTGATAACTTTGATGATATGAATTTAAAGGAATCTCTTCTTCAGGGCATCTATGCTTATGGTTTTGAGAAGCCTTCAGCTATTCAACAGCGAGCTATTATTCCCTGTATTAAAGATCCAAAAGGTTGGGCTGGGGATGTGGCTCAAGCGGTAGCGCGCTCACCTGGCATGCGTGCCGCCCAGGTTCAATCCTCAGCACCACATACAAACAAAGATGTTGTGTCCGCCAAAAACTAAAAAATAAATATTAAAATTCTCTCTCTCTCTCTTTAAAAAAAAAAAAAAAGATCCAAAAGGTGATTCTGGCGCTTGGAGACTATATGGGAGCAACTTGTCATGCCTGCATTGTTCGAAATGAAATGCAAAAACTGCAGGCTGAAGCACCACATTTTGTTTTTGTTACACCAGGGAGAGTGTTTGATATGTTAAACAGAAGATATCTTTCTCCAAAATGGATCAAAATGTTTGTTTTGGATGAAGCAGATGAAATGTTGAGCCGAGGGTTTAAGGATCAAATCTATGAGATTTTCCAAAAATTAAATACAAGTATTCAGGTTGTGTTGCTTTCTGCCACAATGCCAACTGATGTGTTGGAAGTGACCAAAAAATTTATGAGAGATCCAATTCGAATTCTGGTGAAGAAGGAAGAATTGACCCTTGAAGGAATCAAACAGTTTTACATTAATGTTGAAAGAGGAGTGGAAGTTGGACACACTTTGTGACTTGTACGAGACACTGACCATTATGCAGGGTGTGATTTTTCTCAGTACAAGGTGCAAAGTGGACTGGGTCACTGAAAAAAAATGCACGCCGGGGACTTCACAGTTTCTGCTCTACATGGTGACATGGACCAGAAAGAGAGAGATGTTATCATGAGGGAATTCCAATCAGGGTCAAGCCAAGTTCTGATCACTACTGACTTGTTGGCTCGTGGGATTGATGTGCAACAAGTGTCTTTGGTTATAAACTATGATCTACCTATCAATCGTGAAAACTATATTCACAGAATTGGCAGAGGGGGTCAATTTGGGAGGAAAAATGTGGCTATAAACTTTGTTACTGAAGAAGACAAGAGGATTCTTTGTGACATTGCGACTTTCTACAATACTACAGTGGAGGAAATGCCCATGAATGTGGCTGACCTTATTTAATTCCTGGGATGAGATATATTTAAATGCAGTGCTCGCTGTTGCTGAATAGGCGATCACAATGTGCATTGTGCTTCTTTGGGAATATTTGAATCTTGTCTCAGTGCTCCTAATGGATCAGGAATACAGATTTTGATAGCAAAGCAACATTAGTCGTGAGCTCTTGTGAGGAAAGTCATTGGCTTTATCCTCTTTAGAGTTAGACTGTTGGGGTGGGTATAAAAGATGGGGGTCTGTAAAATCTTTCTTTCTTAGAAATTTATTTCCTAGTTCTGTAAAAATGGTTGTATTAGATGTTCTCTATCATTTAATAATATACTTGTGGACTAAAAGATATAAGTGCTGTATAAAATCAGCCAATTATGTTAAACTAGCATATCTGCCTTTATTGTGTTTGTCATTAGCCTGAATAAAAAGGCCTTTAAAATTGATTTTTTTAAAAAAGCATTTGAATGCATTTTGTTTGGTATTATATTTATTCAATAAATTATTTAATTAATGCTAATTGTGAACTGGACCCTGTTGCTAAGCCCCAGCAAGCAATCATATCCTAAGTAGGGTGAAACCCTCAGTAAAATTGCCATATTGCACATGTCTTAATGAAGTTTGAATGTTAAATAAATTGTATATTCTCTTTTTTTAAAAAAATGAAGATAAGAAACAGGGACAAATTTGTTAAGGAGTTGAATGCTATGGAATGATATTAGGATGTCATATCAGGTAAGATGCCTCCATTCAATGTTGTTTTTCTTCTTTATTAGGTGGGGAAGGGAGTAGTAGAAGTCCAACTCTGTGAGCTAGGTTTTTCTGGGGGGGGGGAATATATGTTTTCATTTATAACTGAAGGAAATAAAAATCCTCTCGGGGGCGGGGGGCTGGGATTGTGGCTCAGTGGTAGCGCGCTTGCCTAGCATGTGTGAGGCACTGGGTTCGATACCCAGCACCACATACAAATTAATAAAATAAAGGTCCATCAACAAGTAAAAAAAAATTTTTAAAAATCCTCTCAGAGTTTTCCCTTGTGAAGAATCTGTCTAGGACAAGGAACATGGAGCTCTTCTGCTGATAAAGAAACACGAGAGTAAAAGACTATCAGATCTAACCTCAATCATACCTTTGCAGCAGCTTAAGAAGGTGCTGCTTTTCACAAGGTTGTCTTAAAGAATGATTAGCACACAAACCACACATTTCTATTTTATACAGCATGCATATTTGTTTCTACAAACATATAAGACTTTAGTCCAGTCTGGCAAAATCCATGTTCCTAAACTTCCTCCTTTGCTATTGTGGAATGTAGCTGGTATCTAGAAAGTGTCCAAAAAGCGTGACAGGCCCCCACATATGAAGGCCATGGCCTCTGAAAGAATTCCAAGGGCAGGATCACTGAATGTAACAGCGTTAATTACTGTCAAGAATTTAAGGAAGGATTTCCAGAGTGTCTGCAGATGGCAATCTTGTTTTAATTTTTTTTTCTCTTCATAATGCTCTCCTACACTCCTTGATAGTTGAGTCCTGGATTATGGCCATGTTTTATTCCAACTAATTTGCTAGCACTCCAAGAAAATAAAGCATTTAACCCATCTTCCTGCCTAAAATGTTTGTATCTTCCCAAACACACATGTGCACTTGCACACATACACGTACGTGAACAACTGCCTGAAGTAACAAGTTCTATTCTCGTGCTGCCATTCCCACCCTGTAGGACCCCAACCAGTTCTGATATACTACTTAAATGAAGACTAGGAAATCCAGTCTTTCCTGTCTAGCCACCTTCATCATCATCTCCCACCCATCCTAGCTCTAGCCACCCTGGGTAACTGGCTGTATGCAAACTTACTTTGTACTTTCACACCTCTGGGCCTTTCCTGTTGATAGTTTCTAAGACTGGAATACCTTATAAACCATGAACCCTTTTCATCACTTAGAGCTCAACTCCTCTTTGAGGGTTTCTTTGCAACCACCCCTAATCCAAGACACACCAGACTAAGCTGTAATTCATTGCTTAGTCTGGTGTGTCTCTGTTTTTAGTGTATGTTAGTTGACCCTACATGAAAGCACCTATTTCTATCCCTTTTATATGAGCTATTTATAACAAGTAGGGCTAAACACCCCCTGAAAGTCATATGGTATGAGAAAGTACATATGCTTTAGATTCTGACAGACCTGGTTTCAAATCCTGATGTCTTTCTCTTGCTGCCTTACTTTGAACATGTAAATTTACTATCTTGACCCAATTTCCTCATCTGTAAAGTAAGGATTATTAAGAGTAGGTACATCATAGCTACGATGAAAGGATTTTAATGAGAAAAGTGAAGGTGCCAGGAACAGCACATAGTAAGTTCTGCATAAAAGATTAGTGCTCATTACTATTGCCATTGTTTGAATGTATCCCTGAAAGTAAACTCCGTATGGAAAAGAATAATCATTGTTTGTCCTCTGATGTACCTCTAACACCTAGCACTGGCTTGGCATGTGGCACATGCTTAAGAAATACCTTTTCTGTGGGTAGATGAATTAATGAATCTATAAAATTATTATCATTGTTAACATCCTTCTCCTCCTCTCTGAATGCTCCACTAATTATCATGGTGCTTTATACCCCACAGAAAAATTTCAAGTGCAATGTTACTGAAACATCTCCTATCCCTTGACCCTTTTGCTTTATCTTTTAACCCCTTTCTCCCCCGCCCTCAGTTTTAGGGATGGAACCCAGGGTCTCACATACGCTAGGAAAGCGCTTTTACTGCTGAATTATATCCTCAGCTTTACTCCTCTTTTTAAAATTCTCTTCTCTACGAAGTTCCTGTCCAGCAACAACCGCTTGGACTCGCCTTGCCTGCCCAGCAGGGGTTAGGGGAGGGAGTGGAAGACCGTGAGTGGGGCGTGGCCACCACGGCGCAGAGCCCGACTGCGCCTGCGTAGGCTGCGGCAAAGCTAAAGGCTCTCAGGCTTGCGCTCATTGCTGGCTAGTGCTGGTGTAAAAAGATCGCCCTTCTTTCCAGCGCTCACTTTTGATCCGCCCAGCTCTCGGGTCTCGGCTTTGTGCCGAGGCGCCAACTCACCTACGGTCCTCTCTGCGACGGATCGCTGACCTACCAGCTCCCGCTCCTGTCTCCTGGAACCATGTCTCTGGTAAGCCAGAATGCGCGCCACGGCAGCGCAGAGACCACTGCAGATTACAGCGACGGCCGGGGTGAAATGCAGGCTACTAATGCCTCCGGGCCCCCCACCTCCATGCTGGTCCCTGATACCCTCCAGGGCTCTCAGGTTCCTATGGACCCTCAGGGTGCCAGCGCTTCTCAAGCCACCCAGGACCCGAATGACATCGAGGTCCTCATCGACGAGCAGTCCCGACGTTTGGGGGCGCTCAGGGTCCACGACCCTCTAGAAGACAGGTCGATAGCTTTGGTAAATTTCATGCGAATGAAAAGCCAAACCGAGGGGTCTATCCAGCAGTCAGAGATGCTGGAGTTTCTCAGAGAATACTCAGATCAGTTCCCTGAGATACTCAGACGAGCCTCAGCTCACCTGGATCGGGTCTTTGGGTTGAACCTGAGAGTTCTTGATCCCCAGGCTGATACTTACAACCTAATCAGCAAACCGGGTCCCCAGACCACTGATCGGCTAGCAGAGACTCTGGACGTGCCAAAGGCAGGTCTCCTGGCCCTTGTCCTAGGCCACATCCTCCTGAATGGCAACCGGGCAAGAGAGGCCTCCATTTGGGACCTGTTGCTAAAGGTTGATGTGTTGGATGAGCCTCAGAGGATCAACAATCTCTTAGGGAACACAAGAAATCTCCTTACTACTGACTTTGTGCGCATGCGATTCTTGGAGTACTGGCCGGTGTATGGCACTAATCCCCTCGAATTTGAGTTCTTGTGGGGCTCTAGGGCCCACAGGGAGATCACAAAGATGGAAGCCCTGAAGTTTGTGGCAGAGGCCCATGATGAAGAACCCTGGAGCTGGCCAGAAGAATATAATAAGGCCCTGGAAGCTGACAAAGCCAAAGAAAGAAGCCAGGCTGCTGGCTTAGAGTTCTGGTCAGAGGACACTATGAATGACAAAGCAAATGATTTGGTCCAGTTGGCTATTAATGTCACTGAGGAGTTGCTCCCTATACATCAGGATGAGCTATTGGCTCACACTGGCAAAGAATTTGAGGATGTGTTCCCAAACATCCTCAGTCGAGCTACTCTAATCCTTGATCTGTTCTATGGGTTCTCTCTGATTGAGGTTGATACCAGTGAGCACATCTACCTCCTAGTCCAGCAACCAGAATCAGAAGAAGAGCAGGTAATGTTAGAGAGCTTGGGGAGACCCACTCAAGAGTATGTGATGCCAATCCTGGGCTTGATCTTCCTGATGGGCAACCGTGTCAAAGAGGCCAATGTCTGGAACTTGCTTCGGAGATTTAGCGTGGATGTCGGGAGAAAGCATGCCATCACCTGTAAGCTTATGAGGCAGCGCTACCTAGAATGCAGGCCACTGTCCTACTCTAATCCAGTTGAATATGAGCTTCTCTGGGGTCCTCGAGCTCACCTTGAAACCACCAAAATGAAAGCCTTGGAGTACATGGCCAGGCTCTACAGAAAGCGACCACAGGACTGGCCAGAGCAATATAGGGAGGCCATGGAAGATGAGGAGGCCAGAGCCAGATCCGAGGCCACTGCCATGTTCTTCTTTGGCTCCATGTGAAGTTTTTAAAAGATGTGTCACTACAGTTGAGTGGCATCAGTTAAAGGGGCCTTGAGAAAATGGGCATTGGGGCCCCAAATCAGAAGTTGGGGAGGGTTGGGGTAGGGAGTACACATTGTGCTTACTATCTGTGTTCCAGTTCTAATTGTATTTCCTTCCTTCTAATATACCCTAAAATTAGGTTCATGATCAATGTTTATGAATTGCTCATTTGCCTTCCCTGTCTTGTTTCAGTATAAAAGTTCAGACAGCTATGTAAAATGTACTGGTAATGTTTACATGTTTGAAATAATCAGTAAAACTATCAGGTGTAGAAGTTAAATAACAATAATAACACACACACAACACACAAATACACAATACAAAAACACACAGCCATTGATCTGTGGTTGCCTTCCCTTTGTGTCTACTGTTGTGTGAAAAGACTGCCATTTACCTGTATTTACTTTGTTGTTCCAGAGTGTAGTGAAAAATAAAAGCATAATGAATTAGATACCCTGATAATGCATTCATTTATTCTGTAAACATTTATTAAGCACCTGTATGTTCTGAGCACAGGGCTATGTGCTGAGAATATAAGGGTAAAGAAGACCCAGCTGGGCCCCAGAGCTTAAAGTAGAGGAGCCATGGAAATAAACAGCAATTACATTATGCTGTGACATATGGTATAATAGGGGCAAGAAAATCTGGTGGGGTTGTGCAATGGAAGTTCTAGCCACCCTGGGTAACTTTAGGTGCTGGGATGTGCAGTGAAGAAGGCATTGGGGTCTATGAAGGGCTGGAGAAGGTGCAGGAGTATTAATCAAGGAATGAGTGGAGGAGGGGAGGTGGTGGGAAGCATGAGGTGGTACTGGAGGGCTGGGGACAAAATGTAGTTTAGTGATATCTATTATGATACCCAAATTTGTGAAGAGGGATTGAAGGAGGGACTGTTGGTGAAGACAGGGGCAGTGTGTAATGTGCCTTCAGGGGATTTGGAAGTAGCTCAGAATTTGGGGGGGGTAGTAGAGATAAGTCTGTGGCAGAGGTAACAAGGGTCCATATTCTCAGAAAGTGGCTCTTGGGAATCAATAGTGGCTTTCCTGAAGGCAGCTGGTCTTGGATCTGGAGTCAGACAGGAACAATTCATCTGAAGGAGCTCTGTAAGGATTCCTCCGCCTGCGCAGTTTATTTCAGCACCCAAGCTGTTAAGGTGAGTGTTAGCATTTTGGCTCTCTGCATCCCGATTCTCCCAAAGCTTCTAACCCAGCTGGCTTCCCTAGAGTGCTGGCCGCTAACAATTTCTGAGAGGTTTCCCTGGTACTGGGTTGGGTATTATGTGGAAAGTCACCTCTGACTGGGGGAGAGGAAGTGATTCCTGCCAGTAGTGCAGGTTTATGCTTTCTCACCTCCTGGCACCTGCAAGCGTTCTGTCCTTCCCTTTCTTTTAATTACCAGACGCTACCCTGGACTGCCACCTTCTAGCAGATGGGAGAGCTGGAAGACATTCCTCACATTTTTGTCAGCCTCAGGAAGAGAACACCACAACCTTCTGGCTGGGGAAGTGGACAGGGCGGGAGGAGGGATACCCACTCTTTTGGCCCCTAAGTCTGATCCGCAGCGGTGCTGAAGCTTAATTAGAGCTGTCTGCTTGGGAAAAGCACTGCGCAGGCGCACTACACCGTTGCCGGGGCGAAGAAGCCCGCCCTCCAGCCGGCGTCTGGGTGATGTCCCCTATAGTAGCATTCCAAGAACTAAGGACTAAGGGCGGGATTTCCGGTGACGAGAAAATTAGTTACTGGAGAACCTGAGCTGAAGGAGTTCTGGAAAATGAGGTGGGGTGGGTGGGGTTGTGAGGTGGGAGGGTATCCAACTTAGAATCTTGGAATGGGGTCCTACATGGACGCTAAACTGTGAGGATTTTATTATTCAGCCTCCTTGGACTATAAATCTGTAATGCTTGTGGGAAAGGGAATGGGAAGATGGGAAGCAAATAAAGGTGGCAAGTTTTTCCTTCCTCTGATTTTTTGTATTGGTGTACAGTTTCTGGGCCCTCAAACATGTCAGCTGTTCTGGGGGCTCCAGTAGAGAGAAACCTGCCAAGGAGAAGGTGTAGCATCTGAGCCAACAATCATCAATGTAAAACTGCCAATTGTTTTAGTATTAACTATGTGTTAGGCACTGTGCTGGGTTTTCCACATGCTCCACTGTAATCTCCCCACCAATTCTCCAAGAAGCATTGTAATATTGCCATTTGATGCTACAGTAAACTGAGGTTTAACTAATATGTCCAAGATCACACAACCAGTTAGAATGAGATGGGCTTGAAGTCTAAGGAGCCCCACTCTTGGATGTGCTATGTTCCCACTTCAATTTTCTGATTCTCTGGAGATACAAGGAAGAACTGCATGGCCAGAGTGGAGGGGCAAGACCAATGCCCTCAGAGGGAGGATGAAAGTGAAGCTGAAATTTCTTCAGATTCTTCCTTGTTTTATCACTGGTGCTCCATGACACTTGTCTAGGTGTAGAATGCAATTCTGTCCAGTCTTCCTACTCTGTACTATAATTCTTCCCTAGTCTGCTGCTCTTAAAACGTCCAGCCTTATCTGCTGCCTTCACCCAGTGGACAAACATTACCATTTCTGGCCCTCCAGAAGTGTTTAGTGATGCTTTTTGGAATAGTGAAGGAACAATAATCTGACAGAATTACTGACTTGTCCAGAGATGCTCAGAATGCAAAAACAGAAATGGAAAATAGCAAATGCCTCATGAGATTTTCCAGAAATAACAAAAATGAGAGCACATGTTCATGGTGAGGGAAAGGGTATAGTCCCTCTGTAACCACAGAAATTCCTTCGAAGGCCAAGAGATATCCAGGTATTCTTCATCTTTCAGCACCACTCAGAATTAACACCTTTAGGAGAAATATTTAAGTGTGGAAGTGGGTGTCTGATAAGAAGACTTACAGATGATTTTGCACAAATTGCTCCAATGTATAACAACTGGCAAGACTTTAGAATTAAACCAAATATCTAAACTAATATCAGGGAATTTATTTGAAAATAGGAAGGTTGGAGTTCATTTAAAGATTCAGTGGGCTGTCAATTCTCTCCTACTATTGAAGTTTTGACCAAGTTGGGGCATGTAGAATGGGAGTTAGTTAGATATGGGCTCATCATCCTATATGTACAATGCCATCCAGAGTCCCCTTTGACCTATAATTGTGATCTTTCCCAGGAAGATAACTTTGAGACTGCATACACTTTAATTAGCTGAGACCCAGATGTGACCTCTTTCAGAGAAGATGAGTGGTTAGGGAAGCCTTTTCCCATCCTTTCCATCAGCTTCTGTATACACATATAAGCCATCTATAAATAAACATATCCAAGGATATAGCTGTGCTGGATTGGCGTATGTGGGTTTTAAGTCAATTCTCCCAGCCCCAAGAACTGCTGCCTCTAAACTCTCTAATACCAATGACTTAGACCAGCCCATAAACACCTTTCAGGTTCAGACAAGGACCCCATAATAGTCTCCTTCTTTCCTACAGGGGATCTCCAGGCAGTGAGATTTCTCATTGAACAGGGTTTTTCTACCCCCTCAATGAACAAACAGCAATGTCTTAAATAATTCTCTGCACACAGGGTTTGAGGTTAATTGTAAAGAATGTTGGAAAGGAAAAGGGAATCATAAGACACTTTTGTTCCAGACTCCATAGGAATAAACCAAGCATCAGATCAGGAAGTTACAATGTATTTGAATGGTTAAGGACCCTGGATCCATACAGTGCTGACTTTTGTCACTTACTAGCTATGTGACCTTGAGCAAGTTATTCAATATCTCTTTCTAGACCACTTGAAGCTATTTTCAAGAAATTGATAGAAAAGCCCAGAGTCACACATATTCTATTCAGTGATGTCAGAACTCTTAACTTAGGCCAGTTGATATTTCCACGCCACACTGCTGCTTTTAAGATTGTTATTTGTCAATACCTTGGTAGCTAATTTTGAATGAATACTGAGTTCACAGAATTACTAATCATTGTTTTTTTTAGTAAATACTTTAGTAAATTCTGATCCCAGCTGGTTATGAATTAGTGATAGTAGGATACACCAATAATTCATTATTTGCAAACATTCAACCACAAGACGCTTTTCTGGAAGCTCATGGGTAGTCTCTTTAAGCAGAACTCAATGTCCCACAAGAAATCACTTGCCTTATTTACCCCTCAGGGATTCCCAAATCAATAAGGATGACTTCCCTTCTAAGATTAGGAAGGGAGTTGGGAAATGGAGTTTAATGTCTAAGAAGCCTGCATCAAACTCCTCTGTTGAGAGCATTTGGCTTGGCATGCACGGGTCTATTTCTGTCCTCTGAGTGTCCACTTCCCTCGAACTATAGAAGAGAAGGAAGATGGAGCAAAAGAGGACTCAGGAGGGTCACTGTTTAAGAAGTTGCCCTCTGTTCTGAAGCTTCAACCTGCTTGGATCATAGCTCAGGGAAGCTTCCCTGCCTGTGAGGGCTGAAGGAAACATGGTGCCCTGGGTGGGACACAACCTGCATTTTTCTCCTTCTGTAAGACAAAGAAAGCTTCTGTAATGGAAAAAGGCATTCATCATTCTTTCCATCGAGAGAGACTACCCCAAGATCTAATTGTGGAGACCAGGTGTGAAGAGCTGGTTGCACACAGAACTGCGCCCCTTTTTCTGGATTGGAATTGGAAGTTGCAAAGCTTAGGAGGAGGGAGTAAGGAAAGAGAGAGCTTTGACATAGTTATTAACATCAACCATTTATACAATGCCTTCTCACATAAATATGGTTATGGACATCCACATATTTCCTAACAGATGAGAACTACAGAACTCTTGGCACATAACAACTTCATCCAAACCCTTGCACTAAGTATCTTAACCAAACTCTAGCATGACTTCTAGCTGCATAAGATTGACCCTAGCCCTCATTTAAATGACTTACTGAGAAAGTTCAGTGTTGCCAGGAAAATTTACTGTTTGTAAATTAGTTTTAACCAATGCCTGATGATAGAACTCTGACTTTCCTCTTTAGAACATTTACTAAAAGGGCTTACAATTGTGAGTATGTATCTCTTACAACACAGAAGTGTCTCTCTAAAGGACTGGAGACCCATTCCTTTGAAATGTAATCATTGAGAAGGATAGGACATCAGTCTCTGTGGAAGAACAGAATCCTAACTTTGGCAACTGCCAACTAACAAACACAGCTGGCCCAATCATATTTACCCTAACCTAACCAACCCTTTGTCATTTTCACTTCTCTGGTTCTACTTAGGCCCACCCCACATTCTCCCTTTGAAATGCCCCAATTACCTCTGTACAAATTGGAATGGAGCATAGTTCTTTACTTTTAGTGGCTACTGAATAAAATTTTTTTTGGGGGGGGTTCTATGGATTGAACTCAGGGGTGTTCTACCAGTGAGCTATATCCCCAGCCCTTTCTATTTTTTTTTAATTGAGACAGAATCTCACTAAGTTGCTGAGGCTTGAACTTGTTATCTTCCTGCTTCAGCCTCCCAAATAGCAGGGATTACAGGTGTGCACCACCATGCCCAGTCTTAATAGAATCTTTTTTTTTCATTCCATAACGGTGTCTCACTGTTATCTCTAACCCAGGTCAGAAAGACAGTAGTCAAGCACACCAAGTGAAGTCAGTCTCTACCTCTTCCAGGGAATGAACTGAACCTTGATGAGAATGGCAGCCCTGATACATCTTGTCTAGATGGCCTTCATTGCCAACTCCATCCTTGAGGAGCCAGACCCAGCTCAGTCGAGCCCTGATGTAGTTTCACCTGATAGATCCTGAGATCTATCTTCATGGAGAAGGGGCAGAGAATGGATGTTCAAAGATCACTTATCCAGTTCAATTTTGACAAGCCATTACTGAACAATTGCTATATTCTGAACTTATGTTACATACTTACTACAAAGATGAATAAGAAGTAGCCCCATCGGATTTGTGACTAAACTCACTCTTCAGCTTTACATCTGGCAAAATATATGAGCAATTTATTAAGGTTTTTATTTAAATGCATAACTTTTCATTTTTAGAATTTCTCATGGATTCTTTTTCAAATATACATTATGTTTCATGAAGCCTCTATTCTTGCCTATGGATTCCAGTCTTCAAAAAATCTCTTTCAACATTTTAAGCATACTTATTTTCATATTTGTCTACTATTGCTCATTTATTCAGTTGTGAATTCTGCTATATGTTGAGCCTGCTCAATGTCTAATAGTGGTTTGTTTTTGTATATGCATATACTTACAAAAAATTTGTATTTATGTCCTTTTTTTAGCAGAAATTGTTGTTTAAGAGACTCTGAGGCTGTCTCTGCTGCCAATCTCTCCCTCTTGAGGGGAAGGATAGAGTTATATGCAGTCTGGTGCAGCTGTTCCACTCCAATTCTTCCAGCAACTACACAATGTCTTTCTGAGCTAGGAGACTCTTTCGGGACTCTCCTGGAGAGAATCACTCGTGCCCCATTGGAATCTTTTCCTGTACATATGTCTTTGAAATATTTATCCAAATGTCTGCTGCCCTTGTGATTCAGTGTTTTTGTACCATTTATATATTTTTAGTGTCATTTCAATGGGATTTTGGAAAGAAAAGAAAAATAGGGACATCTTGACCAGAACACAGCACTTATTTTAATAGATAAAAATTGAAATCAACTTAAATTTTCAAGGAAAAGTTTTTTTTATTTGTTAGTAGAATTAGGACCCTACTTCCAATGGAACAGTACAAAATCTTTAGGAATGATGGATGATGAAGAATTACAAATAATGTTCAATATGTACTGTTAAATACAAAAAAAAGCAAGCTATGGAACAATACATATGATGTCAATATTGTCTTGTAAAATGTATGAGTAAGTAATGGAAACAAATGTTAAAAACTTGTGAATAGCAGTATGGTAGATGGAATAACAATTCCTTAAAGATGTCCATGTCCTAATCTCTGAAATCTGTGAATATGTTACCTTATGTGGTAAAAGGGTCTTTCCAGATGTGATTGAACTAAGGATGTTGAAATAGGGATCTTATCCTGGATTATGCAGATAGGTTCAACATTATTATATAGATTCTTATAAGAGGAAGGAAGGAGGATCAGAATTAGTAATAGGAGATGGAACAATGGAAGCACGAGGTTGAATGAGGAATGTGACTGTTGCAAACCAATGAATGCATGCAGGCTCTAGAAACTGAAAAAGACAAGGAAATGTATTCTTCCTTCAAAGTCTCAAAAGGAACCAACCTGGCTGACATCTTGACTTTCATCTAGTGAGACTCATTTTGGACTTCTAACCTCCAAGCGTATAAGATAATAAATATTTGTTGTTTTGTGGCCATTTGTTATAGCAGCAACAGGAAACTAATATAAATGCTTGTCACAGGGGAGAGTATTTTGGAATAATTTAAATTTCTGCTTTTGCTTGAAAAGAAATTAACATTTAGATAAATAAGACAAATAAAATACAAGACTTAAAGCAGCTAAATCTGTCAATAATATTGAGACCAATGTCATGACAACAAAAATAAAAGTATATAGTAAACATGGTAGGAGAATGCAAAAGGAAATAAACACACAGTTCTCATAAAAGTAAAATAAACACACTTGTCTCATAGAAGTAAAAATTTGTAGTAGATTATATGACATGAAATAGAGCTACATTAAGGGACTGGGGTTGTGGCTCAGCGGTAGAGCGCTCACCTAGCATGTGTGAGGCCCTGTGTTCCATCCTCAGCACCACATAAAAATTAAATAAATAAAATAAATATATTGTGTCTAACTACAACTAAAAAAGAGAAAAACATAGCTACATTAAATACACAATAAATTTTAGTAAATGTTTATGTACTCATATATTGCTGTTTCAAGAATGAATTTTTAAAAAACATTCTTGGGTGTGAGCTTATATTTGGTTTGAAGGATCATTCCAGCTTGATTTATATGAGTAAAATTTGAACACCACCTAAATCTTTAATAATATTTGATTGGTAAGGGAAATTAAAGCCTGTTTGTATAATGAAATCCTATGTAGACTTTAGAAATGATGGTGTAAAAGAATAGTTAATATTAAGAAAGTTAGCTGGGCTAGGAGCAGTGGCACACACTTTTAATCCCAGTGGCTTGGGAGGCTGAGGCAGGAGGATCGTGAGTTCAAAGCCAGCCTCAGCAATTTAACAAGGCCCTAAGTAACTCAGCAAGATCCTGTCTCTAAACAAAATATTTTTAAAAAGGCCTGGGGATGTGGTTCAGTGGTTAAGTGCCCCTGGGTTCAATCCCTGGTATTCAAAAAATTAGTTGGACATGGTGCACATTTATAATCCCACCGACAGGAGGGCAGTATGTTCAAGGCTAACCTCAGAAAGTCAGTGAGACTGTGCCTCAAAATGAAAAATAAAAATGTCTGGGGATGTGGGTCAGTGGTTAAGTGCCCCTGGGTTCAATCACTGGGAGAGAGAGAGAGAGAGAGAGAGAGAGAGAGAGAGAGAGAGAGAGAGAAAGAAAGAAGAAGAAGAAGAAGAAGGAGGAGGAGGAGGAGGAGGAAGAGGAGGAGGAGGAGGAGGAGGAGGAGGAGGAGGAAAGAAAGAAGAAAAGAAAATTAGTAAGGGACCATATTAACAGTACGATTATTCTGTGGAATAAAAACTTCTATTTGAACTGGGACAAGATGACTGAATATAAGTTTCCACTATGCACCTGCTGATGCACAAAGAACCAAAGCAACAAATCCATAGTTGCATATCAAGGTGACTGACAACAGGAGAACCCTGGAATTCAACAGTGGAGAAATAAAACCTTGTAAAATGCAGAGACCTGGGACAGCAGTATAGCAAGAGAAATGAAACATCCCACAGTTTGCTGGCTCCACAGCTGGGGGAGGGGAGTGTCCCATTGAGGGGTAAAGGTGAAAGAGGGAGACCCAACAAACTCTGTCCATCCTAGCTATTGGCAAATTTTATGGCTCCCCACCCTTGCAGGCTTGCAGCCTAAAGAGATAAGAGGCCTGAGGTCTGCACTGTAGTCTGGTTTTGGAAAAGGAATATACTTTGAAAAAAAGGAAAGGAAATCACTTCATCTCCGGGTGAACATGCAGGATGCTGTATCCAAGAGCTATCTTGAGAAAGAAACTACTGTCTGAATTTAGACTGCTCTCTGGTCAGATCTCCTGCATATTTCCATCTCCGGAGCCCTTCATACATTCCACTGCACTGGCTTACTGGGTGACTGTCATGAGCCAGACTTGGCTTGGTGGAGTGACTATGCCACAAACACACTAGCTGTGCCACATGATGGGGAACAGGTGTTGTGTTGTGGAGAGTGCTGTCCACAAGAACAGTGTGATTGGGAAGACTGCCCTCTGAGCCCAGAGATGTGGGCTGTCCCTTCTGGTTTTGCCTGGGAGCTGGGATTGTTGCCCACAGATTTCCTACTCCCCCTCTTCCAGTACTACACAGGGGCAAATGATACTAGCAGGGCAGTAGAACTCTTAAGTTTCTACTGCTCCTCTGCCCACAGAAATTGCTGGAGCAAATTCAGGGAACACTACAGAGGCCTGTCTGTAACCCTGTCCCTAAGATGCACAGCCTAATAAGGTCTGGAGAGAAACTTCCTGCCAGCTGTATTATGTTCTTGCTTTCTGCTGTGAGCACCTCAGCTGAGAGGAATTTTGCTTGGCTCCAGTTGAGAGCCACTCCTGCTGGATCCCTGACAGTCATACTGGAAGAACAGGGTAAGGGACACCAGTCATCACTCCATCCTCAACTGTGCGCAGTGGGGTGGGGGTCAGGGAACCTGGGGTCCTGTTCCTGGACAAGCATGCCCACAGAAGCAGCAGAGAGGAAAAAACACCACTTTTCCTGTTTCCACATCTATGCAGGTCCCCTGCTTCATTCACCCCCTCACCTTATATACATTACTGAAAAGTCTTGGTGTGTATGTCACAGAGGAGTAGCTGTGATTCCTGGTCCTCTCCTCATCCCATGAAGCACCTGGGCTGGCACCAGTGTATAATGAGAGGACTCCTCACCACAAATGGAACAGCCAGTACCAGGTCCCATTCCAATAACAGAGCCATTATCAAGAGTGTCTGAGGAAACTCCCATCACCCAAAAGGAGCCACAATTCCTACTCTAGGTGCACCCACTGCAAACTACACCATACCTTCTTACACTGACAGATTATCCCCACTCTTCCACAACCTGCAAAACCTGACTGGTTTTCTCCAACTCCAGTATAGAATGCACTGTGCCCAGACTCACTAATTGTAGCCAAAGAAGCGACAGGGGGATTATACTCCCTCATTCAGCTGGAAATAAACTCAGCATTGCAGAACAGACTGACACCCCAAACTACATCTTCAGGAGAAAGCAGCTTATGCTGAAGGCCTTCCCATAAATGTCACCTGCTGTGTAAATCTCAACATAGGAACAGAAGAAATATGAGAAAAAGGTAATATGATAAATCCTGAAGTTCATAACTCTCTAGTCATAATCAATTTCAAAGATAATTAAGTGTATTAAGAATTCAAGGGGCTGGGGTTGTAGCTCAGCGGTAGAGTGCGCATCTAGCATGCATGAGGCCGCGGGTTCGATCTTCAGCACCACATAAAAATAAATAAATAAAGTAAACGTTTTATTAAAAAAAGAATTCAAAAGGATGTTTTTTTTAAAAAGTTCAATGAGATCCAAGAGAATACAGTTAAAGGAAATTAGGAAGACAATTCAAGATGTGAATGAGAAATTCAGCAAAGAGAGATTTTGAAAGGGAACCAATTGGAAATCTTGGAAATGAAGAGCTCAATAAATCAGATAAAAATTCAATTGAAAGCCTTAACAACAGATTAGATCAAGTGGAAGAAATAATGCTGGAACTTGAAAACAGGTCTTTTGAAATATCACATTCAGTTAGAAATATAAAAAAAATAAGGAATGAAGACAGCATTCATGACTTCTGGGACACTGCTAAAAGATCAAACATATTGAAGATAAACCATTGATGGGCAAAAGGTGAACAAACCCTTAAGTAGATAATCTAGGGGAAAAAAAGAGGATTCAAATAAATAAAATCAGAATTAAAAGAGAACATATCACAATTGATGCCAAAAAAATGTAAAGGACCAGAGTATTATTAACAATTATATGCCAACAATTGGATAACTTAAAACAAATGGAGACATACAGCCTGTACAGATTGAATCAATAAAGAAATAGTAATCAGTATGGAGAGTGAGTCAATAGTAATACACTTCCCCCAAAAGAAAAGTCCAGGATCAAATGGCTTTACTGGAAAATTCTACCAATCATTTAAAGAAGAACTAATGCCAATATTTTTTTCATGGTGCTAGGGATTGAACCCAGGGCCTTGTGCATGTGAGGCAAGCACTCTACCAACTGAGCTGTAACCCCAGCCCAATATAAATTGATGGATTTTTTTTGTGGTTGTGCTGGAGATTGAACCCAGGGCCTTATGCAAGTGAGGCAGGCATTCTACCAACTGAGCTGCATCCTTGGCTCCTTAATGTCAATTTTTTAAAAACTCTTTCAAAAAAATTGAAGAAGTAGGAACACTTTAAAACTTATTCTATGGGGCCAGGATTACCCTTATACCAAAGCTAAACCAAGACACCAAAAGGGGGAAAAAAGCCCTACAGGCCAATATTCATGATGAGCATAGACACAAAAACCTTCAATAAAATACCAGTAAACCAAATTCAACAATACATTAAAGAGTTCATACACCATGACCAAATGGGATTTATCCCTAGAAAGCAAGCATGTTTCAATATATGAAAAGTCACTTTGATATGTCCATATATGCAAAAAAGCATCTGATAAAATTCAACATTCTTTTATGATACACACTCTCAACTAGTAAGAAAGGGAAATTGCTTCAACACAATAAAGATCATAAGTGAAAAGCCCACAGCTGATATCATATACAATGGTAGAAACTAAAATTGTTTCCTCTAAGATAAGGAAGAAGGAAAGAATGTCCACTCTACTTCTATTCAATGTAGTACTGAAATAGACAAAAAAAAACTTCTAAAAAGAGTAAATAAAATTATCTCTTTCTTCAGATGATATGATCTAATATATAGAAAACCCTAAGGACTGAACCAAAAATCTATAGGAACTAATAAAAGTTTCATACTACAAAATCAACATATAAAAGTCAGTTTTTTGGGGGGTGGTACCAGGAATTAAACTCAGGGGCACTCAACCACTGAGCCCCATCCCCAGCCCTACTTTGTATTTTATTTAGAGACAGGGTCTCACTGTGGTGCTTAGCTCCTCCCCATTGCTGAGGCTGATTTTGAACTTGTGATCCTCCTGCCTCAGCCTTCTGTGCCACTGGAATTATAGGCATGGGTCACCACACCAGGCAAAAGTCAGTTTCATATCCATATGCTGACAAGGAATAATATGAAAAGGAAATAAAGAAAGCGATTCAATTTAATAACATCAAAAGGATAAAATCCTTAGGAATATTTTGACCAAGAGGGTGACAGTTCTGTGCACTGAGAACTGCAAAGACATTGATTAAAAAAAACTAAAGTACAAACAAATACAAGGAAAGACATCCTTCTATTTATTTGTTTTGGAATGGAAGATTTAATATTGTTAAAATGTCTATACTACCAAAACCAATCTACATATTCAATGCAATTTCCATCAAAATCCTAATGTTTTACAGAAAAATTAAACCTTCTAATTCACGTGACCATAAAAGACATTGAATAGTCAAAAGATTCTTGAGAAAGAAAAACAAAGCCAGATTTATCATCCTTTTTTATTTCAAAATATATTACAAAACTATAATAATAAAAACAGTATGGTATTGTCATAAAGACAATAAGGCCAATGGAACATGGTAGAGAGCCTAGAAATATATTCACCCACATGCAGTCAATGGATCTTCAACCAGGGTGCCAAGAATACTCAATGTGGAAAAGATAGTTTCTTTAAGAAATAACATTGGGAAAACTAGATATCCATATTCAAAAAATGAAATTGGGCCTTTATCTTACATGAAACACAACAATCAACTCAAAATGAATTAAAGATTTAAATGTAAGACCTGAACTGTAAAATATCTAGAGGACTAGGGAAAATGCTTTATGATGTTGGTATTTAGCAATGATTTGTTGGATTATAACACATATGCAGAAGCAACAAAAAATAAAAATAGATAACAAGATGACATATAACTGAAAACCTTCTTCACAGAGAAGAAAACATTCAACAAAGAGACAGCATTCAAAATGGAAGAAAAGATTTGCTAAAAATGTATCTGCTAAGATGTTAATGTATCAAATATATAAGGAACTGACACAAGAGAAAAACCCAAATAATGAAATTAAAAATAGACAAAGAATTCAACCAACATTTCTGCAAAGAAGACATGCAAAGTGCCAACAATTACATGTAAAATGTGCTCAGTATCCTTGGGAAAATTCAAATCAAAACCTCATTGAGATATCACTTTATACCTGTTAGGATGGCTATTATTAAAAAACAAGTTAACAAGTGTTGGCAAAGATGTGGAGAAGTTGGAATCTTCTACACTGTTGGTGGAATTTACATGGTGTAACTGCTATGGAAAACAGTGTGGAGATTCCTCAAAAAAAAAATCTAAGAACTACCATATGATCTGTCAATCCCACTTATGGGTATGCATTCAAAAGAATTGAAACCAGGACCCTGAAAAGGTATTTATACTTTTATGGTCTTTGCAGAATTATTCACAATATCCAAGATTTGGCTATAACATAAATACCTATTAGCAGATAAATAAAGAAAATATTGCCAAGCAATACTATTCAGTCTTACAAAATAAGGAATTCCTGGTCCACCTCTCTGCACTATGTTGGGTGGCCTCCTGAAGGTGTTGTGCAGACTCCTATGTTGAGCTGAGCCAGGACCAGGACCAGCACTTCTGGGGTGACAATGAAGAACAAAAACAATTACTAAATAAAAGCTAAACATTGAAAAATTTTATTTTTACACAATTAAATAACAAATTTATGAACCCTTCAGCAAAAGGGGTGACATAAAGAAAATCATGATAGTCAGGATAATATGAAAAAAAAAAAACAGCATGAGGATTCTATTTTGTGCAATACTATTCAAGCACAGATGCAGAAAATGACATGCAATATGTAAATGGATGACTAAATCATTAACAATGACTAGGATACAGGCTTTAAGAAAATCAGGCAGTATAGACATGAGCATCTTGGGGGCCAATACAAGATGAGTATTAACAGGACTATGATGCTGACAGAGGAGGCTAAGAAAAACTGGGATAAAACCAGTGAGTAGTCAGAGCCCTGTTGTGAAAACTCACTTCTTATGTCAGTTGAATTTGTTGAAGAACATTAACCAAAGTCTGCAAACCAAGCCATTTTTATCAAGCTTTGTTCAATGTCTTTTCTGAGCTGGAAGCCACTTTATGGTTTTCTTCTGGAAATTACTGAAGGACAGAATCCAAGAATGCCTATAATTCTATTCTTAGAATCTTGGCCACGTGTCAGTTTACCAAAATGATAGTCAGGTCAAAAATTGTATTCCTCCACAACAACTTGATGTATAGTGTTGACTGAGCTGTTAGTCACAAATACCACCCTTCTTTCAGGAAGATTGGAAATAATGTGAAAATTTGTTTTACCACGTTTGATTCTAAGTGGGTTAATGATCTACATTGGGACCTGGAACGATTTTTGTTTGTTTGTATGAGACAAGGTTTAATAAGTTGAATTTTGCTATGTTATATAGATTAGCTGTAAATTAGGAACAGGTGTTCAACAACTGAGTTTGTTTTCTATGTTGAATTCTAATCTCTAAAGGCAAACTTAGAGATCAAGGGACCTTCCTAAAGAGTTTGTAGAAGAGCTTGAGACAGTTCCAGGGCACACTACTTGCTTCCATGTTTTACATATTATGAATTGGGTGCAGGACTTGAGTATTTCCTAAACAAATTTTTGAAAGATGTAAATGTTTTACCTAAAGATTAAAAAAGCAAGGGTTTGTGATATGGAGAACATCAAATACTCTAATAGATAAGGGAAGACACAATCAGTAAGAAATGGGATGAAATATCAGGGAACATGAGTTATAATATTCCCTTCACATGTTGAAGGTTGCTGTTTGGTCAATGAGATTTTTTTTTCTTTTTCAGAGTAAAATTGAGAACAGAAAGGATTTTTAAAAAAGAGCTTGAAGATTTTTTAAAAAGAGCTTGAAGTGAGACTGCTTAGCAAAAACACACATAAAAGCTTCCTGCAGGAAATGTCTATTTCAGTCAATTCTCACATTTAAGTTTTTTCCAAGTTATGTTTATTGAGGTTCCAGCCTTAATAGAGGGGAGTGTAGGGAAGTTATTTGCATTTGTAAAGCAAGAGACGATTTTTTTAACATTATATGTTATCTGTTACCCATTTAAAGCTACTAGTCTAATGTAATTTTCACTGATATGAATAAATGTGATTGTCCATCTAGAAACAAAGTATCTTCTGGCTTCTAGCACCTCATTGTGAACATATTTCATGCTGCAGTAAATGTGAGTTTTCCCATTAAATTCCAAACTGGTTATTTGGATTTTTAAAAGAGATGTAACTAGTTTTCAGTGCCTAAGAAGAAAGTATTTGCAAATATTTGATTTAATAAAGATACCATGATAATTTTTAAATTTCTTTTTCACTGTGTTTTTGAACTGATATATTTTATATTCTTTTGCAGTAAAATATAACTCAGATCTACTGGCCTTAAAAACAAGGACAGTGATTCTAATTTGAATTCTGTCTTTTGTAACAGGTTTCAATAAAGTTGGACCAATATATAAAAATAAATTAATAAATAAGGAAATTCTGCCACATGTGACAGCATAGAAAAACCTGGAGGACAACATGGAAAATCCTGGAAGAGTGTTATTCTATCCCTTTCAGATAATATATAAGGATATATTTCAAGTTCCACATACACATGAATTTATACGCACATGCATTCATGCACGCGCACACACACACACACACACACACACACACACACACACACAGCTAAATCCAAATCATAATAGTTTTTTTCTTAAGGTTGCTGCTTTTCTTTTTGTTTCCTTGTGTTTTCTTCCTTTTTTAAACTTATTTTTATGCACTGATTTAATCCACAATATCCAGTATTTGTGAAATGAAAATGCAAACAAAAATTTTAAATGAATTAGCTTACTGTACTGAATAAATATAACAAATGTCATAATATTCAAAATATTTGCATTGTAGTCTGATTTCTTAGAAGACTGTCCCATGGTATTATTATGATTAAAATTGCCTTGTGCAAATATTACATTTTGGGTATAATGAAACATCAAGTGTTTATGTCCAGTAGCCAGTTGGATATATGAGTCTAGTTTCTCTGAGTCCTCTAGAGGATGCCCATCAAATGCCTCTGCCATGTCCTGGACCATATGAACATGATGAAAGTATTTTATGATGTTTGCTTGATGACTGAGAAGAGTTTGAAATTGGTCAAGTCCATGAATCCTGTAAAGTTTGGCTACTTTTGGTTTTCTTCATATTTTGTTATAAACATTGCCCTATTCCTTATTCCTTCTTTATGATTAAGAAACTAATCTCTCTGTGTTACTGTTTAGGGATCTTGGGTTCATTGTCTCTGCTCAGCAAAGAATTGAAGAACAGGACACAAAGAATAGCAAGCTAAAGGATTTATTGCAAGAGCAAAAGAAACAAAGTAACAGACTTCTCTTAAGTGAAGGGGGCCAGGATTTGGGAGTTCCATAGGGAAGTACTGACTTGTTCTTTGGATATTCCTCCTGTTCCTTTTTTTTAAATCTTCTCCCCTTTCCATTCTCCTATCATTGATACTCCTGATGTCCATGCATCTATCTTAGTCTTTTTATTGGATCTCTTACTTGTGTACACAAGCACAGGAATGTCTGCCTGATTGGATTCCTTGCTCGTGTTCATGAGCTTTTTCAACTGGCAAGTTTTCCTTACTGGAGGACCCTCTTTGTGCTCATACTGTCTGGGCCTGCCCATGACTTCCTCATTTGCCATCTTGCCCTGACTACCTATGCATTTCTAAATCTCCCTCAATCCCCCCCTCAGAGGACACCCTGACTACTGTAGGGAGTTGGGATGATGACCGCTCTGGCTACTTCAAGCTGAAAAGGGGCGCAGTGAAGATTAAGTCTGAGTGTCCTCCCGAGGAGAGTTTAAGGCGAAGAGGTGTCGTCAGGATAGTCCAAAGGCCCTCAGTAAAAACTGGCAGGTACATTTATGCAGGTTTCCATCTGTACAACCATCTGCATCTTAATGGCTTTCAGCCTGGAATGGATAAGGCAAGTTAATGTATTGAGAATACAAGGTGCAAAGATTAGATTTTTAATGAAAATTAATAGGGGGCCCAATGAAGGGAAAAACCAAGTTAATGAAGGGATAGCTGTCCTGACTGTGGCTCAAATTGTATTTGGGTCAATTTCCTGGTTGTATCTATGAAGCCATGTTGCCTGTTTTTAAATTTTTATATTGATTTTTACTGTTTCTGTATTAATGATGTTTGTGTAACAGATTTTGTTGATTACCATACAGACTCCTCCTTCACTGGCCAATAAGTAGTCCAAAGCCAGATGATTGTCAGGATCACATTAGCAAGAGAGTCTAAGGATCCTTATAATCCTTAAAGAGCCTAGTCTGTGCTTTCTGCAAGTATTTCTAGGGTATTAGTGGGATTTTTGAGAGTGACTTCATGGTAACTAAATCCAGCCCATGGCACCACAAGGTCCATAGCTGCTCATTAATCTTGACTGTGTGATATTATGTATGTTAACTCCTATCCCCTGCTGTTCAAGCATACCAAGGGCACAAGAGCCCATAAATTGGACATTATCAATACAAGGATAGGTGATAGCTTGGTTTGTAAGCTGGGGAACAGGATTACCCTCAAAGGGTAACAGGTAGGTGTTGGGGCCATATATAAATGTGTATCCTGGAGGGGCGGGCACATGCCTTGTGGATGGCTGAGTGATTTAACCAAGAAGGATTTTGAGGACCCACAGAGAAGAATCTATACATGAGCTAGACAGAGCTCCAGGAGGCACAGGCAGGGTTAATGACATCATGGTGTATGGCTTTAGGTGTATGGCTGAAAGCCACCTGCCAAGTGACAGAGATCTGTCCCTAACATATAGAACAGTCATCCACATAGGGGTGCCAGTTTCTGTTTAGGTAGGTGTAGGCATTGGGGTACCAATGGGTCAAGTTAGGAGAGTAGTTATCATATAAAGGGGAATAATTTGGGAAATATTGGCTTTGAGCACTGTATTGAGTAGAACCTAGTCCCCAGCAGGGACAACATGACCTGTTGGATTGATAGTATAGAGCATAAAGTACTTCCATCTTATTAGAGTGGTAAAAGCAGGGTGTAAGCTCAGCACACAGAAAAGAGTATAGTATCTGGAAAGATATTTATAAAAGGTTTCATCTTGGTTAATTCTGAAGTAAGGGTAAGGGTTAAATTCCTAACACACACAGGCACACGACTCTAATAGATGTGTGAAGTGGGTGGCAAATCCAACAACTGGAAAGTCCATTTCCAATACTGATAGTCTGTAAAAAATTAAATAATGAATTATCTCCCCAAGGACCCAATGTAAAACCTGTACCTTGGCTGGTAAAGGAGATGGTGATTGTTATAACAACCAAGGGTTATAAGAGTAATAAGGACTTAGCCATGTTTAAGAGAGCATAGGCAAAAGCTTCAATGTGCAAAGCAAGATTATTTAAAATAAGTTAACGCCAAAGATAGCCTACATGTAGTGTTACAATCTTCTGGAGCCATTACTGCTAGTCCTATAGTAAGTAGCAAAGCCAGCGGTATTGCAACAAAGAGATGAATAACAATTATATCACTTAGCTCATTAACACAGGAAATTGAGATCTTCGTTGTCTCACAGGTGTAGTGGTCTGTAGGAATCTCCATTGTGGTGGACTCAAGAGGGGGTCTCCATTCTTTAAGATAGTTATGATGTATCTAGGAGTCTTGTCCTGCCATATAAGCTGCTAAAGGGGTGGACATGATTACAGGGTAAAATCCCTCCCAGTTTAGAGTATGTAACCACTTGTTTAAATCTGTAGTTTTTATTAGAACAAGATTTCAGAAGAGGGGGGGCCCTTGATGACCTCTCTCGAGAAGTTCTTGTCGAATTTTTGTAAGAATCTGTTGAAACTTGACCAACTGAGTTGCATGAGATACTAATTGTGAGGTCTCAGAATCCAAAAGTAAATTACTGGACAAAAATGGCCTTCCATATAGGGACTCAAATGGAGTTAGACCCTGTCAGCCAGGGGTATTTTTTTTTTTAATATTTTATTTCTTAGTTTTTGGCAGACACAACATCTTTGTTTGTATGTGGTGCTGAGGATCGAACCCGGGCTGCATGCATGCCAGACGGGCACGCTACCACTTGAGCCACATCCCCAGCCCCAGCCAGGGGTATTTTTTAGCCCTATTAGAGCCAATGGCAACAACTTAATACATGGGATCTGGGTTTCCCAGAGGAGTTTGATTAAGTGTCTCTTCAGACATTTATTAGTCTTTTTTTACTTTGTCTAAAGACTGAGATCTCCATGAGCAATGAAGGTAAGATTTTATTCCTAATGCTTGAGAGAATTTTTGCATTATTTTTGTCTTAAAGGTGGGTCCATTATCACTCTGAAGACTCTGAGGGAGACAGAATTAAGGAATAACTTTTTGAAATAAGACCTTTACAACTTATATAACCTTTTCAGATTTACAAGGAAAGGCTTTTACCCATCCAGTGAATGTATCTACCAGAACCAGTAAATATTTTAATTCGTTCCCCCAGGCATATGGTTAAAATCTAATTGTCAATCTGATGGGTCAATCAGACCCATCATCTCCAGGAGGGCAGAAATATTTATTGGAAGAATCAACCCACTGACAGATTTCACAGCTCTGAATGATCTGTTGGACTGTGACTTTTAAGCCCTTTCCTAAAAACATTTTTTGGGGGTATCAAAATAAGAGTATTATCTCTTCCCAAATGGTAGAGGTTATAGAAAGACTTTAAAATCTTTGATTGAGATGTTTGAGGAAGTAATGGGATTCCCTCAGGAGAAACCCACTATGCTCTATGATCTAACTGGTATTCTTGAGTTACAGCCTGTTGAGCCTCCTCTGTCAATTATTGAGGGTATTCAGGGGGCAAAAAGGAGTTTTCCTATAGGAACAGGGCAAATGTGGAACTCTGTAAAGTGGCGGCCTTGGCTGCTATATTCACAACCCTATTTCCTTTAACTATTGTGTCTTCCTCTTTTTGATGACCAGGGGCATAAATAACTGCCACCTGAGAGGGCAGGAAAATTGCCTCTAGGAGACAAAGAATCTCCTTGACACCAACGTGAGTGCCAGCAGTAGTGAATAATCCTTTCTTTTTCCAGATAGCTGCATGGGTGTGAAGTATAAGAAAAACACATTTGGAATCAGTATGTATATTGACCCTTTTATCCTTGGAATGTGTTCCAGTGCTTGGGTGAGAGCAACTAGTTCCACCAGTTTGGCACTGGTATTGGTGAAAAGTGGCCCTGATTTAAGTACCCCGAAATCTGTTACCACCACATATCTGGATCTCCAATTCCATTAGCCATCAATGAACTTCATGTAGATAGTGTAAGGTCAGGGTTATCAATAGGATGATCAGATATATCCAGTCTGATGGCATAATTTTTCATTAAAACTTCTTCACAAGAATGGAAAGGGTTTTTTCCTCTGTCTCAGGTAAGAAAGATTGAGGTTTTGATAAGTTTTCAGGTAATTTTGGATTCTTCTAACAAAAAGGGCCAAATATTTAAGTATATGACTATCTGTTGGCTATCTGTTATCCTAAGACTACCTTTAGAATTTAGAATTCCTCCTATATCATGGGAGGTAAATATTGTCAGGGGCCTTCCCAGAATAAGTTTATATACCTTAGGGTTTAAGAGTCCCACTACAGCCACAGCTCTAAGACATCTAGGCCACCCCCTGGCCACCTTGTCCAATTCTTTATTTACATAACCCCCTGGATGGGGAGGGGCCCCAAATGACTGATTAATCACTTCCAGTGCCACTCCATTTTTTTTTCTGTAACATATACTTGAAAGGTTGTTTGAGTGGGTAAAGTCAAGGTAGGTGCCTGGGTAAGAGCTGTTTTTAATGTATTGAAGGCCTTTTTAAAAAACTCTCTGGAGTTGAGTTAATGATGGCATGTGAGTTTCCCTGTGCCTTTTTGAGGCACTGATAAAGGGGTCTTGCTTTCTGGACATATTCCAAATTTTATAATATTAGTTGTTCTCAGAAAGGCCATGAGTTGTTTCACTCTCTGAGTAAGGGGATATTACAGTATGGTTTGAATTCTTTTGGGGCCAAGCTTTCAATTGTCACCTTCCAGTATAACGCCCAAGTATGTAACCCAGGCAGGCACAATTGAGTGTTTTCTAAGGAAATTGGCCAAGAAATTGAGAAGAGAGCTTGTCCCTTCAGAAGTCACTTTCTAAAGGTCCACATAAGAGAAGGTTATCTACATATTACAGTAACACTGTTTCAGGGTTTAAAAAAATCCATGAGGTCCTGTGCCAATACTTGTCCAGACAGATAGGGGCTTCCTCTGAATTCTTGGGGAAGAACTGTCCAAATAACTGTTCAGCTTTATGGGTAGGATCCTCAAAGGGGAATAGAGACTGACTCTTTGTAGAAAAATTCAGAAAAATGCATCTTTTAAGTCTATGACAGTATAATATGTAGTTCCCTGGGGAATTTGGTTAAGGAGAGTGTATGGATTTGGAACCAGTGGGTATAGAAGGACCACTGTCTCCTTGACTAAATGAAGATGCTTAAATGTTCTCTATTTATTGGGACTATTTGTGAGACTCCAATATAGGAGTATTATAAGGACTTTTCTACCAAAAGTCCTTTTCATTTAAAATTCAACATAATAGGTATAAGTCCCTCCTTAATCTCAGAATGTAAGGAGTACTATCTTTGGCAAGGAAAGCAGGAAGGATTCTTAAAATGAATTTTGACAAGGGTTTTAGTCTTTCTATTGAGTTGATATCTGACCAAATTGTGGGGTCCACTTTGTCTTTATTAAAGGTAGATAATTATATGCCCCAGATGGTAACAACAACTTGACCCTTAATTGAGATTAATAGGTCTCTTTCTAATATAGGGGTTGGGGTCTCTGGCATGATGAAAACGGAGTGTCAGAAGTGGAAAACACCCCATTTATAAGCAAGAGAACTAGTAAAATATCTCTCAAGGGCCTAGCCCTATATGCCCCAAATGGTTACTTGTCTTGGGACTGAGGTCCTGGAGAGAAGGACAGGTCTGAGAAGCGGGTTCCCATATCAGGAAGGAAGTTTATATGGTGCCTGTCTACAAAAAGTTTATCTGGGGCTCCTGAAACTGGACTTCAGTCATAGGAGCCATAAAGAAAGCCCCTGGACCTGTCATTGGGAACTGGTATGTGACAACCTTGGTCCCCTCAGGTTCCAAGGACATCTAACCTTCCGATGGTTCCTTGACACAGAGGACAAGATCCAGGAGGCAATCCAATGGTGGTTGACTCCTTTGGGGACAATCCTTTTTAAAACAGCCTTCTTTCCTGCATGAGAAGCAGGAGGTGGAGGAGTATTGCTGGAACCTGCTTGCATGGCTGCCATCAATTCTCCATGTTATTTGTCCTTTCTTTTTCCTTTTCTAGGTCCTGATTATAGAAGACTGCTGTAGCAGCCTGGACCAACTAGTCCAATGTTGTTCCCTGTTCCACAGCCAGTTTTTGGAACTTTATCTGTATGTATGGAGGGAATTGGGTCATGAATTTATCTTTAAGAATGATTTCCTTTGTCTATAACCCTGGCTCAATATTAGTATGTTTCGTAATGACCTCCCAGAGCCTCTGCATTTTTGGTTATCAGTGGCTCCTTTTTACCCTGAATCCCAGTGGCCATCTGGGCATAAATGAAGGGTTTGACCTGGGCCCTTCTTAATCCTTCCATCACACATTGTTAGAAGTGATGTCAGTCCCAATCATCCCTATCCATGTCGATATTCCAATGTAGTTCTGTAAATGGGACGACTTGGTCACTGGTGGGAATATCCCAACTTCATCCTGTCACTGTCACCTTTCCTCCCTGAGAATATAGTAATCATTTCCACTATTAATAGCCTTTTGTAGAACCCTTTGTCTTTCCAGGGTAGTCAGGGTTTTGGCCAAAAGCAACATCTTTCCATGTTAAATCATAAAGGTTTGATAGCTGTTAGAAGGTCTGAATATATTGTTCCAGGTTTTTGATGTAGCCACCTAGGTCCTCTCTTATACTTTTTAGTTCAGTGAGTGAGAAAGGAATGTGTACTATCTCAGGTAAAATTTTTCTTCCTGGCATTCGCCTAAGGGGAAACACCTGGGTAAGAAGCATTTTGGCATTTCCTGATCATGGGAAAGTTTGCCCCTGAATAAAGAGGGCATGGTTTTAAGCATACTTCCTCTATCTTTGGTTCCCTTAGACTAGAATAAAGCCGGGAAGAGGGCTTGGGAACAGGAACCTGCTCTGTACGTGAAGCAGGTGGGATTTCCTTTTAATCTGATGGAGGCTTATTATCCTCAAGCAAGGGATTTTCCTTTTCTGGGGTTTTAATTTCCAGTTTAGAGCAGCATAAGCCTGCCAAGGTCTGAGTGTTAAGTTTATAATCCTTTGCTAGTTCAGAGTGATCCTTTAGACAAAAGAACAATTGTGCATAAGGAACATCACTCCATTTACCCTCCTGTTTACAGAATAGGTCTAACTGTTGAATGATACTATAGTTTAGAGTCCCCTCTGGTGGCCATTGTTCTCCATCTCCCAATGGGTACTAAGGCCAAGCCTCAGTGCAAAAGAAAATCAAGGATTTTCATTTTAATTGGGGATTCATCTTAACCCAGTTTTTGAGCAGACAGGAGAGAGGTGAGCCTTGTGGGATTTTGAGAGAATTGGATCCCATCTGGAAACAAAAGAAAGACAAGGTCTTGATGGGGGTTGCCTAATCCCCATCTCACTCTTTTATAAATCCAGAATGGTGCTCCAGCCTGCAGTCCAGTAGACTGTCTTGGCCCAAGTCTATCATGACCTGATAGGGACTAGCCAAGCTTATTCATGGCCAGTGGTCTAGGTCCCCGATATTTCTTTTTGTAACCAAGGTATCTTTGGTGTCTCCATTCCTTGAATACGTGTATCTCCCAAAGTACTGCTAGCACAAAAGGATTGATGGCTGCCAGGAGGGAAAGGATTTGTAGGGAGGGCACCCTTCTAGTGAATTCTTTTGACACCGTTTCATCTAAGGAGTCACTTGCCAGCCTAGTGTAAAGAAATTCCACCCAGGAATATGGCATTGAAACCCACCTAGTCCTTGCTTTCCAAAGTGCTGCGCAAACAAAATGAAGAAGATGGCTAGCCACTATCATAGTTGCCTCTTCCTTTCCCCCTCCCCAATCTCTTTTTATTTCCCTCATGCTTTTTTGAGATAGGGGGATATGATCACTTAAATGTCTCAGAAAGGAAGGAAGTTCTTCCAGATTGGGAGTGGTCTTCTCTTCTTGCCATGGATAGTCCCCCTGGCAGAAGGGACAAGGAACCAGTGGAGGACATAAACGACCTATTAGCAGCCTTACATCTGAAGATAGAGTTCTCTCCCACAAAGAGGAGAAGAAACTGTACCAGTGTTGTCTAGGACAGTGGGGTCTATTGCTCATTTTGTACCCACTCAGAAAAGCAAAATGAATCAGTCTTGGAATTCAGCCTTGATAACTGTGGCAGGGGACTTTCCCAGCCTTAGAGAATCAAAGAAGTGCCGGACGATCAACTGTCTTTGCAGGTCTCATCAGCCGTTTAACGTGACTGCTACTGACCTTTGAGTCGGTGGTCCTGATCCCGGATGAGCCCCCACGTTTGTTACCGTCTAGGGGTCTTGGGTTCGTTGTCTCCGCTCAGCAAAGAATTGAAGAACAGGACACAAAGAATAGCAAGCTAAAAGATTTATTGCAAGAGCAAAAGAAACAAAGTAACAGACTTCCCTGAAGAGAAGGGGCCCAGGAGGCAGGAGTCTGATAGGAAAGGATTGACTTATTTTTTTGATGGACTTTGAGTTTTCCTCCCTTTTTATCTCCTCCCTTCTCCACACTACCCTCATTATTGCTCATTGGTACCCCTCCTGTCCACACGTTTATCTTAGTCTTTTTATTGAATGCTCACTTGTGTGCATGAGCATGGAAGTGTCTGCAATGATCAGGTCCCCCACTCAGGTCCACGAGCACTTTTATCAACTGGGAAGTTTCTATTATTGGTGGACTCTCTTTGTGCTCATACTGTCTGGACCTGCTACTGACTTCCTCATTCTCCATCTTGCCCTGACTGCCTATGCAGTTCTAAATCTTCCTCCTCTATGGCCTGGCAAAGAGCCTTTGGAGTATTCTTAGTCCTCCTTCATTACACATTCAACCTTACCCTGAGTATCTGAATAACCTGGGTGGTATACAAAGGACTTTTAAAAACATATCTTGGTACAGAATATGCTAAGAAATGATATTGCAAAATTTTGTTGACAATTCACCAACTCTAGTTCATTTTTAATTTAGTGATATTATTTGGTATGAATTAACAAAAAAGAAATCACTAGGAATGGAAATATTATAAAGAGTGAGTTCATCAGTCTGAGTAAGTGCTTTTGAAGGTCAGTTTATCCAATGACACACAAATACTGTCATTTATAAAAAAAAAAACTGGTATCACTATTTGGGTATAGGATATCAGAATATATTTTTCTTTGTACACACAAAGGTTTCTTATCTTTTTTTCTTTTTATAGTTTACAAGGAGATGACACATACTAACTCTGGTGTATCCATACAATGCAGTACTTCTCATCAACAAAAGAAAAAATATACCCATATATATGACACTATGAATCTCAAAACCTTTTTGCTCAGTTAAACAAGAACACAGAGGACTATATGACACCATTTATATGAAGTCCTAGAAATATCACAAGAAATCTATACAAAAGAAAAAAAAAGGAAACCAGTATTTGCCTGTGAAGGAAGAGAGTGGTCACTGACTGGGAAGAGACCTGAGGAATGATTCTGGGGAAATTATAAAGTTCTCTAAATATACAGAGTTTTGTGTTACATGTATATGTATTTGTCAAAACTAAATAACTGGGGCTGGGGTTGTGGCTCAGTGGTAGAGCACTTGCCTCGCATGTGTGAGGCACTGGGTTTGATTCTCAGCACCGAGTATAAATAAATGAATAAAATAAAGGTTCATAAAAACCATTAAAAACCTAAATAACTGGTATAGTTCTGATTTGTGATTTTCTTTATGTAAATTTTAACTCAAAAGAAAAAATGAACAATAGCCAAATATTAAACTCTAAATATTCACATGATATTCACATGATCTAGGATTGGAAAGTAATGTTGTCTACAGCTAACCTTAAACCACATCAAAAAATGACATGAATTGTTGGACGCATAATGGACAAAGATATGTAAATATATATGTATATATATACACATATGTGTAATATTTATAGATGTATGTGCAAAAATAAAAAATTGCTAATATCATAGTATCAAAGTGATGGTTATGCGGATGTTTACTATACAACTTCAATGAATCATTTTGGATGTTTGATATATTTCATACTAAATTCCTAGGAAAACTTGCATCATACTGATCACAAATTTGTACGCCACTTTATTCGTGCTCAGTATAACTTGCACATCTCCACATATCACTTTATATGCAACTGAACCTCATAGTTGCATTTAGAGGTGCTAGATCCTTTGTTGTTGTTTTTTTTTTTTTCCTTTTTAGATGGCACTGGGAATTGAACCACCAGCCATGGACATGCTATGCAAGCATTCAACCACTGAGCTATATCCTCAAGCCCAAATCCTTTCTTCCTTAAAGCATGTTTTAGCAATTTTGAAGTCATCACTGTGCTAAACATTATTATAATGAAAACGTTGTTCCCATGAAAGAATGTTGACTTAGGAACAATTCTATGAGACAAGAATGTCAGGGTCAGAAGATACATGAAATTGTAGGTGATGTCACATATTTTCTAGGACAACTGTATAATGACCCATAACACTTTTCAGTTTTATGAATAGGATTTAAGAGTGTCAGTTTTCATGTAAATGCAAAGGAATAAAATAAAAATTCATTTATTTGGGTTTCTCTTGGTTGTAACTACTGATTTATTAAATATTTCAATCTTATTTTAAACGTAGATTGTTATAAAAAAACATTGGCATAGGAAATATTGGGAAATGCAGTCACCATGAGGAGAAGATAAACAATATCTTCATCACTATTAATAATTTTTAAGGTATAACTCCTTAATTCTCACTATGCTTGAACATAGAAATGAATATTAAAGGAAAAAACATAATATCTGCCTTAGACACAAAACTGGGGGAAGAAAACACATCATTTCTGATGAGGCACATGTTATGGCAGACTGGGAAATTATATCAAAATATGTTCACACACAGAGACTATAACAATCAATAAGGATAATACTTCAGAAGATAATGCAAAGAATATTTGAGAAGATCCTGCAAAGAAATGGATCTGTATGTGATAATTTATTTAATAAAAACAAAGTAGAATGGACATACTTAAGAATGAAAATAGTGATCAAGTGGGAAATCTATTTCACAGCACAGGGAAAATACACCAACAACAAAATAAAATGTTGACCTCGCAACAGGAATGGACTGGGCTCTAAGCCAATACTTCAGGAGAGTTGTCTGAAAAAAGGCTGAGGTGGACTGCAGGCAGGGTGGGTAAACTCCAAACAAGTAGAGAAGGGACTTTGAATTGCAATGCAGATTTTAAAACAGGATCTCTGGACCTATACTTCTGGAATCCTCACAGCACTGTACCGATCAAAAAGAGGCCCACAGTGTTCTCTGGCTTCAGAGTCACCAGTAGGGATAGAATCTAGAAGTTGGCACTGGGTTTTAAATTCCAGAACATTGTACTTGTCAGGAAATGGAGGCAGCCAGTATCCTAGGATGGAAAACCCAAAGAATGTGACTGATTCAAGAGTAAAGATGTAAAGGGGTATGTCTGGGTGCTTTTAAAGCACTCACAGGTCCGTGGTTGTAGAGGGACTCAACTCAAGGCTTCAGAACGTCACAACAGAAATTGGAGGTAAACGGAATCATCATTGCATCACAAAGTAGTTTGAGGTCTGAAATTTGAAGCCAGAAATTGAGTGTCAAAATGTCTTCAATTAATGGGACTGTGTTTAGCCCTGGTGGTGTCATGTGCCCACACATCCATCTCTTTTTGATAAGCACACATAGATACAGGAAGCTACTGACAGAAAATCATGGGGAAGGGGTGGCAATCTTTGGTGGAGAGAAAAAGAGAACCAACATCCTGAGGTGATCTTCTTCTTTTAGAAGAATGGTGGCTATTCCCAGAGCCCCTGATCAGATTCCACAGAGACTCAAGATGAAATTCAAAATTCCCTAAAGAATTGGTGAAAAGCAAACACATTCTGTGATCCAAGCTTGACAGTTGTTTAGTGGGAGACGTAAGCAGTAGGGCTCTGGAGTTCATTCTATTGTGCTATAGATATCCAAACTCAATTAGCTGAAATGCAAAGCCACAGGGAATATCTTTATGTAGATATGGGGTTTCCAGAGCCACCATTCAGTCTTCAGGACCCACAAATGATTGTGGAGGGTGGAGGAAGGGATGAAGATGGAATGCTTTTGGTCCCTCCTGGGTATGCTGTTGCTTCTATGTTACTCTCAGAGCTCAGCGTGACTACCAGTATTATACCTGGTGAGACTACTGGAAGGACAAGCCACAAGGAGGTTCAGGCCCTCATTCATCCCCAGTATCTTGTGCAATAACTGCCATGTCCAAAATGCTTCATGAACTGTGTGTTGAATACACAAAGGAATGAATGAATGAGAAGGACCCTTGTGGTGTTAGATGGTAGACACCCTGTCCTGGAGTTGGATGCAAGAAACAGTTTATCAGGATTTAAGGACAAGATGGGCCACTGGTTCAAGTTCACAAGGTGCTTCAAGATCATGGAGGATCTGGACTCTCTGGGACTCAAGAGTGGACAGCATTTCCTGAATTATATTGGAGAGGGGCTCATCTGGGATTTTAATGAGACCCCGATGTCCATCCTTGAAATTCCAAGGTGCTTGAAGAGGCAGTGAGAATGCACCAGAGGTCTAGGACTCTGGAAATAGTAGTGGGCTTTATGATTTTGGATTGTGACTCTGGCCAGTGGGAGGGAAGCATCCCTGCCTGTTTCTTGCATATCAAAGCAGTTTTCTGGTCAGGCTTTGGGAAAGAACACGACCAGACACCTGAGGTCCTTTACCCATTTGTAATAATGGTGACTTTGCAACCTGACTTCAGGATCCAAAGGTTATTAGGGTCAGAGAGTTAAGTCCATGAGTTCCTACCACTGGGGTTTCAATTCAAATTGCTAATTTCTAATTTGCCAAAATGATGCTTTTCCTCCCTCACTGATTATTTTTCAAAGAGGCACAACCAGGATTTGATGTTTGCCTGTTTTTAATACAACAATGAAAAAGAAAGGAAGAGAATAAAGGCAGTGCTGTGCAAAAGCTTTGTTCAAGAAGTGATTATGTAGGAAAAATGCAAATCGACAAATTCAATGCATGAGGGTGAAAAATTCTTAGCAGATAAATTGCTTGGAAGGAATTTGAGGGATTTATCAAAAAAGATATCATATTCCCTCCTGCCCACAACCCCAAACTGATCCCTTCAGCTTTTCAGCCACTGCAAACTGGTCTCCATCTCTGACATGACCCTCCGCTACACATAGAGCTCCTCCAGAGAGAAGGGAGGGGTGTGCACAGTGATGGGGTGGCCAGCAGCAATTGCAGCCTGTTACTTTTAACCTCCGCACTGCTGCAGGTGAGTCATGAAATGACCTCCCTGACCAGAGCTGGCACTTGGAGTCTTCCTCAACACAGCTATTTCCCAAATTCTGAAGCTCTCTCTTGCTTGGGTAGATTTTGTCAGCTACCTATGAGAAGTCCCAGATGGTTTCTGCTCTGGAAGCTACAATGCTGCCTTACTCACCCTCAGCTGGCTACACAGAAATGCAATGTTGACTGATCCATTCTAGCCGAGGTGCAATTCCCATGCCTCCAGGCCTGCCAAGGTGTTTCCCATCAACCAGTGTTTTACTGGCTCTGAGAATGTTCGACCTGCATGATACTTGGAACCTCATATCGCTTGCTCCTGTCTCCCCACCACCTGAGCCTCTCATTTTGCAAGTCAGGGAACCAAAGCTTCAGGAACTGCCAGAGGTCAAAGGTTATGGTGGTTTAACACTCCAAATCAAGACTCCTATCCCTATCCAATTGCTATTTCCATGCTACAGCTTATGACTCTAACA
Organism: Callospermophilus lateralis; assembly: GCF_048772815.1. Taxonomy (NCBI): domain Eukaryota; kingdom Metazoa; phylum Chordata; class Mammalia; order Rodentia; family Sciuridae; genus Callospermophilus; species Callospermophilus lateralis. Next base: position 47,838,835 of record NC_135325.1, read on the forward strand.
GTCTACATCTCTTGGTAGATGTTCCAACATTATATGGAGAATAGGATAAGTGACCAGGTCCCATGTCTCGAAACAATAGGGAAAATGGAGCTAAGAATGATCAGCATCATTTGTGCAGACTGGCTACAGAGGCATTTCTGTAAAAATACTTTTGTGCAGCTTCAACTCTGGTATGATCAGAGTCTTCTTTGATTTCATTCATGGTGGAAAACTCACAATATTGGGGGTGACTTCTCTTGAAGAGAACTTTCATTCATTACATAAATTCTTTGAAAATGAATGCCTTTGTTGGTGAACACAGGCAGGCAGTCCTCACCACTCCCTAATTGCTGGGAGCCACAGCCAATTAATATGATGCATGGCATTTTTGATTGAAAGGTGATGCCAGCTAGCCATTGAGATGATATGATTATGTTAAAAATTACATTCATATGGATACCGGACTCCTGCTGCGGGACTCCTGGAGAGTTCCCATTGGTTGGGAAAGTGCAGTAGGAGGGAATTCCGGGGAGGCGCTTGCGCTGGGGTGCCGGGAAGGAACCGGCAGAACGCCGCGTGGGTGGATCGGGAAGCTTCCCGGGCACGGACGTGCTATTGGCGGTTCTTTCAAATAAAGTTTGTTCCTGTTTGAGTGGCTCGTGATCTTGTGCCCAGCCAGAGACTGCGGCAACTGGTGGCCCGTACGGGGAGCGCCTGAAGCTTGGAGGTGAGTAAAATTGCTCGCCCCTGAGGGAAGGCGACAGAATGGGTGACCATTTCAAAAAACAATGTGTTCTTCTTTTGATTTATTTTGTTTTTGTTTCAAGCTGCCTATCCCTAGAATTTTCTCAGGCAAACTGGGAAAAATGGTTGGCTCAAGGCTTGAAGTTGTTTGGCCCGGAGAAAGAGAAAATTGATACAACTATTCTTTGCTCCGTTTTTGTTTCATTCTGTTTCGGCTTTGTTTTATGCTACCTTACTGGGTTGCGTTACTTTTATAGTAGATTAGAAACTAGTAAAAAACAAACCGAAAAACTGTTAAGTAAATTGTTAGAGGTTCAAACTGTGGTAGAAAACATGTCAGGTCAAGCAAAAGAGAAGGTCTCTCCAGCTAGTCAGACAGAGGAAAATTTGAAGAAAGAAAGCTTAGAGGAAAAACGACCATCAGTTGGGGAGTTACAACAGGAGGCTGCTACTAACTCCGTTCTATCACCAGAGGGCGTAACAGCTGAGCGGCCCTCAACTCCCGTAGTTGATGCACAAAATCCTAAGGCAAGATCCCAAAGACTAGCATGCCCTGTACTTGAGCAGGCAGGAGGGCAACGAATTCACCGCGCTCTAGATTTCAAAACAGTGAAGCAATTAAAGGAGGCTGTAACAACCTATGGCCCGCAAGCACCCTTCACCATAAGCATGGTCGAATCTATTACCAACTTAGACATGACACCAGCAGACTGGGCTAACATGTGTCGATCTGTGCTAAATGGAGGACAATATTTGTTATGGAAGGTTGCCAATGAGGAATTCTGCATGGAGACAGCTAGGCGAAATACAGCAGCCGGTTACCCTCAAAGAAATCTGGAGATGTTGTTAGGAAAGGGACCTTATGAGGGTCAACGGCAACAAATTGAATATGATCCTGGTGTATACGCACAAATTGCTGCAGATGCAGTTAGGGCATGGAAAACTTTACAGGGGCATGGAGATTTACAAGGACAGTTATCTAAGGTAATACAAGGAACTAACGAACCTTACGCTGAATTTGTAGATAGGCTTATTCAGACAGCTTCTAGAATATTTGGAGATGTAGAACAAGCAATGCCATTTATAAAACAACTGGCTTATGACCAAACAAATCGTTGCTACAGAGAGGTCATTAGACCATGGAAACATGAAGATTTAAACACATATATTAAATTATGTAGAGACATTAATGAACAAGGACAAGTCTTAGCAGCAGTACAACAGGCTTTAGATGCCAGGCCAAAAACATGCTACAATTGTGATCAAACAGGACATTTTAAAAGGAATTGCCCCATAGGAGGAGGGTTTAACAAAGCTAGGTATCAAAGGAATAGAATACCAGGTATTTGCCCACGATGCCGTAGAGGGAGACATTGGGCTAATGAATGCCGTTCTCAAACTACCATAGAGGGCACTCCGTTATCAAAAAACGGACAAGGATCAAGTGTTTACCCACGATATCGTGGAGAAAGGCATCAGGCTCCATTGCCAAAAAACGGACTGGAGGGCCCAATGCTCCGGGGCCCAAAACCACAAATATACGGGGCAATGGAGGAACCCAGCAGCACCATCAAGGTAGTGCCCAGGACACATTATCCATTAAATCCCTCATCAGACAAACTAGAGGGAGCGCAGGGCTGGACATCTGCGCCTCCACAAGAGCAATACTAACTCCAGAGATGGGAATTCAAATCATTCCCACAGGAGTAAAAGGACCTCTTCCCCAAGGAACGGTAGGCTTATTATTGGGACGCAGTTCTTCCACACTAAAAGGACTTATGATAAGTCCCGGGGTAATTGATCCCGATTATGAAGGTAAAATAAAAATTATAGCTAGTTCTCCAAGAGGCATATCAGTTATCTCACCAGGGGATAGAATAGCACAGTTACTAATAATACCCAGCCTACATGATAAATTTTCCAGTCGTACTGTAGAAAGAGGTACCAGGGGATTGGGCTCCACAGGTGTAGATTGGGCTATGCTGTCTTTAAATTTAGATTCTCGCCCCATGCTAAAACTAAATATTCAAGGACACGACTTTAATGGGCTACTGGACACAGGTGCAGACCTTAGCATCATATCTAGTCAGGAATGGCCAAAACATTGGCCATTACAACAAGCCACTCAAACGCTTCGAGGCCTAGGAGTGGCTACTAATCCCCATAGAAGTGCAATGGTATTAGATTGGAAGGATCCTGAAGGATGTGAGGGAACTATACAGCCATATGTATTGGATCATCTTCCTGTAAATTTATGGGGACGAGATGTCCTAGATCAATTAGGTTTGACGTTAACAAATAACATCAATCCTAATGCGCCCACTACTAGGGCTAGACAAGGTTTTAAAAAAGAAAAAAGATTAGGAAAACAAGGACAAAATATAGCAGCACCAATTCAAATAGATCAAGGAACAGACAGACATGGGTTGGATTTTCAGAAAGGGCCACTGAGACAATAAAAATTACTTGTCAAAATGTCTTCAATGCAGGGTGTGGATTGGAAGACTGTGTGCTGTGCTGTGCATGTGCTTGTGCTTCTATATCTGTACCCGAAGGTCTTCATGTGTCTGCATAAACCCTGCCACCTAACAACATACTAGTCCCTTTCATCCAAATGCAAGGTCACTGTAACCAAATATGCTTCCAAAAGTGTAGGGATGGTCCTGGGGAAAAATATTCTCCCATGCACATGAAACCATATAATCACCTATATGAAGAGTAGAGGAAGAACCATGTCTTTACATGTATATAAGTGTGGAACTCACTGATGGGGTTGCACAATAGGTGAGAATGTGTGACTCAACTAAAATTGTTCATACAAGTAACTTTTCTGGGTGGGGTTGTTATGATTCATATGCAAGGTGTCCTCCAAAAGCTCCTGTGTTATCACAGGAATATTCAGCAGTGAAATGATTGGAATGTGGGAAATCTAGCCTAATCAGTCCATCCCAGCTATAGTGCCTGACTAGGTGATCACTGTAGGCAGAGGGGACATAACTGGAGGAAGTGGGAGACAGGCTGTGCCCTGGAAGGGTTCATCTTCCCTGAGGACCCTTTCCCTCCCCTCTCTCTGCTTACCGGCTGCCGTGGCTTGAGCACCTTTCCTCCACCGTGCCCTTCTGCCATGATGTGCTGCCTCATCTTCGGCCCAGAACCAAAATAACTTTCCCTCATCTGTGTTGTTCTTGTCAGATATTCTGGTGCCAATGACATAGCTGACTAAAATAAGCACCTTCCTGTACATGGCTGTACAGTCTCTAGAATCCAGTCCTTTGGGTGGAGGGACCCAATTAGCTGTCCCTTTGGCTGGAGGGACCTTTTCTCACCACATCAGCCTCCAATGGACTCTGCATGCAAGAAGCCCTGGGCTGCTCATGGGTTGTAGAGAATCACAGGTCTTTAGAGACCAATGTGTCTTCCCTCTTTACCATACATTTTATTTCCTGGCATTTGAAGAGCGCCAGTGTGGCTGGAGTTTATGCAGAAATGGTAGGCTAACAGGAGATGAGATCAAGAAGTGAATGGGATTTTATAGTATTGGATGGTCCTGGGGTGTGTGCGGCAGGAAATAAAAGGGGGTTTCTGAGCAGAGAAGTGACAGAATCTGTATGAAGGGCCCAGCATGTGGTTTCAGTAAGAGACACTCAGGAGGCAACACAAGAACAGAGGATTCAGTGAGGAGGCCACTGCTGTCAGAGAGTGACAGATGATGATACAGCGCACCAGAGAGATTCCTGTGGATGGGATTGAGCACTGTGGGTATTGGAGTTTCTAAGGAAGGCATAACTGAAAGCACTCATGAATGAACGGTGAAGGTGAGAGGGATCCAAAGATGCCCTCAAGGTTTTGGCTTGAGCAAGGAAATGGATGAGAGCTGACATCCTGGATGGGTGAAGTGATGGGAATAGGTGTGATGGACAGGGGTTCAGGGCCTCAGGTTTTTGACGATATATTTTAATTGGGCCTGAATATTGGAGGTGCAAGTGGTCAGACTGAGTAGGCACCTGAACATGTGAGCCTGCACTCGAGGGAAAGATTGGGCTTGAAATACTAATGTGTGATTCCTCTCTGATATAGAGAAGGTCAAAGGCATAAATCTCTGTATAGTCTAAGGCAGAGTGTTAGCTCTCCATCACTTAAAGAACACCTGACATAATGAATAGAAAAAAAGAAAGGGTTTGTTTTGCCTACAAATCTGGAAAGTTCTATCCATGATCAGTTGGCCCCACAGTTTGGGCCTCTGTTGAGGCAGCACAACACACACATCAGGAGTGTGTGATGGACCAGAACCACTTACCTCATGGCCCAGAAGCAAAAGAGAGAAGGAGAATAGCATTGGGCTCCCAGATGTCTCTGATGGAATGCTCCAGTGCTCTGAACACCGGTTGCTAGTACACACCTCATAGTATTTGCCTCCTCCCAATAGCACTGAGCTGGGGACCAGTACTTAATCTTATAGACTTTTGGAGACAGTGAAGATCCAAACCATAACAAGAAGTGAGCATAGGTACAGAGAAGATATCAGAGAGTCAACCACAAGAGCACGCCAATGAGATAAGAAGGAATGAGCCATGACCCTGCAAAGGGGCAGACACTGAGGCAGAGGGAGAGCCACGACACAGAAATGTGCTGTCAACCACAGGAGCAAAGTGTTGAAAGGAGGAGGAAGTGATCACCAGTGGCCATTTCCACTCCTCAGTCAAGTCAGACCAGTATTGCCCCCTATTGACCAGAAACGACAACTAGCTTTAGTTACACACAGGTTATGTGCAGACCCCATTTCGGTGGAGTTGTGGGGGAAAAGTTTAATTGGGGAGGATTAAAGAAAAATACGAATAAAAGTTGGGGAAACCCAGTAGACACAGTGATCTTTGAGGATGATATGCTAGATGGAGGGGGACCTGAAAGAAAGGTAGGGTTTTCATTATTTCCTTTCTTTTTTCCTAAGGTGAGACAATTTGCAGAATGTTTCAGTACAGACCAGAGTCACCTAGTAGAGGTGATTTTGTGATGTGATGTGGGAGAGAAAACTGGGAGCATCATAAACTGAGGGTGGGTATTGAGAGGAATGTTGAGAGTTCATCCACAGCATTGAGATGGTAGGCAGATTATCTACACACAGCTGTAGGTAGGTGGGAAGTTTTGTAAACATTTGGGAACTTTCTTGTCTTGAAATGTGTCATTATCTCAGACTGGGGCTTTGAGTACTAGATGGGAGTTTTGCTTAGACAGGATGCTGGAGTCAGCTTTCTTTTTGGTCTCACTGACTAAAAGAACAAACAGCCACCTCTTAGAAGAAGAAAAGTATATTTTGGCTCATGGTTTCGTGATTCTGCACACAATGGGCCAACCCCATAGACCTGGGCCTAGGTGACACCTACTTCATGGTGAAAGGCATTGTGAGGGAAGCAGCTCAGAATATGGCATCCAGGAAGAAGAGAGAGAGCTCTGCAGACCAGGGACAAAAGTTGCATACCAAATGCATGTCCCCAGTGACCCACATCTCCAGCCACACACGGCCTGCCTACAGTTACCACCCAGTTAATCCATGCTAGTATTTTCTTCCACTAATTAGGTTAAAGCTTTCACAAATCATGCTTTCACCTCTGAACATTCTTGCTTTATCCCACACATGAGCCTTTGTGGCACACCTCCTCTCTCAATCACAACAGAAGATAAAGTGTGAACTGCAGCAACCACAGTGGAGAGAGTGACCTCAGTGAATCCACAAGGTTGCAGCAAAGCCCCCTGCCTTTTCTCTGACATGGCTTGGTGCAGGAGATACAGTCTTGGGAACGCACATTCCAAGCTTATGTTCGCTTCTGTGTATTTGCTTGGTAACAAGGTCTGCTGTGGAGGTGTCTGCTGCCTGGTGAGCCTTGACAGCATGGAGCCCAAGGACACATATCATGGTCCAAATACAGGGCTTACACCCCAAAGGAGACAAAACCTACTCCAACTACCTGCCTGATGAAGGTTGAGGGTGGGTCTTTGGGAGCACTAAGCGCTTCTTCTCCCCAGGGGGAATAACGTATTTTCATGCCCATAGCCAGTCCATCTGCTGCAGCATACACCTCAGTAAGCTGAGCTTGGGTGTCCAGTGATTGCCACACTCTCCTACTCTGTCTGGCTTCTGGTTGCTATGGTGATGCGGGCAGGGGCCAGAAGCTCTGCTATCTCAGTGTAAATGAGTGGGAGCCTGTGAATATAGAGGGGGGAGTTGAGTGGGAGGGGCAATTTCTTGCTGGTGAAAAGAGCCTTATGCACTTGAGCCTGTTAGTGATTAACACCTCCTGGGCCCTGCCTCCAAGTAATCACACCATCATTACCAGAGCAGGCTGGTAGGACTGAAAGGAGCCTCAGAGCACATAGCAGAGGGTCTTCCTTAGAGTCATTTCCCAGAAGGATGCACTGCATTAGCAAGTGTTTTTCAGGAGTACTGCTCTCTGGTAGGACTGCTGGGCATGAAGCTTCAAGCGCACTTACAGTGTGCCAGGCAAATTCATAGGACCTGGAGATGCCCAGGGGGGAAGACCGTGCTCACCCTATGGGTTTGAGGCCATGGCCAAACCCGGATGAGCACCCCAATAGTGGACACGCCCCCTCACTCCTGCTCTCTCTTTCTCCACTTCTGCTGAAGCCCACAGTGGGGTGGGGGACAAAGATGAAACTAGGGGAAGTTGGCTGAAGTCCTGAGAAGCTCAGTCACCCCCTCTCTCCAGTTAAGAAGCTCTTTGTCTTAATTCCAGTAGTCTTGTTCGGCCACCCCAGTTTCCAGACCCATAATCAGCTCTGCATCTCAGGGTCCAGACCCACATTGGCCTAATCTGCCTGGTGGCTGGTTGCTATGGCAATCCTGCCAAGACCTTTCATCACTAAGTGAAATAAAAGGCAGCAGGAAACCTGGAGTGTTGGCCATGTTGGGGAGGGGGGCCTGGAATTTGATTATGCTAATTACACTAATTGAGAGACTTTTGTGATTAAAAGCCCACAAACATAGGCCAGGACATTAGGGGGCTTCAAACAAGTAGGAAATGCTTTCTTCATTAGAGAAAAGGCCACAGAGTACTTTGCAAGATAAGGAAAGGTGCCACCAGATTAGGACTCAAGGGAATTTAGGAATGCATTCTGCCTACTATGTGGAATTTTAATTAAAAATCCAGACCTCAATTTGTGTCTGGAGCACGTTGGCAGGGAGAAATCCTGAATTCCCTCCCTGAGTGCAAAGGGGTGCAGTGCCCCTTGCTGGCCTGAGGGCAGGCACCATGCTGTTGACACTCAGCCTGTGGCTCCTGGGGAGTCCAGGTCGGCATTGGTTTGGGGCACTCAGCAGCTCTGCTGCCCACTTCTCTGCAGCTCGGTCCTGCCTTGTTTTCCTCCTTTCAGCCAATATTTTGGACTCTATAATCAGCTTAGGTGTCTAATGATTCAGTCATGGCTTAATTGGCCCTAGCTGCTGGTTGCTATGGCGATGAAGCCAGCAGCTCTGCTCTCTAAGTTGAAATGAGGGAAGCTGAGTTGGGAGGGGGACAGCAAATGGAGAGGTCCAAGATTGAAGGGGAGAAGACTCTAACTAAGCTAATTGATAGTCTTTGCTGATTAGAAGCCCATAAACACTGGCCCCAGGGCCAAGGCAGTGGGAGGTGGAGCTTACCTGGGAAAATAAAACATCCTATACAAAGGAAAGGTTTGTACTAGACACCTTCCCAAGAAGTAATCCAGGGGGAGAGAGAAAGTTCTGCTCTTCAGGATCTCATTATGAGGTTTTGAGGACACAAAGATGGGGGAACTGAGGTCAGCCTCCCAGGAGTCTAACACTCCTCAATTTTCAATCCTGACAAGTCACTGAGGCTGACAAGTGGGAGGGGCCTGGAATTAAATCACATGCTGGGTAAGAGCTGTGCAGTCCAGGGCTCCTGATGACCTTGTCTGACCTTCCTCTCTGGCTTAATCTGCCTCCCTTTGAGACCAGGATGGAGCTCCCCATTTCACGAAGACATGAAGCCAGGAGGACAAGCAGCCTGCCCAGGGACACACAGTCCCCTCTGGGATGACACAGTGGTTCTTCTGGCTTTTCCTATAGACCAGGCAAAGGGCATGTGGACCAAGAACTTGGACACAGAGATATTTATCTATTCCAGGTTATCCCAAGGTGGGTTTTAAAAATACATGTTTAGGGACAAGTGACTGACAATCTGCCTATTGCTTCTCCTTGAGGAAAGTCCCCATCCTTCCCTTCTTGTCCCCCTCCTCTTGCTCAGGATAAAGCCTCCTTCTGGAAGTCCTTTCAGGATCCAGGCTCTCCCCCTACTGGTGGGCAGCACTGTTCCCCTTGAGCTCACAGTGCAACTATTCTGGAGACCCCATGATCAGGCTGCCCAACCAGGATTATAGATCCACAAGGAGCCTACAGGAAGGGAGTGGCCCTGTGTGTGGGCGTGGGTGGTCAGGGAAGTCCCCTGGAACAGCACTGGAGCTGCCTTCCCTCTCTTTGCACTCAGTGCAGCTCAACAACCTCACCCTTCACAAGCAGGAAAGAATCTCCCACTTGGGTCCTTCCTCTTGGGGGGTCATGGTCTGTGAAAAGCCATGTTGAAGGAAAGGATATACTTTCCCTCTATTTCACAAGTGAGGCAGAGATCCGCATGGTCAGTGCAGGACACTGATAATATGTTCCTAAATGTGGACGCATGAATGAAGGTGCCACTCTCCCTTTAAAATCCTGACCCACCATCTGACATAGGTCTCTCTGCTCCCACATTGTCATGTGTGACAGTCTGCCCTTGTCCTAGGGCCTTCAGTTTTCTGTTAAGCAGGGCTTGGGGGAACTTTGGCTCCCCCTAGAGGCATCCCCAGTGTTTTGACTCCCTGTGTGAAGAACAGACCCCTGCCTCAGGCTGGACCTTTCTCTCCTGGCTGGTTGGAGGGAGGTAGGGAGCAACCTGTCCTGCACACATCAGGGGATCTGCTCCACCTCTTGCAAGAGTGAGACCCACAGAAGTTCTTCCATTCTGCAGGGTGTTGGGGGGTGACCACACAAAGGCAGGAGCTGGGAGATCATCTTGAAGGAAAATAGCCCCTCCCTTCTCACTGGAGGAAACTCTGCAAATCTATTTTACATCTATGCCTTTGCTGGGAAATTGCAGTTGAAAGCCAACATCTTCTGTGGGTTCACAGGGTACCAGTGGGCATTATTACAGAGAAGCTGAGTGTGTGAGGAGATCATGACCCTGGTTTGTCTGTATAGGATACAGTGATCAGTTTGTCAGGGAAAACTCTTGCAGCATCCTGAGATAGAGGGCAATGTTAGTATGTGATAGAGTAACCAAAGAAAAGTAATTTCAGATGGTTCAGGGACAGAGATTGCTTCAAAGAAGATTACCATGCATGCTGCTTTCTGAACATTCAGAGAAACGATGGTCAACATGGCCCTAAGGTGATTCAATCTTTTTCCTCTCTCTCTCTCTCTCTCTCTCTCTGGTACTGGGGGTAGAACTTCGGACACTCAGTCCCTGAGCCACACCCCCAGCCTTATTTTGTATTTTATTTAGAGACAGGGTCTCCCTGAATTGCTTAGTACCTTGCTTTTGCTAAGGCTGGCTTTGAACTTATGATCCTCCTGCCTCAGCCTCCTGATCCCCTCAGATCACAGGCATGCACCATAGCGCCCAGCCTTCATCTTTCTTTTAATTCAGTTTTGAATGAATGGGCATTTGTTTGCCCTGAGTTTGACAACTGTGCCATGCTACTCAAGACAGGTGCTCCTGGATCAGTCTTTTTCCCAGAAAAGGAATCAGATTCTTTTAAAATGTTCAATAACCTTAACTGAGGATATCAACAAGTTTGTAATACCAAACATGCAAAAGTGGGCACAGGTCACATTCTGCATTCAAAGAAAATTACAAAATTATAGCCCATAACCTTAACACCTTAAAAAGTATAAATGCATTCGAAACCACAGCAGGACTCCACACAACATTACTATGGATGAAAACCCTCTCTGTGACATACATTATAAAGATTGAAAGCTTTAAGTGAGTCGATAAGCATGTTTCCACACAATTGACCAAATCCAATTTGTTCTATCTCAGAAATTAAGGTATGTAAAAGTAATAAACAGTGAGGCAAAGATGTATAAGTAACAACTATATGTTGAAGGAATTTGCATGATGTGGGGAAGGGGAAATATCTTAATTATCTGTGGTCATGAGGTGAAACCTTTGTTTTGTTGTACCAATTGCTTGTACCAATGTTCTGTATCTGTGTATTTTGTATTTTATTAATGGGATTTCAAATATTTTATGTGTCAGTATATACTGAATGGTCTCTATGAGATTATAACAAGTCTAGTAGTGTACTCTCATCTTGGAATATCTCACTGGGCTGGAGGAAATGTGTCCCTAGACCTGGGACTGGACAGAAACAACGGGACCTAAGTGGCCTTGTGCTAAATCAGTGTGTCTAAATGAGGAATCAATCCTCATCAAGATAGATATCCAGAGGCACAGGGCAGGGAGATTTATAACTTGGCTATAGAAGGACTTTCCCCATTCTCCACCTCAAGAAGAAGCTATGCAACTTTATACAGAGCTGGGAACCCTGAGGTTGGAGTGTTTATGCTGTCCCTGAGATACCTGGAAGGACTGGCCCTGCTTTTCAAGGCCTCTTACTGTCACAGCCCAGCATAGCACAGCTGGGAGAAAGACTGGTAGCACAAAGGGACCTTATTCCAATGCATGCACTGTTTTTGCCTCAGGGGACCTGCAAGCTTTGCTGCTTCAGGAATCCAGGCTCCATTCCTGGACTGCTGTGTCTTGGGGGAGGAGATGGAGTTGACAGATGCAATATTTGTACTGCTTCTTCCTGGTATGCATTTCATTTTTTCAATCTCAAGTGGGATGAGACTCAATTGGACTAAAACAGAAATGAGTGTCTTCAAGGATGAGTTAGTACCAATATATTTAATATGTGATATCAGTACTGTTAACATTACATTATGTTGTTGTATGTGTGGTTTATGAGTCTGTGCATATTGTTTCTTGAGGAGTTTCAACTAAATGGATGATTAATAGGGAATAGTTTCAACAATAGTATGTCAGATCTCCAATTCTCCCATTATGATACTTGTACCAATTTAATATCTCTTTTCTTGGGGGTGGGTACCCGGAATTGAACTCAGGGGCATTCAACCACTGAGCCACATCTCCAGCCCAATTCTGTATTTTATTTAGAGACAGGGTCTCACTGAGTTGCTTAGCACCTTGCCATTGCTGAGGCTGGCTTTGAACTCTCGATCCTCCTGTCTGAGCCTCCCCAGCCATTGGGATTACAGGTGTGCACTACCGTGCCCCATTCTTTTGGTGTTTAATCTGGTTATGGCTAAACAAAGTAAATCTCAAAAATTTCTTTCTGATTACATTGGATATAATTAACACAATCAGTTTAAAATACTTAAGATTTTTTTCCCAAAGGCCAAATATTAGGTTGCTAATATAAACCCAAATTTAACTCTATGTGTTGAAATAGCAAGGGTTTCTTAAAACTCTAATCATTTATTTTTAATCAAGCTGATTTCCTCTTTGTGTTAGCTTCTATTATTTAGGGAAACTAGTCTTAAAGAATTAGGGTTTGTACAACTCTGGTTAAATAATCAATTATTACTGGCTTCTTTTTATATCAGAGGTATACATGTTATTCCATTATACGAGTCTTCAGAAAATAATATTTAGGAGAGCATTTGATGAAGCTGGTGTCCTTTGGTCTAAAGTTTTCTGTAGCAGCTATTTCTTTAGATCTTATAAAAATAACACATTGAGTTATGAATTTATTTATATAATTTAATATTGTATAATTGAATAAAATAGCCTGCCATTGGTAAGTTATGTATAACATTTTGTATTACTATGTTTACTGAAATGGGAACTTAAGTGTATTTTTGGAAAGGAATAGGAAATCTTGGTGGATGTTCAGATTGACAATATGGGACATGAAGTCATTTGCCACTTGCCCTCACAAAAAGTGATATAGAAGCTCTTATTTTATTTGTTTCAGATGTAATGTTGGATTGTTTTAATTGATGCTCATGTAGACTCAGGAAAAATACATTACATTAAAAGTTTATATTTAATATAGATCAGCTTCAGAGATAAAACACCTTACCTAAATAAATAAATAAATAAATAAATCAGTGATGCAAGTGGTGGCTGCCTTTATTACACAGACACACTCTGTGTTTCTCTAACTGTTGGAGAATGACAACTAACTTGTTTTTCCCAAATCCCTGGGATATACATCTCCCAGTAATTCAGGGACAAAAAAACCACAACTCAAACCATGGGCTAGAAAAAGTGCTTTTCATGGCAATAAGGAGATACTTGCTGTCCCCCACCATACACCAATTCTCTCCTAGTCCTACAGTCTTCTCTGTAGTTCTATGGCCATGTGTATTCATATGCACATCACAAAATCTTGGTTGTGAAGCAGACACCAGGACAATCCCCCCCCCCAAAAAAATGATCATCATGGCTTTAGGATACAGGCTTAGTTTGATGAGACCAGCCCATCTAATTGAATCCCGCTTTTACAATTCCCCATAGGGAAGAGCATTTTCATTGAGTGAATATGTCATTTTTAAAGGTATCATGGTGTGGCAGAGTCCTTTGCAAATCTCCCTCAAAGGCTGGCACCATTCCCTGTGTTCAGCCCGTGTGTGTTTACTTATGATAAAATATCCCCCTCCCTATTCTAGACACAGCCAAGAACAGAGAAATAACTTTTAAGGAGTGAGTTCCCCTCAGTACAGAATTTTAGTTCTTCCGTGAATTGAATATTCAATGGTTTTATGTGATATAGTCCTGCCCTCAAATTTAAAAATACAGAATGTTAATGTGTATTTAATAATACACATTTAAAAATACAGAAAGGAAGTGAGGGATCAGAGGAGTTTCCACATTCTCTTCCCTTCAATATGGCCTCTTTACTCTTTCCCCCTAACTCTCCCTAAACATTTCCAATCATCCCCACTATTATTTAATATGGAAATATGCTGTGAAAGCTTATGCCCGGTAGAATAGAAGCTGAACTAAAATTGCATTCCTGGCCTCCCTCCAACTACTTGCGTGACCATGGAAGAGTTACCTCATACTTCTGGAACTCGTTTTTAATCATAGTCTAAAAAACAAGGTTTAAGTACACAGACTCAATGATCCCTAACAATTCTAGATTCCTAGGATTCTCTTTTGTTTAAAGAACATTTAGTGAGCAACTAATATACCTAAGGTTTCTTGCTGTGCACAATAGAGAAATTCAGAAATAATAAAATACTGTATTCTTTCTCCAGGAGCTCAGAATTCATAAATTTTTTTCTCCATGTACATTTTAATCACTGTCAATTCAAGAAAGCCTCATTTGTTCTTGTATATTAATATTTTATATAAACTCCTAACCAAATGATGTTATTTATACTACATATAAATATTTTGGCATTTGCATTAGTAATTATCATTTTGTAATGTAGCATCCCAAAACATGGTGGTTCAAAGCAAAAAAACATTTACTCTCTCACAATTTCTGTGGGCCAGGAATTTGGGAGTAGCTTAGTTGCTGTGTGGCTTTGGCTCTGGGTCCTCCATGAGACTACTTTGATGATGTTGGTCAGGGCTGCAGTGATCTGAAGGGTCGACATCTAACAGAGTTCACTCACATAGCTATTAGAGGGAGATCTTGCTTTTGCTATGTAGGTTTCACCAGACTACTTGACCGTCTTCTTAATATGGCATTTGTTTTTGTCTAAAGTCATTCAAGTGAGAGACAGATGAAGACAGAAGCCTCAATGTCTTATATGACAAGTTAGTCTTGGAAGTAACATAAAAGGACTTCTGTTTTAATCTACTCAGTACAGGCAAATTACTAAATCTAGCCCATACCCAGAGGTAAAAATTAGACTCCATCTTTTGAAGAGATTGTCAATCAATAGAAATATGTTAAATAATTATCGTATTTCTTTTGGTTATGAGTCATGATGTTTTCAAAGACTTTCTAATGAACTTGATATTTTATCTCCCCATGCTATTGTTTTATCTTTCAGATACTCTTTCCCTCTAAGATGGCACCTGGAGTAAGGCTTATTTGACTTCATTGTGTTGGTGGAAAGGGATCAAGGTGGATTCTTTCTGACCTTGGATCAAGAATGGACAGCTCTGCCCAGCTCAGGTTGATGTGATCCCATTCCCTCATATCTTGGTGGGTTCAATGCAAGGTCTGTAGGTAATTTCATGTATACCACTTTCAGGGCTCTTTCTGAAAGTGATGGATCTTCCTATTGATTCAACTTGTCATGGCCTCATCGGCAATGGACAATATATGACTCTAGTAGTGATTCTAATCCTTTGTACTATGGGAGTTTTGTCTCTCAGGCCAGATTCTTAATTCATCCACAGAACTCCTCCTCCTTCTCCTGTTTCAATTCCTGATTATTTACAGGAGTTTTCCAAGCTTTAGAAATAAATTCCTCTACATGACAAAGCTCAGATCAAGTTTCTATAAAGATCTGATCTGTTCTGATCATCTGCCTGCACCTCTAATTCTTTCATCCTGAATGTATGTCACAAACAACATCAAAGCCAAGAATAGAAAAGTTCCATTTCCTCTAAAAGACTTGTTCACCCATTGTAGTCTAACCCACCTTATGACCCCAGTTCCAAAGAACACTGGTCTAGGTCAGTATAGGTTAACTGGAAATCTCTAGGATTTTAAACAAATGGAATAACACAGCACACACTAATTCTTTCTTCATTCACTTGGTTTAATAATTTTGAACTTCAACCATGTCATTGAGTGCATTCATACTTCAGTCTATTTTGTGGTAGAGAATTATTCCATTGTATGAATATCCACATTTTGTTTTTCCCATTTTCTTTCTTTTTTTCTGGGGCAGGGATAGGTCCTGGGGATTGAATCCAGAGACACTTTTCCACTGAGCCACATCCCCAGTCTTTTTTATTTTGAGATAGGGTTTCACTAAATTGCTGGGATTACAAGTGTGTGCCATTGTCCCCAGTTTCCCATTTGCTTTTGATGGACATTTGAGTTGTTTCCTATTTTGGAGTCATATGCATCAAGGTTCTATGAATATGTACACTTTTTTACATAGAAATAAGTTTTTTTCCTTAGACCATTCAGGACACTATAGCATAATACCATAAATTAGGTAGTTTCTAAACAGTGGGTATTTATTTTTCACAGCTGTGAAGGCTAACTCATCTAAGATCAAGGCACTGGCAGATCCAGTGTCAGAATGAGGGTCCATCCAGTTCATAGATGGCCTCTTTTACTGTGATCTCACATGATGGTAGGGGTGAAGGTCTCTTTTATAAGGACACTGATACAGTTTGGATGTTGAATGCTCCCCAAAGGTCCATGTGGTAGAGGCTTCATCCCTAAAATGAGTAGTGCTATTGGGATTTGGTGGAATATTTAGGAGGTAGGGCCTAGTATAAGATCCTTATGTCACTGGAGTGGTGTCTTTGAAGGGAACTATGGGACCCCAGCCATTTCCTCTCTCTATCTCTTTCTGGTAATGAGATGAGCAGTCATGCTAAGTCTTACACTTCTGACATAATATGCTGCCTTGCCAAGTTCCAAAACAATGGGAACCAATCCATCATGGACTGAAACCTCCAAAACTGTGAACCAAAATAAAACTATTCCCTTTATAACTTAATAATCTCAGGCACTTTGTTACAGTGGCAGAAAGCTAACTAACACAGGCACTAATCCCACGTATGAGGAGTCTTTCCTCAATACCTAATCAACTCCAAAAGCCCTCACCTCCTAAAATGATGGCATTGAAGGTTAGGATTTAAACATAAAAATTTTGAAGGGACACAGAGCACTGAAGTTTTAATTTCTCTTGGGTGAATACTCAGCAGTAGAATGGATGGGTCCTATGATGTAAGAATCTTATAAGAAGCTTTCAAAAGTCTTATACTGCTTACATTCCCAACAGCATTGTATATGCATTTTAGCTGTTCCATATCCTTGCCAGGATTTCATATAGTAAATCTTTTTTGGATGTTTGTGTATGTTTATGGTATCTTTGGAGGAACACTATTTTAAATCTTGAACAATTCTCAAGTCAGAGTTTTGTTTCATTCTTAACATTTGTCATCCTGTCTAAGAGGGCTTGGCTTAGGTAAAGGTCACAGAGATATTCTTCTACATTCCCTTTTAGAGAAATTATATATATGTATGACTTTTACACTTAGTCAGAGATCCATATCCAATTATTATTTGCTAGAGAACGACATGTTTGGTTGTGCTTTATAATTTTCTATTCTTTTTGTGGTACTTCTAAATAAACCCAGGGATGCTTAAACACTGAGCCACATTTCCAGCCCCTTCTTAATGTTTTATGTAAAGATAGGGTCTCTCTTAGTGCCTTGATAAGTGCTGAGGCTGGATTTGAACTCATAAAACTCCTACCTCAGCTTCCCAGGCCACTAGGATTTTACATATGTGCCACTACACCCAATTATAATTTTCTTTGGTTAGTTTCAACCCCATATGTAGGAAAAAGTTAACTTTCCCCATTTAATTTCCTGGCATCTTGGTCTAAAATTAATTGACCATAATGTGCATTTCTATTTCTGCACTCTGTATTTTATTCCATTGAACACTGATCTATCCACATGCCAGTGCCACACTATCTGGATTACTATAGCTTGAGGGAGGAAGAGAAAAAGGCCACATATTACTGTCTTGTTCCATATCCCTCATAAAAGAGACACAATCAATGTAAATAAACTGATATTGCATTCTAGTGCAGTAGAATAAAGGACATGTTTGAATTCCATTCCTTCATGTTTCTCTGTATCTCATGAATTGGAACCAGCACAGTTCCCCAGGCTGTCAGCTGATGAGCTCACCACCCTAGAGCTGAGAGTTAATTGGGGAAGCAGTGGGTGGTGAGTTACAGGGTTTGTTTTCTGTCTGGTTGTGTTTCAATTAAATTTTATCTATGGGCATTGAAATATGAATTTCAGATAACTATCTCATGCCATGGAGTATTATTCTTTTGATTTGTTTCAACATTTAAAAGGCAAAAATGAGTCTTAACTGCCAAGATGTACACAAAGAGAGGGTAGGCCAATTTTGGCCTCTGGGTTGCAGTTTAATAAACTCTGATCAAAGTTGTCCATGATGATATCAGTACCATGCTGTCTAGGTTTCTGTAGATTTATAGAAATCAATTAAGTTTAGTTCTGAAATTCTGTTCTTCTTTTTCAAGATCATTTTGGTTATATCACATAGTTTACATTTCATGTAAACTTTTTTGTCTTTAAGTTTTATAATTAAGTTTATTAATTCCATTAAAAAGTCTGCTGAGATTTTGATTCTGATTTTCTTGTCAATGTATCTATTAGACATATAGGACATCTTAATACTGAGTCTTTTAATCCATAAGAATAGTATGTCTCTACATCCTTGTCTTCTTTACTTACCTTAGAAACAACATTTTTATTTTTCAGATGTAGTTCTTTAACCAAGAGGTCAGCAAATTTTTTAACCTGAAGAGTGAGTATTGTGGGCCATATGGTCTCTACAACAACTACTAGATTCTGGTGTTATAGTGTGAAAGCAGACATAGTCAAAACACGAACAAATGAGCATGGCTATTTTCCCATTAAATTTTATTAACAGAAAAAGGGCATGGCTAAGTGAAGTAAGCCAATCCCCCAAAAACAAATGCTGAATGTTTTCTCTGATATAAGGATGCTGACTCATAATGGGGATGCAGGTGAGCATGGGAGGATTAGACGAACCTTAGGGCAAAGGGGAGGGAGGGGTGAGGAAGGGGCAAGGGAGTAGAAAAGATGGTGAAATGAGATGGAAATCATTACATGTATGAAGACACGAATGGTGTGACTCTATGTACAATCAGATCATGAAAAATTGTGCTCTATATGTGTACTATGAATTGAAATGCATTCTACTATCATATATAACAAATTAGAATAAATAAAAAAGAGGACATAGGCTAGGTTTTCCATAAGGCCATATATTATTAGCCAATCTCTGATGTAGCATATCTGCTTTATATTTATTCTCATTATTTTAAATATTTTGGGTATTATTTTAAAATACAAGGTAATTTAATTTCATAATTATTTGTGTGTAGAAATACATGTTTTGTATGATATGTCAAGGTCATTGTACTGTCATTTGTAACTAATTAAAACAAATAAAAAATTTAAAAAAAAGAAATACATGGTTTTTTTTTTTTTTACTATTGACCTTGTGTCGTTTAACTCTGCTATAATCACTTATTATTTCAATAATCTTTTCTCAATTTTTAGGAGTTTCAATATATCAATGATGCCATCTAAAAATGACAGTGTTTGGTTATAGACCGAGAAGAGGAATAGCTGGGTCAAATGGTGGTTCTATTCCCAGATTTCCAAGGAATCTCCATACTGCTTTCCATATTGGCTACACCAATTTGCAGTCCCACCAGCAATGTCTGAGTGTACCTTTTTCCCCACATCCTCACCAACACTTATTGTTGTTTGCCTTCATAATAGTTGCCATTCTGACTGGAGTGAGATGATATCTTAGAGAAGTTTTGATTTGCATTTCTCTATTTGCTAGAGATGATGAGCATTTTTCATATATTTGTTGATTGATTATATATCCTCTTCTGAGAAGTGTCTGTTCAGGTCCCTGGCCCATTTATTGATTGGGTTATTTGGGTTTTTTTGGTGCTTAGCTTTTTGAGTTCTTTATACTAGAGATTGAGTTCTTTTTACTAGAGATTAGTGCTCTATCTGATGTGTGAGGGGCAAAAATCTGCTCCCAGGATGTAGGCTCTCTGTTCACCTCATAGATTGTTTCTTTTGCTGAGAAGAAACTTTTTAGTTTGAATCCATCCCATTTATTGATTCTTGATATTAATTCTTGTACTATAGAAGTCTTATTAAGGAAGCTGGGGCCTAATCCCACATGATGAAGATTAGGGCATACTTTTTCTTCTATTAGGCACAAGGTCCCTGGTTTAACTCCTAGGTCCTTGATCCACTTTAAGTTGAGTTTTGTGCATGCTGAGAGATATCCAATAATGGAAAGCAGTATGTAGATTCCTTGGAAAACTGGGGATGGAACCACCATTTGACCCAGCTGTCCCTCTCCTCGGTCTATACCCAAAGGACTTAAAATCAGCATACTACAGGGACACAGCCACATCAATGTTTATAGCAGCACAATTCACAATACCTAAACTGTGGAGCCAACCTAGATGCCCTTCAGTGGATAAATGGATAAAAAAATGTGGCATATATACACAATGGAATTTTACTCAGCAATAAAAGAGAAGAAAATCATGGCACTTGCAGGTAAATGGATGGTGTTGGAGAAGATAATGCTAAGTGAAGTTAGCCAATCCCCCAAAACAAATGCCAAGTGTTTTCTCTGATATAAGGAGGCTGACTCATAGTGGGGTAGGGAGGGGGAGCATGGGAGGAATAGAGGAACTCTAGATAGGGCAGAGGGGTGGGAGGGAAAGGGAGGGGGCAGGGGGTTAGCAAGGATGGTGGAATGTGATGGACATCATTATTTAAAGTACATGTATGAAGACATGAATTGGTATGAACATTTACAAAACCAGAGATATGAAAAATTGTGCTGTATTTGTATAATAAGAATTGTAATTCATTCCACTGTCATTTATTTTTTTTAAATCAATAAAAAAGAGAAAAAAAAATAAAAATGACAGTGTTGCTTAGTCTTTCCCAATATTTATGCATTTTAGATCTTACTGCAATTGCTAGGATTTCCAGTACTATTAGGAAACAGAAGTGATGCTAGTGGACATCCTGTCCATGCTGTCAATCATAAGCAAAGAATATTCAGCATTTCACCATTAAGCAAGATATTCATTGTAGGATTTTCATACATACCTGTTAACAGATTGAAGACATTTTCTTCTATTCCTAGTTTGCTGAGATATTTAAATGAACAGTTGTTGAATTCATTTCCTTTATCTATTATATTGATAATTTGATTTTTTAATCCAACACTGAGGTAAATTACAGCAATTGATTTTCTTTTTTAAGATTTATTTATTTATTTTTATTGGGGCATCACAATTACACATATCAGTGGAATCTACTATGCCATATTTGTACATGTATATAACATAATTTTATCAATCTTATTCCCCAAGATCTTTCCTTTCCCTCCATTCCTCCTTTCCTCTGATGCACTTGCTTTGCTCTATTGATCTCCTTTCTATTATTCTTTTTAAATTAAACTTCTTTTTAAAAAAATATTTTTAGTTGTAGATGGATACAATACCTTTATTTATTTATTTTTATGTGGTGCTGAGGACTAAACCTGGTGTCTCATACGTGCTAGGCAAGTGCTCTAACACTGAGCTACAACCCCAACTTCATTTAATTAGTGCACATATCCAAGATGATCATACCCAGCAGAGTTAACCTTTGAATCATAGAAGAAATAAAGAGCTTCCATAATAAGTAATGGAATTCATGATCACTAAACCAGCATTACAGAAAATTCTTAAGGAAATCCTAGACCCAGAAATAGAAGAAAGATAAACACAATCATGAGTGTATGTGAGCAAATACATTCCAATAGAAGAGTATTTAAGCTGATGAGAATTAGGAAAGAAACAAATGTTATTGATACAGAAAACCACCAAACCTCTAATATTAATAAGAGAAGAAGAAATGAACATAGAATATTCAAAACAAGCTAAAGAACAATAAGAAAATGACAGGAACAACTACATAACTTACAATAATTACACTTAGTGTAAATCATCTTAATTCTCCAACTAATAGACCCCAAATTGCTGGTTGGATTAAAAAACAAGACTCAATAATATACTTCCTGCAAGAAAATTACTCATCTGCAAGAACATACACAAATTGAAAGTGAAAGATGAAAATGATATTCAAAGCAAAGGGAATCCTAAAACAAGCAGGAATTTCTATATTCATATCTGACAAAATAGACTTCAAGTTAGAGGAGACAGAGCTTATTACATACAGATAAATGGAATAATTCACCAAAATATATAATAAGTGTAAGATATGTGCACCAAATGTCAAAGCACCCAATCTTACAAAGTGAACATGACTGGACCTTAAGGGAGTGATAGGTCCCAACACAATTAGAATGGGTAACATCAACATCTCATTCTATCAATAGAGAGATCAGTAGACAAAATGTCAACAAAGAAACATTAGAGTTGAATTATACTACAGATCAAATGAACTTTAACAGATATCTGAAGAATATTCTATCCAACAGCTGAGAATATATATTCCTTTCATCAACACATGGATTTTTTTTTTCCAAAAGAGATCCTATACTAGGCCATAAAGCAAGTCTTAATAAAACTCAAAACTATGGGCTGGGGTTGCAGCTCAGTGGTAGAGCACTTGCCTATCACATGTGAAGCCCTGGGTTTGATCCTTAGCACCACATAAAAGTAAATAAATAGAATAAAGATATACAAAAGATTTTAAAAAAACAACTATTAAGAAATTAAAAAACTGAAATAATTTATTGAATCTTATCAGATCATAATGGAATGAAACTAGAAATTAACAGCAGGAGACACTTCAGAAATTATGCACATGGAGATAGAACAGTGGACTTTTGAATGTAAAATGAGTCATCAAAGAAATTGGGGGATATGTTTTAAAACTCATACAATCAAATGAAAATGCAAATACAACATATCAGAAGAATCTATGAGATGCAGCAAAAACCATACTAAGAGGGAAGTTACAGGTATGAATATCTACATTTTAAAAAGAGAGATCTTAAATAAATAGGCTAATGATGCTTCTCAAGGAATTATAAAAAGAATAAACCAAACATCAAATCAGCAGAAGGAAATCAACAGTAAATATCAGGGCATAAATAAAGGAAATAGAGACTAAAAGAACACTATAAAGGTTCAGTGAAACCAGGAGTTGGTTCTTTAAAAAGATGGAGTTGAAAAATTTTAGCAAACTAGAAAAGAGACAAAAAACCCAAATAAATAAAATTAGAGATGGAAAAGGGGATATAAAACAGATATCAGATACCACTAAAATTCCTAGGATAATTAGGCATCAGTTTGAAAAACCATATGCCAATAAACTGGAAAATCTAGAAGAAATGGACAGATTTCTAGACACAGACAACCAAAATTGAACCAAAAGGATATAATAAACCTAAAGAGATCAATAATAAATAATGATATTGAAGTAGTAATAAAAAGTCTCCCAATAAATAACATCCCAGGACTGGATAGATATAAAATATTATACTAATAGCCTCTTTACCTAAGGTTTAATTACCCAATATATCATGTCTGGATTTCAAGAAAAAAAACTATAAGCACATTAAGAAGCATGCAAACACAGTCTGAAGCGACGAAGCAAACTTTATAATCAATTCTGATATGTCACATATTTTTGAATTATCAGACAAGGAATTTTAAATAATCATGAAAAATGTGTTGAGGGCTCTAGTGGAAAAACATAAAACATGCAATAATGGATGAATAATATAAACAGAGAGGTAAAAATTCCAAGAAAGAATCAAAAGGAATACTAAAAAAATGTTTAAATGCTTTAAAAGAAATGAAGAACGCATTTGATGGGCTCATGGGCTCATGACAAAGCCAAGAAAAGAATCAGTGAACTTAAAGACAAAGCAATAAAAACTTCCAAAATTTAAAAGCAAAGAGAAAAAAGAAAGAAAACAACAAAAAAAAATTGAGTACTATGGAATAATACCCAAACCATAATAATATATCCATAATTTGAATACCAGAAGAAGACAGTGATAACAGTGAAGAAACATTTGAATAAAATCAGAGAATGCTCTAAAATTAATGAAACTAAACCAAAGCTACTAGAAGCTCAGGGAACATTAAGTAGGGTTTGAAAAAATAAAATACATTGAATAGTTGTACAATATTCATATTGCAGAAAACCAAACAAAAAGAAAATTTTAGAAGAATTTACAAAGTTAAAAAACACATTCTATATGAATGAAAAGGATGAGAATTATAGTGGAAAATGTATCAGCAATCATGTAAACAAGAAGAGAATGGAATAAAATAATTAAACTGCTAAAAGAAAAAGCATACCAACCTAGAGTTCTATATCCAGCAAAATTAACTTCAAAAGTGAAAGAAAATATGGGGCTGGGTTGTGGCTCAGTTTTAGAGTGCTTGCCTAGTTCATGTGAGGCCCCGGGTTCAAACATCAGCACCACATAAAATAAATGAACAAAATAAAACAAAACTATTATGTCAATCTACAACTAAATTTAAAAATGTGAAAGAAAATAGAAGCTTTCTCAGACAAACAAAAATTTCAGAATTCATTGCCAATAGACATATCTTCCAGAAAATGTCCACAGTTCTTCAAAAGAAAAATGATATAGGTCAGAATCTTGAATCTATATGAAGAAAGGAAGGGTGTTTGAAAGGAATAAAACAAGTATAAATGTAATTTGATTTTCTTATTCATACTTGATCTAAAAGTTAACATTGTTCAAAGTAATAATAATAACAACAACAACGTATTTGTAAATATAACACAGGAATAAGTGAAACTAATGGCAGCAATGTTACAACAATGGCAGGGGGAATGCTATTATCATATTCCTGTACCATTCATTAAGTAGAACATTATTATTTGATGATCAACTTGCATTATTTTAAGATGTATACAATAAACTCTATAGAGACAAACACTAAACTGTTTTTTAAAATGTCTTAGGGATATGCCATGAGAGAAGATAGAGTAAAAACAAAATATTCAATTAAAATTAGAAAAGACAGAAAAGAATACAGAAGGGTTAAAAATATGGTTGATATTAATCCAGATATGTCAATAAAACTTTAAATGTGAATGATGTAAAAACATTGATTAAAAGACTCAGGGAATGTTTTCTCTGATAAGTGGATGCTGATCCATAATGGGGGGTTGGGGAAGTATGAAAGAACTTTGGATTGTGCAGAAGCGAGTGAGGGCTTGGGAGAGGATGTGGGATAGGAAGGATGGTGGAATGAGACAGACATTATTACCCTATATACTTATATGATTACACTACTCTGAATCGTGTACAGCCAGAGGAAGGAGAAGTTGTGCTCCATTTGTTTATAATGTGTCAAAATGCATTCTACTGTCATGTATATCTAACTAGAACAAATTTAAAAAAGTGTTTAAAAAAAGACTTTCAGGGGTTGGAGTTTAGTTCAGTGGTAGCACACTTGCCTAGCAGGTGTGAAGCCCTGTGTTCGATCCTCAGCACTACATAAATATAAATAAATAAATAAATTGACTTGTCCTCCTACAACACACACACACACACTCTCTCTCTCTCTCCATACACACACACACACACACACACACACACACACAGAAAGAGGGACTATCAAAGTGCCCCCACAAAATGACCAAACTATAAGTAGTCTACTAGAGATTCAATTTAATTGTAAAGATTGACAACTTAGAAGTAAGGGAGGGAATGGAGATGATATATCATACTAATACTAATCAAAATAAACATGGCACAACTATATTAATTATAGACAAAGCAAATTTTGGAAAAGGAAAGTTATCAAGAATAAAGAACAGCAAAAGATGATAAAGGATCAGTTCTCTAAAAATACAAAATACTTCTTATTGTATATGCACGTATATAAATTACCTGAGTTAAAATTGTTATTATGGCAAAATTCTGTTACTGATGAAGATTTTAACACCCCTTTGTCAGTAATAGATCAAGTAAATAGAAAACCATAAAACTCAATCTGTTCACCTAAACAGCTTGATAAAGCATCTTGGTCTAATTGACATTGAAGAATGCTTTATCTAAAATAACTGAATGAATACACATTCTTCTCAAGCTCACATGAAATATTCACCAACAGAGACCACATTGGAACACATACAAAAAAGTAGAAACTATGCAAAGTACATTTTCAGACTCCAATGTAATTAAGTTAGAAATTGGTAAGAGGAAGATAGATAGGAAATCCTTTTCAGTATTTAGAAATTAAACACCACACATTTAAATAGTACATGGTTCAATAAAGAAATTTCAAGAGAAATTATAAATATTTTGAACAGAATAAAAACACAACTTATTAAAACACATGGGATATCAGTGATTAAAGGGAAATTTACAGCATTAAATGCATATATTAGAAAAGGAGAAAGATTTAAAATCAATAGTCTAAGTTCTCCACTTATAAAACGAGGAAAAAGAGCATAGTAAGCCTAAAGCATGTAGAAGAAATTATAAAAATGAGAACAGGAATCAATAAGCAGAAAAGAGTAGAGAAAAAAATCAATGAAACCAAAAGCTAGTTCTCTGAAGAGATACATACCTCTAGTCACATTAATAAGGATAAGAAAAGAAAACACGAATTGCCAATATCAGATGTGAAAGACTAGTGATCACTACTCTACTCATGCACATTAGGAAGATCATACAGGAACATTATGAACAATTTTATATCTACACATTTGATAACATCAATTAATTAAATGGACTAATTTCTTGAAAAAACACGAACTACAAAAATCTCACACAATGAGAAACAAATGATCTGAATAGGACTGTCTATTAAAGAAATTTTATCAGTAATTAATAATCTTCCAAAAATGAAAACACTGAACCCAGACTGCTTCCCTGCTAAATTCTACTCAACATCTAAAGAAGAAATAATACCAATTCTCTACAGTAACTTCCAGAAAGTGGAAGAAGATGGGGCACTTCCAAACTCATTCTATGAAGTCATTATTACCCTAATACAAAAACCAGATAGAAATATTACAACAAACTATAAACCAATTTTTCTTATAAATGCAAATGTCCTGAATAAAATATTAACAAATCAAGTAACACAATCTATAGAAAGAATTATATGTCATAACCAAATAGAATTTATTCTAGGTATGCAAGACTGGTTCAACACTCAAAAATTAATAAATATAATCTAAACACATCAAGAGACTAAAGAATAAAATCATATGATTATCATCATTTGATGAAGCAGCATTTGACAAAATCTAATACCCATTCATGGTTTAAAAAAAACTACTAAAACTAGGAAAAGAGGGAAACTTCTTCAACTTCATAAAGAATATCTACAAAAAAATCTAGAGTTAAAATGATATTTAGTAATAATATCCCCATATTTTTAATGTCTATAGGATCTGCACAGTTGACCCAGTTTTTATTGCTGATATTAATAAATTACATTTCTTCTCTTTTTTCTTCAAAAACTTTATTAAGTGATTGTCAATATTTATAGTCACCTTCTTAAAATTCATATATTGAGTATGTTGATTTTCTTTCTTTTTCAATTCAAGTGATTTCTGCTCTTAATTGTTAAATTTTTCCTTGGACTACTTTCAGTTAATCTGCTTTTCCCAAATTCCTTAAGTTGGAATTTAGTTTGTTGATTTTAAATATTTCTCCTTTACTAATATAGGCAAGAAATCTATGAATTTCCTTCGAAGATCTCTTACATCTACCAAATTTTGACATGCAGTGCTATTGTTGAATTTCTGCTCTATGAAAGAGCTAAAAGAATGAAAAGAGAAGCCACATACTAAGAGAAAAATTTTACAAAATACTAATATTGTAAAAAACTGGAATTCAAAATATCCAGAGAATTATTAAATCTCAAGAGTGCTAAAAATATTAAAAATGAGATAAAGACATAAACATACACCTTGCCAAAGAAGATACACAGATGGCAAGTAAGTATATGAAAGGATGCTCAAAATAATTACATTATGGAATTGTGAATGAAACAGAGATATAACTACATACCTATATAGATAACTAAATTCCAGAACACTGAAATACCAAATATTCAATAGAATATGAGATCCTGGAACTCTCATTCATTGTTAGTGGGAATACAAAACTGTACAGCCACTCTGACAGACATTTTGGTAGTTTCTTAGAAAACTAAATGTATTCTTACTTTACTTTAATTTTTTATTTATATATGACAGCAGAATGCATTATAATTCTAATTACATATATAGAGCATATTTTTTCATATCTCTGGTTGTATACATAGGATATTCACACCAATTCGTGTCTTCATACCTGTACTTTGGATAATAATGATCATCATATTCCACCATCATTAATTACCCCATGCCCCTCCCTTCCCCTCCAATTCCTCTGCCCTATCTAGAGTTCCTCTATTCCTCCCATGCTCCCCCTCCCTACCCCACTATGAGTCAGCCTCCTTATATCAGAGAAAATTTTTGGCATTTGTTTTTTGGGGATTAGTTAACTTCACTTAGCATTATCTTCTCTAACTTCATCCATTTGCCTGCAAATGCCATGATTTCATTCTCTTTTATTGCTGAGTAATATTCCATTGCGTTTATATGCCACATTTTTTTATCCATTCATCTACTGAAGGGCATCTAGGTTGGTTCCACAGTTTAGCTATTATGAATTGTGCTGCTATAATATAGATGTGGCTGTGCCCCTGTAGTATGCTGTTTTTAAGTCCTTTGGGGATATACTGAGGAGAGGGATAGCTGGGTCAAATGGTGGTTCCATTCCCAATTTTCCAAGAAATCTCCATACTGCTTTCCATATTGGCTATACCAATTTGCAGTCCCACCAGCAATGTCTGAGTGTACCTTTTCCCCCACATCCTCACCAACACTTATTGTTGTTTGTCTTCAAAATAGCTGCCATTTTGACCGGAGTGAGATGAAATCTTACAGTGGTTTTGATTTGCATTTCTCTAATTGCTAGTGATGATAAACATTTTTTCATGTATTTGTTGTTTGATTGTACATCATCTTCTGAGAAGTGTCCCTTCAGGTCCTTGGCCCATTTACTAATTGGGTTATTTGTTTTTTGGTGTTTAGCTTTTTGAATTCTTCATATATGCTAGTGATTAGTGCTCTATCTGATGTGTGAGGGTAAAGATTTGCTTAAATGTATTCTTATAAAATGATCCAGTAATCACACTCTTTAATATTTACCCAATTGAGTTAAAATATATGTCCCCACAAAAACCTGCACGTAAATTTTGTAATTAGCTTTATTCATAGTTGCCAATGTGGAAACAACCAAGATGTCCTTTCAGTAGGTGAATGGAGAAACCCTGGTATATCCGTATAATGGATATTATACAGCAATAAATGGAAATTTGACATTAAGCACAAAATGAGCCTTGGGTTCAATCCCCAGCACCACACACACACAAAAAGCACAAAATGACATGAAAGAAGCTTAAATGAACATTGATAACTGAAATACATCTGAAAAAATTGTATGAGTCCAACTATATAACATTCTGGAAAAGGCAAAATTATGGAGGCATTTAAAAAAATCAGTGGTTGTCAGGGGCTTCAGGTAGAAGATAGGGATGCATGGGTGGGACATTAGGGATTTTAGGTAAGTGAACCTATTCTTTATGATATTATAATGTTGGATGCATGTTATACATTTGTGAAAACCCATGGGATGTAGAATTCAAAGATTGAAACCTAGTGTAAACTATGGGCTTTAGTTAATAATAATGTATCAATATTGTTCCTTTAATTGTAGGAAATATTAGTAATAGGGAAATCTACAGTTAACATCATACTCAATGGTGAAGACCGAAAACTTTCCTATAAGATCAGGAACAAGACAAGGATGCCAACTTTCACCGTTTCTACTCAGCATAGTATTGGAAGTTCAAGCCATAACCATTAGGCAAGAAAAAACTTAAAGGGGATCTAAACTGAAAATGAAGAAGTGAAAATGTTTCTTTGTGCAGATAATATGACCTTATCTGTAGAAAACCTTAAAGAATCCACACACAAAAAAGACTTATTAAAACTAATTCAGAAAATTTCTAGGATATATAATGAACACAAAATTACTTGCATTTCTATGTCCTTACAATGAACAATCTGAAAAAGAAAAAAACTCCATTTATAATAGCACCAAAACTTATAAAATACTTAGGAATAACTTTATAAAAAACATAAAAGTTTTATACACTGAAAAATATATAACACTATAGAAAGAAATTAAAGAAGACAAATGGAAAGCATCCTGTATTCATGAATTGGAAGACTTCATATTGTTAAGATGTCACTACCAAAGCTATCTACATATCTAATGAAATCCCTATCAAAATCTCAAAAATGATTTTTTTGCAAAGCTTGAAAAACTCATAGGGACTCTCAAGGGACCCCAGATAGTTAAAACAATATTGAAAAAGAACAAAGCTGGAAGACTCACACTTCCTGTTTTAAAACTTATCACGACAAAGTACAGTAATTAAAACTGTCTGATACTGCCATATAATCATATATACACTGCTATGGCTTGGATCCTAACTGTCTTCCAAAGGCCTTTATGCCAAAGTCTTGGCTGCCAGCCTGTGAAGCTATTGAAAAGTTGTGGAAACTTTAAGTCATGGAGCCTACTGGGAAGATGTTTAGTCACCGGGGTTGTGCCCTTGAAGGGGATATTGATATCCAGGCCCCTTCCTGGGTCTTTCTTATGATTCCTGGCC
Source organism: Callospermophilus lateralis (assembly GCF_048772815.1). Taxonomy (NCBI): domain Eukaryota; kingdom Metazoa; phylum Chordata; class Mammalia; order Rodentia; family Sciuridae; genus Callospermophilus; species Callospermophilus lateralis. Next base: position 47,869,148 of record NC_135325.1, read on the forward strand.
GCCATAAAGTGAACATCTTTGACCCATCAAGCACTCCCATCATATTGTTCTGCCTTGACACAGGTTCCTGGATCCAGCTGAACGTGGACTGAAACCTCTGAAATCCTGAGCCAAAATAAGTCTTCTTCCTTATAAGTGGATTACATTAGGTATTTTGTTACAAAGATGGAAATCTGACTAACATAAACCAATGGAGTAGAGTAGGGATCCCAGAAATAAACTCTTGTGTATATAGACAAATGATTTTCAACAAGGGTGTCAAGACTATGCAATAGTGAATGGACATTGTTCAACAAATGGTGCTGGGATATCCACATGCAAAAGACAGACATTGGACCCTTACCATATTCCACATATAAAAATGAAGTTCAAATGATCAAAGACAGAAATGTATGAACAGTTACATAGCTCTTAGAAGAAAACTGGAAATTCTGTGACATTAGATTTGATGATGATTTCTTGGACTTGACACCAAAAGCATGGGCAACTAAAAAGAAAAAGATGAGTTGGACATTATTAAAACAAAAACTTTTGTGCATCAAAGGACACTATCAATAGTGTAAAATAATCTCACAGAATGAGGGAATATATTTACAAATCATTTATATGATGTCTTAGTCTGTGTGGACTACTATAACAAAAATACCATAACCAAGGTAGCTTATAAACAATAGAAAATTTTTTCTCATAGTTTTGGAGGCTGAAAAGTCTGAGATCAAGGTTCTAGCAGATTCAATGTCTGATGAAAGCTCACTTCATCATAGATGTCACCTTTGTGCTATGTTCCCACATGTAGAAAGGGCAAACAAGCTCTCTCAGGCCTCTTGATAAGGGCACTGATGCCATTCATGTGGGCTCTGCTCCCATAATTTAATCATTTCCCAAAGGTCTCACCTCTTCATATCAACACTTTGTAGGTTAAGATTTCAACACATGGATTTTGAGAGGGAAAAAACATTCAGATCACAGCATATGATAAGAGATTAATATCCATAATATATTTAAAAACTTCTATAAATGTACAAAAATACAGACCACCCAATTTAAAAATGGGTAAAGGACTTGAATAGACATTTCTCCAAATAAGACACACAAATGGCCAATAGCATATGAAATGATGCTCAATATATATTGGAACCCTTGAATATTACTGGTTTGAATTTAAATTGGTACAGTCATTGAAGAAAACAGCAAGTAGTTTCTAAAACAAACAAACAAACATATAGAATTACTTTATGATTCAGCAATTCCACTGTTGGTATATACCCTAAAGAATTGAAAGCAGCTCAGGAGGCTGAGGCAGGATGATCATGAATTCAAAGCCAGCTTCAGCAATGGTGAAGTGCTAAGCAACTCAGTGAGACCCTGTCTCTAAACAAAATACAAAATAAAGGATGTGGCTCAGTGGTCAAGTTCAATCCCCGGTAGCAAAAAAAAAGTAAGCAGTGATTCAGGCAGATATCTGTACTCTCATGTTCATGACAACATTATTCATAATAATCAAAAGATGGAAGCATTCTAAATGTCCATCAATGGATGTATGAATAAACTATATATGTATGGAAAAGTATTCAGTCTTAAAAGGAAGGAAATTATGATACTTCTTACAACATTGATGAACCTTGATGATATTATCTTGACCAAAATAAGTCCATCACTAAAGGAAAAATATTATATGATTCCACTTTTATTAGACACTGAGTACTGAATTATTCCCCCAAAATATACACATTGAGGCCCTAACCTTTAATGTGACTGTATTTGGAGATAGGGCTTTTAGGAGGCAATTTAGTTTTAATGAGGTCATAATGGTGGCATCTTAATCTAATAGGATTAGTTCCATTGTAAGAAGAGATCAAGGAGAGCTTGCTCTTTTTCTCTTCCATGAGCACACACATAGGAAACGTCAGGTGAACACATGGCAAGAGGGTGGCTATCTTCAAGCAAAAAGAGAGCCACCACCCGAAACTGACCATGCTTCTACCCTGATATCAAACTTCTAGGCTCTAGAATAGTGAAAATTAATTCCCGTTGTTTAAGCCACCCAGTCTATGGCACTTTTTTATGGCACTTAGAGCTGACTAATATCCTCAAATAGTCAAATTCATAGAAACAGAAAAGTAGAAGCATATTTATCAGAGACTAATGGGAAGGGAAAAAGGGGTGTTATTATTTAATGGGTAAATAACTTTGGTTTGGGATGATGGGATAGTTATGGATGGTGGTAATGGTTGCATAATGATTTAAATGTACTTAACGCCATTAAACTGTATGTACATTTAAGACAGTTAAAATGTTCAATTTTTGTCATGTATATTTTATCCCAAGGGACAAAATATTAGGGAAAATTAAAGGAGGGGAATGAGTGCTTTGTACTTTCTGCTCAGTTTTCTTGCAAATCTAGAGTTGTTCTAAAAATAATAAAGTCTATTAGTTTTTTTAAAAAACCTCAATGTCTACAAAAATAGCTGCAATATACTATGCTTACAAGCACCATAGGTCTGACTCCAGCTGACTTTTCTGGATCACAACACATCCTTAGCACATTCTCAGATCTAGTCATAAAAGTCATATTCAGGCCATGAATATGCTGGACTACTTGTCCATTCAGAAAAAACTTCATACATGTTTTTAATATTTTTTCATTGTTAATGGACTTTATTTATATTTATATGTGGTGTTGAGAATCAAACCCAGTTCCTCACACATACTAGGCAAGTGCTCTACCACTGAATCATAACCCCAGCCCCATGAGACTTCATATGTATTTTTGTTGTTTACTACCATGTTAGAGGTTTCCTAAAAAAAATCAGTGAGGCTCAAAAGTGAGAAAAAAAATCAGTATTTAGAGATGTTATATGACCAAATGGACTAGAAATAAGTCTTCTACTTTATGATCCTGAAATCATTCTACACTGCATGCCATTGCAAATTATACAAAGTAATATCTGGACTGAGAAAAGAGAGTTGGGGTGAAAGTGACAATAAAGGTTATAGTATTAATAACAGGGCAAAGACTCAGACTAATGTTTTCACACTTGATTATATTACCTGGCACAGCAATTAACAAATAGCAGGCAGTCACTTAGTAAAACATGATGGAAAATGATGGATGGAAGAATGAATGGATGGAAAAGTTGAATGAAGAGACAAAAAATGAAAGGATAAATGCTTTATACTTCCCTAGTGACCATATGATCCTATCTCTTTAGTCTATTGCCAATTTCATCCAATCTTGTTCTGTGTATTCCCATATCCTGGCCTGTCATCACATTGTACTCGCCATGTAATCCAAATGTGTTCATGTGCTTCACATATCTCTAAATGCTCTAATAAATACTAAAACATTCACACAGGTTGTTTCAGGACCTCGGTTGATATCATCTTTCTATATATTCTGCTCAAATCAGTACATGACACATTAGTGGGCACACATACATGAATGGTGTCAGATGCTGACTAAGGAAGTGCAAGTCAGTAAATGCTCACTGTCTTAGTCCATTTTGTGCTTTTATAACAGAATCCCATGGAATAGATAATTTATAGTGAATAGAAATTTCTTTCTCATTGGCTCTGGAGGCTGGAAAGTTCAAGGTCAAAGCCTGGTATCTGACAAAGGGCTTCTTCTTGTATCATTCCATGGCAGAAGACAAAAAAGGCAAAAGAACAAGAGTGAGAGAGAAGTAAGAAGCCAAATTTATCCTTTTATAAGGAACCCACTTCTGTGATAATGCCACTAATCTATTCATGAGGGCCATGCCTAATCACCTATTAAAGGTCCCTTCTTAATACTTTTATACTGGGAATTAGGTCTTCAACACATGACCTTTGGGGGACACATTCAAACTACAGTACTAATTGAGGAAATTATCATTATTTAGCACAAATTCTTTACAATAAATGAAAGCACAACTATCATAAGAAATTTTGAGAAATTAAGGTCCTTGCTTTGTAATTTCTCATACCCAAAAGAGAGCTCATTGCAACATTATTGTAGAAATGTAGAAATATCTTCAGATCAATTAGGTGCAAAGGCTTCAGTTAGAGGTAGTTTATATTTTTGTGCATGATTTACATGATGAGATGGAACTTCTACTTTTGTTTTATAGAATAGCATTCATTGTTACTTCAAAGTAGGCAGTGAAGTACATCTTGAAAAGAGGTGAGCCTTACTCTGTCAATTCAAGGTTTGTATACTATTACAGCCAGGTTCTTGTGCATGCACACTCTGTATTAACCAGGTGTAACCTTCTTTGGAACAAGGCCTGCATGTTGACCAGTTAGTTTTTTGCAAGTATCACTACCTTCTAAAACTGAATAGAAATACTCATACAGGATAAAAATTCATCATCTAGATTTCTGGTGATGAAATTATGTTGAAGACATAATAGGGTTCTTAGAGTGTCTGCCAAAGCAGATTACAATGACAGGCAGGAAGCTTATACATATGCAACTTCCACAATGAGCTCTTCATTATAGACCATCAAGGTTTAACTTAGCATTAAAATTTGAAATGACAAGGGCAGTGTCACCTCATAAATAAGCTCAAATATTATACTATTACTGAAATAATAAAGTAAATTTAAGGAATTTGGTTCTACCCCAACAAAGGAGTTGATGGAATCCCAGAGTTCCCCCTCTAGTAAGGGCACCAAGTTTTCACATTCACTAAATTGGATCCCTTCACCTTAAATTCCATAAGTCAATTAGCAGACGATTTCTGATCAGGATTACTTAGCACCATCTCTTAACTATTTAATGTCCTGCCACTTAGACTCTGAGCTATCTTCCACACTTTGCATAGATAATAATCTTGAGTCATCCAGATTTAACTCAAAGCCTTCAGTAAGAAAAGCAAGGTGGGGGGCTGGGATTGTGGCTCAGCGGTAGAGCACTCGCCTCACATGTGCATGGCCGGGTTCAATCCTCAGCACATAAAAATAAATAAATGAAATAGAGGTATTGTGTCCAACTACAACTAAAATATATATATATATATATATATATATATATATGTATATATAATACATATACGTTATATATTACACATATATAATATAATTAATATTATTAAATTATTAAATTAATATATTAATATTAATTATGTAATATAATATATATAGTATATATATATTTTAAAAAAAGAAAAACAAGGTGGACCCAAGCCATCTATACCGTGCCATTTATCAGCTAATATTTCTAATCTGAACTATTTTTGGTTGGCAGATTTTCCCATCTCTCTTTTTAAAATTTTTTTTTAGATGTTGATGGATCTTTATTTTATTCATTTTATTTATATGTGGTGCTGAGAATCGAACCCAGTGCCTTGCACATGCTAGACAAGTGCTCTACCACTGAGTCACAACTGCAGGCCTTCCTATCTTTCTTGAGCCTTTGCATCTGCTATTTTTCCACTATGAACAAATAAAATGGAAAAACTGATAAGATAAATGTTCTCTCCCAAAGGATATTTCTTGTGGAGTAAAGGCTAAAAGTCTGAGAGCTAGACTAGAGAAAATGGTAAAAAAATTGTCAACAATTCCAATTCCAGGAGTAGTCAAAAGTAGTTATACTTTTTCTGATTCCTTGTATTAAATATAATTAAAAGACCTGTGCAGGAGATATAAAACAAGAAGATTCTTGAAAGGTGAAGAGAAGAAGTCAGACTAGCTAGGAAACTTGGGACCAAAGGAACAATATGTGGTGAGTTCCTGGGGTTTTCTTTTTGCCTCACATATCCCAAATGAGGGAATAGAGAAGCCAGAAACCCAGAAACACCAGAGGACACAATGAAAACAATAGAAAAAATAACAGCCTGTTCTTTATAGCTAAAAGACAAGGGAGGGGGATTCAGCCTTGTTAGAGAGAAAACTTTCAGATAACTGTTCTACTCCAACAAAAACCAGAAAGAACTGTGGTCTTACCCCATCCTTGCCAGAAAAGACTGTGGCAAGAGGAAGGACAGCCACTCTTCACAAGTCTGTGATGAGGTACACACCTTCTTCCTCTTTGCTGATATCATGCCAGAGAAAGCCAAGCAGAAAGCTGGGACTTTCAATCCTCCAGAAGAGTATCAGTAGAGACTACATAGGGAGCCTGTACTACATTAACCTCTCAGAAATGAGGTTCAGAGGTGTATCCAAAGTGACCTAGTGAGAAACTGGGATTTTCACTACCTTCTAGTGGTAATAGTAACAAGACAACCCTTCTTCCCATGTGGAGACCATGTAAGAAGCAGTAAAGGCATTCTTATCCTCCCAGCCAGGGAGGTATAAATGGAGCCACAGTGGGAAGCCATAAATCCCACCCTCCCATCCAGAAGTCCAAGGAGCAGCTCTCTCAGGTGTCAACAAAGGCTACATGGGTAATCTGGACTTCAAACCTACCTGGCACTAATGCAGTGGCAATTACCTTTACCTGCCATAGTGTCAGGAAAAGCCATCTTTAAAAAAATGTTTGAAGGCCGGGTATGGTGGTGCATGCCTGTAATCCCAGCAGCCCGGGAGGCTGAGGCAGGGGGATCATGAATTCAAAGCCACGCTCAGCAAAAGTGAGGCACTAAGCAACTCAGGGAGACCTTGTCTCTAAATAAAATAGAAAATAGGGCTGGGGATGGGGCTCAGTGGTCGAGTGCCCCTGAGTTCAATCCCCAGTACCAACAAAGAAAGAAACAAATAAATAAATGTTTGAATAAGCTCTACTATCTCATAATTCCAACAGTGTCCATGTTTACAGCTAAAATTGCTTTTATCAACCAAGAAGCAGGAATGTCTCAAACTGAATGAAAAAAGACAATCAACAGATGTCAATGTCAAAATGACAGGAATGTGAGAATTACTAGACAAAGATTTTAAAATAGTTATAAAAACTTCAATGACCAACTGCAAACATACTTGAAAAACATGAAATAATTAATAAACTTATAGATTCAAGAAACTGAGAAAGTAACAAACGGGGAAAAAACAAAGAAATCCACGCCAAGAAATATCAAAATCAAACTCTGAAAACTAAAGCAAAGGAAAGGTGTTATTTCTTTCTCATTGCTCTCGAAAGCAATGAGAAAGAAATAACACCTTTACCAGGGGAGGATAAACAATTTGAATGCCAAGGATTTCTCATTAAAAAAAAAAAAAAAAAAACAATGGAGATCAGAAAGAAGTAGCACAACATAAAAACCATCAACCCAGAATCCTATATTCAGCTAAAGAATCCTTTATGAATGAAGGTGGAGGCAAAATATTTTCAGATGAAGGAGAACTCAGAATTTATACCAGCAGATATACTCTAAAAGAATGGCTAAAAAATCTCCAAACAGAAAAGTAATAATAAAAGAAGGAAACTGGGAACATCAGGAAGGAATAAAGAAAAGTGGATAGAGCCCCAAATAGGTAAAGACAATAGTTTTATAACTATTTTAAAATCTTTGTCTGAGAATTACCTCTTTTTCCTCTTGAGTTTTCTAAATTACATTTGATGGATGAAGCAAAAATCATAACATTGTCTGACGTGGTTCCAAATGTATATAGAGAAAATATTTAAGATAATGATATAAATGAGGGTGTATGTGTGTGGGGGGTAAAAGGACATCAATGAAGATAAGGGTTATATTTCATTTTTTTAAAATTATGTTTTTGTTGTATATGGATACAATGTCTTTATTTATTTTTATGTGATGCTGAGGATTGAATCCAGTGCCTCACACATGCTAGGCAAGCGCTCTACCACTGAGCTCCTGTATTCTAGCTCCTGTATTTCACTTTAAAAAGTACAATGAAGTCGGGCACAGTGGTGCATGCCTGTAATCCCAGAGGCTCAGGAGGCTGAGGCAAGAGGATCATAAGTTCAAAGACAGCCTCAGTACAAAGTGAGGCGTTAAGCAACTCAATGAGACCCTGTCTCTAAATAAAATACAAAATAGGGCTGGGGATGTGGCTCAGTGATTGAGTGCCCCTGAGTTCAATTCCCAGTCCCCCCCTGCAAATAAATAAAAAATAAAAAGTAAAAGGACACCACCAGTGGACTGTGATAAGTTATGTGTGTATAATGTAGTACCTAAAGCAACCATTATAAACACTTATAGCTATATAAGAGATATACCCCAAAATACTATAGACTGCATCATACAACAAGATAGTGAAATAAGCTAGTCACAGGATAAATATTGCATGATTCCAATTAATATGAAATTTCCAAAGCAATAAAACTTCTAGAAGCAGAAAGTAATATAGTGATTACTAAGGGAAAGGGTACAGAAATTGGGAGGTTGCTGTTCAGGGGGTATAAAGTTTCACTTATGCAAGACAGTTAAGTCTAGAGATCTACTGTATAGTATGGTAGCTATAATCAACAATAATACTGCATACTTAAATATTGCTAAGAGGGCCAGGTGTGGTGGCACATGCCTGTAATCCCAGCTATTTAGGAAGCTGAAGCAGGAGGATCATAAGCTCAAAGCCAGTGTGCAACATAGCAAGATCCTATCTAAAAAAAAATGTTGCTAAGAGGGTACATATTTAGTTAAGTATTCTTATCACAAAAATAATAAACAGAGAAGTAAAAAAACAGGGTAGCAGGAAACCCTTGGAGGTATTAGTTATACTTAACAGCATAGACTGCAGCGGTGGTTTCCCAGGTGTATACTTGAAATATATACAGCATTTTGGATGTCATTTATACCTCAAATAAAGTGGTCTACAAGTAACAGAGTACACATAAATGAAATGACTATACACATATTGTTCTAATACTTATTTTCTGGTTTTGATTTTAAACTTAATTTATATAAGGTATAACCATTTTGAGAAATTGGGTAGATGGTAGCTCTCTGTTTTCTAGCTACAACTTCCTTTGAATATATAATTATTTCAAAATAAAAAGTTGAAAAATATACCTTTTCTAATAGTAACAAAATATGAGCAATACAGGAATAATTTTTGTAAAAACTTGTATAAGACTAGTATATTAAAATATATAAAATATTGCTGAGATATTAGGAATAAATACATGGCAAGACATACTACATACATAGATCTGAAGACTTTGCAAGCCTTCCTTACCTCCACTCTCTAATTTCCTAGCACAACCTTTTAAATTACCTGAACCTCTCAGCTCCAGTCTGAGATGTTCAAAGCATTAATGTGGCAAATGTTCATTATTAGCCACAAATACCCTGTGCTTGCTCCACATGACTTAAACCTAGGACTATGGAAGGGTAAAGTCTCAGGGAAGTGGAGAGATAATAGCAATAATGTTTAAGCAACAGAAGCATAAAACAAAACCCACTGAAAGTGACTGCAAGGAACTCTACAGCCTCTCACTTTCAAATCTGCCCAGAACTTAACCATTTTCATTGGTTCATTAAGTATAATGGATTTTCCAATTAAAGAGTGAATTTTCAGTATAAAAATCTCCCAAGTTCTTATAGGTTTTATTTGGAAGGTGAGAGTATGGATAGTAAGAGAAAATCAGACTGTGTTGGTACACTCACCACTGGGATCTCTTGTTTATAGTCATCAATATGTGAGTGGATCTACCTTTGCTTTAAAGGTATACCTTTACTATAAAGACCCTGGAGGACAGAAAAATGGCCATTTCATTGGTGCATCACCTCACAGAGCTTACAACATCACCCTGCATAAGATGGGCCACATAGTTACTTAATTTTACTCTGTTTCACTCAGGACTCCAGAATTCTGGTACAGTAATCATTCTATTTTTCACAAGGAATAAGGATTTGGAATAATGGTGAGTTCAGAGGCACCCACCTCTAACAGGAGAAGGCTCAGGAGGGAAGGGCTCTCATTGCTGCTCTTTAGTTCCTAGGATCCTTGGCCTCTCAACCAAATGTAGGAAGAAAAAGAAAAGGTTGTAGGACTGATGAAGAACAAATCCACAAACCCTGTGCATGAGTTGCAGATACACAAAAGAAAGATAACTAGTAAAGATTTACTCTTTATCCAGGACCTAGCCATGATGCACTGTTGTCAGCCCCGACAGTTAGATTTAGGAACTCAGAATGAGAGTAAAAGAAGATGTGTTAGTTAGCTTTTCATCACTATGACCAAAAATTCCTGACAAACAACTTGGAGGAGGAAAGGTTTGTATTGGTTCATAGTTTCAGAGGTTTCAGTTCATGGTTGTCCTACTTCATTGCTCTGTGCCTGAAGTGAAGCAGAACATCATGGTAGATGTATGAAGTAGAGGAAACCTGCTTAGTTCATGGCAGCTACAAAGCAGAGCAGTTGGAAAGGGCCATGGACAAGATAAATTCCCCTCAAGAGAATGCCCCTAGTGATCTACTTCCTGTAACCATGCCCACCTTCCCACAGTTTTCACCTCCTCTCAATAGACCATTAAAATTATTAACCTATCAAATGGATCACAGATAAGGTTAGAGCCCCAAACCCTCACCTCTGGACATTACTGCACTGGGCGCCAAATCTTTAAGTACATGGATCTTTGGGGAACATTCCAGATCCAAACTATAACAGATGACTTGAAGGACAAAAGTTGAGAGCCCTTTATACACTTTCGTATCCAAACCACACAGCAGTGGGTTTTTACTCTCATCTTTGGGGGAAACAGAAGAACAACCACTTAGGTCTGGAACCTTGGTGAGAGGCTGAAAGTTAAACTTTAACTTAGAGTACTGTCTGGGGTTAGCAGATACTAAGTCATCCAATAATGGAATAAATAAAATTATCCTACTTTCTTTTGTGAGTATAGCTCATCTGACAACCTCATGGGGAAGTAGAGGAACAGGGTAGGAATGTGAAAGCTCTGGGTCCTCAGTCATAATATCAACTAAGAACTTAAAAACCTGACTCATCCCATCTAACACACAGGTAGATACCTAAATGTTTTTAAAGTAGTCAATAGAAGGTACACTCAAGGAAGGAGAAGGAAAGCAGAACACAAAAACTGTGCTAAGGGGATAAAAGACTTAATAAATCAGAAGAGTTAAAAACATCCAGAACATCATGATAGTGTTAGACTAACTCTCATGGACATACAATAATCAAATGTAGAACAACCTCCCTCACTCCAGTCAGAAAAGCCTGCCCTAGGAAAGCCCATACCTCATAAGACAAGTGTTAAAGTCACAAAAAGTTCTCAAGAGTGAGACATATATAATTAATAATGAAAATGTTTTTAATACTTCAGGTTTATCATGAAATATTTTGGGGGGGTACCAGGAATTGAACCCAGAGAAACTTAACCACTGTGCCACATCCCTAGCCTGGTATTTTTATTTTGAGACAGGGTCTTGCTAAGTTGCTTAGAGTCTTGCTAAATTGATAAGGCTGGCTTTGAACTTGCAATCCTCCTACATCACCTCCTGAGCTATTGGGAATACAGGCGTGACCCACTGCATCTGGCATATCGTGAAGTATTTTTACAAGAAAAAGAGGCACTGAGGCTGTCCCTCATGAACTCTTATTGAGCAAACTTTGCCAATGTCTTTCTTGAAGCTAGTCTTATTCTAAAACAGATAAAGAAGGAAAAATTGATACATTCATATGATCTTTATATAAAATGGATCTGCTCAACATGAGATTTCATGGACTGTACTTCTGAGGACTTTCTGGTTGTCTGCTGCACGAAGCATCTCCCACAGGGCATTGATCATAGACCTCTGTATACTTGTTCTTACCTCTGAGAAGTAACCTGTGCATGCAGTCAACTGGCTCTATTTCCTGACAGTGACTATTTGGGACGATACCACTCCCATAGAACACCTTCAGTCATATTGTATGAAACCCCAATTACATGATCTTCAGCAGAGACTAGAAGAGGTAGTTTCTACTATGCAGACACTAGGGGTAAGGTAGCCTAAATAGACTTCCTGGATGGAAAATCCTCAGAGATTTTTGGAAATTTCCTCTCAGTACCAAGTCCCTCTCTCTGTTAATGATTTAACCATCCCCTCATTCAGTCAGAAGATTCCCTTATGCACATATCCTTAAAAACATCAAAACTGTCAAATCCCATAAACTCACACAACTACTGGGCTTCTATTTTAAAAATCTGGCCTTTTTTTTTTTTGTACCAGGAATTGAACCCAGGGGTGCTTAACCACTGAGCCACATCCCCAGCCCTTTTTAATATTTTATTTAGAGGCAAAGTCTTGCTGAGTTGCTTAGGGCTTCACTAAGTTGCTGAGGCTGGCTTGAACTCACAGTTCTCCTGCCTCAGCCTCTCAAGCTGCTGGGATCATAGGCATGTACCATTGCTCCCAGCTTGGCTCTTCTTATTTATTCCTGCCAGTATGGCCCACTTCATGTCCAAATCCTTCATACCTATCTATGGGTAGTTTTACCTATATGGATTAGGTACTAGGATATTAACCTCCTCTTGCTCTATCATCTCCCTCTCAGGTTAAGCCACAGCAAACAAGCTCCTGAAATTATCTGCATAAAACCCTAGTGTATTTACCACCTAACTAACTCTGATTGCAGGGTCATGGCCTTATTGATTTTTGCAGTGTTCTGGAAACTTCAAATAGCTCTTGGGGACACAATAGACACTGCATATGGATATAAAGAAAATGGAGGTAATAAGAAGGACTCTTTCCTGGTTGTGATTTTCCACAAGGGATGAATGGAAATAACATTCACTGGAAATGGACGATATTAAGGACATCATCCAGATGTTTTTCATCACCACACCTTACACCTAGCCCTGTGTACAGGTGCACATTCTCTTTTCCTTCCTTACCCTTCCTCTCCATTTACAAAGACTTAGCTTCTTTGACCATTTACCTACATCATCATCGCTTTAAAATTTCATAGTGTAGAGCTATGATTCCAGCTGGGCATGGTGGCACATGTCTATAATTCTAGCTATTTGGGAGCCTAAGATCAGAGTATCTCAAATTTGAAGCTATCCTGGGCAAATTGAATAAATAAAATTTAAAAAAAAATCAAAAGGGCTAGGGATAAATGCATAAGGCCCTGGGTTTAAGACCTAGTACAAAAAAGGTACTGTAACTCCAAAGTTATTGGTCTGTTTTTGAAAACAAACATGTATATGCATTTATCATATATCAGACGCTGTTTTAAGTACTTTTAAAAATATTAACTCTTCTAATCATCCTAACAACCCCACAGATATGTGCAATTATTTCCTCCATTTTACACATGATAAAACTAAAGTACAGGGATATTAATAAGATTGACCAAGGATATACAGCTATTAAATGATGAACTGGGAGTTTGGGTTCAGAGACTGAGCTGCCAATCCATCAGCTATTATGTTAGTCTGTTTTCCATTCCTATAACAAAATACCTAAGTTAATAAACTCACCAATTTATTCATTTATTTATTTATTGTGTGTACAATTTGTCAGACCTTACATCTGACAATCTGAGAATATAATAGCTAATGAGACATTGTCATTGCTCTTAAGGTTCATTATAGAGATTAGAGTCACCAGGTTATTCAGGTACTTAATCTAAGTTCTATGATAAAAGTAGGCACAGAGGGTGACAGGAAGCAAATAAGAAACTCCAATGGCTTTGGAGAAAATCATCAGGGGTCTCGTAGCCAGAGAAAAAGGTTAGAGAAAAGAAGCCATCTTTCTAAGAGCTTTGTCAGCCAATTTGATGTGTGGTGAATTCATTCATCCTCCACAAGGGTAGTGGGAAGTCATTTCAAGAAAGAGCATGATTCATGGCTATTTCTACACTTGGACAGGTCACTCTGGCTACAGAAAGATCTAGCAAGAGAAGTTGCAGTAGAGTTCTTGGTTTGGGGGAACAGAAGCTTCTGCTTCTCTTCCTATGCCAGGCCTATTCAGGGATCACTAACCATCTCTTCACTGTATTTCGGGGAACAAGTGCTGCTACTCACACAGGTCATGACTAGATAAGTAACTCCTCATTAAGACAACTTCAACATCTTCTCTCTTTAGTACTTTCTGCCTTTCTTCCTTCCTGACTACCTGTGCTAAGCAGATCTGGGGAAGGTTCAACTTATCACTTGATTGCCGCATCTCTTTTCTCTACCTTTGCCACCTTTGCAGATAGATGAATGAGTGACATGAGGACAGGGTTTGCCAAATAATCCAACCTCTTTTGCTTTTTCACACTCCCACATCTTCACCCTTGGTCAGACTATTTCAATAATCTTTTATCAGATTAGAAAGAATTATCTCATCTTTTCTCTTTGTTCCACCTCTTACTTCAGTCCATCTCCAATACTGATTCAAGACTTTAAAATACACATTTGATCATCTGGCATTTCCCTTCATATAAATCTCTATTTACTCATGACATCCAATGTCTTACAGTGATGAGGTGCACAATATTCCTTCAGGAAACCTTACTCTTTCACCTGGATCGTTCACAGAGAATGTGCCATGAATAACACATTAGTCTGTCAAAGAGTCAGCTCTGCTCTTCTCCCAGAATATACTTCCACTCAAAGCTCTACTACTAGTCATGATTATGCAGAAGTCCTTAAAGCAGTAGTTTTCAAACTTTTATGCATATTTTAACCTGAGAGCTGTAAAAAGCTCTCATACTCATGTCACACCACATATCTATTAAATCATAATGTCTGAGGTGGAGGACAGACATTAGTATTTTCTGAAGATCTGTGGGTGAATTCCAACATACAGCAAAGTTAAGAACAACTACCTTAAAAGATAAACCATCATTGTATCTGTTACAATAAAAATTGGAAAAAATGGAAAATCAGGGTCTATCTAAGTAGTTACTATTAAGAAACAATTAGCTGGGGCTGGGGATGTGGCTCAAGCGGTAGCGCGCTCGCCTGGCATGCGTGCGGCCCGGGTTCGATCCTCAGCATCACATACAAACAAAGATGTTGTGTCTGCCGAAAACTAAAAAAAAAAAAATATTAAAGTTCTCTCTCTCTCTCTCTCTCTAAAAAAAGAAAGAAAGAAAGAAAGAAAGAAAGAAAGAAAGAAACAATTAGCTCAGAAAATCAGATTGACTGGTACTAGAAAAGTCTGAGTGGATTTCTCTGTGCACACCATCTATGGAATCAAACAGGGAGAGATGATGGATTTCTGAATTTCATTGAGATGGGTTTACAGTAAGTCTACATGTCCTGTCCCTAGGCACAGTAAACCTTGAATTATAGTCAGGGGAAAGAGTCAGGATTACTGAAGAGTATATATACAAATAATGTGACTTCTATAGTTTTTATCTCTATTGTATCCGTGAGGTGAGTCTTTCTTTTAAATATATTTTTTTAGTTGTTGGATCTTTATTTTATTTATTTATATGTGGTGCTGAGAATTGAACCCAGTGCCTCACCCATATGAGGCAAGCACTCTTCCACTGAGCCACAACTGCAGCCCCGTGAGCCCTTCTTTAATATTCATATGATCCTAGTTAAGGCCTGAAACCCACTGTTTGGGTCTATTGCAGCAACTTTACAGCAAATTTACCTGGTTTCAAATTCAGTCATACTCACCATTCACTCCTTCTGGTCTTGTTCTGTTCTTCAGGAAAAGTATCAAGCAGTTCAGGGAGGTCTGAGTTTTCCTGGAAGAAAAAACACAATAGGCCTGGAGGTAACAACAGAGTGTAGTCCATTGCGGGGAAGTATAAGTGTTAAGTGTATCTAAAAAGAGAAGGAAAAATGGTGAGAGACTGAAAATTGAGCAGATTAGGAAGAGCCATGTCATCCTATTAAGGAGATTGGCAGGCAAGGAGTTGACAATTTTATTTGGCTCTCAGAGAGATCACTCTCGCAGCAGTAAAATAAACTGATAGGAAGGCAAGGCTGTAGAAGAGAACATAACTGTCTTTACTTCTTACATGTGCAGAGAGTTAAAGAGAAGTGGAAGCATCTTACAGGTATTTAGAAAGCCAAACTCAAGGAATGGAATCTATAGTCTGTTGAGTTTCAGAGGAAAGACTTCCATGATGGCCTCTTGTTGACTTCTCTTTCCATGATCCCCAACAACCTCTAGATGTTACTTGTGGTCCCCTACAAGGAGTCTTCAGGTTTCAAAGAGTCTGGGGGACTCCCATCACCAAGCAGTTCTTTCAGCAGTCATACCTCTAACCATGTTCAAATAAATTTACATCCTACTTATAACAGATCTCCATGTAATTTCTCCAACTTGTTCAAGAAGAGAAAAATGTCCCAGTCACACCATTTCTTACCTGAAACAGTAGCCACCACAAGGGCCTGAAAAATAAATATGTATAGTAATTTTACCCCCAGAGGTCTACAGATTGGATCATACATATCAGACATATCCTTCCTGAAACTTCAACAAATATTTCTGGGTACAATTTGACCACAGAGACAGTGGATTAGGAGTTGCCTAATTTTTGGACTCAAATAATGTTCTGGAATTGGGCCCTAGTGGAGGGAGAGGTCCTTGCAAAGAAATATTACTGTAATATGCATTTATTTTTTCCCTGTTTTTCTCCCTGAGTTCTTTCTACTAATTGCTCCAGCGCTCCACATTCTCATAACCCCAGGTCTACACAAGCTCTATTAAAAAAAAAAAAAGCTCCTCTCAAATAAATAACCACAGCTTGGTTGACCACAGTCTGATTGTATGATTCAATCAGACTAACCTTCTGTGATCTCCTGATGAACAATATCCTTGAGCTTTCTACATAAAATCCCAAATCCTCAAGTGTCCAGGCCACTAGTATCCCTCTGCCAAATACCATACCCAAAGTGCAGATTTTCCAGTTCTCTCCATGCTTTTGTACACATGCCCATCACTCAGTCTTAAACACACTCTCTCTCACCCTATTAGCCTAGTATTTCCTCCTCACCCTTTAAATTACATTTCAAATTTAATTTTCTCCAGAATTCCTTCATTAAAAATGTAAGCCCATCTAATAAGCTGACCTTGTGTGGCCCACTACACTAATCCAGTAAAATGGTATGTGAATTTGGGTAGGTTACCTAACTTCTCAATGCCTCTATTTTATAACCTACAAAATAGGGATAATAACAATATTAAATGATAGGGTTTGTGACGAGTATAAAATGAGCAAATCTTTACAAAGTACTTAAAACAGTTCTTGGCACCATATATAGCATTTAATAAATATTATTTAATATTATTAGAATTAGTAGGTCACTATATGCTGAATTTTTAAAATTCTCTCTCCTCACAAGTTAGTATCCTTGAACTCAGAGACTCTTTCTTGCTTGTAAACAACAGTATCTAAAAAAGCACTGCAGAATGAACAAATGACACAAACATACTAAATTATTAATGAATAGAGCTCTTCTTTGTAGACCACTATCTATTCCCACAATCTAGGCATTAGTGATCCTAAATTATTAGATATCTTAAAAAATAGCCTCTGCTCTTGCCTTGGCTCTAACTTTCCTCCTCATGTTGTGTATAACCTATGGGATGATCTTTCCCAGCTTTCTCCAGAGTACACTGTCTAGGTTCCCCTTCTCCTCCAGTCTGCAGGCACAGTATATCCTTCTCATCCATTATTATTCAGGGCCCAGAGCATATACATCGAGAAGCCTGGAAGCCTGACATGAATGGGTGATGAGGGACAATAGCAATCCCATAAACAACTGTAGATCATACAGGTTAGAATGAAGGAATAAGCTTTGGGAGGAAATGAAAGGAAGAAAAACAACCTGATACTTACTGTACACTCTAAAAACCTGGTCACAGATGTTCTAGCCCCCCAAAAAGAATGGGGCCGTTGTCACAGGCCAGAAAGTTTATAGACAATGGGAAACATAAAGAACTTCTCAGGGAAATAGTGAGAGAAGTCCTGAGGAAAATATAGGATAATTTAGATCATTTAAAGTCCTTTTGTTCTCCCATAATTGATAAGAGCTAAGGAAAAACATCTAGGTAGTCTTTTTAGGTCCCATATTGTATAATGGTGAAACCAGGAGTAGATTCAATGTATCTTGTCCTAGAAGTTCAAATTTTATTCAACTGTTTCTCTTACAAGAAAAGGTAAAAATGAGGAATTGTGAAGTTAAGTAAGTTGGCAGTATGCCCTAACTCAGAGATTTTTGTACCCATGTACATATGTGAGTGGGAAGAAAGTAATACAAAAGAAAGGCCTACTTTGGTGGGGGGAGTTACCAGGGATTGAACTCAGGGTCACTTAACCACTGAGCCACATCCCCAGCCCTTTTTTGTATTTTATTTAGAGACAGGATCTCACTGAGTTGCTTGGGGCCTCACTAAGTTGCAGATGCTGGCTTTGAACTCAAGATCCTCCTGCCTCAGCCTCCCAAGCCACTGGGATTGCAGACATGTGCCATCACACTTGGCAAAAGGCCTATTTTCAAAAATTTTAAAAAATTTGTTCTTTTTAGTTATACATGACAGTGGAATATATTTTGACATACCACATATACATGGAGTATAACTTCCCATTTTTGTACTTGTACATGATGTGGATTTATACTGGTCATGTATTCATATAAGAACATGGAAAAGTTATGTCAAATTCATTCTACTGTCTTTACTATTCCTATCTCCCTCCATTCCCTTCATTCCCATTTGTCTTAATGAGCAAACTTCTATTCTTCTCTCCACCCCACACCCTGGCTTATTGTGAGTTAGCATTCATATATCAGAGAGAACATTCAGCCTTTGGTTTTTTGGGATTGGCTTATTTCACTGAGCATGATAGTCTCTAGATCCACCCATTTACTGGCAAATGCCATAATTTCATTCTTCTTTATGGCTAAGTAATATTCCATTGTGTATATATACCACATTTTCTTTATCCATTCATCTGTTGAAGGGAACCTAGGTGGGTTCCATAGTTATTGTGAATTGAGCTGCTATAAATATTGATGTGGTTGTGTCATTATAGAATGCTATTATTAAAATAAGTCCTTTAGGTATATGCCGAGGAGGCGGAAACTGGGTCAAATGGTGGTTCCATTCCACATTTTCTGAGTAATCTATACTGCTTTCCAGAGTGGTTGCACCAATTTGCAGTCCCACCAGCAATGTATGAGTCTACCCATTTCTTCACATCCTTGCCAATTTATTGTTACTTATATTCTTGATAATTGGAAAGGCCTATTATTTTTTTAAACATTTTTGTAGTTATAGATGAATACAATACCTTTATTTTATTTATTTATTTTTATGTAGTGCTGAGGATTGAACCAGGGCCTCACACATGCTAGGCAAGTGCTCTACCAGTGAGCAACAACACCAGGCCCCTGGAAAGGCCTATTCTCAAAGGCATAAAGAGAACCACTAAGGCAAACTAATATGAGTTAAATTACACAGGTAAGTTTGAGGTGTATCTCCATGAAATTTTTTGTTGTAATTTGTATATAATTGTTACCTTGTGGCTTATTATACATATTGTCCTAGAAGAATGAATGGGAATAGTCTTCTCCTAATATTCTCAGCACACAAGTAGCTAGAGGACACTTGACTATGGGCCCAGATATAAAATAGCTATCATTTTTTAAGAGAGAGAGAGAGAGAGAGAGAGAGAGAGAGAGAGAGAGAGAGAAGAGAATTTTAATATTTATTTTTTTTAGTTTTCGGCGGACACAACATATTTGTTTGTATGTGGTGCTGAGGATTGAACCCGGGCTGCACACATGCCAGGCAAGCATGCTACCGCTTGAGCCACATCCCCAGCCCTAAAATAGCTATTATTATCCTGAGAGTCTGTTTGTGCCTGCCCATGACTAGGCGCTCTCTCTCTCTCTCTCTCTCTCTCTCTCTCTCTCTCTCTCTCTCTCTCTCTCCTCTCTCTCTGTCAGTAAGTATTCATAAAGGGTCTGCCCTCCATCTTTTTGCCTTAGCTCAAATATTATTGTAGCAATGCCATTTAACAAAATGAGTACGTGGCTGGAAACAATGTAGAAAGTTCATGGAATAAACCTCAAATTTTTTCATGTTCAATAAAAAATTATTATAAAATACAGTATGGATCTCCTGCACTTGTCCTCCACCATCCCCCTTCCTGTTAATGGAAACATCATCCTTTAGCATCAATCACCAAACCACTCGATCAACAACCCACAATCCAATAAACAAATCATGTACATCAGAATTCTGTAATGTCTCACATATATTCATTCATATTTTCAATTATCATGAGTTACCTAGAATGCTAAAAACCACTCCACCTAAACAACACCTCTTATGCCCTTCAGTGCATTTTTAAAATTACATAGTTCTTGGACTGATATTTTAAAACCACAGATCTGGGGCATCTTTTGTTGTGTTCCTACAAGCCTTTGACCAGATGATAAGGCAGAAAAAAAAATCTCTTCTAAATATACATTGGCCACTAGGTCTGATTCCTACCTACTGTTTCCAGCACAAAACACAGTTCCACACCATACATCCAGAATGACTGCTACCTCTGTCTCTCAAAATTGCATGATAGAATAGTGATCAAAATGTATTGTTATTTTGTGTGCATGTAAGAATATATAATGAGGGGCGGGGGTTGTGGCTCAGTGGTAGAGTGCTCACCTAGCACCTATAAGACATTGGGTTTGACTCTCAGCACCACATATAAATAAGTAAATAAAATAAAGCTCCATCAACAAGTAATAAAAATATTTAAAATATATGTAATGATTCCCACCATTATGTACAACTTTGGTGCACCACTAAAAATATGAAAAAATAAATTAAAAAGTCACATGATGGATCCTCTGGTTGGAAACTATCTTACTCCCACTAAACTCCTACAATTGCTACGATTAACATGCCCTCTCTTTTACTATGATTTCAGAGACGATTCTTCTGAGCTTTAGTGCTTTCTGTGGCATTTGTATAGATTCTTACCTGTTTTTTTTTTTTTTTTCTCCAGGCACTGGCACATAGAAGTTGTATATTTATCCCAGCAATGTGCAGGGGCTCACCTGACAGGTATCTAGCTGCCTCCAGGCCACCAACACATAATTCAAGATGCAGTGTAATATCTCTGACGCTAGAGACAGTGTTGCCTAACAAATAATCACAAGGGTCAGAATTATTCAGGAAATATCTGAAATTGGGCTTTAACTCTAAGAGAGAATAAAAAGATTTCAAAACAATTTCTGGTGTAGAGTATTTGCCTCCCGCCCCTCTGCATGTTGGGTTATTGCTTCTGTTAATGCCTTTAGAAATCAAAGATAAGAACATGGGAAGCAGCAAAACTTGGATGACAGAGTAGGGGTTGTGCTAGATATTGCTAAGAATAAAGGAAGAGGAGAAAGCAGATCCCTTCCTGACAGAAAGTTTCAGTCTTCCTGGAGATACAAGTTAGACACTCCTTTACAAACATAAGATTGAATGTGATACCTTTCCCTGGCTCCTGCCCCTTCCTAAACTTGATGGTGGGGGGGCAGTGCTACATTTCTAACACACATGGGGGATACATATTCCATTCCATTTTGTCTTGCATTGAGGGCATTGCTCCAGAAAAAAATGACAGTTCTGCACCTGAGAAGACCTTGTACATGGAAGAGTTCAGTATGAAAATTTACCTTCTTCCTCTATTCCTTATAGCATCCATGACAACAAATTAGAGGGTAGTTACTATACCAGATAGCTTCACAACAGAAACTTCTTATGTCTATACATCTGATATCCAACATCTCATAATGCACTCCTCTCACGGATTCTGACATACAACCAGGACTGCTTACAAACCACAGCCTGATCAGCACCTCCAATGGTGGGGACTTTAATTGTACTACCTGGGCTATATTACTACCATTCCCATCTCCACTTCTGGTGCCCTCATGATTTGGGAGCATGGGGAGAGCCCCCAAAATATCCAACATGAAGACCCCTCAAAATCTTTCAAAACTGGGGCTGGGGTTGTGGCTCAGAGGTAGAACGCTTGCCTAGCGCAGGCAAGGCTCTGGGTTCGAGCTTCAGTACCACATAAAAATAAATAAATAAAACAACGGTATTGTGTCCAACTTCAACTAAAAAATAAAATAAAAAATCCTTCAAAACCCAGAACTGAACATAATTTTGCAGCTCTACCTCATTATTTAAAAGGGTCTCTGCAACAATTTTGAGTACAGCCAGCTGTTTCCTGAACACCACAGCAGCCATGATGAGGTCCAGAAACCTCATTCTTTGCATTTGTCGCAATTCAAAAGAAGATGTAGCTAGGCCTGAGGTGATCTGTTCCAGTACCAGTCAGTCTGCACCTGGGCAGTATCTTGTTGCTGTCTCCAGGCCAACAACATGTAATTCAAGGTGCAGTATAACAATTTTGACACTAGTGGCAGTGTTGCCTAAAAAATAATACAAGCAGACTTATTCAGGAAACATCTGAGATTGGGCTTAAAGAGAGAATGGAAAGATTTCTAATAAGTATTGTAAATCTTGGCAGAGGGTTTTCCTCCCTCTCTTCTTCATCCTGGGTTATTCCCTCCTAGTCATTGAAGAAGCTCTCTCTCTCTCTCTCTCTCTCTCTCTCTCTCTCTCTCTCTCTCTCACACACACACACACACACACACACACACACACATTGAACACATGCATGCATGCATGCCCACATATGTGCAGTCCACCTGTGAATATTCTACCTCTACCAAGCCACTCACAGAAAACAAAGAAGTCTCCTAACTAGCTTTCCCATTCCACTTTCTAGGTTTCTCAAAAGTCCATCTTCTTGGGACTAGGATTGTGGTTCAGTGACAGAGTGCTTGCCTCGTGCCTGTGGGGCACTGGGTTTGATCCTCAGCATCACATAAAAATAAATAAATAAATTAAAGTTATTATGTACATCTACAACATATATATATATTCCATCTTCAACATTATAAAGAAGACTCATCAATCCATTAGCTCCTAACTAGAAATGTGTTGCAGGGCATTGGCAAAGTGGTATTTGGAAAAAAGAAGTACTTAGCAGGGACTGTTACACATGTTTTAAATTAAAATTTGCAGTTTAATTAATTATTGTAACACACAGTTGTAAGATGCAATACAGAGATGTTCTGTATACCCTTTACCCAGTTTTGTACCATGGTAACAGCCTGCAAAACAACTATGGTATGATATCACAACCAGGATGTTGACACTGATACAGTGAAATGCAGAATATTTCCATCACTATAGGTATATTTCCTATTGTTCTTTTATAGTAACACCCAATTCTCTCCTGCTTCCATTCCCTCCTTAATTCCTGGCAACAACTAATCTCTTCTCCATTTCCATAATTTTGTCACTTTAGGAATGTTATATAAATAGAATAATATACTGAGTAACTTTGAGATTTGGATCATTTAATTCAGCATAATTGTCTGGATATTCATCTAGGTGATGTATCAACCATTCATTCCTTTTTATATTATGGTGTGGATGTACCACAGTTTAACCATACAACTTTTGAAGGTGATATGGATTGTTTTCAATTTGGGGTTACAACAAATAAAGCTGGGACAAACATTCATGACTAGGTTTTTGTGTGAACATAAGTTTTCTTTTCTCTGGGACAAATCCCAAGCTTATACTTACTGGGTCATACAGAAGTTTCATATTTAGTACTTTAAGAATTTTACAAACTGTTTTGCATGTTGTATAAATCATTTTATATTCCCATTAACAATATATGAATGTTACAGAGTCTTCCCATCCTTGCTAGCATTTGGTGTTGTCATATTTTTTAAAAAATTTTAGCTCTTTGATACATGCATAGTGATATTCCATTATGGCTTCAATTTGCATTTACCAAATGACTAATGATGCTAAATCTTTTCAAGTTTATTTGCCATTGTATACCCTCTTCTATAAAGTATCTCTTTGTGGTTTTTACCCATTTTTCATCAGTATTTTAAACTATTGAGTCTTGAGAGTTTGTTTATTGCAGGGATGGGGATGGAACTTAAGGCCTCATGCATTCTAGGCATGTGCTCTAGAACTGAACCACATCCCCAGCCCATTGAAAATTTCTCATATAGTCTAGATATTATTCCTTTGTGATATATGTTTGTTCTTTCCATAGGGTCTTTTGTTAAACACAAATTTTTATTTTTTTCCAAATTTTTGTTTCTTTTAGTTATATTTGACAGTATAGTATATTTTGACATATGTACATGGAGTATAACTTATTCTAATTAGGATCCCATTCTTATGGTTGTATATCAGGTGGAGTTTCACTGGTGGTGTATTCATATATGAACATAGGAAAGTTAGGTCTGATTCATTCCACTATATTTTCTATTCCTATCCATGCTCCCTTTCCTTCATTCTCCTTTGTCTAATCCACAGAACTTCTATTCCCCTCACCCTTGTTGTGGGTTAGCATCCATACCTTTGGTTTTGGGGGGTTGCCTTATTTCACTTAGCATAATACTCTAGTTTCTAGATCCATCCATTTACCAGTGAATGTACAAAAATCATTCTTCTTTATGACTGAGTAATATTCCATTGTGTATATATAAAACATTTTCTTTATGCATTCATCTGTTGAAGGGCACCTAGGTTGGCTATTGTGAATTGAGCTGCTATAAACATTTGTATGGCCTTATCACTATAGTATGCTGATTTAAAATTTTTTTAATTCTGATGAGGTCTAACATCAGTTATTTCCCTTGTGGACTGTGCTATTGATGTCATTGCTTTCAACAATTTTTTATCTTTCATTTTCAGAAGTTTGACTGTGATGTGTTTTGATACTTTTTTTAAAGATAGAGAGAGGAGGGAGGGAGGAAAAGAGAGAGAGAGAGAGAGAGAGAGAGAGAGAGAGAGAGAGAGAGAGAGAATGAATTTTTAATATTTATTTTTTTGTTTTCGGCACACACACATCTTTGTTTGTATGTGGTGCTGAGGATTGAACCCGGGCCGCACACATGCCAGGCGAGTGCGCTACTGCTTGAGCCACATCCTCAGCTCCCTGTGATGTGTTTTGGTGTGAACTGTTTTGTTTTATCCTGTTTAGGGTTCAACCTTTTGAATCTATATGTTCCTTAATAAATTTGGAAAATTTCCTACTCTTCTTAGAATACTTTTTCAGCCATACTTATTGATTCTTCCCCTGAGGCTTTGATGAAATGAATATTAGATATTTTGCCATAGTCCTGGAGGTTAATTTTTAAAATTTATTTTCTGCTTTTTCAAATTTATTAATTTCTATTGTTAAGTTTTCCAGTTCACTCATTCTTTCCTTTGTCCCTTCAGTTCTGCTGTTGAGTCCATCTTTTTAATTCTGGCTACTATATTTTTCAATTCTAAAATTTGCATTTTGTTCTTTTTTATATCTTTGATGTCATTGCTGATACTTTCTATTTTCCATGCCTGAAGAATGTTTATAATTGCTTATTGAAACATTTTTATCATGTCTGCTTTAAAATCTTTGTCAGGTAATTTAAATATCTCTGATTTCAGTGATGGGATCTATCTATTGTCTTTTTTTCCTTTCAGTTTGAGATCTTCCTGGTTCTTGATATAATGAGTTATAATCAATCAAAACTTGTACAGTTTGGATATTATGTTATGAGGCTTTGGCTAGTACCCACACCTTCTGTTTTAGCTTGGTTCCTCTGATACCACTTCTGCAGGAAAAAGGAGAATGGCAACTCTTGTTCCTTGCAGGTATGAGTAGAAATCCAGGCTCCCATTTGGACTCTGTTGACTTCTGTGGGGAGGGAATGGGAGTTATATCTCCTCACTTGGCCTCCTCTGAAATCTTCTAGGCAGGAGGGCATAATTGTGCCTTGTTACCACCTCCAATCATAGCATCTAGTAACACTGGGGCTGGCTCCTTATCACTGGGCTATAATTGAAGTTCTTATCCTCCAGTAATCCTATGACTTCACTCTAGAGGGGAGAAGTAAGGGTAGAGGTGCATTATTCTCTGCTTTTGCTTATTTTATACATTACATCTAGGGTAGTTGCTTTTGTTGTACTCAGCAGGAGGAATAGGGAAAAGTATGCCTACTCCATCTTCCCAGCAGCCGAAGTCTTTTATATATACTTTAACCCTATGAACATTCATCACATGGGTAACTTTTCCCAAATAAAGTCCTACAAATCTTAGGCTATCAGCTCCAACTTGAAATTACATTCACTCACCTACATTTTTGTTATTCTAACTTGTGCTGAAATCTGAGCATACCTCCCAGGTTGCAAATCAGTTTACTAAACCCTATGTTCTTACTGGAGACTCCATTTTGATGATTAAAACTGTCACCTTCTTCCTTTAATAATGACCACCTAGACATACCTGCCTGAACTTTACAGCCCTAGAAGTTGGGTATTTCCCCCCTCATTGTTCCACACCTTTTCCTCTTCCTGTGAGCCTCCCCTGGTTAATGCCCCAGATTATACTCAAAATATGTCTTACCTCTTCCTGGAGAACATTACAAGCAACCAGCAGACAGATCCCAGAGATAACATCTTAGTTAACACCATCCAACAAAACCAATATTGTCTCATCTAGGCTTTTGCCGTGTTCTAGTCCACTCTCCAATCTATCCAGGTATAACCTTTAGCCAATGAATTCATCACCCTTCTGCTGATGCATAAGTTATGCATAAGTTAGAGGTAATAAATGGGGGGATACTTGCCTAAATGGACATTCTGTATGTCCTTGAGTGAACTATACAGCACATCTCCTAGTACATTCTGTAATCATCTCTGGGCTCAGCATATGCCTGGCTACCTATGGATCTATATCTCCATCACACCCTGTACCTGTGAGGATCACACTTTTCTTCATGCTGTCACTTCCATCTCTAAAGAGGGTCTTCAACAAGTCTACAGAGTTCAGTAAACATATGACGTACCTCCTACAACATTCACTTCATGGTAATTTGTGTTAAGTGGCATAATACCCTCTAGTGGAATACCTGAGTATAAAAATAAGATTTATTTCAAACATTGCTAAAAGCATGAGAAAAAAATAACAGGGACGGGTGATATAGAGTTTTACAGAGTGTGGGAAGGACACATTAGGGTAATTGACTTTAAATAAAAAGGGTCAGATTGGGTCTCTGAGTGCATATCAATCAGGATGTGGAAGCTCAGGTTAAGAGGAAATCTTCAGAAAAACCTTTAAGGGAAGGGTGAAGAACAAATGGAAGACTTGGGGACAGAGACTTTTCTGGGATTAGGTGGTGACGGCTCACAGAAGACAGCATCCAATAATAAGAGGTCCCTAGCACTATAAGCTGAAGCAGCAGGGTAGAGACTGCCTATTCATATATATACCATCATATCTAGCAAGGGATATGGTGGTATATCCCTTTCCCTAACCCAGGAAATGGACAAACTCTATGTTTACTTTCTCAAAAATCAGAGTCCTAATTCCAGGCATCCTTTCAATGATTCAGACTTTCTGGTCTATTGGCATCTCCTGATGACTGATCCCAGCCTTCATTCAACCCTTTATACTGCTACCCAGTGATATTTACAGAAACAGATCCATACCATTCAGGACTCAGAAGCTTTTTAGTCAATATCTATTGACTACAGAATACACTCGAATCTCTGATGAACATTTGACTTTTCTCATGAGACAGAATAGCATTATTTGTACTTGCCAGTTCCCTACATGTCCCTCACTCATTCTAGCATTTGGCTTATGATTCTTTTCAGAAAGGTCTGTTTCTGGAAAAAACTTCTTCCCAAACTTCACATGAGTTCTCCAGTTCATGCTGAAATCCTTTTCTCAGATGAGATTCTCACGTATACCATAAAGTGGAATTTACTTTTATATCATTTCAAGGCTTAGTTTTTATTTTTCTTTGTAAACAGGGAAAACATTTAGTCTTTAGAAGAAACATTTAAATGAGTAACATTACCTGGGGAGAGGAGTTAAAAAACATAAGCTCTTGCTATTTTAATTTAAAACATATCTTGTAAAGGCATCAAGTCTTGGCAAAGCTGAAAGACATTTGAGTCAATGTTTTTATAAGGTGTATTTTTTACACTATAATAACAACCATTCATTAAGTGAGGAACTTTACTCATATTATTGTTTATTTTTCACCTTGTATACTTATTTGTTCCTCTTGTCTAAATGCAACTTTGTCTGTTAACATAGTTTGTCCATTTCCTGGGTTAGGGAAAAGAAAGCGGTACCCTTGCTGGGTATGGTGACAAACATCTTCCCATCCCCACCACCTTTCATTTCCTTCTTGGCTTCTATGAGTTTGATTACTTTAGATTTCACAAATAAATAAGAATGCATCGTATTTGTCTTTCTTTGCCTGGCTTATTTAATTTAGCATAATGTTCTCCAGGTTCATTCACACTGTCACAGATGGCAAGATTTCCTTCTATCTTTAAGGCTAAATATCAAGTTTCATTTTTCTGAAGCATGTATCTGACTCATCTTTCATTCCCAGGCTAAACATATTTGCTTACTCTGAATTATCTACGAGATAAGCCTGGAATCTGCTAGGTTGATAATTTAAGGAGCATCAAGTTCTAGCTTCTTTCTACTTTTCAAAAGCAGAATCTTAAATTGACCTGAACATAGAGTGGTGATTATAGAGATTAGGAAGGCAGAGAGGGAGAGTGGATTAAGGGAGGCTGGATTTAATCAGTGTGTGCTATACACAGGTATTGAAATATCACACAGAACCCCGTTGATATGCATAATTAATGCACTTAATAAAAAATTTACAAAGGAAAACATTTCCTATCCATTGTACTACTGTGTCTCTAATATTAGACTTGCATTTTCTCAGATTGGCTCCATTAATCTGGTCTATTTGTCCTCCATAATTATGTCATTCAAGCCATAATTATGTGGCCTCACCAACATAAGGAAAACCTTTCATCACTTCTCTTTATCATTGAAAGCTATACTCTCACAGGGCTCTTGTCATTAGTATTATTATGTGACAGTTGGCTATATGTAGATGGATGTTTGAGACAACAAAGGGCAGGGCTGCATCAGTTTTTCAACTTGACACCCTATATATACAATCAAATATTGCAGTGTACAAACTGGAGACTCAAGGCACATCTACCTTATTTATTTTGGAGAGAGAAAACAGGAAATCAGAGATGTTAAGGAATGTTTCATGAATATACAATTGTTTAATAGTAGCAAGAGAACCAGGATCCAGGACACTAGGCTTTCAGTGTAGCAATCTTTCTAGTCTGTGCATGGATTCTTCATTATACCAGAGACTGGGGATTTGAAGGAGAAGAAAACATTTCTACTAAACTGTTCCCCTGGAACCTTGGCCTCAAATGTAAGGATACTAGGAGAATAGACATTTTTTCCACTCAAGACCTTTTCTTCCCCCCTTTAGCACAGATTCATTGTGAATGAGCTTCCAGGTCACCAATTTCTCCCCTACTCATCTGATCTTTCCCTTGTTTTTCAATAATTTTTCATTATGGGAAGTTAAATCACTCAACACTATACCACAAATGTGATTTTTTTTTCAATTAAGAAACTTTACGTACTACAGAACATACTAAATTTCTCTTGGATAAATATTCAAAATATTTTCAGAAAACAACATTATTACTAGTGCCTACACATATACCAGACATTCTAACATTTCTGACATCTAGCTATTGGCTCTTAACTAACCAGATTCTGGATAAATTCAGATCCAAGTTCAAATCTTATACATTTTGCACTATTAATAACAACTATATCAATTAACTTCCCTACTAACTTGGTTCCCCACTTCTCTGCTTCAAATCTTTAGAAAATAATTCCTAGTTCTATATACCATTTTCCTCACTCTTGAAAAGTGTTAGAAAATCTATATATTTTCTTTAACTTTGAAGAATTTCCATGTTTCTCTGACCTTTGCATATGTCAAGCCACACCGCCAAGAAAATTACCTCTCACTTCTCTTTGACTGTGCAATGATCATTCATGCTTTAGGTTTCAGATTAGAAGTCACCTTCCAGAAGCCTATGTAGAAATAAAGTTCTGGTCAGGTGCTCTCTTATGAGTTTCCAGTAAGCCCAGTATAAACATTTTACTTTTTTCGAAACCTTATACTATACTATGTTGTATTTTCCAATTTCCTATAGTTCTCACTGGAGTATAAGTTCCCTGAAGGCAAGGAATCTAGCCAACATTTTGAGTGTCTAACCTAGTCCTAGATGGAATTGTTAGGCTCTTACAGAATGAATGAATGAATGAATGAATAAACAGGCTAATAAATATGTGATGTCTATAGATCACAACATATCTCTACATACTCTTTAATTTCTTCTAATCATTGGCAAATTTACCCAGAGCAGAACCTTCCCATGCCCATGATCTCAGTTTTTGTCTGCATGCTGTCTATAGTATCTTCCCCATCTTTTCTCACAGCACATGGTCTGGGATTTCTCTGCCAGCAGACATGGTATCTTTTTATCATTAATATTTCACATAACCTTAGAACACACAATACTCAAGGGCCTGGGAGCATGACATAAGGGTAAGTGCAGGAGAAGAGGATGATGGTCATCCAGGAATAATTGTGGGTCATTGAGGCTTGAACACTAATGAAGAGCAAAGCAAGCCTCAGCAGAACTTCTAGATATGTATTATTCCTTGAGATTGCATCAATTTGAGCCCACCCCAATAGTGTGTTGTGGTTTCAGACTAGAAGCTGTAGATGGTACAGAAGTTTGAAAATAGTTCTTTGAGGAATGGCGAAGACAGGAAAATACAAAAGAATGGGCAGGTGAGGTTGAAGGACTCATGTTTTCATAATGGGGCAGATGAGAAAAGAGTTGAAAAAGATGTCCAGGGAGTTTCCCCAGGTCATGCACACCTTAGTGGTTTGATCAGGAATAGAATCAGAATACCATGATGCTGATGTCAGAAGGCTTGGTTCATTTCATGTTACCTACATAGGAAAATACACCCAGCTGACTATGGGTCAGTGTGGGCTATGTAAGTGAAGAAATTATAGTTCAAAATTTATTGGAGAATATGAACAGCTTGCTAACAAGAGGCCAGTTAGGCAGGAATATTTTGAGCTTAAAAGCTCCTCATTTTGTCTTTACTTATTTTCTTACAGTCATTCAGAGAATCAAAAGCTTATTATTTATAGGCTAAAAACCTTATTGTATATAGGCTAAAAATAGAAAAGACAATCATGATACATGACTATTCCCATCACACTCCACTAGCTAAAACTTAATGTACACACCAATTAAATCAGACTGGTGGTAGAAACAAGGGAATAAAGGGACTTCATGGGATCTTGAATTGCATTACAACAAATTCCTGAGTCTCTGTATGTTTGCAATTAAGGAAAAAATGCATATTGGCATCTTTTGTACAATGGTTTTGTTGATTATCATAAACAGGATCAGGAAAACATTAACTTTTGGATCCATTACTGAGTTCTCATGCTCATAGTCCCTGGATTCTAGTTCTTGGATCCTAATTAAAGGTGGTAGGAGGAAATCAAATTTGGATGAGATATCAGTGAATGATGCCAGGAATGCTGGCCTAAGTATCATGTTGGGGAAATGTACAGGGAAAAGCAGTTACATGCCTTGGAAGAACATCCAATCTAGGCTGAGGAACCAAAAAACTACTCATGGATGACTAAAGTAAACAATAGTTTGGAAGAAACCCAGCCTGACTCTGGTTCATTTGAAAATATTTGCATATAAAGCCATCTGACTTTGCAAAGTAAGGAAATTTGAGAAACATCCTGTTCCAGAGTGAAACACAAGGTATAATGACTTTTTCTTAAAATATTCCCTGTGACTTAATGCCAAAAGACTCCTTTAAGGAATCTCAAGTCCACTTGTGATTATGTGTAGTAAATACCTTCTTTTTCACATGATCTTTGGCTTTCTCAGTTTGGAGACTCTCTCTCCCCATTGTGAAGAGCAGAGGTAGTATGGCTTAACAATATGGAAACCCTGGAGGAGAAGTCCTGGAGGAGATTTCTGGAATAGTTCTCAAGGACAGGGGAGAGACTGGCTCTTGGAAATAAATCTTAGAGCAAAAATGGGTGGTTTTGACTATACTTCTTCCCTTCTACTTATCTTCATCTTCTTTTTTCTTCTCCCTCACACCAGTTTCTATTACTCTATGGTACACATCCTCCCTAAAATTACTGAGGCTGGATGTCAGCCATCACATCTATTCCATGCCTACCCAATTCTGCACTTTTGATCTCTTGAAGGCCATTCCATCATGTTCACTCTTTGTTCACATCGTCACTATTCCTGGGGTAAACCCAGATCATGCCTCATCTAGACTCCTGGGAGAGACTCCCAAATGACAGACTGTGTTGGTCAGTTTTTTATTTTCTTTTTTTCCCAATGTTGCTGCAACCAAAATATCTGACAAGAACAACTTAAAGAAGGAAAATTTTATTTTGGGCACATGGTTTCAGAGATTCAGGCCATGGTCAGCCAACTCCATTGCTCTAGGCCTGAGGTAAGGCAGAATATCATGGTGAAAGGACATGGTGAGGAAAGTTGATGAGCTCATGGCATCCAGGAACCAGACGGAGAGCTAAAGAGCAAGGAGCCATGGAGAAGACATAGTTCCCAAAGGCATGACCCCCATGACCTCATTCCTGGAGCCATGCCCACCTGCTCACAGTTACCACCCAGTAGTGCATTCAAATTATTAATTCATTATGGATTAATTCCCTGATGAAGTTACAGCTCTCTTAATATGATCTTTTCACCTCTGAACATTATTACATTGCCTAACACATGAGATTTTCAGGGGACATTAAAGGTAGGAACTATAACACTGCTGTATCAGTGGTCTCTCTTTCCCTAATTCATCAGCAAGATTTTATAATTACCAGAGTCATTTGTTTAGTAAACAAATATGAACACTATTTCACTCTACTGTTCCAAATATCATTCATGCAAGAAATATATATTTAGTATCTACTATAAGCTAGGCACTCTTATGGGCTTTGGAGAAAACCATTACTTGTTCAACTTCTCCAACATAAACCTAAAAACCCCTTGATTAAAAATCCAAAGACCACCAAAGTCTGACTCTTGATTGCTTTCTACCCATATGACATATCCACAGCATATGTTCCAGCTACAACTGACTCTTTGAAGCTCTAGCTTCCATCTTCAATAATACCTACAGAAACTCTGTCTATAGGAAAGTTTACCTAGTTTCCTAGCATTTCTCTATCCACATACATGACTAGCCTCCACACAGTGTTCTATGACTTTTATATATGTTAACTCATTTAATTGAAACAAATTACTATTTTGTATCCATGGTACATATGATGAAACTGAGGCTCAAGAGACATTAAGTAGCATTCCCAAGATATAGCAGCTTCTAAATGGTAGAGCTTGTAACTAAACCCAAGAAGCCTATCTCCAAAACTTGTTTCCTGAAGGAGTCAAGATTCAAGGTCAAGCCTCTACTCTGAAATCATCTTCCCCTATGTTCAAATCATGCTGTTTTTACCTCCTCTTAAAAGTCCCCACAGATATTATGTCATGAACTAGAATCTACTCCTCTCTTTCCTGCTCTCTCTCACTGAATGATCTCTACATATCAGATCTCTCTCCCTCCCTCTCTTTCCTCTCTTATTGTGAACTCATGAAGGATACCTCTGTATCATTCCATAGAAACACTGGTAACTGCAAGAGGTGTGTCCATGGATTTGGAGGTACTCAAATGGACTCCAGATATCCCTGAGACTACCTGGTTCTACCCCCTTAATAAAGATGAAAAAACTAAAGATCAGACATATTAAGCAATGTTCTACAGGGCATTCAGATACTTAATCATAAAATCACAACTTGTGTTATAGAAGGAGCCTTTCATAACTATAGTTCCAGAATTTTTTCTACTACATGGTGGTTCTTGATTATGCCAATGAATATAACATTGTACCTACAGTTAATAATACTGTATTCCGCACTTAAAATTTTGTTAAAAGAGTATATCCCATGTTGTGTTCTCATCACTATAAAATAAAATTAACTAAGTAAAAAGAAATTGTACCACCAGTGATGATGTTAACAGATTGACACAACTCAGATTCAGGAAAGATGGGGGAAAGGTAAGGAAATAATGAAAACAGAAAAAGGAAGTGGGGAGGGCAATCTCATTAGCTGTTCACCTATGTCCTAGAATTATGACCCGTTTAGGAAATTTCTAGGCAGGGAACAATGCCAGCAGCCTTTTGGGGAACAAGGGTATCAAATCTGTACATGAGCATGTTTAATCTGCAAGAAACATAATGATAGTATTATAACTACTCAATATTTACTCTAATTGTTCCAAGCCAAAATAACTGGAGAGTGAGAGTAAAATAAAGGTCACAATAGATCTGCCCCATTACACTTTATCCACTTACATTTTCAATTTGGAGGTAATGGAGTACTGTGTCCTGAATTAAAACACTCAGCATATATTTGTTATTAGGAGTAAAAGCCTATGATTGAGAATCATGGCCATTCCCACATCTCTTGCAGTTACCAGTGTTTTTATGGAAATATACAGAGGTATCCTTCATGAGTTCACAATAAGAGAGAAGAGAGCAGGAGGGAGGAGAAAGGGCAGTTCTGGACTAAAATATCCAGGCTTTTATATGATAGAGGTGGTGCTTTGCATCTTCTTTCTGATTTAATATCTTCACAGGGCTTCAAAAGGAAAGCAGCAATCCTGGCCTGGGAAATGGCAAAGAAGGGCAGTTTGTTTCAGTAATTCCTGCACAAGACCATCTATGACAAGTGAATCTCAAAACTCATTAAAGTTTTATTCTTAGTCCCTAGCCTTACAGATTTGGCAGAGCTAAAAGAAGTTTCTTGAGAGAGAATAATACTTTAGATTTAAATGAATTTTTTTTACAAGGAAAAGCAAAAGGCACCAGATTCAATCTTACTAGCCTCTTTTAATAAGCAGACTTTACCAGTGTATTTCTGATGAGAGCATATCTGGTCATCGATGTAAATTTTGACAAAGAAAAAAAAAAAGAGTAATGTGATCTTTGCAATTGGTCTATACCATTGCTGCCCTGGTCAAGTAATGTTCTTCAGTCTGCCTATTAGAGTGTGATGCTGACATGCAGACACTAGAGGCAATGTTGTCTAACAAATACAGGCCTTGGAAGACGAACTTCAGAGAAAATTTCTGGAACTCTGCAATAAACAAAGTGGTCATTTTAAAAAATCAGGAAACAAGAAGGGTATTTTCCTCTACATTTATTTTGTACTATGTTCCTCTCTCTGTCTTCATATTTGCTTAGAAAAGAGATCCTCTAACATATAGCGTACACACACACACACACACAAACCTCAGCCAAATCTTGGAGAACTTACCTCTCAACCAGCATCTTCAAAATCTAATCCCTTTTATCTATTTACACTAAGTACTCTTTCTACCATATTTTGATAATGTCCTTTCTGGTCCTTAGATATAGATTCTTCCTCTTAGTGCTTTTAAATGTTTCCATCTAAAATAGAAATTTAATCTGTTAGCATTTCCCTGTGTAGAATCCTCTGATCATGTAGGATATTTCATCTCATACATCAAGGGTTGGCAAAAATTGTTTTGTAAAGGGTTAAATAGCAAATATCTTAGACTTTGTGGGTCCCATGATCTCTATCGCAACTACTCAGTTCTCTTGTACTAAAAAAAAAAAAAAAGCAGCCATAGAATAGGCATGACTGAATAGAGTTTTATTTATAAAAACTGATAATGGGCTAGGTTTCACTTGCTGGCTGTAGTCAGCTGTGCAAGTCGGAAAATCTTGCTCCTTCCTCTTGAATTTCTGAAATCTGCCTAGGGTTAAGATGAGAATACCTCACTCCACATACCCATGAAGTGACTCAGAAGAAAGGCCTACTTAGTTTATCCCAGAAACCTATCAGCCCCACTCAGTTTCTGACTCTAAAATAAACAACCATAGAGTTCTTTATTAGGAGAACCTAGGAGGAAGACTCACCAAAAGAGTCACCCAAGATTCCCATAATGGGACATGAGAACCACTATGAAGAGGTTGCCTACAAAGTGACTGAGGGAACTGATAACAGAACAGGAGTACTTAATATTAGGCAAAGGGTATAAAAGCAACAATAACAATAGGTAACACAAAAAGTAGAAATGATTAAAGGGAAATGGTCAAGGCAGAGAAAGCTGCTAGGAGTTCTCTTTCTACTTGCCTGCTTTCAAGGCTCTTTGGCCTCTTATGAGGGAGCCTAGTGTAACATTCAAGAGCCTTGGCCATGGAGTCAGGCTGCTTAAATTTTGAATATCAGCTCAGTCTCTTAACTTTCAGTGTGAACTGTAGGCGGGTCTATGTCTTAGTTTCTGCATCTCAAAATGGAATTATAACAGTACTATCTCTGGAACTTTTGATGTAATTAAATAAACAGCATACACAGGCTGGGAGCAGTGGCTCATGCCTGTGATCCCAGCGGCTTGGGAGGCAGAGGCAGGAGGATCTCAAGTTTAAAGCCAACCTCAGCAACATAGCAAGGTGCTAAGCAACTCAGTGAGATCCTGTCTCTAATAAAATACAAACAGGGCTGGGGATGTGGCTCAGTGGTCAAGTGCCCCTGAGTTCAATCCCTGGTACAAAAAAAAAAGTATACACAAAGCACTTAAAACAGGGTCTGGCATAATGGTAAGCAGTAAGTGTCAACTATTATTACTATGGAAATCTGGGGACAGAGCCAGCATTCACAGAATTATCAGGTGGTTACAAGTTTGGGACTTTGACATGGCTAGTTCTGCCTGAGGGCCTGCATTTCAGAACTTCCATTCTGACACAAGATAGAGTGTTGCTTAATAAATATACTCAAAGGCCTAATATTGTGGAATTTTATGCAAATGACCTTTTAGCCAGAACACAGGAAGAAAGTGACCTTTCAAATAAGAACTTAGTAGCAAAGCATTTCTCTTTTGCCGATCAAACCAGTGGCTAATTTCTGCAAAGTTGGTCATAATGTCTAACAAATCTAGGTCTTATTCAACCTTTTTTGTTCTTACTCTCCTTGACCCACTTTTAGTTGTTTATTGTCTCTCATCTAGAATATCTCCTGTTTTCAGTTTCACTCCCTTATTAACTGTACTCTTTTAAGGGCGGTTTTTGTACAAATCAGACACAAATATACTTTTTACCACCCAATTTACAAGCTTTTGTTTCTTTCCCACTATTTGATAAATAAATCCCTAATTCCTCTTCTGTTTATTCAAGGTCCAGTCTAATATGTCTCCATTCCTTTATTTTTAAAATGAATTAGGTTTATACTTTACTAGCAGCATGGTTAGTATTTTTTCTATTGAATTTCTTCTGTTTGTTTTTAAAATTAAAATAAAGCAAGAATGATGTTTTTAGCATATCATTCTAAGAATTTCTACACAAGCATAGATTCATATACCCACTACCATAATCATGATAAAGGACAGTTATATCACCCCTCGGCCAAAAAGAAACCTTCTTCATGATATTACATTTTAGTTACACTCTATCACTATTCTTAGCCTCTGGGAACCATTGATCTGTTCTTTGACACTTCAATTTTCTCTTGTCTAGAGTGACATATAAATGGAATGTACTCTACCCAACATTTTGAAACTGACTTTTTTTCACTTAGCATAATGCCTTTGAGAATTATCCAATTTGTTGTATCCAGAGTCCATTCCTATGTGTTGCTAAATAGTATTCTGTGGTATAAATGTATAAATGTACCACAGTTTGTTTAGCCATTCACCTATTAAAGGGCATCTGAATTCTCACTACTTTTTAGCTATTATGAATAAACTAGTATGAACATTCATATGCATTTTTTTGATCTTGAATAAATGCCCAAGAATTCAATTGCTATGTCATAAAGTCTCAGCACATTTTCTACTGCGAGAATGATAGGATTCTTTAAAATGAACAGAAATTTACTTGGCTCATGGTCCTGTATTCTGGGAAGTCCAGCATGGCACCAGCAGCTGCTGAGGGCTTTCATGTTGGGCCATAACATGGTGGAAGGGTAAGCAAGCACACACAAGACAGAAAGAAACATCAAGCCAAATTCATCTCTTTTTTTCAGGAACTGCAATAACTAACCTATTCCTAGGAAAATGACATTAATACATTCATGAGGACAGAGCCTCATGGCCTAATCACTTCTTAAAGGTCCCATCTTTCAACACTTAGAATAGCAATTAAATTTCAACATGAGTTTTGGAGGGTTGGTCAAACCATTGCATATGGTAATTGCATGTTTCATTTTTAAAGAAACTTCCAAACTGTCAAGAGAAAGGCAGCCAAAGGTGGTCAAAGGGCAGCCAAAAATAATAATGATAAGGTAGGATCACTCCAAAAGGGAGAATAATTAGGATGCTGGACAAGGTCCTGACAGTGGCACAGATGAGAATGTAGCAAAACAAAAATCTTTATAACTTCTTTTCTTAAGCTGATCTATAGTCCAGGAAACAGAAGGGTGTAACTCCTTTACTGCCCTCCCCAAAAGGTGACTACCAAAGCAAGAAGTCTTGCTGTCCCCAAAGATAGGATTCTACCTTGACTTATTAGCATTGGGGACAGCCAGATTTCTCATCTGGGGCTGCAGAAAAATAAATAAATAAATAATAGAGTTTCAAAAAGGAAAACTTCCTAAACAATCTCTTAATAGATTATCAAGCTGCTTTACCTACCTGCATTCTCCCAAAACTGGCAGAACTCCAGGGGAACATTGCTGTGAAATGTGGTCCTAGATCATGTACCTTAAGAGCCTACACTACATTTAAATAATTGTATGACAAGCATTTGAGCCATTTTCAATGATAAAGGTTGGAAAAGTGGTGTCTTCATGGGTAAAGTGTCAGAGCAGATAAGCAGTAGAGTGTAATGGTTAAGAGTGTGGGTGCTGCTAGGCGAGGTGGTGCACATCTGTAATCCCAGTGGCTCAGGAAGCTGA
This sequence comes from Callospermophilus lateralis, assembly GCF_048772815.1. Taxonomy (NCBI): domain Eukaryota; kingdom Metazoa; phylum Chordata; class Mammalia; order Rodentia; family Sciuridae; genus Callospermophilus; species Callospermophilus lateralis. Next base: position 47,907,921 of record NC_135325.1, read on the forward strand.
GGCAGGAGGATCGCAAGATCAAAACCAGCCTCAGCAAATTAGCAAGGCCCTAAGCAAGTCAGTGAGACCCTGTCTTTAAATAAAATACAAAATAGGGCTGGGGATGTGGTGTGGCTCAGTGATCGAGTGCTCCTGAGTTCAATCCCCTCTACCAAAAAAAAAAAAAAAAAAAAGGGTGTGGGTACTGACAGACAAGGGCTGATATATCTTATATACAAAGAACTCTTAAGAATTGAGTGAATAAAATAAAAAGCCCAATGGAAAAATGAGGAAAAGAGATGAACAGATAACTTGCAGAAGATAAAAAAAATTATCTTCAAACATGAAAACATGTTCAAACTCATTCAAAATTTGGGAAATGCAAAGTAAAACTGCACTGAGACACCATTTCTCACCTATCAGACTGGCAAAAAGATATGACAACACATTCTGTTGGTGAGGCTGTGAGGAATTAGGCACTCTTATGCATTGATGGTGGGAAGGCAAACTGCTACAACTCTTCTGGCAGTAAATCCACAATATCTAATAAAATGACACGCATCCTTATTTTTAAATATAACAGCTTTCTTGAAATATAATCCACATACCATACAATTAACCCATTTAAAGCATACAGTTCGATGATTTCTTTAAAATTCAAAGTTGTGTAACCATCACCACAATGAATTTTAGAATATTTTATCATCCCCCAAAGAAACTCCATTCACATTAGCAGTTATTCCTCATTTCTCCTCACAATTCTCTCTGTTCCTAGCTTTATGTAATTATAATACCTACTTTCATCTCTCAATAGCAAAGAGGCACAAGTGAAAATATAGGATTGAACATTCAAAGAAATCATGGAAAAGATGCTGGTTTGTGAAGACTGTGAGATTGAGGAGTCAAGTCACATTTACCTAAATTCCCAGGGAAAGGGAAGCTCTGGCATCTGAGTTAAAAATGAATGATGCCTTTATTTTAGGCTAAGTACAACACTACCACCTCTAGGTCAATCTTGAGGATTTTACTTTCAATAGCCTGAAAGAACACTTCTAAGGCTATATTCATTAAACCAAGGCATCCATATGATTCCAGAGAAAATACCAGAAGTTCTATACTGAGAAGCCCTCCAGATAATCAAAGGAGTCTGGGAGTTCTAGAATTGTTGGATGTTACTGACAGCATCTTTGTCATCCTTTCCTAATGACCTTTCCACTAAATTAGTTGTTCAGAAATGGAAAGAGTTATATATAACAGTTATATATTCCAGGAGCTGAAACTATTTCTCCCATAATATTGGCTTACCCAGATCTAACCATTTACCTTGGGAAACTTCTCCTTTGTCTGTAATTCTCAAAAAAAAAAAAAAAAAAAGACTGATCATAGCTAAAGGTAACTATTCAATGTGAGAAAAGGAAATTGATGATTGAGGCTACCATCAAGACATGGATACACTGAAGGCACCCAAAATTTCAAGGAAGTCTAATAAAATCATGACAATCTAGAGCATCAGAGGTTAGAAAAATTCAGTCTACCCAGTGGGGTAGACTTCCTTTTTAAAAACTTTTCTTTTTCCTATGATCTAGATTTAAAACAGGCCCCAAATATCAGGAGGTATCAGAAGAATCCTACCCTAAGAAATTATCTGGCCTGGGAACATTATGATCATTGATTTCAGCTACAGTACAGCAGACAGATGGTTAAGGCAGCAGGCCTGAAATTGCTATCCTTAGAAGGTCCTGCTTATAAGGTTAGCCCTTTGTTTGCATCTGGGAACTTGGTTCTTGGAGTATTCCCAGTCAACAGTTAACTGATTAGAGTGGCACACTGTGCCTAGACTATTTGTGCAAGTGATACTGAACACCTGCCTTCCTTCTGGGAGTCTGGCATTTCAGTACGTGCTAGGCAGAGAGTGCTTATGTAATTAGTCACCAATAAAACCCCTGGGCACTGAGTCTCTAATGGGCTGCCATGGTAGAAACCATTTCACATGTGTTGCTGCGTTTTCCTTGTTGGGGGAGAGTGCACTCTATGTAACTCTTCATAAGGAAAAGAGAACGTACAAAGCCTGTACAAGGAGTTCTCCAGACTCCATCTGTGTCTTTTTCCATTATGATCTAGCTATGTTTCCTTCTGCATAATTATAATTACTCTTAACCATAAACAACATTAAATACATGGTTCTGGAAGTCTTGCAAATCACCAAACCTAGGAGTAATCTTGAGGATCTCTGACATAGACACTTCTTCATCTAGCCCCTCACAGCTAAACCCAATGTTCAATGAATAGTCAATGTCCTGGAAGGAGTAGCCTAAACTTCAGGTATGTGGTTCTGCCACAGTACCTTAAATAGCTACTAAAGCCTATTTGAAATTCTGAGCATGTCTAGTAAGTGAAAAATTTATCATGCACAAAAATTTATTGAGCACCTACTGTATGTCAGATACTGTGGTTTCAGTCTGAGGACAGGTGTGGAAAGCCCTAAGTATTACTCTATCCTATCTTAAGCACCAAATTCTCCATGAAATTCCATTTCAGTGGATTTCACAAAAAAGCACTTCTCTGGATCTTTATCCTTCCTAAGGGCATGATATAATATTACAAGTGGCAGAACCCTCATTAAGATAATATATGTATCCCATTTTTTCTGAACTCCAATTCACAACTACTAACTGACGCTTAATGTTTATCAAAGAAGAATCCATTTCCTTGAAACTCATTACCTGAAATTGACCAAGACTCTCATTTAAAATCCTTACTCTGGAAAGCAATATTCACAGCTCTCCATATTCTAACTATATATGTGGACCAATAGGTAAAACAAGAGGTATGTTTTAATCAAAGTTCTGGAAATATATCTGCACTGTAATACTTCATCAAATAATATGTCTAGTTCTACTTTACCACTCTAATTTGTCTTTGTTTATAACAACTCATTATAATATTTACCCAAATGCTGATTTACAATAATGGCTTTCACATTTGTAATTTCCCCATACCATAGGATAATACTGCAATCCTCACAGGTCACACAGTACCCAGGAAGCATACTAGCCAGTTAAGAAGATCTACAAGACAGAATACTGAACAGCCCCAGGGGAGATATAAAAGTTTGACATGCTGTCTTTTCTTTTTCAAACACATAACCACTATCTAACCCTGCCAATATATTCTGTGGCCATTGAAGACCCCGGCAGCCTTTCAAGTTCCAATTGCTTCCCACTCAGTTTTTTTTTAAAGATATTTTTTGGGGCTGGGGTTGTGGCTCAGCAGTATAGTACTTGCCTAGTGCATACGAGGCCCTAGGTTTGATCCTCAGCACTACATAAAAATAAATAAATAAAACAAAGGTATTGTGTACAACTACAACTAAAAAATAGATATTAAAAAATATTTTCTAAAAAGATGGACACAGTATCTTATTTTATTTATATTTATGTGGTGCTGAGGAGCAAACCCAGTGCCTCACATGTGCAAGGTAAGTGCTCCACCACTGAGTTATAACCTCAGTGCCCCACTCAGTTTTAATATTCCTTCTACTACTCCTTGCTAGGTCATACTAATGTCAACCCATGACTCCCACCTGCCTGAGAAGCTTCATAATGGGAACCAGAATACATGTGAAACAAGTATCTGATTCCCACTGATACTAATCAGTTGTAATACTTGGTGTAATTGGATAGATATTAGCAAGAAGAGCAGTTATGGGAGCTTTCCTCCCACTACAAAACACTCAGAATATATCAGAATTTCCCTTCCAATTAAGAACAGTATGCTCAAACCCAGAAAATGGTAATGTCTGTTCTGCCATTGTTCCTTTAATGTAACTGACCCTCCTAAGTATTAAACATGGGTTGACTCATAAAACCAAGCTACAAATACTCACAAGCATTCTCATGATCACCTCAGACCTTCCTTACCATCTCTCTAAACACACTCATATTTCTCGTATTTTTCCCTCACTACTGCAACCACCTACTCCAATTGCAGCTGCCATTTTTTAAATTGATTTTTTTAAAAAAAATACACGACAGAAGAATGCATTACAATTCTTATTACATGTATACAGCACAATTTTTCATATCTCTGGTTGTACATAAAGTATGTTCACACCAATTCATGTCTTCATTGATGTCCATCATATTCCACCATCATCACTAACCCCCCTTTCCCTCCCACCCCTCTGCCCTATCTAGAATTCATCTATTCTTTCCATGTTCCTCCTCCCTACCCAGCTATGAGTCAGCCTCCTTATATCAGAGAAAACATTCAGCATTTGTTTTTGGGATTGGCTAACTTCACTTAGCATTATCTTCTCTACCACCATCCATTTACCTGCAAATGCCATGATTTTATTCTCTTTTATTGCTGAGTAATATTCCATTGTGTATATATGCCACATTTTTTTATCCATTCATCCACTGAAGGGCATCTAGGTTGGCTCCACAATTTAGCTATTGTGAACTGTGCTGCTATAAACATTGATGTGGCTGTGTCCCTGTAGTATGCTGTTTTTAAGTTTTTTGGGTATAAACCGAGGAGAGGGATAGCTGGGTCAAATGGTGGTTCCATTCCCAGATTTCCAAGGAATCTCCATACTGCTTTCCATATTGGCTGCACCAATTTGCAGTCCCACCATGCAGCTGCCATTAATTCCAACTCATTTACATTTATTCTTTCTCTCATCTTTTAATCTCCCTGCCTCTGAGTCTCAGGTTCAAATTCCTGCCTCTAAGCCTTCTTTTATTTGGTCACCTTTACTAGATTCCCCCTCCTTCTCTCTATTTTTTTTCAGCTCAGCTTGTTTTCTGGTTTAGGCATCCCAAGATGTCTTAGGTGAAAACTCTGCTCTCACTTGAAATGCAACATAATTAAGTGGTATTTATCCCTGGGATGCAAGAGTAGTTCTATATATACAAATAAATAAATGTGACACATCATATTAACAGAATGAAGCCTAAAAAAATTAAGCACTGATTCATGATAAAAACACTCAAAAAATTAGGTATAGAGGAGATGTGTCTCAACATAGTAAAGACCATGCATGACAAGCCCACAGCTAACATACTCAACAGCTAAAGACTTTCCCTCTAAGACCAGAAATAAGACAAGGATGTCCACTCTCATCACTGTTGTTCAATGTAGTACTGTAAGTCTCATCCAGATTATTCAGTAAGAAAAAATATAACAGACATCCAAATTGGAAAGAAAGAAGTAAAAATCTGTTTGCAGATTACATTTTATATGTAAAACCCCTAAAGAATGCACCCCCAAACAATGTTGAACAACACATGAATACAGTAAAGTTCCAGAATACAAATTCAACACAAAAAATCAGTTGCATGTTCACCCTCTTACAATAAACTATGTAAAAAAGAAATTAAGAAAATAATCTGATTTGTAATAGTATCAAAAAGAATAAAATACTTAAACATAACCTAACCAAGGAAGTGAAAGACTTGGACATGGAAACTATGAAATATTGCAGAAAGAAATTAAAGAACCCACAAAAGATAAGCTATCCTATGTCTATGAGTTGAAAGAAGCAATACTGTCAAAATGTCCATACTACCCTAGGAGATCTACAATCCCTATCAAAATTCCAATGACAAACCTGACATTAATATGGAAACACAAGACTCAAATAGCCAAAGCAATTTTGAAGAAACAATCAATCTTGAGGCTTCATACTTTCTGATTTCAAATTACATTACAAAAGCATAGTGAACAAATCAGTAGTATACTGGTATAAAATCAGACACATAGACTGATGGAACAAAATAGAGCCCAGAGATAAATTCATGCATACATAGTGAACTGATCTTCCAAAAGGTGTCAAGACTACAAAATGTGGAAAGGATAATCTATTCAATATAGTATGTTGGGAAAACTGGATGTCTACATGCAAAAGAATAAATTAGGACACTTAAACTATTCACAAAAATGGACTCAAATATATTGAAGATATGATATGAAAACATGAAATTTCAGGAAAAGGCTGTTTGCAATCATTTTTGGATAGGACACCAAAAACATAGGGAATAAAAAGGAAAACAAGTGGGACTACATCACACTGAAAACCTTCTGCATTGCAAAGGAAACAATCAATACAATGAAAAAAAACAATGTACAGGATGGAAGAAAATATTTGGAAACCATACATCTAATAAGGAAATGACATCCAGAATATATAACATGCCTGTAGTCACAACTACTCAGAAGGCTGAGATACGAGGTTCACTTGATCCCAGGGTTCCAAGCCCAGTATGGGAAACATAGTAAGACCTTCTGTCTTGGAAGAAAAAGAGAGAAACAAAGAAAAAAAAATGATTAAATACATCAAATACGAAATTGCAAGGGAAATATTAAACCAAATGAAAATAGATCTCATCAAAGTTTGTGAGATTCATTAAAGACAGTGCTTAAATGGAAATTTATAGCACTGAATGCATGTATTAGAAAAGAAAAAAAGATCTAAAACCAATTACCTAACCTTCAACATTTGGAACCTAGGAAAAGTAGAGCATATTAAATACAGAGTAAGTAGAAGAAAAGACATAGAAACTTAGAGTAGAAATCAATGGCAACAAAAAGAGGAAATAAATAGAAAAAGTCAACAAAACCAAAAGCCAGTCTAAGAAAATAAGAACACAAATTACTAATATCAGAAATGCAAGAAGGGACATAAGTACAGATCTCATGAAAATTAAAAGGACAACAAAGGAATATTATGAACAGCTCTATGCTCACAAATTTGATGACCTAGATGATACAGACCAATTTCTTGAAAGATGCCAGAACTCTCACAAGAAATAGACAATCTGAGAAGATCTATATCTATTAAATAAGTTGAATCAATAACTCAGGAGGATAGCAAGTGTGAGGCCAGCTTCAGCAATTTAGTAAGACCTTGTTTCAGAAATAAGATAAAAGTGCTAGAGATATATCTCAAAGGTTGAGCACCCCTGGGTTCAATGCTCAGTTGCCCAGTAATGAGAAAGGGGGGAGGAAGGGAGAGAGTAATTGAAAAAATTGAAAACAAACTGAATCAATAACCTTCCACATCAATATTCTACAAAACATTTAAGGAATAAATTATGTCAATTCTCTCCAATTTCTTTCATAAAATAGAAGCAGAGAAAATTTTTCCTAGCTCATTTTATGAGGCCACCATCACCCTAACACTAAAATCAGGCAAAGAATTAAAAGCAGAAAAAAACAACTATAGGTAAATATCTATAATAAACAGATATGAAAATCCTCAATAAAATATTAGCAAATTGAACCCTATATGAAAACAATTATATACTTCAACAAGACAAAATTTATTCCAGGTATTCAATTGTGGTACAACATTTTAGTGTCAATTATAGTATTTAGGGGCTGGGGATGTGGCTCAAGAGGTAGCATGCTAGCCTGGCATGTGCACGGCGCTGGGTTCGATCCTCAGTACCACATACAAATAAAGATGTTGTGTCCACCGAAAACTAAAAAAAATAAAATTAAAATATTTAAAAATTCTCTGTCTCTCTCAAAAAAAATCCATTTAAAGTTATTCAACAAATCAACAGGCTAAAGAAGAAAAATCACATGATGAAATCAGTAGATATAGAAAAAATTATTTGGCACATACCCATATTTACAGCAGCCTAATTCACAACAGCCATATATAAAATGGAGTTTACTCATCCATAAAGAAGAGTGAAATTATGGCATTTTCTGATAAATGGATGAAATTGGAGAATATCATGCAAAGTGAAATAGGCCAGATTCAGAAAGTAAAGAGTTGAGTGTTTTCTCTCATATATGAAAGCTAGAGAAAAAAATGGGGTTGTCTCATGAAAATGGAACAGAGACCACAAGAAGAGAGGAAGGGAACCAGGGGAAGGAGGAGGGGAGGAAAAGAGGAGGTACTGGGGAATTAAATTGACAAAAATGTTATGAATCCCACTCTTACGTATAATTAGATGCACCAATAGAAATTAATTTAGAAAAGAAAAAGCATTTGACAATATCCAAGATCCATTCAGATTTAATAATGAAAAAAAACCCTCAGGAAACTAGGAGTAGAAGGGAACCTTCTCAACATTCTAAGAATATCTAAAAGTAAAACAAAACCCCTATAGCTAACATCATGTAAGAAACTAGAATGTTTGGGCTGGGGTTGTGGCTCAGAAGTAGAGTGCTTGCCTAGCACGTGCCAGGCATTGGGTTCAATCCTCAGCACCACACACACAAAAAAATAATAATAATAGTAAAGGTATTGTGCCCAACTACAACTAAAACTATATATATATATATATATATATATATATATATATATATATATATATATATATATATATATATGAAAGAAACTAGAATCTTTCCCACTAAGATCAGGAAAAAGGCAAGGATGTTCTTTTCTCACCATTCCTTTTCAACATTTATTGGAAGTCCTAAGTAACTCAATAAGATAAGTAAAGGAAAGAATTATACTGTTTGGTAAGGAGGTAATAAAACTGTCCTTGTTCATAGATGACATGGTTGTCTATGCAGAAATTCTACAAGAATCAACAAGAAAAGTTAGAACTAATAAGCAATTATTACAAGACTGAAGGACATAAGGTTAGTATACAAAAGTCAATTACTTTTCTATAAAACAGCAATGAATAAATAAGTATAATTTGAAATTTAAAACATAATACCATTTAAAGTTAGTATCTCCCAAAATGAAATACTTAAGTAGAAATCTATTGGAATATATACAAGATATGTATGAAGACTACTGCAAAGCTCTGACAAAAAACTTGAAGAACTAAATAAAAGGAGAGATATTCCCATGTTCATGGATAGAAAGACTCAACATTGTCAAGGTATCAGGCTTGCAACTTGATCTCAGAATCAATGGATCACAATGAAAACCCTAACAAGTTATTTGGTGGATATAACAAATTAGTTCTCAAGTTCATATAGAAAGGCAAAAGACTCAGAATAGCTAACACAATATCAGAGAAGAAGAACTACATTAAGAGGACTGATACTACTCAACTTCAAGTCTTACTATAAAACCTCAGTAATCAAGACAATGTGATTGTTGAGAATAGAAAAATAGATCAATAAAACATAACAGAGAGCCTAGAAATTCATATGGCCAATAAATCTTTGAAAAAAGGAATAAGCATAACACAATAGAGAGGTGTCTCTTCAGGTTTTTGACCCATTTTTTATGGGTCTTTTAAACAAATGCCACTTGAACAACTGAACAACATGAAGAAAAAATATTCTAGACACAAACCTTACACCCTTCATAAAAATTAACCCCAAATGGATCACAGACCTATATGCAAAACACAAAACTATAAAATTCTTACAAGATAACATAGGTAAAAAATCTAGATAATCTGGGTTTGGTGATGACTTAATACCACACCTAAGGTACAACTTATGAAAGAAATTTTATATTTTGTTAAAATTAAAATCTTCTGCTCTGCAAAAGATACAATCAAGATAATGAAAAAAGAAGCCACAGACTGGGAGAAAATATTTTAAGACATGTATGATAAAGGCCTGTTGTCCAAAGTTAACAAACAACTTTAAAACTCAACAGTGGGAAAATAAACATTCTGTTTAAAAAATGGGTCAAACCTGAACAGACACCTCACCAAAGAATACATACAGATGGCATATAAACACATGAAAAGACATTCTACATTACATAGCATTAGGGATTTGCAAATTAAAACAACAAAGCTATATTACTACAGAATTTATAGAATGGCCAAAATTCAGAACACTGACCATGCCAAATACTGGCAAGGAAGTGGATGGAGTACAGGAACTCTCATTTATTATTGGTGGGAATACAAAATGATCTAGCCAGTTTGGCAGACACGTTGGCAATATCTTATAAAACTAAGCATACTCTTACCACATGACCCAATCATCCTACTCTTTGGTATTTATCGAAATGAACTGAAAACTTTATGTCCATACAAAACCTTAACATGAGTGTTTATAGCATCTTTACTTATAACAAAACTTGGATGCAATCAAGATATTCCTTAGTAGGTGAGCAGATAAATAAACTGGTACATCTAGGCAATGTATTATTCAGCACTGAAAAGAAGAGAGCTATCAAGCCATGAGAAGACATGAAGGAATATTAAATTCATATTACTAAATAAAAGAAGCCAATCTGGAAAGGCTATATACTATATGATTGCAACTCTGTGACATTCTGGAAAAGGCACAACTACAGAGAAATAAAATAATCAGTAGTTTCCAGGGATTAGAAGAAGGAAGAGATAAATAGGTGGAGCACAGAGATTTTGAGGGTAGTGAAAATATTCTATATGATACTGTAATGGTGGATATATGTCATTATACATTTGTCCATCCAAGAGCGAATATTATCAACTCTGGACTTTGGGTGATAATTTTGTGTCAATGTAGATTCATAAATTGTAACAAATGTACCACCCTGGTGGAAGATTTTGATACAAGAGGAGGTTATGCATGCCTTTGGATAGGAGTTATATGGGAAATCTCTTAACTGTTTCAGTTTTGCTGTTAATCTAAAATTGCCCAAAAAAGGGGAAAGTCTTTAATTATTTTTAAATTTAGGCTTTGTATGCCAAATAATCTGTGTCACAACTATTTAATTCTGCTACTGCAGTGCAAAAGAGTCATAGATTATAGGTAAATGAGTGGACATGAATGAGTCCTATACAACTTCATTTGGAAAAAGTCAGTGGGCTAGATTTGGTCCATAAGCATAGTTTGCCAAACCTTGTTGTACATGGTTTGTCTCTCTACTTCTTAGCCTTCTGTGCTACTCTGCATATGAGCCATCCCTGTCATAAACCCTAAACCCAGACTAATTGATTGGTGCCTAGGCTAATTTCAGAAGGTTCAGGCAAAACTCACCATGTCCAATAATGAAAGTTATCACCTACTCCTACAAAATCTGCTCTTCTCACCACAGTGTTAATTAGCAAATTGCTCATTCAAGCATTGAGGTTAGAATTCTGGTAGTTAGCTATAATTTATCTCATATATCACTGCCAACTGGTCAACAAATTCTGATGATTCTTTCCCCCAAACACTGTTACATCTGTCTCCTTCTTCTTTCTCTCCTCATCTCCTGTCATAGGCCCAGGCCCTTACAGTCTCTTGGTTAGACTATTCTAATACATTTAGGCAAGGCCAAATTATTTTCAACCACCAAATATGCTATTATGATCTATATAGCTTTGCCTTTTGCTTGGGGGGGCTCTTCTCCCCTGTAACTCCTACTCCCACCTTTTATCTCCTTGATGAACTCCTAGTCATTATTCAAAACCCAGTTCAGACTGTCCCTTTCACTCTTAATGCCTCCTGAAAGCTACTTAGCTTAATGAGAATACCCTTGACAATCCCAAAACATATGTCCTAACAGTTGCCAAATTCATGACTAATTGGAAAATTTAAGTACCCCATCAGAACTGTAGGGATGAAATAATTAATTGAGCTATTAAATACTATAACTAAAATAAACTGCATTTCATTACATCATTACTTTAGTAACATCAACCTTTAACTTAATCTGAAAAGAAACAATAAAGATCTTATCATTTTAGGAAGTTTATTGCATACATAACCATAAATCAAGAACAGAGAGCAACTTTATAGAAACCCTTGCTCCCACACAGCTGTCATGCAGAATGTGAATCAAACATTGATCACAGCAAAATTACAATGTCTTCATGTAACAGACCTTTGGAAATCATTAAAACAGTGAGTGTCAAATCCATAAATGTCAAGAGGCTACCATACTTCTATTTATTATTGTACTTGCATTAAAAAAAACACCTATCACCCTGATGAGAACATGAGCTTCTTGGCAACAGGCCTCTTTTTATACCAAAGCTGACCTAACAGAAAGGAACCATTCCAAAAACATTTGTTGAATTAAATTACCTCCTAATTGGTCTCTGCTTCCAGGACATCTTCCTCTCCCAAATCCTGCCAGTTCTTTTGCAAAAACACATATCTAATGTCACTTCATTGCCCCTAAAACCTTTCAGGCTGTTCATAATATTCATTACAGGACTATGTTCTCACACCCTGGAAGGCATGTAAGAACCTTCACATCCAGGCCTCAGCCTACATTCCCAGTTTTATTTTCCAGCCTCTCCTTTTTACATGCTAGCTCATGCCACACGATATGTTCCTGGAACACTTTTGGATTTTTCTTATTCCATGCCTTTTTAAAAGCTGTCTCCTCTGTCTGAAAGGTTCTCCTGCTTTCATCTGCTTAAAAAATTTTTATTAATTAAGCTTAGTTCAAATATCATTGCCTTTGTAGCTTTCCCTGGCCCCTTACAGAATCATTATCTCCCTCATTTGTTTCTCTGTACCACTGTGTTTATTCTGAAAATATACTAAATTAATTCTGCAGGAAGGGAAAGAGAGAGGAAAAAGAGGGAGTGCCCTGTCAAAGGACTTACCCCAGCATCGACTGCAGCACTACGTGTTAAGCATATTGTTCAAGCAGCAGTGGGAGGATGGGGCTGGATGACCTTTAAGTCATGAGATGCTACAGTGCGCATCTTTCACACAGTATGTGTCCTCGTATGAGTGCGTGAGCGGGGGAGGGGGGAGTCAGGGAGAGGGCGAGGAAAACGGGAAGGGAAAGGCAAGGATAGACAGAGACATAGAGAAATGAAATTGGAGAGAAGAGGGTGGACGCAGTGCAGCAGGAGCCGATGGGCGGACCCAAATTTCTTCCGCTTTACAGTTTTGCAGAGGTCTAGCTCTGCATCAAGCGCTGAAGCAAAGGGGTGGGGGATAGGGGGAGAGGCGGAAAGGGGAGGGACTGCGCTCCCTCTGAGCGTGCCCAGCCTCAACTGCCTGACTGATCACCTTCCGCTCCAACAGGACCAGTTCCTCCACGCCGTGACTCACGCCTATTGTGCCAGGCTGGGCGCACTCAGCAGTGCAGACCCACAGGTGGCATTGGCTAGGCGAGAGGGTTCCCGCCAGGCTAGGCAGTGGAGCGCCGCACAGCCCGCCTTCCCGCCTCCCAGCCGCCGCCCAAGCAGTTCCTACCCAGCGCCAGCAGGCCTGCTAGGTCGATCTTCGAGCCGAAGATGCGGCGGGGCTGGAAGATGGCTCTGTCTGGGGGGCTGCGGTGCTGCCGCCGAGTACTGTCCTGGGTGCCAGTGCTCGTTATTGTCCTCGTCGTGCTCTGGTCCTACTATGCCTACGTCTTTGAACTCTGCCTGGGTAAGTGGAGCTGGGCACCTAAGGTGGGGAAATTATGCTCCAGCATAATCGTCTACCCTACCCTTCACACTGGTGTCCCCTGTGTTCCAAGCCCTCACTCTGCGGTTTTCCCTTGGCTCGCTGAAGAGCCCCCTGTCCCAACCTCTGGCTTTCCACAATATCTCCTGCACCCTCCCATGAGGGTCCCACCATGTCGCCATCGCTTCCCACCTAGGGTTTCTTATTTCTTTGCCCTACCCACAGTAATATCCTGGCTCTTACCACTGGGGCCCCCTTTACTCATGCAGGACAACCACTTGCGCCTTATGTTCTCCTTCTAAGGGCCTCCACCCTAACCAGTTGAGGAAACAACAAATCCTGTGTCCTTAAACTGTCTGCTCACACTATGAATCCCACCCATGCATCCAACTACGAGCCCCTACCATTTTCCCTCCTACTAGGATTCCATAATAGGGACTCCTAACTAAGAATCCAAAAGTATTTCCTGTACTTTCTCACTAGCTCACCTTTTTCCCACATTGAGATCCATACTTTTCTTGAAATCTCACATTGCCTGAAGTGCTTCATATCTTTATCCACTTGCCATCTCACAGTACACTCTGTTCTGTCCCACTGAGGCCTCCCCTTCTCACATAGTAATGTAAGCCCTCTATTCTCTTTCCATGTGGATTCTCTCTGTTTTCTAGGCCCTTCTAATGGGACAGGGGTTCTACACAAAAATCTCTCCCCTCAAACTGGAGCCCCTAATTTTATCACGCAACTGTTCCCTCCAGTTTCTTGCCTTCCTGCTTTGAGGAAAGTTTAACTCCTTTCCATTGGGGGTCCCATGTTATTTTCTGACACCTCCTACTACTGAATCTGCTTTTGTCATACTGAGATCTTGCCTTTTCTCCTATCTTCTCACACTACAGTGTTCTCTTTATCTTCCTCAAAGGGATCCCACAATCTCTATCATAACCCTTCAAAGGACAGGTTTAAATCATGATTCCAGAATCCTTGTTATCCTTTTTTTTGGGGGGGGAGGGGACTCACTCCCCACTTCCTGCGGTTCTTTTCTACTGTTAACACCACATTCTGCCAACCTCTTCCTCTGGTGTTTAGAGTTAAGATTACATTTGTCTTCATCTTCTCAAACTGGGGAAGTCCCATCTTTTCCTATTGGAGTTACTAACATTTCCTAGTTCTCCCAATAGGAGCATTGTTTCTTGTTCCCTCTCATTAGAACAACACTTGTATGACTCTGTGGTATTTTCTTGTACCCTGTCCTGTCACAATAAGACTCACTTTGTCCCTTCCTTATTTGTTATATGGTTCTCACCATCTTGTGCTTTCAGACCCCAAATTCCACAATATATCCCAGTACAAGTCCTTTTCTATGTGGATTGCCCCTAGTCCCTTGTCCTTATTAATGGCCTTCTAGTTTTCTTATAAACTCATAATAGTTTTCAAATATTATATCTTGTCTCCTCAAAACAGAATCATTTCACAGTGAAATTTCCCCTTGCCTCTACAAGAATCCCCATCTCTTCTCAAAAGAGGTTCCACTAATATTTATCATTACTTTAACCCTAGAATCCCATTGCCAGTACCCTTATACTTGTGACCTGCAATGTTCCCTGTTCATTCAGTGTGAGGTTCTCTGTCCCATTGTATTAGAATTCCTACTTTATCCTCAGACATTCTCTCAAACCCAAGTCCTTCCAAGACTCCATTATTTTTTTCATACCAGAACTTCTCACCTTACAAATCATGGTTGGGGTACTGATTTTTCAATCCCTGGACCTGAGTTAACTTATACACCTCTTCTCTTATTTAATAAAGCAGTATTCTATCCTAGGTAGACTAAGATGTACTAAGGAGGCAAGAAATGACCCTATTTTCCAATATAGAACTTTCTTCTATATACAGCAGAGTTTGAATTTTCCTCACCTCCTTGATAGAGATAATATGGAAAATGCAAAGAGTACTTAAATATAAATTTCATTAGTTGCTTTCATAGATACATTTTTAAGCTGTTTTTCTTTTCTATCTCAATCTGGTATTGAGTTACATTAAGCAGACTATGCAATCAATAAGTGGGAAATTTTCCTATTCTCAGACCTCACCACTTTGGCTTTTTTGAATGATTGATTAAAGGTCAAAAGTTCAGCTCCACTATTATGGTATGGACATTGCTCCTAGGATCAGTGCCATATTGTAAGTACTATTAAACATATTTTGGAATTCTTTAATACTGACTCATATGAGCTTTGCCAAGAAATCTTTTTAAAAAATCAGCTCTGATAATGCCTAACATTCATATAACACTAACTTTGTTCCAGAAAACGTCTGAGTACAACAGATACATTAACTCTCTCCATATTACCTCTTTAATACTCACAAGCTTATGAAGCTGGCACTATCTCCATTTTGCAAACTTGTAAAAACTGAGGCACAGCTGAGCAAACTGAGGTAAAGGCAGGGTTAAAATCAGTGTAAATCAGGGTAAGTCAGTGTAAATAAGGGTTAGAATCAGTGTAAATAACTGATTTATAGCCTTATGAAATACATACTATTGTTATGCCCAGTTCACAGACAAGTAAACTGAGGAACAGACTAAGTAGCTTATCTAATGTCATGGAGCTAGTAAATGGCCAAGCTTGGATAGCAACTCCAGTAGTATGGCTCCACAGTCCATGTTCTTAACCCCCATACTATTTAACGTCCTTCTTCCTCTCAAGTAACACAGAGGTCAAAACTTGTGTCTCACAGTCCAGATGTAACCTGTAGAGGTATTTTATTTGGCTTGCACACTGTTTTCTTAACATTTGACACCAATTACCACAAATTAAAAATTAGGATAAGCTGGGTACTGTGGCACACATCTATAGTCCCAGCACTTAGGAGGCTGGGGCAGGACAATTGCTTGAGCCCAGGAGTTCAAAACCAGTCTGGTCTTTACTCAAAAAAGTAAATAAATAAATTAAGAGAATAAGGCAACCCTGACTTCCAATTCCAGTTCCACCATTCCATCCTGCCATCTTCATTTTACAAATAAGCAACCTGAATTTCAAATTTTCTTAAAGTAACACCATTACTAAAGAATAAAGAATTGGAAGTCAAAGCTGTCTCCTACCAAGGCTATGCCTCTTTCAATGAAACCAAAGTACAGATTCAAATTTCAATACAACTCAAAACATAATTGTTATGGTTTGGATGTAAGGTGTTCCCCAAAAGCTCATGTGTGACACAATGCAAGAACATTCAGAGGTGAAATGATTGGGTTATGAGAGCCTTAACCCAATCGGTGAATTAATCCCCTGATTGGGATTAATCAAGTGGTAACTGAAGGCAGGTTGGGTATAACTGGAGGAGATGGGGCATTGGGAGCATGCCTTTGGGGTATTATATTTTGTATCTGGCAAGTGGAGTCTCTGTCTTTCTCTCTGCTTCCTGATTATCATGTGAGACACTTTCCTCTGCCACACTCTTCTGCCATGATGTTCTGCCTCACCTTGAGCCCCAAGGGATGGAGCCAGCTGTCTGTGGACTGAGACCTCTGAAACTGTGAGCCCCCAAATGAACTTTTCCTCCTCTAAAATTGTTTTTATCAGGTCTTTTTAGTTATGGCAGCGAAAAGGCTGACTCAAAGAGTAACATTAAAGAACTGACTTCTTTCTAGGGATAGAACCTGATGTCTTTCTCCACAATATCAAGTTACAGCTGAAACCCAAAGTGATGTTTTTGTACTATAATTCTTAGAGTTTGGATCCTGGTAGTTCCTAGCCAAGAGACCCAAGGCAAATTACCTAATCTCTCTCAACCTCAGTTGCCTCACATATACCTTACCTATATAGTTGTTTCTACATACCACAATACTTGCTCAGTACCTACTATATGCCAAGCATTGCTGATGTTTGGTATAAGTAATATGGTGCTTGAAAATCATGAATCACAGTTCACAGCATATTGTAAGAATTCATTAGATACCAACTTGTTTTTGTTAACAAGAATGTAAAGGGTTCTTCTTGACTTGTGAAAATAAGAGGCTTAAACTTTTAGAGAAGGAGAAAAGTAACTGTATACATTTTGTTGGGGTAAAATTTATATAATTTATATAATATAAAATTAACCATTTTAAAGTATTCATTTCAGTGCCCATTAAGTATGTTCATAGGGTTGTACAACCATTTCTTCTGTGTAATTTCAAAAACATTCTCTTCACCCCAAAAGGAAACCTCATGGGCACTGAACAGTCATTCCCTGTTCCCTACTCCCCCTGTCCCTGCTAACCTATTAATCTGCATTTTATATGTGCATTTACCCATTCTGGGATATTTTGTATAAGTAGCATTATGCAATATGTGTCCTTTTGTGTCTGGCTTCTTTTAATTACCTTGATATTTTCACTATCCATCTACATTATAGTATGTAACAGTAATTCATTCCTTTTATGGTTGAATAATATGCTATTTTATGTAGATGCCACAATTTGTTTACCTATTCATCTGTTGATGGTGATTTCAGCTGTTTCTACTTTTGTATATTATGAATAGTGCTCACACAAACATTTGCATGCAAGTATTTGTTTAAATATCTGTCTTCAATTCTTTTGGGTATATACCAGGGAGAAGGGTGGGCATTTGTAGGCTATATGGTAGTTTTATGTTTAACTTTTTGAGGAAACTCAAAAAAGTGTTCCACAGTGGCTGTACCATTTTACATTCCAACAAGTAATGTAGGAGGATTCCAATTTCTCCACATCCTTACCAACACTAGCTATTTTCCATTTTTTAAAAATTATAGCCATCTTAGTGGGTGTAAAGTGGCATCTTATTGTGGTTTGATTTGCATTTCCCTAATGTCTAAAGATGTTGAGCATCTTTTTATGTACTTGTTGGCCATTTGTGTGTCTTTGGAAAAATATCTATTCAAGCCTTTGGCCATTTTTATATTGGGATTTTTATTGGATTGTCTTAGTTGTTGAGTTGTAATGTTTCTTTATATGTTCAGGATACTCAGTCTTTATCAGATAAATTATTTGCAAGTATTTTTTCCCTTTCTATGAGTTGTCATTTTGATTTCTTGATGGTATCATTTAATGCAAAACATTTTTGATTTTGAAACATTGAATTAACTTATTTTTCTTCTGTTGTCCCTGCTTTTGGTGTCGTATCTAAGAATCTATTCCCAAATGCCAGGCAGTAAAGATTTACCCCTGTGATTTCTTATAAGAGTTCTTTACTTTTAGCTCTTACATTTAGGTATTTGCTCTATCCTGGAATCATTTTTGTATCTAGTAGGAGTCTAACTTCATTGTGTTTTGTTTGTGGCTATATAGTTATCAGAACACCCATTGTAGCAGAGACGATTCTTTTCTCCATTGAATGATCTTGACATAATTATCAAAAATCAGTTGATACAAATGTATGTATTTATTACTGCATTTACAATTCTGTTCCATTGATCTATTTGTCTGTCTTACCAGTACTGCACTCAGTTATTACTGTACCTTTGTGATAAATTTTTAAATCAAGAATTGGGCATTCTTCAACTTTATTTCTCTTCTTTGTTTTGGCTGTTCAGGATCACTTGTAATACCATATTAATTTTAGGTTCAGCTTTTGCACTTCTGCAAAAATGGCAGTTAAGATTCTGATAGGAATTGCACTAAATCTATATAGTACTTTGGAGAGAATTGCTACTTTATGACACACAAATTTGTGAAATGTCCCATATTTTTATAGGCAAAGACATCCACAGACTGAAGGTAAAAGAATGGGAAAAAATCATATCATTCATATGGATCTCATAAACATGCAGGGGTTTCTATCCTCATATCAGATAAAGTGGACTTCAAACCAAACTCATAGAATGATTTAGGAAAAGTTCTTCTCTTCAATGCTCTGTAAGACTTGATGTTAATTCTTTTTAAAATGTTTGATAGAATTCACCATGAAGCTATGTGGTTGTGGAGTTTGGTTTGCTGGGAGGTTTTTGATTACATATTCCATTTTTACTTCTTGATCTGTTCAGTTTTTATGTTGCTTACCTCCATGTTGGTAGTTTGTATGTTTCTCAAAATTTATCCATTTCTCAAGGTTCTCCAGTTGTTGGCATGAAATGTTTCAGAAGTACTCATTTATGATCCTTGTAGTTCAGTGGAGAAAAACAAGAAAGGTAGCAGAATACAACAGTTACTAATATGGTATTATGTAAAAATGTGGATGTGTAACCAATGTGATTCTGCAATCTTTGTAATGTTTTGAATAACCAATAAAAAAAGAAAAATCAAATAAATAAAATTATAAGTGAAAGAGAAGCTATTTCTGATTTATTTCTTCTTTCTTCTTTATTATTTCCTTTTTTCTGCCAACTTTAGGTTTAGTTTGTTCTAATAATTCATTTGTGGTTTAATCTGAAACCTGTTGACATTTTAAGAGTATATTGTTTAATTTCCCCCATAATTTTTTACTGATTTCTAATTTCATTTCATTGTGATTGGAGAAAAATACTTTGTATGATTTTGTACTTTTAAATTTATCGAGACTTGTTTTGTGGCCTAATGTATGGTTTATAAAGGATAATGTTCCATATGTACTTGAGAAAAATGTACATTCAGCTGTTTTTGGATTGAGAGTTCTCCCTACGTTTGTTAAATGTAGTTGGTTTATAGTTTTGTTCAGGTCTTCTATCTTCTTATTGATCTTCTGTCTAGTGTTTCTATCCATAGTTAAAAATGGGGATTGATGTCTCTAACTGTTGATGCAATACCATCTATGTCTCTCTTCAATTTTGTCAGTGTTTTCTTTTTATATTTTGGGGCTCTGTTGTTGAGTATATATATGCTTATAATTGTTACATTTTCTTGACATATTAGCTCCTTTATAAATATATGTCATTCATTGCCTCTTAATATAAATTTTTAGCTTAAATCTATTTTTTCTGATATTAGTATAGCAACCCTAGATCCCTTTTTGTTACTATTTGCATGGATATTTATTTGTATATTTCCAATTTCGACCAATTTATATCTTTGTATATGAAGTGAGCCTTATGTTTTTATCAATTCTACCTATTTCTTCCTCTTGCCTAGAAAGTTTAATTCATAATCATTTAAAGTAATTAGTGAAAATTAAGGACTTACTTTCTGACATTTGACATTTGTTTTCTGTATATTTTACATCTTTCTTGTGTGTATGTGTTTCCATCCCTCTCTGCCTTTAAATTTTTAATTCACTTTATTTTTAGAGCAGTTTTAGGTTCATAACAAAACTGAGCAGAAAGCACAGAGTTCCTATCCAAAAAGTCCTGCCACATACTGCCTCCCCAACAATAAACATCCCACACCAGAGTGGTACAGATGGTACATTTGTTATAATCCAGGAACCTACACTGACATCACTATCACTCAAGTTCATAATTTACTTTAGTATTCTTTCTTGATATTGTACATTCTGTGGGTTTTGACAAATGTATAACAATATGCATCTATCATTATGGTATTACATAGAATATTTTCACTTCCCTAAAAATATTCTGTACTCCACCTATTCATCCCTCCCCTACCCCAAACTCCTGAATATAATTGACTTTTTATCACCATAGCTGTATTTTTTCTACAATTTCATGTACTTGGAATCATAGTATTTAATCTTTTCAATTTTTTTCAGTTAGTATTATGCATTTAAGATTCATCCATGTCTTTTCATGTCTTGATAGCTCATTTATTTTAGCAGAGAATAATATTCCATTGCATGGATATACCATAGTTTGCTTATCTGTTCATCTGCTGAAGGATATCTTGGCTGCATCCATGTTTTGACCATTTTGAATAAAGCTGCTAAAACATCTTTGTGTGGGTTTTTGTGTAGACATAAGTTTTCAGCTCCTTTGTGTAAATACCAAGGAGTGTGATTGCTAGGCTGGATGGTAAGAGTGTGTTTAGTTTTGTAAGAAACTACCAAAGTGTCTGCCAAAGTGGCTGAACCATTTTTGCATTCCCACCAGAAGAGAATGAGAGTTCTTGTTGCTCTCCATCCTTGCCACCATTTCATGTGGTCAGTGTTTCTGGAATTCACCATTCTATAGGTATATAATAGTATTGCATTCTTAATTTGCTGCTTTCTTTTTTCATTAATTTTTTAACTTTTTTCTTAGTGTTTACCATGAGTATTATTATTAATATGTTATCTTAATATTAATCAAGTTTGAATTAATACCAATTTAGTTTTTTGCTTTATTTTAATTAAAGCATTAGAATTATACACAGTATTTGGTAGTTTAGTTTAATAGTATACAAATCTTTGCCCCATATAGTTCTATTCCCCCTTTGTATTGTTATTGTCACAAATTACATATTTTTGCATCATGTTGCCCTTAACATAGAATTATCATTTTGTTTTATGCATTTGTATTTTAAATAATATAGCAAATAAAAATAGTTAAAAAACAAAAAATACAGGGCTGGGATTGTGGCTCAGCAGTAGAGCGCTCCCCTAGCATGTGCAAGGCCCTGGGTTTGATCCTCTGCACCACATAAAAATAAATAAATAAAATAAAGGTATTGTGTCCAACTACAATTGAAAAATAAATATTAAAAAAACAGAAATGCAGTACTACTGGTTTTTGTAGTTATCTATGTAGTTGCCTTTACCAGTGTTCTTTTTTTTTCTCTTTTTATAGCTTGAGTTACAGTTAGTACCCTTTTATTTTTCCTGAAAGTCTCTTTTTGGCTTTCCTTATAGGGCAGTTCTACTAATGATGAACTCCCTGTTTTTTTTTTTTTTTTTTTTTTTTTTTTTTAAATCTGGGAATATCTCATTTCTCCACCATTTTTTAAAGCATAGTTTTGTTGGACATAGAAATATTGATTGACAGGTATTTCTCTCAGCACTTTAAATAAGGCATCTCCCTGCTTTCTGGTTTCTATAGGTTCTTAAGAGAAATCAGCCATTAGTCGTACTGAGCATTTCTTCCATGTTATGAGTCACTTTTATTTTCTTGATTTCAAGATTTTCTCTTTATCTTTTACTTTTGACATTTGACTATCAGTTTGAATATCCTTCATTTTATTTCATGTGAAGTTTCTTGTACTTTGTAAATGTTTGGACTCATGTCTTTCATCAAATTTGAAAAGTGTTTAGTTATCATTTCTTAAAGTATTCTTTCTGCTGTTCCTCTCTTTCCTTTCCCTTTGGAAGTCGTATGTGTGTGTGTGTGTGTGTGTGTGTGTGTGTGTTTTACACTTAATGGTATCCTACAGGGCTTATAGGGTCTGTTCATTTTTATTCATTGTTTATCATCCTGCTACTCAGACTTTATAATTTCAATTGACCTGTTTTCATGATCACTGACTTTTTCTTCTACTTGCTCAAATCTGCAGTTGTACCTCTCCAGGGAATTTTTAATTTTACTGATTGTTCTTTTCAGCTCTAGAATTTCTATTTGGTTCCTCTAATTTCTTCATTTGCATTCTCTATTTGGTGAAACATGGTTTTCTTTAGTTCTTTTCCCTTGGTTTGATTTAAGTCTTTATATGGTAAATCCAATGCCTATGCTTCCTCATGGATAGTTTTTAGACATTTTCTTTTTGTTTTTCCTGTTAATGGGACATACTATTTTACTTCTTTGCCTGCTTTGTATTTTTTTATTGAAAAGTGGACATTTTGAATGTTACAAAGTGGCAACTCTAGAAATGAGGTTCTCTTCTTTCTCTGGGGTTTGTTATGCTGCCAGTTGTGCATTGTTTGCTTGTTTAGTGACTTTTCTAACCGTTTTTTAAAAGACCATATTCTTTGCCATGTGTGGTCTCTGAAGTCTCTGTTCCTTAAATATGTAGTTGGTTTGAGGTTTGACAGAGATTTCATGACCATTTGGAAAAAAATTAGAAAAGAAAAAAATACAATCTTTTAGTCTTTGCACATTCGCTCTGTATTGGAGTATTCCTTCAACTCTTAACTAGGCTATTTACAATTAATTGTGCCTTAGTCTTCACTTCTGCTGTGGAGTACCTGATGTCCCACGGCCTGAGAAGTGTCTTCTCAGGCCTTTAATTTTTTTTTATTTTTTCTTTTTGTTCTCAGGCCTTTTTTGAACATGCATCTCATCCCGGGTATCTTCATGCCCTTCTTAGTTCTGTGGTACACATGACAACACTTAAATTCCCCTTTCCCCCTATGTATCTCCTTTGTGAATGTCGTCTTTACTGGGTTTTTTCATCTGTTTATTGCCAAGTGATGTCCTTGTCCAAGGCTGCTGTGGTCATTATCTGTTCCTTTAAATGCTTCTGGCAAAAGCTGCTCAGGAAGCCATCCCAGCCCTGGGAATATTCTGAGTCAGACTAAACACAGGAAAACCTTTGCGTTGGTCTTTGAGGGAGCCACCAGATGGACGAAGCTTACAACCACCAGATCCTTATTGCTCCCTCTAGCATTAGAAACCTGTGCCAGGAATATGGGTTGTGATCTCATAATCTTTGCAGATCCGGGATGTGGAAGATGGTAGGCAGCCAATTTAAAATGCCATAACATTCTCTTACTACAAAGCATTGACCCCTTCATCAAGTCTTCCCCTTGGCTGTTTTTTTTTTTTTTTTAAAAAAAAAAAAAAACTAGATTCCAGAGTTCTGCAAAAGTTGATTCTGACAGTTTTTGCCACCTTATTAGTTGCTATTAGGGAGGGTTGGAATTCTGAAATTCCTTACTCTGCCCTTGTTGGTGAAAACAATATCCATTTTGAGATTAAAAAATAAAAAGATCTAGGAACTAATTCTCCTCAAATGGTAGAAGACAAAAAAGTAGAAGGATCATTTTCAAGAAACCAAGTTTCTACAGAGGTAAAAGCTACGCATTCAAACCTATAGGAATCACTCTATTACCAGTAGTTTTATAAGTCATCCATATGTTAAACAATTAAATGTATCACACTTGATTGCCAAGATATCATATCAAAACTGTAAAATAACTCCAGTGGTTCTTAAACCTGTATGATAACCAGAATTATCTGCTAAATTTTTATAATGCAAATTCCTGTACCTCTACCCTGAGATTTATGTAAAAGGGGTCCTGGAATCTATGTTTTTATCATGCTCCCTAAGTAATTGTTAAAATCATCCAGATTTAAGAATAACTGCCTAAAAATAAATATATGGCTGATAACTTTCAGAGGATCCAGACTGGTATGATTAGCTTGCCTTCAACAAGCAGAGAATAATCAGTAGAGTATTTCAGTTCCCTATTTCAAATTTATGCCTTCTCCTTACTGAGTATTTAATAAATATTTAAGGGGAAAAATGGGAATCAAATTATTCATTTTCACATTGAACGAATTACTTTAAAACCACCATGTGCAACATTGGTTATCCACAACATTTTTTAATAATTACACATATTTTATCCTAAATTTATTCTAAAAACCTAACCTCATGGAACAATTCACCTTTCTCATGAAAATGATAATCAATAGCCAACAATAAGCAAGCCCTTATTCTGTGCCAGGCACTCAAATAGTTTACACTTATTTTATAATTTAATCCTTATAACAACCTGATAACGTAAATAATTTTATCCTCATTTTATAAATGAAAAAATTTATGTACAGCATAATTAACTAACTTGCCTAAGGTCACACAAGTGTCAGAGCTACATTATAAATACATACAAAGGTATACTGCACATCAATTCAATAAATTCCCTTCCTAATCATGTCATTAATTAAAAGATAACTTTGTGTTGTAAATGAGTAGTCATTTCACTGTACTCACATATTTTCAAAATTCCCACTCCCCTTTCACAATTCCTTTTTTGTAAAGATGATTTTATTAGTATATTTTAGTTATACAAAACAGCGGTGTTCATTTGGACATAACCATACATGAGTAGAATATAATTTGCTCCATTTTAGTGCCCAGTACTTGCTCTTTCCTTCCTCCCTTCATCTGTTATACTTCTACTCTTATTTAATTATTGTTTTTTAATTGGTGCTTTATAGATATACATAAAGGTAGAATTCACTGTGGTGTATTCATGTATATACATAGCATAATTTTGTAAATTTCATTCTGCAGTTCTTCCCTTTTCCCCTTCCTCCTTCCCACTGAATCCCTTCCCTCTTTTTCACTGATCTCCCTTCAATTTTCATATAATCCCCCACTCCTTTCCCCTTATTTTGCTCTAGTTTCCACATATCAAAAGTCCTTCTGAACTGCATTAATTCAGTAACCATTAGCCACATGTGTTTATTAATTCTTCAAAGGTTGCCTCTGAATTGAGATATTCTAGAATCGATCGTAAAATACACACTAGCTTTCAAAACCTTAGTGCAAAAAAAAGAATATAAAATATAGCATTAATGATTTTCATATGGATAACATGTTGAAATGAAACTTTCATATATTGGACTAAATAAAATATATTATTATAATTAATTTTTCTTGGCACATTTTAGCATTTTAGAATGTTATTACTACAAAACCTAAACTAATTTACTTACATTATGTTTCTATTTGACAGCACTTCTACAGACCTGTTTCCATGTCATTTCTGTATTTGTCGACCATTCTCATTAAGCCACAAATTAGGCTTATTCTACACATATTCTTCTGTGAACCTATGATATGCTTCTACTTAAAGGAAGTCATGAGATATGTTTTCATTTTAACACTAGATGTCTGTGATGAAAAACCATTCCATATACTCTCCCTTTCCATAACTGTTCTCTATACCTGGTTGCAAAGAATCAGTACATTGATGAGACAAAAGAGGAGAGTCAGTGAAAAAAGCTATTTGATGATAACTTGAGTCATTTAACTTCCCAGTAGTGAACTGAAAGTTGAAGAAACAGAGCAGATGTAATAGCATGTATCACTATATCACTCTGTAATTATGCCTGGCAAGTTACCCATAGAATTGGCTAAATGTGTGCTTACCCACAAGATTCACAATAAAGGATTCATTTCATAAAAGTTTAGTACAAATCTTAGAACATTTCATTTTAAATGTGACTGAAGTATTTTAGTCTCTTCCTTTAATAGTGCAAAAGTCAATATTGGGAAAATACAGGAAATGCAGAACTACCTAGATAAGTGCCACAATCTTTTAGAATAAGGCACCGTTTTCCCTCTTCCAACAGGGGATTTCACAAGAAAACATTTTTCCCATAGACTTATTGGCTCCTTATAGAATTCTAGGAGTGAAAAGATGTTGAAAGTCAAGTCTAATGCCAAACTAATGTCTGAATTTCCTGTACAACATTTCCAAGTGTTTGTAATGGGAAACTCCTTCTCTCCCAAGGCTGCTGGTAGTCTTTCTCCTTTTCTTTCTCCTCTTCATCCACCTCATCATTATGATTTTTTTCTTTTTCTTTTTCATTTTTATTGGTGCATTATGATTATGCATAATAGTGGCATTGATTATATTATATTTGTACATACACTTAAATTATTTGATCAATCTCATTCCCTAGTACCCTCCCTTTTCCTCCCTTTCTTCCATTTTTTCTTATATTGAGCTAAAATGTTCCAACCTTTATCCATTGATTTTATTTCTTCCCTCTGCTTTTAGCTCATATAAACCAATCTTATTAACACATCAGAGTCCTGTAATTACTTAAAGATAACTGTCCCCCACCTGGAGAATCCACTGGTTCTTATTTATTCTTCTGTAGGCACATTGTCTCATCTCAGTATCTAGTACACAATTTCTAGGTTATCTTTCCTCACCCACAGTGCTGTAGCAAATGGCCAAATAAATGGGAATTAGGAAACCCACTTCTTATTTAAAAGTGAGTGTTCAACAGAGACAAACCCACAGAAATATAGTTACCTCACACTAGACAAAGGTGCCAAAAACATACATTGGAGAAAAGATAGCATCTTCAACAAATGGTGCTGGGAAAACTGGAAATCCATGCATAGCAAAATGTAATTTTACCTATATCTCTCACCATGCACAAAACTCAAAGTAGACCCAAGACCTAGAAATGTAGGCCGAACACTCCAGTGTATGAGCTCAGGAACTGACTTCCTTAATAAGACCTCTAAAGCACAAGAAGTAAAATTGATAATCAATATATGGGATGGCATCAAACTAAAAAGCTTCTTCACAAGAAAGGAAACAATCAGGAATGTGCAGAGAAAGGCTACAGAATGGGAGAAAATATTTGCCACCAGCACCTCAGGTAGAGCATTAATTTCTATGATAAATAAAGAATTTTAAAAAAAACTTAGCACCAAAAACAAAAGCCCAATTATTAAATGGGCTAAGGAACTGAACAGACACTTTTCAGAAGAAGAAATACAAGTGATTAACAAATATATGAAAAAATGTTCAACCTCTCTAGCAATTAGAGAAATGCAAACTAAAACTTCACTGAGATTCATCTCATTTCAGTCAGAAGGGCAATTATCAAGAATACAAGGAACAATAGATATTGGTGAAGGTTGGAGTTTTGCTGGTGGGACTATAAGTTGGTGTAACCACTCTGGAAAGCAGTGTGGAGATTCCTCAAAAAACTAGGAATGGAACCACCATTTGACCCAGCCAACTCACTCCTCAGTATGTATATATATATCCAAAGGATTTAAAACCAGCAAATTACAGTGATGCAGCCACATCAATGTTTGTAGCAGCTCAATTCACAACAGGGAAGCTATGGAGCCAACCTAGGGGCCCTTCAACAGATGAATGGATAAAGAAAATGTGGCATATATGTGTGTGTGTGTGTATATATATATATATATATATATATGGTATATATATATATGGTATATATGTATATATATATATTCAGCCATTAAGCAGAATGATTTTATGATATGTCAATAAATGGATGGATCTGGAGACTATCATGCTAAGTGAAATAAGCCAGGCCCCAAAAGCCAAAGACCAAATGTTTTTGCTGATATGTGGAAGCTAACCCAAAATAAAGGGGGAGAGAGGAAGAATAAATATTCAGTAGATTAGACAAAGGGGAATGAAGGGAAGGGAGGAGGATAGGAAAAGGAAACACAGTGGAATGAATCTGAAACAATTTTCTTATGTGCATATATGAGTACAACATAATGAATCCCACCATCATGTACATTCATAAGAATGGGGTCCTAATTAGAGTAAGATACATTTCATGCTTATACAATTTTACAAAAATGAATTCTACTATCATATATAACTAAAAAGAACCAATAAAAAAGAAAAAATTAACATAAAAAGTGAGTGTTCACAAAGAATTGATAAATTTTTGAGGAGATAAATATTTTTAATGTGGCTTAAACATTATGCAATGTATACATGTATCAAACATTGCATGGTACCCATTTAATATGTACAACTTTCATGTATCTTTGTAGCAGTTAAAATAAATTAATCAAGTGTTCAGCATGAGGTAGGAGGAGATATGCCAAAAAGCAACTTATCAGGTATTCTTTATTAAGATTGGTCTCCAAGCAACTCTGTTCTCTCTTACTCCATTTAAAAGAGATAAGTCCAATTCAAGGCCTAGTGGTACCAGTGCAGTTAGGTAAGATGCATTTGAAAATTCATGTAATCCCAGGGTGACCCTCAGATCCATCAGATATTCTTATTTATTCTTGCATTTGTATTGTCAGAATATATACTTCGTTCATGCATTCTTTTTTTCTTTTTCTTTTTCTTTGTGTGTGTGTGTGTGTGTGTGTGTGTGTGTGTGTGTTGCTGGGGATTGAACCCAGGGCCTTGTGCATGCAAGGCAAATACTCTACCAACTGAGCTCTATCCCCAGCCCCATGCATTCCTTTTTTAAACTTTATTTATTTATTATATGTGGTGCTGAGGATTGAACCCATTGCCTCATACGTGCTAGGCAAGTGCTCTACCACTGAGCCACAACTCCAGCCTTCTTTCATGCATTTCTAAATCAGGATTCTTTAACTGGGGACAAAATCAAGAAATAAGGACTTGGTATTTTTCTCCAAGAAAAAAGAAAAAAATACATCATCTGGTCAGATTTTTAGCACAGAGAAAATGTAACAATTTTAATAAAGTCCATACAAATAATCATTAAAAGGAGAATTTTAAAAGACTCAATAAAAATAGACCTGCATGTGAAAAGAAAGTGTGACTGATGAAGGGCCTGAAGAAATGGCACCTCCAACAGTCTCATTCTCTATTTGGGTTTTTTCCCCATTTCTCTGACCCTTAACTGTTAATTATTATGTATAAAGATCATCTTAATTTAACAGCTTCTCAAGACTGAGAGCTTATAATTTCTGTTTACCTTAGCACCTAGTACAAGTGCACACAGATGGCAGTGGCGAGTAAAGACAGGTAGGCCTCATTTTGTACAAATGGCATTCTAAACAAAAGTGATATATAACTCACAGTAAGCTAGCAAGGAAAGATTGGGAAAGTACAAATGGGGTGTGGAAAAAGCTCTAGAGGCTAGAATCTACTCCCAACTCTACCACTAACTTGTTCTAAGGCCTAGACCAATCATTTGCTACTGCTTCAGTACATTTTCCATTCATTTGTAAAATGAGATAGATAAACCAGATAGCCACTATAAAGTTCATTCCAGTTGTGATATTCTCTGAAATATTAGTTCAAAGATAATAATAATAAATATGTGCTAGATATTCTGCTAAGTAGCATTTATGTACATGAACTCATTTAATTCTTAATAGTACCTACCTCACAAGGTTACTTGAGAATTAAGGAACTTGCTCAGGGTCACAAAATAGTACAACTGCACTTCTAACTCAGTCTAACATCAGAGCTGGCATGCAACATCCACATGGTCTTACCTCCAAATAAATGAGAAGTTTTGTATTTCAAGACATCTTATAGAAAATAGCTATGAATGTAATACAAATAGTCCCCAGCTTAACAATGGTTCACCTTAAAATTTTTCAACTTTATGATCACGTGAAAGCATACCCATGCAACCATTCTTTTCTTCACTTTCAGTACAATATTAGGTAAATCATGAGATATTCACCATTTGATTATAAAATGGGCTTTTTGTTAGATGATTTTACCTAATTGAAGGCTAATGTAGGTGTTCTCAGCCTGTTTAAGGCAGACTAAACTATATTGTTTAGTAAGTCAAGCATGTTAAAAGCATTTTCAATTTAATTATATTTTCAATCTAAATGATAGATTTATAAGGATATAACCTCATGTCAGTCAAGAGACATTTGTAATCATCTCCTAATTGATCAGCTTTTAAGTTCTTAATGCCATGTTATATAACTTGGGTGTTTCTATTCATTGGGTGTTTTTAAAAAATCAAGTTATACCTGTGTTTGCTGAATGAGTGGAAATTCTTAATTACTAAAAGCTTACGATGAAGGAAGATATCAAAGGAAGGAATTTAATCATCCTTCCCTTCTCTCATCCTAGGCTGGTGGTTTTCTGAAGTGCCATTATATAAATTGCTCAAAGATGATACTGTAGGAAAAAATGTTCTAAAATATTAATTTTGATCTCTCTTCTCTTTTCTCCTTCTCTCCCTCTCTCCCTCTCTCCCTTCCCCCCCCCCTCCACAGTGACTGTTTTGAGCCCAGCAGAAAAAGGTAAGTGTATGTTGCAAATTGTATTAGGACTGTATTATTCTTTCTCTCTCAAAGATTTACATAAATTTGAGTGACTTTCTCAGGAATACACTTAGGGGATTTGAAAGTTTAGGACAATGTTTTTCAGGAAGCGTACCAGAAATAGGACACAAAATATTTTCAGTGGCCCCTTTGGCTATAGGACAGGGGTTAAAAGTTACCAGGATTTATGGTAGAGAAGGACAGAGGTAACCACTCTGTCTGTTATGTGACCTAGGCCTGCCTTTGGTTCATCACTGTTCCAGATACATGGGCTTTCTTTCCAATCCATTCCTTCTTTAGAGCATAGAATAAGAGACCCACAGGGAGCCACAAGGGCTAAGTCCTTTACCATCACAATTCCTATATATATTTACTGTGCTCTTCTCCACTCCTCACCACCATTTTGGCTTTACCTGCAATTTATACCTCCTTTTTAAGATGTTCAGGCATTTTCCATTAAAAAGTATAAGCTAAACATGAGTCTTAACAAACCTTTAGCTTTATATTATTTTGTCAATGATAGCCAGAGTATGTATGTAGCTACTTTATTTTGCCACTTTAATTGCATGGGAATTAATTGTTACAACTCATTAACCTACTGGCATTCATATTATGCTGTTTTAAAGCTTCAGTTTGCTATTACTCATTTAACAGAAGCATTTGTTATAGAGAGAACAGAGTGGTGTGATTGGGAGATAATAGACCATACTAGTAAAAAGTGTATATTCTAGAGCTAGATGTCTGAATGAAAATCTTGGCTCTGCTACTTCCTAATAAATTATTATACGTCCTTGTGCTCATTTTATTTGTGTATTGTATAGAAATAATAATAATACCTAATTCTTAGAGTTGTTATGAAAACACAATGAATTAAGAACATTAAGCACGTAGAATAGAGATGAACAAAGCACATCCAGGTGACTCAATAAACATTTGCTATTATTGTTATAGCATTAGAGAGCAAGTCTTAAGTTGCTCTAGAATTTTATGCATGGTTCTTTTTTACCTTAAGGTCAGAAATCATCAAAAACTTTCAAGACAAGTCAGATGGGGACTTAGATATGATGCTCAACAATAAGGGGAATAATGACAATAATATTGTTCTTATTAGTAGAAACTACAATTTATTGTGTGGAGTTCCCTGTTAAGTGTGATTCATATATATATATATATATATATATATATATATATATATATATATATATATCCTTCAATATTTATATCAACACAATGATGTAGATATTCTTATATGCATTTTATATAGAAGGAAACTGAAATTAGAGAAGTAACTCATCTCAGGCTATCTATCTAATAAGTGGTAGGATTCAAATTGTTAGACCTCAAAGCCTGTGTTCTTAAGCAAATCTGCATTTGTTTTACTTTTCACTCTGCAACTCCTATTTTTGCTTAGTTGAGCTCCTTAATCAGAAACTTGATGTTCAATTGCTTTTTTCCTGTGTACAAAGTAGTATATCTTCATTTTTGCATGTTATCAATGTACTTAACTACATAGGTATGAAGTATTATTTGTAAGCCCAACCCAGTTAAATATCTTCTGGGTAGCATCAATGCAGTTACCAGGATCTGGGTTCTCTAGGAGATTGTTACAAAAGTGTATGACTTTTCTTCTGACTCTAAGATTCTGTGATTCCAAATTGCATCTCCTGACATTTCTTAAATTTATTAGCACAGTAACAAATAAGATTAGATTTTGCTTCTTAAAATTTAAATTGGAGTTCTAACTCTGTCATTTACTAGCTCTATGACCTTTTGAAAGTAACTCAACTTCTCTGAATCTCAATTTTTATAAAATGAGGCTAGTTTAATGACATTTTATGGATTTCCTTTAAGCTAGTGAAAGTATGTAGCAATAGTCTGCTTTATAAATGTTAAGTATTAACAATCTCACTTGTTACCTTTGTTTATATGTCAGGATTTTCAAAAATAGTAGATCACATAAACCAACATTCAATTGTAACCAGAAAGTCAAAGGTTAACTTATAAAAAAAACTTCTGAACATAACACTAGGGCATGTTACTAAGGAATGCTATGAAATTACGTAATCAGGATGTATTAGATACCCAACTATCTGGCATAAATCAGTGAGCCTTGCCTAGAAACAGACTAGTAGTCTAATGACTATTTGAGGTCCTCACTAATCCTCTGAACCTGACTTGTTTCAAACAACACTGAACTATTAAGGTAGAATAAAATGTAGTATATGACTACCAGCAGGAACATTGTTTGGCATAGGCAAAGAAAATATAAGTCAAAGAAATGAAAGTCTCAAATTGCATAACTTTTCATTCATCTCCAAAGCCTAAGAAAACCATAGTCAAACATACTGCAAAAGCATTTCCATTTTTTAATAGGAAAGACAATAGAACAAATTTGACATAACTTTCTGATGTTCATATATGAATATGCCTCCAATGAAACTCCATATCATGTAAAACCACAGAACAGGATCCTAATCAGAATAAGCTATTGTCCATGTTTATATAATATGTCAAAATACACTCTACTGTCATGTATATCTAAAAAGAACAAATAAAAACAGGTTTTCCATTTTTTGTCTATTTAGGGTTCCTGAAGAGTGTTCCCCCAAAATTCATGTCTACCTGAAACTGAAACTGAGTTCATGTGTCCTTTTTTGGAAATAGGATCTTTGCAGATGCAATCAAGTTAAGAGGAGGTCTTACCAGATTAGACTGAGTCTATATCTACTCATTGGTGTCCTTATGAGAAGAAATTTTGGATATACAGATACACACAGAGAAAAGACAGCCATGTGAAGATGGAGGCAGAGATTGGAGTGAGGGTGCCACAAACCAAGGAATACTAAGGACTATCAGCAGCCATCAGAAGCTAGGAAGAGGCAAAGAAAGATCCAACCCTGAAGCCTTCTGCAAGAGCATGACCCTACCTACATCTTAATTTCAGACGTCTAGTTTCCAGAACTGTGAGAATAAATTTCTCTTAAGCTACTCAGCTTGTGGTAATTTATTAATCTATTACCACAATCCTAAGAAACGAATACAGTGCCTGTTAAATTACATCTCTAATATACCTTTAAGAGCACTATAAAAGCCAGGTGTGGTGGCACATTCCAAAATCCCAACTTCTCAGGAGGCAAGTTCGAGGCCAGCCTGGACAATTTAGTAAGTAAGACCCTGTCTCCAAATAAAAAAATAAAAAGGACTGGAGATGTAGCTCAGTGGTACAGCCTCCCTGGGTTCAGTCCCCAGTACCAGAAAAAAATGCATTGTAACAAAGAAGCAGATAAGCAAAGACTTTGGTGTCAAAACTACCTGGGGTTAAGTCAACTTTACCACTTTCCATGTATATGACACTGGGGATGTTTCAGTCAGCTTTTTTGCCACTTTGACCAAAATATATGACAAGAACAATTTTAGAGGAGAAAAAGTTTTGCAGGTTTCAGTCCATAGATGGCTGACTCCCTGGGGCCTACAGTGAGGCAGAATATTATGGTGGAAGGGCGTGGCACAGGAAAGCAGTTCAGAATACGGCACCAGGAAGTAGAGACTAAACTTGACTTACCATGGACAAAATATATACCCCAAAGGCATGCCCCATCAACCCACCTCCTCCAGCCACACTTGACCTGCCTACAGTCACCACCATTAATACCTACCAGGGGATTAAGGTATTGATTAGGTTAACACTTTTTTAACCCAGTCATTTCACCTCCAAACTTTCTTGTATTGTCTCACACATGAGCTTTTGAGGGACACCTAATATCTAAACCATAACAGGGGAACTTAATCTAAGTCTCATTTTCTTAATCTGTGAAATAGAGATGATACATACCTTTCCTGGTTATTTTGAACATGAATAAGATGATGTATGTTTCTTAGCATATTGCCTGGAATATGATAAGTACAAAAAATAGTAGTGAATACTATTACTATATGATTGCTATTGGTAGTGTTACTAACATTGGAAAGGACCTGAAAGGTCTTTCTTAAGAAACATTTTTCTCTATTATAATTCCTTATGATTCCTCTTATAAATAGATGGTCAAAATCCATGCATTCATATTGTATAGGTTTATCAATTGAGATCCAAAGAAGTAAAATGTGTTTTCCTAGTCATTCTGACTCTAGTGCACAAAAAACCTAAAGTCCAGGTCATCTGGCCATAGCTCAAAATATTACATATTATGTCAGCCTTGTTTATACAGAACTCAGAAAATTTTAAAGATATAACTCCACACGTTCTTCCATAGAGCATACTAAAACCATGATAATGTATTCCTTTTGCTTTCATAAGTATATTGCAAAAATGATCTCATTTTAGCATGAGACTGTCTATATTTTGAAGATCTTAGCTGGATTTGGGATGCGGTGGAGTTTAGAAATCTAATAAGGCCAAAGGATGTGGAAAGGCTAAGAGAAAAACTTAAAAATGAAATGGACATCAGGCATGATCCATCACACAATTCACATATAATTAAGAGCAATGCATTTCCCATGGTTGCTGATTTTCAAGAAGGGCCTTTAATAATGTTAAACAGAAGTTCAACTCAATTCTTTATAAATTCATTTGCATTTTCAAGGGTTTACATACTAAATTCTCAGGTTTCTCCTTTAAAGTCAAAATGCATAAGGGGTGGAGCTGTATCTCAGTGGCTGTGCTTCGCTAGCACATGTGAGGCACTGAGTTCAATCCTCAGCACCACATAAAAATAAATAAACTAAAGGCATTCTCAACAACTACAAAAAATTTAGGCCTCAGCTTACTTAATAAGACTCCTTTGGCGCAAGAATTGAAATCAAGAACCAAAAAATGGGATGGACTCAAACTACAAAGCTTCTTCTCAGGGAAAGAAACAATCTGTGAGGTTTTGGGAGCAAATCTTTACCCCTCACACATCAGGTAGATCACTAATCTCTAGGGTATATAAAGAACTCAAAAAGTTAAACACCAAAATGCTTATAATTATTTATCTTCTCAAAAATCAATGGACTTCCTTAATAATAAAACTATTATCGGCTGACTTGAGTTCCCCCAAATTTACATGTGAATTCCTAACCCCCAGTACCTCAGAATGTGACTGTATCTGGTGATAGGACCTTTAAAGAGGTCATTAAGTTAAAATAAGGTCACTGTGGTGGACCTTAATCAATATGACTGATGCCCTTATAAGAGAAGGAAATTTGGACACAGATATCAAAGGAAGACCATATGAAGATATGAGGAGAAGATGGCCATCTATGTGCCAAGGTGAGAGACCACAGAAGGAAGCTAACTTGTCAGTACCTGAACTTAGACTTCTAGTCTTCAGTATTGTGAGGAAATAAATTTTTGTCATTTAAGACAGTCAGTGGATGGTACTTTATTATGGCCTAAGCAAACTGATACAAGAGTTTAATCAGGATTCCATTTGAAAATCCAGACCATGGAAATATTTTCTTTCTGTCCCCTTCTTGGTTATACTAATCTTAATATATTAGTGAAATATTTAACACCAAAAGGGTTAAAGAGTACAGGGAAGAAAAAGTTGTGGCCACAACTTGATCTTATATATTCAGTTCTGGATTGTATAGGAAATCTTCAGTGTGGTTTTGAGCAATTATCTCAGGGCTCTCAATAAAATACTGATTTTGAAGAGGCAACCTGAATAATTCAAACTATTCATCTGACAAGGATTGCTGTCTAGAACATGTAAGTAATTTCAAAAATTCAACACCAAAAAATGCAATTAAAAATGGTTAAGAGATGTAAACAAAAGTAGACATACAAATAGCAAACAGGTACATGAAAAAAATGTTCAACATCACTAATCATTATGGTAAAACCAAAACCACAATAAGATATTAATTCATTACAATAAGAATGAATTATGATCAAGAAGACAAAAGATCAAAAAGAACTGCTGAGGATGTGGAGAAAAGGGAATCCTTATACATTGCTGGTATAAATTAGTATAGCTATTACGGAAATCAGTATGGAGGATCTTCAAAAAATTAAAAATTGAGCTACCATATGATCCAGCAATCCCACTCCTCAGTAAATATCCAAAGGAAATGAAAAGCAGTATGTCAAAGAGACATCTTGTGCTCCCATGTTCATTGCAGTACTGGTCACAGTAGCTTAGACAACTGAAGTGTCTATCAAGTGATGAATGGATAAAGAAAATGTGATACATTTGCACAATGGAATATTATTCAACCATAAAAAGAGTGACATCCTGTCATTTGTGACAATATGGATGGAAATGCAGGTCATGTTAAGCAAAGTAGCCCAGGCACAGAAAACAAGTGCCACATGATATCACTCATATATGAAATCTACAAAAGTCAATCACATAGAAATTAACAATAGAATGATAGTTAGTAAAGGCTGAGAGAAAGGGAGAGATGAGGGATGAGGTGCAGATGAGGAAGGGTTGATTAATGGGACTAAGTTGCAGGTAGATGGGAGTAAGTAGTTCTTGTGTGCTTATTGCACCATAGAATAACTAGAGAGATAGTTTTCATGTGGTATATATCTCAGAAAGCTAGAAGAAATGACATTGAATGTTTTCATCATAAAGAAGAGATAAATGTTTGAGGAATAGATTTACTCTGATTACACAATGTATATGTGTATTGAAACATCACATAGTACCCCATTAGTATGTACAATTTTTGTGTTTTCAATGTATTAGTTAACATAAGTTTAACTTTAAAATTATACAATTTTATATTTATTATTGTAAAATTATTTGACAAAGAAGGATTGGGGACAAAATCCTCCTTTATAGGCTAACATGGTTCTAAAAGATCCTTTAATATTAATATTTTTAAATTGAATCAAGACAGAAATATATAAGATAAAAATTCAAGTCTTCCTCGCATTACTTCCTCTCCTATCACTTTTTATGGACAACTACCACCTTTTGGTTAATTTGTATTCTTCTAGATATTTTTCTCTACATTTACATACAAACATGAATATGAATATGTATATTTGTATGGACTTGATTTTTTAAATCAGATGATACTGTGCCTATTATTCTATAACTTGATTTTTCATTTAATAATATATAATAGATGCATTTCCATATTAGTACATACAAATATATCTCATTTTTAGATTATCTTAGAGTATTGACATACTATGATTCATTCAACAATTCTCTAATAATGAACTTAAAGATAAAACTTTATTGTTGTTCATGATTATAAAATATGAAGGGTTGGGTTGTAGCTCAGTGGTAGAGCACTTGCCTAACACGTGTGGGGCACAGGGTTCCATCCTCAGCATCACATATAATTAATAAACAAATAAATAAGCAAATAAATAAAGGTATTATGTCCATCTACAACTAATTTTTTTAAAAAAGTAATAGGACTTCATAAAATACAAATAATACAGAAATGAGTAGAGTAGAAATTATAAGTCCTTTATAATGTTGGCAGGTTTAAAGATGGAGTAAGGTTTAGTGGTATCTATCCTATACATCTCTTGGTAAAAAATTTTGAAAAGTAATTATGCTTCTTTACATTTTCTTTCTTTTCTGGGGAGGGGTACCAGGGATTGAACTCAGGGGCACTCTACCACTGAGCCACATCCCTAGCCCTATATTTTTATTTTATTAGAGATGGTCTCACTGAGTTGCTTAGCACCTTGCTAAATTTCTGAGTCTGACTTTGAACTTGTGATCCTCCTGCCTCAGCCTCTGGAGCCTCTGGGATTATAGGCATGCGCCACTGTGCCCGGTGCTTCTTTACATTTTCACAAAATTCTTTTATAAATATACCATTTCAAAACTTTAACTTTGCTATTCTTCACCTCATCTCTCTCCATGGGCTGGGCTAGAACTTCCATAATCCTGTATCCTTCCCAGCATGGCCCCAGCAATGTCCAATTACATCAGCTTGCTGCTGGATGGGGGCATATATTGAGTTAAAATGACAAGATATCTATATGTTAGACATGAGCTATAGTGAAATAAATGCTCAGTTTCAGAATAATGATTTTACTTCCCACTCTAGTTGTGTATCTATTGACATTGCTTTCAATCCTACAGCCCATTATTCCAAACATATTTGGACCTGGCCATCAAGGAAAATTAAAATATTTAGCTGGGAAGTCAGAATAAATAGTTGTCTTGCTGAATTTTAGAAAATCTAAGATGAGAAGACATCAAAGGAAAAGGCCCATGTATAGATATCTTTTTTTTGTTGTTGTTGTTTTGGTCAGATATATTGAGATAAAATTTACAAGCTAGGTGCGGTGACACATGCCTGTAATTCCAGTGGCTCTGGAGGCTGAGGTAGGAGCATCACAAGTTCAAAGCTAGCTTCAGCAAAAGCAAGGTGCTAAGCAACTCAGTGAGACCCGTCTCTAAATAAAATACAAAATAGGGCTGGGGATGTGGCTCAGTGGTCGAGTGCCCTTGAGTTCAATCCCTAGTACCCCCTTCCAAAATTTATATACAGTAGGAGTTACCCTTCTTTTTTTTTAGTAAACATTTTTAATGTGTTTTAA
Source organism: Callospermophilus lateralis (assembly GCF_048772815.1). Lineage (NCBI taxonomy): Eukaryota > Metazoa > Chordata > Mammalia > Rodentia > Sciuridae > Callospermophilus > Callospermophilus lateralis. The sequence goes on from NC_135325.1 coordinate 47,947,196, forward strand.
CTAGGTTTTAAGCTTCATTTTTGTCTTTGGAAGTTTTTAAAAATTCTTTTTAGTTATAATCACCACCAAGATACACCTTGTCATAATTACAAAAGCATGGAACACAACTTACTCTGATTAAGTCCCCAGCACTTTCCCCCTTCTCCCTGCTCCCTTCCACTCCACAATTCCTTTTCAATGCATTTACAGTTTACTTTATCTATCTATCTATCTATCTATCTATCTATCTAGTGGCACCCAACGCCAGAACTCACCATGCCATATCTATGCATACACTTATGAAAATTCTGTCAGATTCATGCCACTGTTCTTCCCTTTTCCCATCCTGTTTTCTTCCTCCTCAATCCCCTTCATCTACTCTACTTATTTTTCGTCAACTTTGATGAAATTTCCTCTCCACTTTCTTTTTTCCTTTACTCTTTCTTCCTTGTTTTTTTACTCCCCACACCCCACCCCACCCATTATTTTGAATTAGCTTCCATATATCATGAAGACATTTGACTTTTGGAGGCTGACTTATTTCATTTAGCATCATAGTCTCCAGATCCATATATGTACCAGCAAATGCCATAATGTCATTCTTCTCTATGGCTGAGTAATACTCCATTGTGTATATAAACACCACATTTTTCTTTATCCATTCATATATTGAAAGGCACCTAGGTTGGTTCCATAGCTTGGCTATTGCGAATTGTGTTGCTACAGACATTGATGTGGCTGCATCACTATAGCAACCTGATTTTAAATCCTTGGATGTATACTGAGGAGTGGGATAGCTGTGTCATATGGTAGTTCCATTACTAGTTTTTTGAGAAATCTCCATGCTGTATTAATTTGCAGTCTCACCAACAACCTTTTTCCCCACATCCTCACTAACATTTATTATTATTTGTATTCTTGATAATTGCCACCTGACTGGAGTGAGATAAAATCTCAATGTTGTTTTAATTTGTATTTTTGTAATTGCTAGAGATGTCTACCTTTTTTATATTTGTTGACTCTATTTCTTCCTTTGAGAAGTATCCATATAGGCCTTTTGCCCATTTATTAATTGAGTATTTGTCTTTTTGGTATTAAGTTTTTTAAATTCTTTGTATCATCTGGATATTATTGTCCTGAGGAACAGGTGGCAAAGATTTTCTCCCATTCTGTAAGCCCTTTCTTCACTCTGTTGATTATTTTCTTTGCTGTAAAGAAGATTTTTAATCTATACAGTCCCACTTACTGATTTTTAAATGTTATTTCTTGCACCATAGGAGTCTTGTTAAGGAAGTTAGTTCCTGTGCTGACATGTTGAAGTGTTGGGCCTGCATTTTCTTCTAGCAGTTGCAGGGTTTCATGTCTAATTCCTAGGTCTTTGATCCATTTTGAGACTTTTGTACAGGGTGAGAGATAGGAGTTAAATTTCATTCTTTTTAAAAATTTTTTTTAGTTGTAGATGGACACAATACCTTTATTTTATTTATTTATTTTTATGTGGTGCTGACAATCAAACCCAGTGCCTCCCACAGGCTAGGCAAGCATTCCACCACTGAGCCACAACCCCAACCTCAAATTTCATTCTTTTACATATGGATTTCTAATTTTCCTAATTGAACCCAGCGTCTCACACATGCTAGGGCCACTTTAACACTAAGCTAACTGCAGCCCTTTTTTGTTTCCTTTTAATTTTTATTAAGACACCAAAGGTCTCACTAAATTGCTGAAGTTGTCCTTCAGTGGGAATCCTCCTGCCTGCCTCAGCCTCCCTAGACAGGCATGGGCCACAGTGCCTGACTTCTAGCTTAACTTTCATTGTGCTTAGAAAAGAGCTGCTGTATGATTTTGTCCTTTAGAATTTGTCACAATTTGCTTTGTGTTCCCCTTCATGGTCAAGTTTGGTAAACAGGTCATATTTTCTCAAAAAGAATACACATTCTCTAGTTGTTGAATGCAGTGTTGTAAGTATGTCAATTAGGTGAGGCTTGTTAATAATTTCTATGTGGTGCTGAGAATCAAACCAAGTGCCTCATATATGCTAGGCAAGTGCTCTATCTACCACTAAGCCACAACCCCAGTCCTTCACTGAAATTTTTTTGCCTATTCCATCACTTACTAAGGAATGAGTCTTATAATATTCTACCATAAGTATAAGTTTATCCATTTTTTCATTTTAATTCTAATTTTCATTTACATATGTTGAGGTTATATTACTAGGTGCATACAAGTTTGTTTATGCTTCCTGAAAGATTTAACTGTTATCATTGTGTTTCATCCCTCTCTGCACCTGGCAATACATTGTATGTACCTTAAAATTTATCTTCTTTGCTATTAAAGTAGTTAAACCAACAAAGAAAGAAAGAAAGGCAGAATTGGTGCAGAGGGCATCATTAAGTGGTCTTGATCAGACTGTGGTCTGGTTGACTTTGACCATCCCTTCAGTTCTGTGTCTGGGAATAGCTCCAGAGATTGTCTGTCTGTCTGTCTGTCTGTCTGTCTCTCTCTCTCTCTCTCTCTCTCTCTCTCTCCCCCCCCCTCCCTCCCTCCCTCTCTCTCTCCCCCTCCCTCCCTCCCTCTCTCTCTCCCCCTCCCTCTCCCTCTCCCTCTCCCTTCCTCCCCTCCCTCTCATATAATTCTGGAAGCCCATGATGACTACACCACTCTGGGCATCTGAAACAGGATGTAGCAAATCTAGCCTCAGAGTTCAAGGAGGAGAGAGGTTAGATAAGTTTAGGGCTGACAAAACTTGTACTGCTAGTTTTTAATGAACATTCCTTAAATGATTAACACTGCATACATGCAGAACTGAGTAGTGTCACAAAGTTTTAAGTTTCATAAAGAGGTAAAAATGAAGGCAGAGATGGCAAGATTTCTTCTGCTTTCAGTTACTCATAGCATTTGTATGGGTCTAGGGAAAGAGCCACTGCTATTAGTAAAGGCAGACTCTCTTAGATCCCTGTTACAGTTTCTTATTACAAAGGACCGAAATATATTTGGGTCTGTTAACAAATGCAAAATGATTTGTGGTTCAGTGAAATGCTTATTTCTTAAAAGCAAACAACAAAGGTAGATAAGACCTTCAAACAAAATAGAACAAGACAAGGAAGGATTATAAGAGAACTTTAATCTACAAAAAATTGTCTAAAAAATGGGAACCCATAGTCAAAAGACATACAAAGCCAAATCCAAAGCAAAGAATTTAAACTAATTCTTATATGTTTCTCTCCTGAGTCAAAGAAATTTACCCCAGGAAATGGAGCTGGACTCAGAGGAAGGGAATTTTAAATCAGAGGCCTCTGAAGATCCAAAAGCTCTTCCCAAAGTAAAAGGATTTTTAAATGAGGTCCAACCAGTTTCTGCCTTTTAAATGGTGAAAGGGCTCTTTTATTTAATAGGTACCATCGAGAGAGCTGTTTATGATGAGGGGGGTTGGGGAGAGAACTCTAAAGAAATTTTTAAAAATAGAAATCATTCTCATTCAGAAGATCCAGAGCTGGGGAGTGTAATTCAGTGGTAGAGTGCTTGTCCTGGCCATTGAATATTAGGATATAAACAGGTGTGTTCACTGCAATCATGGATTAATCAAAAGTTGTATCAAGTAAAGTCTAGGGGGTAAGTGGCAGCCCACATTATCTAAAATTTTTATAGCTAACTAAGTAAGGTTGAAACAACAAGGTCAAACATGGAGGAAGAGAGGGAGAGAGAACACTAGTGAGAGTGAGTGCAGGAGGAGAGCTCAGCTAGAGTCACCCTTTTTACATGTGCAAGTCAATGAATTTTGACAAATACAATAACATAAACACCACCACAATCAATGTATAGAACATTTACATTACTCCAAATTTTTCTTTCTCCCCCATTTGCAAGTAATTCTTTCACTCTCTAAACCTCGCTACCACTGAACTGGTTTGGTTTTTTGATTTTGTCCCTTACATTTTACCTTTGTCTTAATATTATATAAATTGAATCATACAGTATGTAGCCTTTTGTATTTGGCTTCTTTAACTTAGCAGCATACATTTTTAAGATTCGTCTGTGTTGCTGCATATATGAATAGTTTGTTCCTTTTATTTTTTGCTGAGTACTATTCTATACTACAGATGTATCACAGTTCACTTTTTCACTCACCAGTTTAGGAACATTTGGGTTGTTTCCAGTTTGGGGAATGGAGCTGATGAAAATATACATGTACAGGCGTTTGTGGGAATATATGATTTTATTTCTCTTGGGTAAACCTAGGAGTGAGATTTCTTAGTCATATGGTAGGTATATGTTTATATATACTTTATATATTTTACAAGTAACTGCCAAAGTGTTTTCCAATGTGGTTCTACCATTGTGCTTCCCCACCAGTGATATATGAAAATCCCACTTTCTGTAAATCTTTACCATTGCTTGATGTTATCATCTCATTGCTTCATTTTTTTTTGTTGTTTTTTGGCAACATTCTATTGGGTATGAAGTGGTATCTCCTTGTAGGTTTTAATTTGTACTTCTGTAATGACTAATGATGTTAAGCATCTCTTCATGTGATTGCCATCTGTATATCTTCTTTTGTGAAGTTTGCTGAATCTTTTGCCCATTTTTTTATTGTTAGTCTTATTAGTGAGTTGTTTTTTAAGCAAATCTGATTTCTTCCCATATTAGGATCAATGGGAGGGAATTTCCAGGAGACATGTTTCTCCATAATATAAAGAAAATGTGTTTAACAGAGTTTTCCAGCAATAGAATGTGCTTCCCAGGAATTGATAAGTTCCCCATTATTTCAAGTGTTACAATAAAAGCTGGGTAACTGATTATTAGGGATAATGTAAAGCACATTTATGTGTATTCTAGATGACTACACCAAATAGCATCTGAGGTCATTTGAAACTCTTGACAGTTTATGATATTAAAATAAATCAAAGGTGTAAGGATGTGGCTCAATAGTAGAACACTTGCCTACCATGTGCAAGACCCTGGGTTTGGACCCCATCGTTGCAAAAAAAAATGAAATAAATTAAGTCAACATCATGTTAATCAGGCAGAGGATTTATTGGTTGCATCAACAAAAGATAATACATTCTGAGGGAGCAAACCTGCAATTGGTAGAACCCCTCTCATTAACCTGGCCAATGAGAATTGATTCACAAGCTGGGTGTGCTGGCACATGCCTGTAATCCCAGAGGATCGGGGTCGGGGGGGCTGAGGCAGGAGGATGGCAAGTTCAAAGCCAGCCTTAGCAACTTAGCCAGGCAAATCGAGACCCTGTCTCCATATAAAAAATAGAAAGTCCTGGGCATATGGCTCAGTGGTTAAGCACCCATGGGTTCAATCCCTGGTATCCTCCTGCCAAAAAAAAAAAATCCCCAGCACCATGTAACCATGTAGACAATAGAGATTCTCTGTTCCTCTTTAGAATCCACAGTGAATATTCCTGACAACATGGAGGCAATTGGCTGTACTTAATCCATATTGTACATGTGGAATAATTATATCCCAACTACACATTTTAAAGCAGCCCAAGATTATTCCCCAAAGTATGTTGCTTTGTGTAGTTCTTTATCCCCAAGATGAATGAATCAATGAAAAGCTAGACATAACAGAGAAGACTAGAAACTATTCTCCTCTCTTTTAACAAAGCCATTTTGTGTCTGCCCCTGAAGTCTGTGTAATTTTTATCACTATATCTCAAAAGACAAATCACTAAGATTTGAGAGGAAATGAGGGAGAGGAAAAAATAGCTGTTTTTAAGTCCTTAAAGTATGTCAGATACTTTCACATTTTTAAGTCAATTAAGTTCTCACAACAACCTTGTCAGGCAAGTATTTAAAAAAAAAAAAAATATATATATATATATATATACACACACATATATATATATATTTATAAATTGCACATTTTATATAATATATACTTAAATATATACTTATATATTTATAAATGCATGTTACATTTTATATTATATGCATATATATGCAAATCATATAAAATGTAGTTAAGCATATATTTTGCATATTACATATATGCACACACATACCTATGCACATATACATATGATTACATATATTCGTTGTGATTTTTGGCAAGGCTATTAAGTGGCATATCTAGAATTCAAGCTTCTGTCATCTGATTCTAAATCCATTTTGTTTCACATAACACCTCAATGTCCAAAATAGACCAAAAGGCAGAAGCATCCTTAACATGGACAGAGCAAAAACTGAAAGGGACTATAATTCATGTTCGCAAATATATGAAGTCTGTGTATTTTGTTAACTTGGCTTTGTTCACCAAATTCTTATACATAAGAACTGAAAAAGCTCTTTGAAACCTAAAAATTCTGCTTTGTGCTGGGGGTAGAGTGATTGCCTAGCATGCACCAGGCCCTAGATCCCATTCCAGCACTGAGAAAGAAAGGGGGGGGGGGGTAGGGAGGGGGGAGGGGAAAGGAAAGGAAAAGCTAAGTTTAATTTCAGTATAATAAGCTGAAGCACTATTTCACAATAGTGGCTTGCAAACTTATGAGACTCATTATGCACCCAAGAACTGGTATAGACTGAAAACATACTAGCTTTGTGAAAAGTTTATATAAATTGATGAGTGGCATATACCTTACGGATAATTAAGAGAGATTGGGTTACGTAGGTTATAACCCCAACTTTTGAAATTGATATTAATGAGGAAGACTATGCCCTTTCAAAACATAATTCTATATGTTGGCACCAGAATTTGATCCCACCATCAGAGAGACTCCTGGAAGATAACTGTCTAAACCTTGGAAACAACTGGAAAAAACCTTAATGCTAGGAGGTAATTACAACAGAAACAACTCATGTGCAATTCTTATATTCTCATGAAGTGTCCTTAGGTCCTTGGGCACAACCTATGGGCCTTGACCTCATTCTCTCCATTTCTTCAGATAAGGGAGAGAGAAGGTTTAGCTCTTTGTTAGAAATTATAAAACAGTGAAAGTAAGTAAGACAGTAAGCTCGAACATTAGAATCAACACCTCATTGTTAAGTGTTGAACTCAAAGGGAGATGTCACTTGCTGACAAATTTCCCCTGATCATAATCTGGGGATTTCTATCCTGAGCCAAAATAGGGAGTTTAGGGGAGATCTCTTTCAATTGCTAAAGCTACAACTGCTGTCCCTATTTGAATTATAGTGTGTGTTTTAGTCAGCTTTTTCATTGGTGGAACTAAAAGACCTGACAAGAACAATGTAGATGAAGAAAAGTTAATGTTGGCTCACAATTTCAGAGGTCTTAGTCCATAGACAGCTGACTCCATATCTAGGCTCAAGAAGAGGCAGCACGTCATGTCAGAAGGGCATGGCTGAGGAAAGCAGTTTAGGACATTGCGACAAGAAACAGCTCTGCTCACCCTGAACAAAATATAAACCCCAAAGGCACAACCCCAGTGACCAACTTCCTCCAGTCATATCCTATCTGCCTACAATTTCTGCTAAATTAATATGTATCAGTGGATTAGTTCTCTGATCAGGTAATACCTCTCACAATCTAATTTCACCTCTGGAAATTCTTCCATTTCTCACACATGATCTTTTGGGGGACACGTTATCTAAATCATAAAAATGTGTAAATTGCAAGGTGATTCTTTCTCCACGTTTTCCTCCTCTATCAACTTAAGAGCTTTTATTCATCAATTGCATGAAAGGTATTACATAAAATAATCTCAATTTTTTTACAGTATTGGGAATTGAACGTAGATCTTTATTCCTGCCAGGCAAGCATTGAGCACTGAGCTATACCCCTAGCCCAAAGTAATGTGATGCTAATAAGTAGCTATTTTCCTGTTGTTCTGTGTCTCTTTCCTGCCTTACAAGGAAAGTCACTTTGAAATGATCAAGCCAGTCTTTGTTATGTGTTTCTACTTCCTTTTTAAAAATTTACTTTTTCCACTATTGGCTATCAAGCTAAGGGCCTCATACAACCAGTGCTTTACCATTGAGCTACATCCCTAGCCCTGTGTTTTTAAACTAAATAGTTTCCAACCATAGCTTTTAAAGAGAAAATGTTAGATACTTTGTCACAGCAACAACTCTTAGCATTTGTATTTCTGAAAATATATAGTAAAGTTGCTTTACTTTCCTCTTTTTCCCACTTTGATGCTCATCTTATTTCATTCAGAGTAGTCTATCTGCTGCATTCATTCTTATTCACACAAGAATGTGTGCACAGGGGCTGGGGATGTGGCTCAAGCGGTAGCGCACTCGCCTGGCATGAATGCGGCCCGGGTTCGATCCTCAGCACCACATACAAACAAAGATGTTGTGTCCGCCAATAACTAAAAAATAAATATTAAACTTCTCTCTCTCTCTCTCTCTCTCTCTCTCCCTCCCTCCCTCCCTCCCTCTCTCACTCTCTCTTTAAAAAAAAAAAAAAGAATGTGTGCACAGACATTGCATACACACAGACATACAGAAACACACACACACAGTCACTCATTTCCCAAGTAGTCCCTGGGAGCAACACCTAGAAAAGGCATCCCGCTGGCCAAACATGTTGCTAATAACAAGTTTATGCTACTTCAACCATGTAATTTCAGATTCTATCATTTTTATCCACGTATTTATGAATCATTATTTTAGGAATAAAGCTCAAGTAATCATTCTAATTTCAGAACCTATTACCATAATGAGCTATTCACATTGCAACACAGTGACTAAACACAAACTACATACTTAGGTAGATTTTTCTTTGGCAGTTGGTCATGTTCCCTATGGCTTATTTCTGCTCCTCTTGCAAACCTTTTCACCTTGTTGAAAGAAAGAGAAAAAAACGTGTGTGCGCGTACACACACACACACACACACATACACTTCAAGGGTTTTTGGCTTTCATGTGGTAGATAATCTTAGCTCCTGCAGCTTCTGATGCCCCACGACTATCAGATAAGCAAAGGGCTCTACTGTGCTTTTATTTACTTTTTTTAAAAAGATGTTTTCCCATTTCATTCCAATGTCAATGAGTCATGACAGTTCAGGGATACAGTTCATAAACTGTTCAGTTTCTCTAGTGATCTGAAACCTCACTGGAACATCATATTAAAAGAAAGACTTAGTGTCCTTGCAGTTTATAAAAATGACAGTTTTAGGTATAAATACTAATTGTAAAGAAATATGTTGCAGGACTGGAGTTGTGGCTCAGTGGTGGAGCACTTACCAAGCATGTATGAGGCACTGGATATTTTCAAAACCACATATAAATAAATAAAATAAACATCCATCAACAACTAAAAAAAATTAACAAAAAGAAATATGTTGCATGTTAAGGCAGAAAAGAATGGACTTGCATACATTTGGGACCATAGCTTAGGAACATTATATTTTTAAATATATATTTTATATATAAAATCATATATTTTATATATAAAATTATATATAAAATTGAGAATAATGAGGCCTGCCCATAGTTCAAAAATAGTCATTTCACATTGGTAGAGATGAAGTAATTGGCTGCCAGGGATGTTAGAGATGGGCTTCCTCCTTTGGATGGTAGACTGGGCAACCAAATGGCCTGTGAGGTTCTCTTTCTTATGGTGTTAACTCAGAATGAGCTTGAGGAGTTGCTAGATTCTTAGACTCCTTTTCAGATTACTGATTCAGGATCTTTGGTGTAGGGCTTGGCAATGTGCATTTTAATAACCTCTCTGGGTAAATTTGATGCAAACTGAAATTTGAGAATTTCTGTTCTAAGAAAATGAGTTCTGGACTGGGAGTGAAGAAACCTGGTTTCTGGTTCTATTGCTTCTATAACTTCACTTGGTAACCCTGATCAAATCACTTGTCATCTCTTAGCATCATTTACCTCTCTATAAAATGAGTGGTTTGAACTAGATAATCTCTATGGTCTCCACCAACTCTAAAATTTTTATGAAATCTATAGTATAAACTATCATATCAATCTATGGAATTACCTTGATTTCATTAGCCACAAGATCCTTCATTTTACATGTCTGTAAAAACAGCATCCATAATTTATGTGAATCCTTGGAATACAGAAATGAGACCCAGCCATTTCCAATTCCATAAGCAAACCAGTCAATAATGTGTAGTAGGACCTGGATGAAGTTAAAGTCCCACACTTCCCATCTCAATCATTGTAATAAAATGTAGTTAATGCCAGTAAAATACTTCCAAGTGTAAGAGTTTAGTTATCAGCCTGGTGATCTAAATTGGTTAACCCCATTACCCTTGATCTCTATAAACAAAGGTTGCCTAAGATAAAAAAAATCATGATAACACTTCACAAAGGATAGACTATGGAGCAAGAAGCATTCATTTATTAAAGTTGAGAACATAAATCAAATACAACTTTTCTCATTGGCAACTTGGCAATATCTACTAGAAGGCATACCTTTTGGCCTGGCAATTTTACTTTAGGGAGTTGATCCTACACATATTTTTTGTGCATGTGCTAACCAATATACATACACATTATTTATTAAAGCATTGTTTCTATTAGAAAAAGAAGAGGAAAAAACCCAAAAGTTCCATCAGACAGTCTGGTTCAATAAGTTATAGTAAATTCATGCAATGGAATCTCTTGAAGTCTTTTAAAAGGAATTGAGAAAGCTCACTCTCTCCAAATTATATAAAGTGAAATAATCTACAACTCTAAGTGAAAAACAAGTGTGGTACAGAATAGTATATAGAATACTGTATAGACTACTACTAATATCAAATAGTATACAGACTAATGTGTAGAATACTACTATTTGTATGGAAAGCACACTAGTGATTTTTGTTTTTAAAAAACTTCAGAAGGATACACAATAAATTATTGTTTCTAGGGAAAGGAACTGGGCAGATGAGGGACAGGGATAAAAAGGAGACTTCATTGTATACTTCCCTAACTTCAAATTTTTAACCTTATGAATGTATTACTTTTCAAAAACAACACAAAGAAAAATTTTAAATACCATAAAAATTTCATGTTTATTGTATGAATACATTTATAAGCATATAAAAATGAGAAGATCTGGAATGATACATACCCAACACCAAAGAGATGTTATGCCTTAAGATGAGGAGAGTGGAAGTTAGATGTATGTGTGGGGTGAACATTAATCTTTTACTTTATATTCTTGAATTTTAAAATGAGATTTCATAATTACTAAAGTCAAGCACATATAAAATGTCTTGTACTGTGGGGCAGGAAACATGGGCCAGAGAATAAGGCATTTTTCAATTTAGCCATAAATGTATGAGAGGTTCAGCCCTGTTACTTTTATCTTGAGTCACATCATTCCCTTGAGTCTTTCTGATGGATTGAAGTAATAATACCAAGCCATTCAAGGACTCACAATGAAACAAAAACTGACCTTCAGTTTTATAACCACTTTGGTGGAGAATACCAAAATTCCCCATGTTAGAAGAGCTATCTAAGAGGCAAAGGTTATGAAAAAGAAGGCAGTGGAGAGCCACTTGTACAACTGTTTTAGAGGTACATCAAAAATGTGTAATGTTTTGGGCTACTGAAAAGAGCTTGAGACCTAGAGTCAGAAGTCCTATGTCTAATACTTGGCTATTAACACTATGCCATTTTATACACCACGTGTGTGACTTTGGTTAATCAACTACCCATGATAATTAATTAACTACCCTATACTATTATTGCACAATGTTATTGAGAAAATAAAGTGAGATAATATGGAATATTATAATGAGAGAATGTTATAATCTCTAAATTATATAGCTGTCACATTTCATTACTCCCAGTGTCAGGGATAATAACAATAAAAGTAGCTTTTCCTATATTGTCATAAAGGACATTTTCTGTTTTACTCACAGAATCACATGGCAACTTTTAGAGCATACAACTTCCAGGAAGTCTCTGCTTCAAAATTCGGCATTATGACTTATTTCTGTCACTGCTTGGGAAAATATTAGAAATGAATATTTCATAATAATACTAGAGAATACTTGGCAATAGGAAAACAAGATAAAAATTTGTCATGGAAGTTTGTCTTTTTGAACTCTCAAAATGGATAAAAAATTAACATAAGTCCTGATTTTTTTTTCATTTCAGTTATCTACCTCATACTCTACCATGCCATTTTTGTGTTCTTTGCGTGGACCTACTGGAAGTCTATCTTTACACTCCCACAGCAACCTAACCAGAAGGTAAGAATATTGGTTACTTCATACATGCTAAGAACAAAGGAAAGTAGAGATGCTAATAAAGCAAGAAGAGGACAAAAGTGGAGCAATTAAATTCCATTAAAAATAAAATCAGGGTAATCATTTTTTTTTTTTAATGAGCTCTTGTTATGTTGCTCAGACTGGCCTTGAACTCCTAGGCTTGAGTGATCCTCCTGCCTCTTCCTACCAAGTCCCTTGGGTTTTGGTTGCACACCACCATGACTGGTTTAAGTTCATCTTAAAGAAGAACACTTAGTGATAAAGGTACATTAAAGGTAAGGTAGACTATTGAATGAGTTTGTGAAACCACTAGTCCTGGATATCTTAAGACTAGGAAACCACTACCTGTACTGTGATTTAATTAGAAAAAAAAACAAGGACCTACTTCAATTCTGAGACCTCAATAAGTTCAGTTCTATGAAAGCGTATTATTTTCATACCCAGCAAGATTCTGAAGAAAAATATAATTGTTTAATCAATCATTTTCAAGCTGTGTTCTCTTAAATCCACATATTTCATGCAGTATTTGAAATTCATGAAGGAATTTGTGGTTATATCAGGCATTTATTATGTGATAAATGCTACTAAGCATTTATCTAAGCTAAGTTAGATTCTGAAGTAGAAAAAAAAAAAAGCAATAGGAGAGATTTTACCAGTTTCCAAACACTAGGAAAAATGCAGATCCAAATTTTCTCCATTATGGATCAAAATGATACCAAAGGAAAAAATTAAACACAGAGAAAGGCAGTGATGCAGGAATTGAGGAATATGGGGGATATAATATAGAGAGAAAATAAAGAGCAAAATGGCAGAAATCCTTCCTAATGAATAATTACTTGAAGTATAAGTGGATTAAACTTTCCCTGTAAAAGGCTGATTGACAGAATGAATTTAAAAAATCATGATCTATATTTAAGCTGTCCACAAAATTTAACTTTAGAAGCAAGCCATAAAAAGGTTGAAAGAACAGAAAAATATATAAGCAAATAGTAATCAAAAGAGACCAAGGGTGGCTATTCTAATATCAGACAAAAGAGACTTTAAGTCAGACTTAACAAGAGTCAAAGACATTCTATATTGAAAAAAGGGTCACTTTATCAAGAATGTGAAAGTTATCAATAAGAGAACCCCAAACTATAAAAAGCAAAAGCTAACAGATTTAATGGAAAAAAATATAAAGTCATACAATAATAGAGAATTCAACACCATATTTTCAATAGTAGATAAAAGAACTAGACAGAAGATCAATAAGGAGATGAAAAATTTGAACAACACTGTAAAGCAGCTCCATGTAACATACCCACTTCAAAACAGCAGAATACACATTCTTCCTAAGTGCATTTTCCAGTATAGACCACACATTAGGCCACAATAGAAATCTCAGTAAATTTACAAGACTGAACTAATATAAAGCATCTTCTCTGAGTACAATGGAATTAAACTAGAATCAATAAGACAAGGAAAACTATAAATTCACATATATGTGGAAATTAAACACACTCTTCACCAATGGATCATATAAGAAATCACAGAAAAATTAGAAAATTCGTCAAGATTGTTTTAGTCAGCTCTTTTTTGCTGCTGTGACCAAAAGACCTGACAAGAACAATTTTAAGGGAGGAAACATTTATTTAGAGTTAAGGCTGTCATAACCCAATCATTTCTCCTTTGAACCTTCTTACATCGTCTCACACATGGGCTTTTAGGGTACACCTAATATCTGAACCATAACAAAGATGAATGAAAATGAAAAAAAAAAACAACCCATGGGATTCAATAAAGTTGTAAACACGTTTAAAAAGGATAAGTATCTTAAATAGTCTAATTTTATATCTTAACCAGAAAATGAAGAGCAAAAACCAATGAGATGCTAACTCATAATCATTAGGATGCCTACTATCAACAACAACATATTAAAAATACAGGGTGGGGAATGGGGAGTTAATTAATGAGTATAAAATTTTATTTTGGGTCATTAATAAAAGTTCTGAAGGTGATGGTGATGGTGGCACAACAATGGGAATATACTTAATACCACTGAGCTTAATAGAAATGGTTTTAATAGTTAAATTTTGTTATATATATTTTATTACAATAAAAATGGACCAGACCTAAATATAAGACCTAAACCTACAAAATTCCTAGAATAAAACTTAGGGGTGGGGGACTGGAGTTGTGGCTCAGTGGTAGAACACTTCCCTAGCATGTGTGAGGCACTGGGTTCGATTCTCAGCACCACATATAAAAAAAATAAGTAAATAAAATAAAGGTCCATCAACAACTAATAAAAATATTTTAAAAACTTAGGAGGAAATCTTCATAACCTTGGATTTGGCAATGGATTCTTAGATGTGACAACAGAAGCACAAACAACAAAAAATAAATAAATACATTTGATATTACCAAAACTAAAACTTTTGAACATCAAGCAACACTATCAAAAAAATGAAAAGATCACACAAAGCATGGTAGAAAATATTTGCAATTTATACATATGATGTATCAAGTGTTCATAACATATAAATAATTCTTAGAACTCAACAACAGAAGATAAACAACCTAATTTAAAACTGGAGAAGAGACTTGAACAGACATTTCTCCAAAGAATATATACAAATGTCTAATAAGCACATGAAAAATTATTTAATACCTTAGTTATTTAGAGAGATACAAATAAAGACCATGATGAGATACAACCTCATAACCACTAGGAAGGTCAAAACTGAATGAAAGAATGAATGAAAAATAACAAGAATTGGTGAAGATGTGAGGAAATTAGAATCCTTTTAAACTGATACTAGAGATATAAAATGGTAGTACTAGTATAGCAAATAGCTGTCCAGTTCTTCATGAAGTTAAATGTAGAGTTATCATGTGACCTAGAAATTCCACTCCTAGATATATACTCAAAATATTTGAAACAAGTGTTCAAATAAATTCTCATGCTTAACTGTTCATTGTAGCACTAGTCACCATAGCTAAATTATGGAAACAACTTAACAGTCCGTCAACAGAAAAATGGATAAATTAAGTACAGTATGCCCATGTAAAGGAATATTATTCAGTCATAAAAAGAAACTCAGTATTGATATGTAGTATAACATGGATGAACCTTGAAAATATTATGCTAATTGAAAGACACAAGACACCAATGGCCACACAGTTTTGATCATATCTATATGGAATATCTAGAAAGGCAAATCCAGAGCTAAGGGTATAGCTCAGTTGGTAGAGTGCTTGCCTTGCATGCTCAAGTCCCTGGGTTCAATTCCCAGCACTGCCCCCCCCCAAAAAAAGGAAAATCCATGGAGACAGAAAGTAGATTACTGGTTGGCAAGTCTGGGGATAGATGGAAATGGACACTGCTTACTCATTACAAAAAACACTTGCAACCTGAATGGTTAGCAATTTTATAAGCCTAAACTGGGTGAGATGTTCTAGTCAGTTTTTTTCATTTTGTGGCCAAAGTACTTGACAGAAACTATTTTAGAGGAGGAAACGTTTATTTGGTGCTCATAGTTTCAGAGGACTTAGTCTATAGATGGCCAACTCCATTGCACTGGGCCCAAAGTGAGGCAGAGCATCAAGCAAGGCAGAAGGCTGTGTTAGAAGAAAGCAGCTCAGAACATGGTACCAGAAAGCAGAGAGAGACTAAACTTGACTTATCAGGGACAAAATATATACCCAAAATGCACAGCCCCAATGACCCACCTCCTCCTATCTGCCTTCAGTTATCACCCAGTTATAATTTCTATCAGGGGATTAATTCATCAATTAGCTTAAGGCTCTCATAATTTCACCTTTAAATTTTCCTGCATTGTCTCACACATGAGCTTATGGGGGACACCTCATATCTAAACCATGACAGATAATGACAGGATTTAGTCAAGCACCACAAATGTCTAACATTTAAAAACTACATCTTTTATCATTTTTGTTAAGAGAATGGAGAGTTCCACAATATTAATTTCTCTAATACGAAATACATCCCAGTCTATCATCATTTGTCCTACCCAAATGCATTCATTGGCTCATTGCATTCTGATACTCAACAAGGCTTGGTTAGTTCCTGAAATAAGTCATCCATGCCTGACATTCTAAACCAAAGCTGACCTCTTGAATGACCACAAGTTATTTCTCGCATACAAGTAGAAACAACCCTGTATTCACCTTTCAGGTATATGCAGTGTACCATAAGAAAGTTACATTTGTAAGAACATCTCAAAAACTAAAGTGCTGCCCCAAGGTGCTGCTTTTAATTATCAAAAGTAAAAAAGAATTTTTAAAGAACTCATACCTTTGTGTTGATCAAGATAATTGTTCTACTGAGAAATAAAATAATCAGATGTTTTTATATTCATTTACAACATTTAATCACTACTTTGTAACATAGATTTATAGCCTTTTGGTACAGTTCATTGCAGAATCCTTAGCATCCTGGGCTAAATATTAAATGCCTATAGTATATCACATTTATTGTAACATCCAAAAATGCTCCTATACATTTCCACATATATCGAAGAGGGTGCCTAATTCTCACTTTGCTTCAGAATGACATTATACCATAAAACATACCACTATGGTTCTTAAAGTAGATTATTCCCTTTTATCCTAATTGGGTCATCTGTTCACTCATTGAAGGACATTTGAATTGTTACCATTTTTTCTATTATGAACAAAACTGAACATCCCTGTACACATCTTTTGTATACATATATGTGTTTTATATGTATGCACACGCATATACACATGTACACACACACTAATTTCTCTTGGTTATATAATTAACAGTGGAATTGCTGAGTCATTATACACTATAGGCATATATTTAGCTTAAGTAGCCTAGCACTTGCCTAGCATGCACAAGGCCCTGGATTTGATCTCCAGCACAGCAACAAAACAGTAATACAATAAAATTAAGGGGATGAGGCTATGGCTCAGTGGTAGCGCACTTGCCTGGTGTGAGTGAGGCACTGGGTTTGATTCTCAGTACTACAAGTAAATAAATAAAATAAAGGTCTATCCACAATTAAAAAACATTTTTAAGAAGATAAAATAAAGTTGCATAAGATACTATATTAGATACCAATTAGAAGGGTTAAAAGATTGATGTTTTAATATTTTTAAATGATCTAAAAATTAGACTTTAAATAAGACTTTCAATTTCTTATTTTTACCCAGCATATCTGCACTGATCTTTTGAATTTACAGATGAAGAAAAAGTAAAGAGTGTCTGATTTTCCAAATTGAGTTTATATTCAGGAGCAGCATTGAGGCTTAAACCCAGAAATTCCCTTTTTCACCTTTGTCTACCCTTTGGCCCAGACAAAAGAAAGCTTTCAGATCTGTATTACTTTGGGAAATTGTTAGCATATTGTTTGCAAGATTAGTGAAGTATCTTTGCATAATATGACAACAAGGTCCGTATCAAAAAACTTCTCAAATACATACTTGAAATACTCAAATTTCTTCTACTTTATGACTAGAATAGGCAGATAATGTCATGGTCTCATCCAGCTTCTCCAAGACTGTTATCAGTGTCACCTGAAAAAAACACTTGCAACCTAATAAACATGGTTAACCTTCAACAGGTTCTAGGAAGCAATGTGTTACAAACCTGCTTTGCAACATCATATTATGGTATAATGGAGTGAACAATGTGCAAGTCTTAGAGTCAGATGAGCTGAGCTGAATGAGTTCAACCTTGGACAAGATACTTTATCTAAGTTTTACTGTATTTATACAACAGTACTACATATCATAGAATTATGAAAATTGAGATAAAAGTCAGATAATATAACAGAGATAAGTATCCAGGTTATAAGCAAAATTGGTACCTGATCTTCAAGGATAGGTAAAGATATTTTCATTTACATATTTATTGTTTTAAATCCTTTCTGCAAACATTGTAAAATAAAGTCTTGCCTATCACTTCTGCTTCCAGTTCCACTTGTCCTATACAGACAAGGAGCGCTATGAAAATGAAGAGAGACCTGAGGTCCAGAAGCAAATGCTTATTGATATGGCCAAGAAGCTACCAGTTTACACAAGAACCGGGAGTGGAGGTCAGTGTATTCAATGTCAGCAAGAGAGGAAATTCAGCAAAGATCTCAGAAACATTAAGTAATGTATATTGTCAACCTAGCCCATTATCTCTTTCATCTTCTGAAAGCCACTATGGAATTTTTTCTCAACATTTTATTATAAAAGTTTTAAAACACATATCAAAGTTGGGAGAACGTAAACACCTGCAACACCAAAACTATAATCTACCACTAACATTTTACTATATTGCTTATATTGCATATGTATGGACATATCTGTCCATATATCCATTCCTTTAGCATCTTCTACCAAACCATCTTATTTTTCTGATACATTTCAAAGTAAATACCATGCATCAATACACACTCACCTAAATAATTTAACATTATTTTTTAGCAAAATTAGCATACAAAACATGTAAAAATCTTAAGTGTACAATTCATTTTTTCTTGAAAAGTAAACACAACCGTGCAACTAAAACCCCTATCAACATTACCACCACCCCAGAAAATTGTATGCCCCTTCCCAGTCAATCCCTGACCCACAGACAACCACTATTCTGATAGTTTTCTACTATAGATTAGTTTCTTCTGCTCTAGAATTTTATAAATTGGAATCATACAGTATGTACACTTGTGTTTGGCTTCTTTTATTCAGCATATTTTTGAGATTCATTCATATTTTGCATACTTTATTCCTTTTATTTACATTGTATATCATAGTTTATCCATTAACTGATTGATACACATCTGGGTTGTTTCCAGTACTTAACTAGTATGGGTCAAGTATCTGTGCAAAGAGATATCTTCATTTTATTTGGGTAAATATTCTCTATGGAATTATACTCTTAGATTTTATTGGTATGACTAGAACAGTATTTGTTGAACCAGTTTTCCACCTTTAAAATTTTGAATACAAGACTTCTCTGGCCAAACCATTCTAATATTTCTAGTATGGGAGATTATGTTTCAAGCCTTAGAAAAGTATACTGTAAGGCAATTACGTTCATTCCCTCATCTTCTATTTATTCAACAAATGTTTATACTAAGACACTGTATGACAATTGGGGAAATTTTAATTTGGTCTGCATACTAAGGACTTAAGATAACATTAAGGACTTATTGTTAATTTTGTTAGAGTAGTAATACAACAGTTATGATTTTTTAAAAGTCTTAATGCTTACTGAAATAGTTTTGGCTGGAAGTGACACAATGTCTAGGATTTACTTAAAATGCTCAAGTAAAAAGCCAGTGGAAGAAACAGATTAAACAAAAATGGCACAAGGGTTGATAATTGTTGAAGTTGGATATGGTACCTGGGGTTTATTATAGTGTCTCTACTTTTAGTGTATATTTGAAAACTTCCATAATACTAATTTTTAAAAAGTAACCAATGTGTATGAGCACTATTCTGAACATTGGGAATACACAGCTGAACATAGAGTCACCAAAGTCTCTTGTGGTATTTAAATTCTAATGAAGAGAGAAACAGAAAATTATATAATTTTAGTTTGTAGCCAACAAAATTATATAATAGTGCAGAGGATACAAACTAGATGCATATGGGGTGAGTTGGGCTCAGAGATATAGTTTGTTTTATCTCTGTGTTTTTATTAACATAAAATAATTTTATATATTTATGAGATATATTGTGATATTTGATACATGTATACAATGTGTAATATCAAATCAGGATAATTAATATTTTTCTCTTTAAAGTTTGACATTTTATTGTGTTGGGAACCTTCGAACTCCTCTATTCTAGCTCTTTTTTAAAAATTTTTTTTAAATTTATTTTTTAGTTGTACTTGGACACAATACTTTTATTTTATTTATTTATTTGTATGTTGTGCTAAGGATTGAACCTAGGGCCTTGCACGTGCTAGGTGAGCGCTCTACCGCTGAGTCACAACCCCAGCCCCTCTCTTCTAGCTCTTTACAAATTAAATAATAAATTGTTTTCAGTATGGTCACCCTACTATGTTGTAGAACATTAGAACTTATTTTTCCTTTGTAATTATATTTTGGTACCTATTATCTAACTTCCCTCTATATCCTTGCCTACTACTTTTCCTGGTTTCTATTGAGCACTTTTATATCCTCTACTATAAAATCAACTTTTTAAAAAGTATTTTTTAGTTTTAAGTGGGCACAATATCATTATTCTACATTTCTGTCATGCTGAGGACCAAACTCAGTGCCTCAAGCATGCTATGCGAGCACTCTACCACTGAGCCACAGCCCCAGCCCATAAAATCAACTTTTGAAATTTGAGCATATAAGAACATGTAGTATTTGTCTTTCTGTGCCTAACATATTTCACTGGACATAATGACCTCTACTTCTATCTATGTTGCTACAAATAACAAGAGTTCATTTTTTGTGGCTAAATAATATCCCATAATGTATACCAACCACATTTTCTTTGTCTGTCTAAAGTGACTTTTAAAACTTTGCATTTGTTGCTAGTTTTTAATGATTATTGTTTAATGATTAGAATATTTCTACTTAAAAATCCAGGTTTCTGGCTTCTCTTGAAACTTACACAGTCTGGCAGTAATTTGCCTTCCAACATGGCAAAAATTAGCTGGATCTGAGTAGTGGCAGTCCTTTTTAGAAAGAACATAAATTCTCAGATTCTGCACAATCCCCAACAGGCTGCTTCATTTACTACTCAGAATTCCGTAGATCCTTAAGGCATTTGTTTGCAGTCCCTATGATAGAGTGATAGGAAAGGATTTTCTGAAGAAGTGCTATTTGAGCTGAGATCTGAATGATGAAAAGGAACTAACCATGTGTATCTGTCAGAGTTCTCCAGAAAAACAGAATCAGTAAAATGTGTGGTGAGTGTATTTGTGTATGTATATGTGTGAAATTGGTTTGTACAATCATGGAAGCTGAGAAGCCCTGTGGTCTGCCATCTGAAAGCAGAAGAACCAGGAGTGCTGATATTCCAATCTGGGGTCAGGAAAAATGATGACCCATCTCATGCAGTCAGGCAGAGAGAAAGCAAATTCTCCCTTCCTCTATATATTTATTTTATTCTTGTCCATAAGGAATTGGATAAGCCCCACCCACATTTGGGATGACAAACTGCTTTAGTTAGTCTACTGATTCAAATGTTAATCTTACCCAGAAATACTCTCACATAGATGCCCAGAAATAATATTTAACCAAATACCTGAGTACCCCATGACTCAGTTGACACATAAAATGAATCATCACCTCTTACTAACTTGGCATACATACACATCTCCTTAGGCCATACTTAATCTCTAAATAAAAACAACAAGGGCTGTGGGTGTAGCTCAGTGGAGAGTGCTCACCTACCAGGCAGGTGACTCTAGTCTGGTTCTCAGCACCACAAAAGAAAAAAAAAAAAAAAACTAAGACAATAATTCTGCCCAACATGTTACAACTATCCTGTGTACAACCCAAAACAAACTAAACCCTTCCCTATAAGATGAGGTAAAAGTCTTTCAGTGGTGTTTACTTTTCTCCTTGTAACTTCAATGTTATAATATAAAATTAACAATACTCAAATACTATGATATCAAGTCAATTCATTTTATGTTATATGATAAGCAAATACAGGAGGGAAGAAAGGAAAGATATTTGAGATACACACAGAGAGATATTCATAACAAAATAAGGAAGGAATACTTAGGACAATTATAGTCCTCATTTCTGTAACTGGTCACATGGTCATAGCTGGCATTAATAACTACTTTTTTCCACTACCCATTTTGTACTCCCTTACCTTCAGCAAGCACCTCAGCTGTTGATAGTTCTTCACCTGGTGGGATGACTCAAACCTTCATTCCTGAGGAGTCTAGTCCATAAGTAGTCCTACCTAAATTAGGTTTGTTATCATTTTCTATTCTTCTAATAGGAGAATAGAAGTACTAGAATAGAAGGACATAGGAGTACTAAGAAATGTCCTAAGGTACCTTCTTCCTTAGCTCTATTGTGGACTAGTAGTCTAATTTCTCCTAAGTAGTTAGGATCAATTTTCCTAGCCAATATTGCAGCTACCTTCTTGATTTAGAGGCATGAGAGTCTCCAAATGAATAGGTGTCAGTCTTAACTTGCAGTTCAACAGAATCATTGTTATGTCTCCTGGTGGAAACATTCCTCCCTTTTTACCTAAGACCTCTAGACTAGCAAAGTAAAAAGTCACAGTGGGGAACAGAGGGTAATAATGAATGGTACAACTGGGCACAGTGGTGCACTCCTGTAATCCAAGTGGCTTGGGAGGCTGAGGCAGGAGGATCACAAGTTCAAAGACAGCCTCAACAAAAGTGAGGCACTAAGCAACTCAGTGAGACCCTGTCTCTAAACAAAATACAAAATAGGGCTTGGGATGGGGCTCAGTAGTCAAGTGCCCCTGAGTTCAATCCCTGGTCCCACCCCACAAATAATAATTAATGATGCCATTCCCATTCCCACCCTTAATTCCTGGATACATGGATACTGTCTATCAGGAAAAAAAACAGTATCAGATATTGAATGTTCATTCAGATCATATGTAGCCTTTTGAATAACTTTGTCCTAGTCCCACAAAGTATTGCCACCTCATTGGCTCTGTAACTGACCTTTCAGAAGACCATTCCACTATTCTGTCAAACCAGCTACTTCAGAATGGTGATACACATGGTAAGAACAGTACATTTGATGAGCATGGACACACTGCTTTATTTGTCTTGCTGTGAAGTGAGTTCCTTGATCAACACCATTGCTGTGTGGAATACATGATAGTGGACAAGGCATTCTGTAAGTTCATAGTGTTAGTTTTGGCAGAAATATTGCATGTACAAAACCCAAATCTTTATCTAGACTTTCTGTTCCAATAAAAACAAATGCTTCCCCATCTATGATTGAAGCATTCTAATATAATCAACCTGACACCAAGTACATGGCTGATAATCATGGGTAATGGTGTCATATTAGAGGTTCAATTTTGTTCTCTGCTGCTGGCAGATTGGACATTCAGCAGTGGCCAAAGCCAGGTTGGTTTTGGTGAAAAAAAGGCCATGTTTCTGAGCCCATGAATAATCTCCATCTCTGCCACCATAGCCATGTTGTCCATGAGACCATTGGGCATTAATGGGGTGATTGTGGAAAGAGACTGACTGGTATCCACAGAACAAGTCATCATATCTGTTTGGTTATTAAAATCCTGCTCTGTTGTGGTGCTGTGATATAAATGATTGTGAGCCCCCACCCCTTCATACATTGAAAACTTAAATGTGGATGGTAACAGGAGGTGTAGCCTTGGGAAAGTGACAAGATCATGAGGGTGAAGCACTCATTAATGGGATTAATGCCCTAATAAAAAGGCCCAGAGAGCTGTCTTGCCCTTTCACCAGTTGAAGAAGCAGCAAGTTGGTGCTATCTGTGGAAAGGACCCTCCCTCACCAGCACTAAATCTGAATTTCTTGGCCTTCAGAACTGTGAGAAATAAATTTGTTGTTCAGAAACTATTCAGGCTGTGGTATTTTGTTATAGCAGCAAGTTAAGACTGACACATGAAATCAACCTTTAGTGAGCATTCACATGAGACACAAACATCTTTATAATGTTTTTGCATTCAGAGAGGTCTGTTTACATAACTCTTTTCCAGATCTCCTTTTCACCAATTTTAAAGTTTTATTCTCTCCAAGTCTCCAATCATCCATTCAAACCAGTGGCAAAGGACCAAGAATTGATATATCCTCATGTGCCTGGCCATTTCTCCTTCCAAGCAAATAAAAGTGTACTGCTTAAAGTTCTGCCCACTGGAAGGATTTTTCTTCTCTATTGTCTTTCAGGTATATCCCAGAAGGGTATTGTAGTACTTTAGCTGTCTACTTTCAAGTAGTGTCTGCATATCATAGAACCCTCTGTGTGTCAGATATGAGTCTTCTCTTCCTCTGTCAGCTAATGATGGGAAACTTCCCATGAGACCATGCAAGCTGGGAGACAGAAGGTCATATAACAGGAATAGGGGCTACAGATATTTGGACTACTTCTTCATGTTACTTACGTATGCCTTCAGGGCCTACTTAGATCTGGTCATATATATACCACTTTAGTTTGAATGTGCAGTATTGCTCTACATGCCCAACTTTATGGCTTGGTGAATCAGATAACACCCAGCTCATGATGAACAACTCATGTCACATGGTAACTTGGTGACCCATGGGTAAGGATTTTATCTCTACTAAGCCCCAGGAACAGGTCAATAATATTTTTCAAAAAAAGAATAGCTATCTGTGGAGAATGGTAGAGTTTTGCTCCAAAATACTAAGGGTCTGCACTAAAATTTCACCTATAGGGCTCTACCAAATGCTGTAAACAGCATCCCTATCTTTCATTGGTACTTCAAGCACAATTTTATCTGCTGGATCATGTGGCCCAAGCAGCAAAGCATTTACGCAGCAGCCTGGACCTGTTGTAGAGCCTGCTCTTATATCTGAGACCCACTCAAAATTAGCAGTTGTTCAGGTCACTCAGTAAATGGGCTAGAGTACCAAACCCGAATGAGGAATTTGTTATCTTCAAAATCCAAAAAGAAAGGCCTACTTGGCACTGTGCCTCTTCTTTTGTTGTAGGAGGGGCCAGGTGCAACAACTTACCCTTCACCTTAGAAGGGGTATGTCAAAATGCCACGTATCATTATACCCCTAGAAATTTCACTGAGGTAAAATGTTCCTGAATTTTCATTGGATTTATTATCTCACCCAATGGCATACAAATGTCTTACCAATAAGTCTAGAATAGTTGCTACTTCTTGCTCACTAGGTCAGATCAGCATAATGTAATCAATGTAATTGTCCAATGTGATATCTTGTGGAAGATAAAGGTGATCAAGATCCCAGCAAACTGAATTATAACATAGCACTGGGGAGTTGATATGCCCTCAGGGTAGGAAAGTAAAGATGCTTTGCCAGGCAGAAAGCAGACTGCCTCTAGTGGATCTAATAGAGAGGGATAGAGATAAAGGAACCTGCCAAATCAATAGCAGCATACCCAGTATCCTCAAGCAATGAAGCCATATCTGACAATTAGGGTCTCCATATGGTTAAGGTCACAACAACTTATCATAATTCCTCAGAATACATGTCTTCTGCATAGGCCAAATAGGTAAATTGAATGATATGTAGTAAGAGTAATCACCCAACATCCTTCAAGTCCTTGATGATGGCACCAACCACTGCAATCCCTCCAGGAACACAGTATTACTTTGTCTTACCATTTTTCTAGGTAGAGGCAAGTCTACTGGCTGCTACTTGGCCTTTCCCTACCGTGATAACCCTCACTATACAGCTCAGAGAATCAATGTGGGAATTCTGTCAGCTACTAAACATGTCTACTCCAATTATACATTCTAGAAACTGGAGAAATATCCACAGGAGGCATTTGGGTACCACTGTGCCTGCTGTGAATCAGACCTGAGCTAAAACTTTGTTGGTCACCTGACCTCTGTAAGTTCCAACTCTGACTGGTGAACCATAGTAAGATTTTGGGTCTTATGGAGTTAGTGTCACTTCAAAGCCAGTGTCCAGTAGCCCCCTGGAATGATGCTTTTATTTCTTTTTTCCTAATGCACAGTTGCCTTGGTAAAAGGCCAAAGGTACCTTTGATAAAGGATAGTGGAAAGTTGAACAGTATAAAATTTTAGTAGTGTTGGTAATATTCTAATGTCTTTCTTCACGGGAATACAATCTCTCCTTTATTCAAGGGCCTCTGAGTCTATGAGCTGGCTCAAGCCATGACTACTTTTTTTAATGATTCAAATAAGACTTTTGTTCACTCAATCTAGAACATTTTTGCTTATATAGCTCAAGTAAGAATTTAGTAGGCTTTCTACCTATTTCACTTCTAGAAACACCATGATTCATTAGCCAAAGCCATAAATCTGCATGAGTTCAGACTATTCTAATTGCTATTTTGACTCTGATGACCATCATCATAGCTGCATCCACCTTGCTTTTTGTGGCTGAGTGCCACCACATGATCCAATTACTTCCATCGCATTAGGTTTCCCAGTTTAGTGACTACAGCGAGAACTGACATAGAGACAAGAGCAGTCAAAAAGCTCTTCAAGGGCTGGGGTTGTAGCTCAGTTGGTGGAGCGGTTTGCCTAGCATGTGTGAGGCACTGGGTTTGATCCTCAGCACTACATAAATATAAATAAATAAATAAACAAAGGTATTTTTTAAAAAACTCTTCAAGCATTCTGAGATTCTCCTCATAAATTTATTTCTCACAGTATTGGTAAATGGTATGTCTTATAGACCCTCTTAGTGTGAGTGAGTAGGTATTAAATATCAAATTCATCCTAACATTCCAATTTCCTTAAATCTTTGAATCCCTTCCTCTACATTAAACCAAGGCAGGTATGGCATTTCAAATTCATTCACTGTGTGCCACATTTTGGTCCATGTTTCAGCCAATCAACCAGCCAAACTCCTTGAACTGCAACATTAATGCAAAATCTGCTCAGTGGGCCTGTATCAATACTTTTGTCTAGATCTAACTTTATATTCCTTCCACCATTATTTCAAATCTTCAGTATCTATTCCCACACATGTTCCCTAGATTTCTATCTGTACAAATTACAAAATTCAAGTAATTCTTTTGTAGTCTATTGTACCTCCTCATGGATCAGAACTATTGCAGGAGAGATGATGGTAGATCAATCTATGGCATTGGCAGTATCTTTAAAAATGTGCTAAAGGATCCAAACATGAAAGCCTCTCTCCTTTCATCCTTGACTTAATAATACCTCTATCTTTTGTCATATACTCTTTATCAATAGGAATGAACACAGGAATCTTTTGAATTAGTGGCCTATTGTGTTGAATCAGTTATGTGTGCTTAATATACACTTTAAGTGGAATTATTATATTAGCTTAAATTATTTAGTTTTTATACTTAATATAATTACATTATACACAGGCATACTCTATCAGTGAACATGAAAAAAATTAGAAGAAAAGGAAAACAGCTTTAATCCAAGAGGACGGAATGAAAGAAAGGGGAAAGGGAGGGAACAAATGGGCAGGAGGGATTTTTATATCAGACCTACAGGGTGAATAGAAACCTGAATGAAGTAATCAGAAAAACTGTACAGGTAACAGCCCTGCCACTTACTTGCTATGTGGCTTTGAGCAAATCACTTGATAAGGACCAAGACTTTACTTTCTTATCTGTGAAATGGTCAATTGAAATAATTGAAAAATTCTCTTCTATTTTCCAAATTGTCTTGTTTTGTTTGTAGTGTTGGGGATTGAACCCAGGGTCTAGCATAAATTGTTATTCTAAGAACCACTTTCTTTACCATTTTGTAGTTTTATGCATTTATGAAATTTAGCCTCATGAGACAGGAATTAAATTGTGAATCCTTATTTCCAGATAGGAGAGTTTCAATAAATAGAGACTAAATGATTTCTCCAGACCCCTCAAATAGTTGATAGTAGTTTGTTTGATAATATAAAATCTTATGGTCTGATATCTAAATATGAAGCCTTTTCCCTTATTCTCCTGAAAGGTGCTTTCAAGACTGACTTAATAAGAAAAGAAATACATAGCACAATTCTTCTATATGATTGACTTTTGCTTGGCAACTTGAGATGAGTGAGACCATCTGTGGGTAGTGTATAACAAGCCATCCCAGTAGACTAATAATAAGATATGCGGTCTTACAGTGAGCCCTAAGAAATGCTAACCACCTTATTTTTCCTATAGCTGTACGATTCTGTGACCGGTGCCATCTGATCAAGCCAGACCGCTGCCATCACTGCTCTGTCTGTGCCATGTAAGTGACAGCAATATTCCCCCTGGGCTGAGCTTGGCTACTGATGGTTGCCTAGACAACAAAATGACTGATCCTAACATGCAACCATGCCTAGATAAGAGCATTTCCTTTCAGTCATAATGAGTACATGCCAAACACCCTCACAGGAATGATGATGATTCAAACTATTCTAAAGATAGAAAGAGAAATATAATCACATTTTAAAAATAATCTTTTTATTTTAGAACAGCTTTAGATTTATGGATTTATTATGAAGATAGTTCTCATATGCCCAACACCCACTTTCCTCTATTATTAAAACCTTCTATTAGTATGGTACATTTGTTACAATTAGTGAACTAATATTGCTACATTATTTTTAACTACAGGCTATCCTTTGTTTAGAGATCCTCAATTTTTCCCTAATGCCCTTTATCTGTTCTAAGATCCCATCCAGAATAACACATCATATTTTGTAGTTATGTCTCCTTAGCTCTTCTAAGCTGTGACAATTTCTCAGACTTTACTTGTTCTTGATGATCATGACAGTTTTCAGGATTAATGGTTAGGTATTTTGTAGAATGTTCCTCAGATGAGGTTTTTTGTTTTGTTTTGTTTTTTAATCTTTCCTCGTGATCCTTAGACTGGGGTAATGTGATTTGGGGAGGAAGACCATAGAAGTATAATGCCATTCTGATTACATCATATCAAGGGTACAAAGAAACATGACTTATCACAGCAATGCTAATCTTTATCATCTGCCTCAAGTAGTGTTTGTAAAATTACTCTCCACCCCCTCCCTCTACTGTACTCTTCAAAAGGAAGTTACTATGCACAGCCCAACTACGGGAATGGGAAGTTATACTCCCTCTTCTTTTTTTCAATAACTTTATTTTATTTATTTATATTTATTTTATGTGGTACTAAGAATTGAACCCAGGTTCTAATATGTGCTAGGTAAGCACTTTACCACTGAGCCACAACCTCAGCCCCTCCCATTTTTTGAAGATGGAGTGTCTGTATAAATTATTTGGGATTCTTCTGTATGGGAAGTGTGCATTTTCTCTCCCATTTACTTATTTAGTCAATCATTTATTTATCTCAATATGGAGGCATGAATATTCATTTTTCTATTTTGTGCTATGACCCAGTACTACTGTATTTATTTAATTTGTGGCTCAAATTTTTCCAGCTTTGGGCTTCTTTGAAAGGAAAACTCAGATGACTCTATATGTCATGTTCCTATTTCTACCTCAGGAGCCTTGGTAGGCTCTTGTGTGCCATACAATACAAAATTACAGGAAGTGTATTTATTGCATTAAACTACTCTGCTTCTTTTTTAATCAACAAAAAATAAGTCCTAGCTTTGTAAAACCATTTTATGTTAATATATGTAATCTTCATGCCTTTCTTCTTGTATACCTTTTTAAATTTTTTTAGTTGTAGATGGACACAATACCATTATTTTATTTGTTTTTATTTTTATGTGGTGCCAGGGATCAAATTCAGTACCTCATGCATGCTAGGCAAGAGCTCAACCACTGAGCCACAACCCCATCCCCTCTTCTTGGATGGTTTTGCCATTCATATTTCTCTTAGTTTTGATTCAAACACAGACTACAGCCATATGGCTTTTTTCCTGTGCTTTTATTAAACTGAGTATTGAACAAAACTAGAGGGGATGCCTTGAACCTTTTCTGTTGTATCAATATCCTGGAGATTCCAATCCCTTTTAAAGGTTGAACTTTTAAGTGTATAACTTACTGCCAGCATAATCCTATAAAGTATTTGTTATGATCATCTCATCCTAGGAATAACAGATACACTGGTTTTGCAGTTGCTGTAATGGAGATCTGGGAACAGGTATACTGGATCTATGTAAAAATACTGGTGAAACCTTGAGTTCAATTTTGAGATGTTGCTTCATTTCCATAGCCTCACTTATCGCACTGTATTTTCTCCCCTTTGTAGGTGTGTTTTAAAAATGGACCATCACTGCCCTTGGTATGTCCCTTTGATTCATTTCTCTCCTCTAAAAGGGTCAAAGTTGTTCAATATGCTCACTTTCCTAAGCATAGTTGTACCATGCCTTTTTCTGTCACCATAATTCACTGGGCTTTGTATTTGTGTGGGGGACAGGGGAGGGGTAAAATTTTAGAGCAAGAATAACCATACCACCAAAGGTATAGTAGAGAGTTCCTGGGGTCACAAAGCTAATGGTCTCCTGTCCATTAACTTTAGCAATTGAGCATAGTAATGAAATATAGCACAATATTTTTCCTCTTGTAAGTTACACAATTTATTTTGTTTCTAGCTTGCTTGATGTTTGAAATAGTGTAGATTGTTAAATTCAGCAATTCGTTAAATTTTGTACATCAGATCTAGAGAACCAGTGAAATCACCTGATTACAAAAAAGAACAAGCCACAACTCTACCAAATGTAAGACTTTAATAGTTTTTTAGCAACCAAGATCCAGGTTTGCTCGGGTGTGTCAAGAACTAGTCCAGAACTATTAGATGTTTCTGTGCCTGTAAATGAAAGGAGAAACAAGTGAGATGTGAACTTGTTTTTCCAGTCTGTTCCTATTAAGGGACTTTTATCTCTGTTGGGTTTTACATGACACATAATGAGACAGTAGGAGTAACATGCTTCCATTGCTTAGTCCACTTATATGTCAGTGTGTTTTCAATCAATAGGTCCTGATTTCAAATTAGTTTTTCTTTTTTTTTTTTTTAGGGTTAATAACTGCATTGGATTTTCCAACTACAAATTCTTTCTTCAGTTCTTAGCTTATTCTGTTCTCTACTGCCTGTACATTGCTACAACTGTCTTCAGCTATTTCATCAAGTATTGGAGAGTAAGTTACAAACAGATTCTGAAGGGTCCCCCACAGACAAACATACACTTCAGTCTGTGACATTATTTGTTCTATAACATTTTACATTTTGAAATAGCTAATACTGAAGGAACCAAAGGGGGAAGCCACTAAAAACAAAGTTTTCATGTTATATACTCTGAGATCAGAAGTTGCTGTTTAAAGATTCTAGTTAAACAAGTTTCTGTTTGTATATGACAATCTTGCTAAGGCCCTCAGTTACCTAACCTCTTGACTCCTACCAATTCTTTAAAATGTACTTCTGCAATTGAGGTTTTTTGTTTTTTGGTTTTTTTTTGAGAGAGAGAATTTTTAATATTTGTTTAATTTTTTTTTAGTTTTCAGTGGACACAACATCTTTATTTTATTTTTATATGGTGCTGAGGATCGAACCCAGTGCCCTGCACATGCCAGGCAAGCACGTTACCACTTGAGCCACATCCTCAGCCCCAACTGAGTTTTTAAAACCTCCTTCCTACAAGTTATATTTTTGAAAAATGTTGGAACTAATTCAAATCCCTGGTTTCTAAAAAAAAAAAAAAAAAAGGCTAACAAAGCACTCCCATTTGAACATGAAATTAGGTCAAAGGAGACTTGCAAAATTCCTACCATATAGAGAGATACACTGACATACCTTCTCATGTGACCAAATGAACAGGAAAGTCTTCTTTAACTTATGATAAACCCTGGGTTGGAAATTAGGAGAACTGAGATGTAATACTGCTTTCATTACTTCCCTTACTGGCTCATTGCCAAGATCAAATGAAACAGATGTTGAAAGTGTTTTGCCTTTCAAAATATAATTCTAATAATTACAATGAAATCTCAAAAACCTTGCTTTTATCTTTCTCCTAGTTGAAGATATCAGTCATAGGTACAGACCCTGTACATATGTTTATAGGGTCTGGCAGAATACAGTGAAATATGTTATTTTTAAATTTCATGCCAGTGGACTCCAGAAGAACCCTCTTCCATACAATTCCAGTACAGTTACTAAGATATCCATGAT
This sequence comes from Callospermophilus lateralis, assembly GCF_048772815.1. Classification (NCBI taxonomy): domain Eukaryota; kingdom Metazoa; phylum Chordata; class Mammalia; order Rodentia; family Sciuridae; genus Callospermophilus; species Callospermophilus lateralis. The sequence continues at coordinate 47,979,030 of NC_135325.1, forward strand.
GAGGGTTGTCCAAACTTATCCTGAATAGCAAAAGACAAATGTGGCAGAGAAAATATTTATTACTTTAGGAACTGCACAAGCACATTAGCTAGAGAGGTAAAGCTGTGGGAAAGAACATGAATTCTGTGGTCAGAATATAAATTATAATAAACCGGAGCAAACAAGAAAAAGACAAGGCAGTGAGAAGGTAAATTGCTGAGAATATTTAAATTATAAATTAGTGTTTTGATTCCTAGTAGTCTAGAAAATATAGTGTACAAAATTATAGTGATATATGCTTTCCATTCCCCTTCAACTTGCTTAATCGATTCAAATATTTAATAACATTAAGAATAGGGAATTATATGATAGATATCAAAATCTGCAATTCAAAGACTCAAAGAAACTATTAGCATAAATAACGAAGTTTTTTCTCATACATTTTCCCCAAATAGGAAATGTTTCACCATGCTATACATCTTAACATCTCTTTCACCCCTTTGCACAGCACAAGATTTATTTTCTATTGCTCAGGTTTCCATGACCTATTTGGCATTCTATCCACACACTGAGCTACTACTCTAAATGTGAAGAAAATCTGCTGCATCCAATCAACAGGGAAAGTGTCAGCCTTGATCTTCACTACAGACCTTTCTTGGTACTTAACACAGTAGGCGACTGTTTAAAAACCACCCTTTACCCTCATAACAAAGTAAACAAGATTGCATTTCACATATTTTGCCTTTAGCCCTCTTAGCCAGCCAATAATCAAATACCACAATGCCAGCTAGGTGCTGCATGCTTTTTTTGTACTCTTGAAAGATGATAGTTGGATATGAATTAATCACCAGAAACATGGCTGCATTCACAAGCAGTACCAGGGCTGAACATACCCTTGTCCTTTTCCTATTCCCTCATTTTTTCTCCATGATATCCTAGCTTGTGCCTGACATATGCGAGGCAAGAAAACCTGTCTCTGCTTGCCCTCATAATGAAAAGGGCATTGACAGTTCAAGAAAATGATTCTTTGTAGTCTTTCCAGCCAAAAAGCACCTTAGTGTGGTTTGAGGATGGTTTTCTCAGTTTAAATCAAATCTCTCTTTAAAATAAAAAGTAAACACTGCCATGTATTTTAAAAGCCATTTATCAAGGAGACAAGCTGTGTTTCTAAGAACAGCAACTTCTATTTATATGATACGTTGTGGTTTTTGAAGCACTTCCCTTATTTCATCTGATCCTCAGCACAATCCTGAGAAGTAAGCAAAGCAGGAATTATTAGTTTCATTCAAAGGTGATAAGAATGGATCATAGTAGTTAAGTGACATTCCAAAGATCACCTAGCTTGTAAATTTCAAAGTGAGAATTGAACCTAAGTCTGATCCTAAGCCCAGTGATCATATATACTATACCATGTCCTACTACCCATTAGGGTTCTGGTATGGAAAAGCTTTAGCTCCTTTGGAATAAAGGTTTCAAAGACCGTCAGAATTTCTCTATCCTCTCAATATTAATTTAAACAACAGCTACTTTGATAGGAGATTGATCCTTGCCTTATGCAAAAGTAGTAACACATATCTCCCACACTGGGCCATAAATCTCCTCACGGAGGCTATAAATTATTTTAGAAACATGATAGTAGCGTCATTCTACCAATATTCCTCTGAATTGCCTCTAGTGATCATTGCTTTAAGCAATTTAGCTTGGTTGTCTCCTGAGAAGGTATTTTTGAGCATAGGACTTTAACCTTCTTCAAACTAAAAAAAATTAAAAGCTTAATATTAAGAACTCTATCAAGGGATAACACAGTAGATACACAATACAGTAGATCACAAGCTTGAGGCAAGCCTCAACAACTTAATGAGACCCTGTCTCAAAATAAAAATAAAATAAACAGTAAAAGCCTGTCTCAAAATAAAAAGGACTAGTGGTAAAGCACCCCTGGGTTCAATCCTCAGTACCAGAAAACACACACACACACACACACACACACACACACACACACACACACACACACACACTTTTAATTATTACTGGAAAGTATTTTGAAATATTTCAAATTGTTTCATCTTGCCAGAAAAATGACCAGCATGGGAAAGGAGGAACTAAAGCAATAGTATTCCTCCAACTGCTCACTCCAAATTAAAAATGTTTTATAAAGTTCTCTTCAGAAGACAAAATGTTACATGATATGCATGCTACAGAACTTTAGAACATTCTTTCTGGTCTAGAATTACATGTTTAAAGAAAAATTGGTGCCACATGGAAAATAAGATGTCCCAGATAACTATAAAAATCTTTAGCCACCTACTTTTACATTGCCAGTAAAATCCTTCTTGATTTGTACTGTCTAAACAGCTGTTCCACAGGATCTAATATACCAACACATTCCACTTCAGCTATAAAAAACAACCATATAAAATGTGCAGCAGCTTTAAAATCAGGTCATGACTTATAGGTAGGACATTTTAAAATTCTATGTATGTGTTTTAACTTCCTACATTCATCACTATGACATTTTCAATAGCCATATGTCCAAGGAAACATGACATATAAAGAATTCTAGAATAGCCCACCTTGAGATAAAAGGATGGACCCTATGACATCAAAATCACTTCTAACCAACAATTCATATTTCTCAAACTAAATGAAATATGACCTTTATGCCAATTATGCTCCAAATATTCCCTTTTCACATTTTCCTTTTCTAACTGGTACATTATATACTCTATTTTACACTGAACTGCACTTAAGCAATGATCTATTCTAGGCTTTTTAGACTAAGAGCATATCTTTAATGAGGTATGATCATCAACAGAGAACAATTTTGTAAAAATTTTTTACAGAATCTATTTTTTAAAATTGTACCTAGATGTTTTATACATGCAAAAAACTATAACCTATGTAGAACAAGTAGCCAAGCTTTCCCATTTTAATCTTTTTTTGTTTATTATTTCTTTTCTAGGGGGAATTGCCCAGTGTTCGCTCTAAGTTCCATGTCCTTTTTCTCCTCTTTGTGGCCTGCATGTTTTTTGTCAGCCTTGTGATTCTCTTTGGTTACCATTGTTGGCTTGTCAGCAGAAACAAAACTACCTTAGGTAAGACTGAATATTAAGACTAGGAAAAAACATTGGGCTGTGAATGTAGCTCAGTGGTAGACCACTTGCCTAGAATGTGTGAGGCCCTGGGTTTAATCCCTAGTACTGCCAAAAAAATACCCCCCAAACATATTAGAGTTTATCAGATTGATCTGTGTTTTTTTTTCCCCTGAGGAAAAGAAAAACTTCCAATGAAACATTTTAGCTATGGTGACATCTCTTTGACTCCAATCTGAGACAGATGAAAGTACATTTTACCAAACTGGAGAACCATAGTGAATGAAGCTTATAGACTAAAGAGAGCATTAGTAGATAAAACCCTACACAAAACCAAAAATGGCTATTGCTCTTTAGAGTGTGTATTGGGTAATAGCTCCCCAGATTCACAACTCAGAAGACTTAAAAAATGTGTTCACATGAGGAAATTAAGGAAAGAATCAGTACAGAAGAAAATGTTAAAAGGAGGAAATGAATGTCAGTAAAGATAGAAGTATCTAGTTTATTGAGTACATCCCAACACAGAGCCTTCAGAGTGAATTCAAAGTCTTGAAAAAGAATCAAATAACTGAATATCTGTAGTTATTAAGGAACTGTGTAGGTAGCATGGGAACGGGGAGCATGGGAACAAGAAACATGTTGAACAAGTTAGTCTCTAGAAAATAAGTGTAAGGTGCTGGGTGTGGTGGCACATGCCTATAATCCCAGCAGCTCCAGAGGCTGAGGCAGGAGGATTGCGAGTTCAAAGCCAGCTTCAGCCAAAGCAAGGCACTAAGCAACTCAGTGATACATTGTCTCTAAATAAAATACAAAATGGGGCTGGGGATTTGGCTCAGTCCTTGAGTGCCCCTGTATCCTCCCAAAAAAGAAAAGAAGTGTAAGAAATAAACCTTGTTTGTTATTGAGTATTTTGTTTCTGATGGATTCCAGTGCAATTTTGTTGTTGTTGTTGTTATTTTAGTAATGGTAAAAAATGTTTAAAATTTCTACAAATCAGTACACAAAAAGTAAGGTGAAAGTGATTAAGAGTTGAATGTTTAAGTAGAATAAACTTGAGGAAAGTTTGGTGCAAAGCTATTGCAATTTGGGAATACATTTGCTAATAATACTAACAGCCAACAAAGTATTTGCTTCATTTTCTAAATCAAATATATATGTAGCACTTAGTTGCTAGGGTGGTAAATTAGCACATTTGGCTTAGAGATAAGCTACAGAGTAGAAAAGTACTAAAAGCTTCATGATAACAGGGTCTGAAATAAAGCACAAATGGGAAGTGGTCAGATGCAGCCAGAGTCCCACAGTGAAAGTGTTTGCTTAATGGGATAAATGTGTGTCTAAAAATAATGTGCACTAACGTGGTCCAATTCCTCATAGTCTTTGAGGTGATTATAGTTCACCCATTGACATTTTATCTGGAGTAAAACTCAGTTTCTTACCTTGCAGGCTTCAGTGTGAACATCTTCATTTCTGAAATGTTTCAAAACCAAATCAATGTCATTATCATCTCTTTATGTGTCATTACTTTGGTCCCAGCTCTACAGATGGAAACCATTTGGCTGTTGTTGCCACTTAGATTCAAATAAAGTGTTGTTAAATCTGTTCCTTTACTCCTGAAATCCAGCAGTACAAATACATGCTACTCCCATGGCTGCTTAATTATTTCTACCATAATGTGTTTCCCCTGCTTTTTTCAAAATGTGAGTACTATTTCTTCATATGGAATTACAAACTTACCTGGTATTAAGTGATTAAACTGATTTTTACAAAGTAATTTGACAGTAACTAAGAATGAGGGACCTATACTAACACAGCAAAAAGATATCATAGAAGCAAGTTACATTCATGGGGAACTATAAAATCATGACTGCTGAAATTTGTTCCTTTATTTCTTTCTTGCTCCCCCCCCCCAACTTTCCTACCATATTCTAGAGGCCTTCTGCACTCCAGTGTTTACAAGTGGCCCAGAGAAAAATGGGTTCAATCTTGGCTTCATCAAGAATATCCAGCAGGTGTTTGGAGATAATAAGAAGTTCTGGTTAATACCTATTGGGTCCAGGTGGGTAATTATTACCACTGAAAGAGGTTGATGATGTACTATGATTTGAAGTACCAAATTCAATTTTGATTATAGTATACAGCAGGTCTGTCTAACATGACACTCTATTTCCCAAGTTTTTAATTTCTAGGTTAGCAAAGACAAATCATGAGGCAAGCATATGATAAAATAGACATCTTCCTGTCTTGTTTGTGGCAGGGTAAACTAGTACTAATCTTTTATAAATGAATTTGGTTATATGTATCAAAACTATAAAAATGTACATATTTATTGTCCCAGTGATTACATCTCTGGGCATCTAACCTAAAGACAGAGATGAACTATGTACAAAAATGTCTCTCGTAGAATTATTTACAGGTAATAAATCAAAAACAACATAAATATCTTACAATATAGGAATATATACGTATATGTATATATATTCCTATATTATAGAAAAAAATATATATATACCCACTAGATAGATTATTATGTAGTCAAAAGTAGTGGTTATAAGATGATGTCACACTAAGAGGACATGCATAGTATATTATCTGTGAAAAGGTAAAATCCAAAATGGTATGTATGCTGATTGAAAATATGAACAAGGGGCTGGGGTTGTGGCTCAGCAGTAGAGCGCTTGCCTCGCACGTGCGAGACCCTGGGTTAGATCCTCAGCACCACATAAAAATAATAAGTGAAATAAAGGTGTTGTTTCCAACTACAACTAAAAATAAATATTTTAAAAAATTTTAAAAAAGAAAATATGAACAAACATATAGAGAGAAGAAAAGCAAAAGAGGGGAAATATGACAAAAATACTAAAAGTGGTAAGGGAAATAGTCTCAGTAAATAGTTTACATTTCTTCATTTTTCATATTTTGGATGAAATATTAACGTTATTTTTGTGAGGGAAAAATGAGAAGAAAGAAAGATTGATTTATAGATTATGTGTAATTCTTAAAACCACAACAAGAATGCAGAAAAGGAAATGAATGAGAAATCAGTACAGCCAAAGTTTGTGTCCTCTGAGTAACTTTGTGAACCAGATTAACCATTAACAAAACTAGCTCTGCAACAGTTTGTTTACTGGCTTTTTGCATCCCCCTTTAGATATGCTCCTTAGACAAGGATACATTTATGTTCACTTATTTGAAGAAACTTTGCTGAGGTTAGGTGGTAACTAAGGCAAATTTTCCCCTTCCCTTCACTCATTGCCCTGATACTTCCTCTGCACCAGTTAGTGTTTTATAGACACATTTGTTTAAAATGTGATATATTCTACTCTCCTGACTATAAATCACAAGGCAAAACTATGTCCCTGGGTAATGTTGGTTAATAACTGTTACCAGCAATTATCTATACCCTGTTCACACACATGCAGACACAAATGCACACCATTACCACATCAAAGGGAGGTCTAAAATGAGCCTTCTCTGATATAAAAACAAAAGCCTCATTTACTTATAATCAGTAACATATTATCTGTACAGTAACATCAATAAACTCTGTCACCTTTCGATTAACCACATTCATGAACAGGAGAAAAGGCATAGCTCATATCAAATGAATATTCCAAATCACTCAGATTTAAATTTGGAATGTATTCAGATATAGAGACACAGGTGTTAGACCAGGTTACACTTTGAACACTTGAGTCTCTATCAGTGAATACATTCCAAATTTAAATCTGACAAACTGTAACCTGGTCTATCCAGGACACCACAATTCCTTCCAATATATCTGATCTGTTAATGATCAAAAATTAACCAGAGAAGTGACCCTAGCTTACCATAAACATCCACAAAGTATACCCACAGGTGGATAATTGTGCCCAAAATCCACACTCTAGGGATACCTCATTTTGGCTTTTTCTCATAGTTCCTAATAACCTTTCTTCTATGCAAGCCAAATAATGATAAGGTACTTGGGGAATTACCTATCACCAGTTCACCGCAGCTTATCTCCACTCTATTCACTCATTCTCAGTCTACTCATCTTTCATGAATGTTTAGAATCAAACAATAAGATAGTGGAATTTAAATTGGCATTGCCATCATTAAATAATCATGAAGCTTGCATATTGCTGTACTGGGCATTGTGGACAACAAGTTTCTTATGAACAAAAATAGTCACTGATGTGGACATGCAAACACGATATGGAAATTTAAAGCATTATAATGATGCTATTATAACAGCCTATTTCAGGTTTTAGAAAACAAGTGTGACACTATATATGTATATATGTATATATGTATATTTTCTATATTATAGAAAAATATATATATCCTATTTCTAAGGATTATGACCTTTACAAAAAGTGTGTGTCTACTGCAAAATCTCACTGCCTTTCTTTCCCTCAGCCCTGGTGATGGACACTCCTTCCCTATGAGGTCAATGAATGAGTCACAGAACCCACTACTAGCAAATGAAGAACGATGGGAAGACAATGAGGATGATAATCGAGGTGGGTTGTCTCAGAAGGAAGTTTTTTCTCTGCTGAGCAGGCTGACCACTATAGATCCATGTTAATACAACCAGTGTAATGTGTTGTGAGTAAATCATATCCAGAAAGATTTTATAAGCATGTCAGCCTCTTAAGTGCCCTCTGGATGGAAGATGGTAAGTATGACCAGATTTGTTTAGTGGAATTGGGTAGCTTAGATAGGATTAGATGGCAGTTTAGGAGGTTCTTTACCAGCTTTGCAATATCATGATTTATAACTTTTCAGATAAATCAGGAAACCTAATAAAGTGCTGTGCATGTATTCACATTACCAGCCCTATTTCTCTGACTGTTGGTAGGCCTACTTCTGTGACTCTAACATTTGCTTATGTTGCCAATACCAGCCATCCAGAGAGTAATTTTTAGCTATTGTTTCAAATAAAACAGTAGCTTTTGAATAGAGACTTATAATAGTTACCACAAAAAGTACTTGGGATGAATGAGATTGTATGAAGACATGGAAAAGCAATGAGTTAGGGAGCAGAGGTAGAAAATAAAGCTTTCTCAATGTTCACCCAGTTAGATTATCTTGGACTAGCTTCTCTACTTCAAAGTCCAGTTTTAGAAAAAAGTACATTTATAGAACAAAGGAAGACAAAACAGCCCCGGATCCATACATACAAAAGAAAACAGTTAATCATCCAACCCAAAGAATTTACAATAGAAGAAACTCCCTCATGTACCTCCTGATGACTACTGGAAAATTAACTATATTTTGACCTACCAGAGTTCAGCCTTCAGTCTTTCTGAATAGACTTGCTTACTGCAGTCCACAAGTAATACAAACTCTTATTTTGACATTTAAAAACCCAAATTCTAATAGAAATCTGAAGGAGTCTGGACCTGGTTTGATATAACTCCACAGTGGGAAAAAAACATCTATGAATTGTATTGGTAAGCAGAAAAAATTTAAGTATAGATGTAGCACCACATCATAAACAAGCTACTTTTTGAAGCAGTTTTCAATTTAAGACTTTTTAAAAAACATTCAATCACTTAAAAATTGTGTATCATTTTATATTTGATAAAGTACTATTTACCTGCTTTTTCCAACCTTTGACCTTTGCAACCATTGTATTAGGTAAACATTATTACAAATACCATCCTCATCTTATAACTGAAGAAATTTAGACTATGATGTGTTAAATAACTTCTTCAAGATCACAGAGCAAGAAGGTGATAGAACCTGGACTAAAAAATGCATCCTGATTCTAAATCCTGGGATTTTTTCCCCCAATATGATGTTATGTCTCTCATGTGAACAAATACATATGAACCACAGTGATGTGATTTGGTGCCATATTGCTCTCTGAAGAATTCAACTAAATCTTACATAATTCATAAAATCATAAGACTATTAAGTCTTCTTTAGTGAGACTATGTCATATCATATAGATGAGTTTTTAAACTTCATTGAACTCATTTTAGCATCTAACAATTTTGTTAGAAAAGGATGCTTTTCTCTAACACAAGTTCTCAGGCTGTGCTATTTGTCCAGTTGATTCTATGTTTCTCTCAGTTTCTCCATTTTCTATGCATAACTGATCATCCACAAATAGTCCTTGTACTTTTAACAACGTAGATTCCTGGGAAAGGGTTATAAGTAAATTTATGTGAGTTGAACTTAATTTCCTTTAGAAATGATGACAGGGTTTTATTCCAGCCCAAAATATTCTGTTTAGTTTACTATAAATCATGTACTTTTTCATTACATAATGAAAACAGCTAAAATATACTAATAGTGGCCTGTTAAGTAAAAATATAATATCATAGTCAGGAACTATATGAAGTTATCTTCTTTGAATTCCCTGCCTTATTTTAATACAGAAAAGTACTAGGTAAAGAAACAACTTTAGGGCTGGGGTTGTGGCTCAGTGGTAAAGTGCTTGCCTAGCATGCATGAGGTACTGGGTTCGATTCTCAGCACCACATACAAATAAATAAAGTAAAGGTCCATTAACAACTAAAAATATTTTTTAAAAAAGAAACAACTTTATGAATAAAGGGATTTAAATGGGCTTGTTTTATGTGGCTCTTAAAAATAAAGTTTTAATGAATGTACAAATGCACAGAAAAGTATGTAAATCAAGTACACAGATCCATCTAATCTCCTGAGAATATTTAACAGGCATCTTTAAAAAACTTTGTAGAGACTTGAGGTTACATTTTATCTTTTTAAGGAAGTAATCCAGAAACATCTGTTGTATTACTACTTGTGGTCATTCCTGTAGCTTACATTTAAAAATTAGAGATTACAATATAAGTCTTTCTACAAATTTGTCCAAAATTGGGATCCATTTCCTCTAAAATAGATAGGTAGCATCTGTGGTAACTATCCTTAAGTGTCATGAATAATAAAATGGATATGACTGTCAGGGATATTTTTGAATGGAAACTGCTGTGAGTCAAAGCCTACTTTTATGTGAAATGTTAAAGAAGCCCTTGGCCTTCTCAGAAGCAATGTCTTTAGGGGACATTTAAGATCCAAACTGTAGCACAAAGGAATAACTCTTATAATTTTCTTCTTTATTTATTTTTGTTGCAAAAATTTAAGGTGTACAACATGATGTTTTGAGATATATATGCATAGGTAATCACTATGGGTAAGCAGTTTAATCATCTCTTAGTTAACTTCTTTTTTTTGTGATAAGAACACCTAAAATATACTTTCTTAGAAATTTTTCTAGTATACAGTATCATGCTATTAACTATAGTTCATATACTATACTTTGGATCTTTAGATTTATTCATTCTCTATAACTTCCACTTTGTATACTTTGGCTTACATCTCACCATGCCTACCTACACTGCCTCTAGTAATCACCCTTCTGTTCTGTTTCTATTTTTGTGACTTTTTTTGTTATTTTGTTTCCTCATATATGAGAGATCATGCAGGATTTTTCTTTCTGTGACTGGCTTATTTCAATTAACATTAGGTCTTCCAATTTTATCCATTTCTTTTTTGCAAATGATAGTATTTTCTCTTTTTCAAAGCTGAATAATAATCCTGTGTATGTGTGAATTTTACAATTTTTAATCCATTTATGCATCCATAGACACTTGTCATTTTCATATCTTTAATATGCCACAGTGAACATGAAAAATGCAACAATGAACATGGAATGTACATATATCCAAAAGAGGAATTGCTGGGTCATATGGAAGTTCTATTTTAAATTTCTTGAGGAACCTCCATTTTCCTCTGTTTACCCTACTGGCTATACCAATTTACACTCCTACCAACAGAATGCAAGGGTTCCCTTTTCTGTATATTCTCACCAACTTGTTATCTTTTGACTTTTTTTTTGTGTTGTGCTAGAGATTGAACCTAGGGCTTTATATCTTTGTATATAAATAATGTTCACATCAATTCATGTCTTCATACATGTACTTTGGGGTTTTTTTGTATTACAATTCTTATTATACATATATACCACAATTTTTCATATCTCTGTATATAAAGTATTTCTAATATAATTTCAAATCAGATCATGTGATGGCTCTAACTTTGTTCTCCTCCAAACCCCTCTCAGGGCTACTTTGACTGTGGTTCCTTACAAATTTTATGATTTTTTTTTCTATTTGTGAAAAATGCCCTGGGTATTTGGATATGGGTTGCATTGAGTGTGTGGATTGGTTTGGGTAATATGGATGTTTTGACAATATTGATTCTTCTAGTCCATGAAGATATCTTTCCATTTATTTGTGCCTTCTTCAGTTTCTTACATCATTGTTTTAATGTTTTTAACATGTATCTTTTACTTCCTTGGTTAAATTTATTCCCTTTTCCTGCAAAGTGATACCAGCTTAGGGGATGGGGTGATACAGGCAAAATGAAATTATCCTTTCCACCCCTTTTTGTGATCATTATTGAGTTGTTTCTTCCACTGTATATACAGCTTTTTATTGGTTCTTTTTGGTTATACATGACAGTAAAATCCATTTTGACATAATTATACAAGCATGGAATATATCTTGTTCTAATTCAGACCCTTTTTAAATGGACTCCTGAGCTGTTCCAGAGTTATTTTCATTTATGTATAGCTGCCAAAATGTTGCTCTTTGTGCAAGAAAGGGAGGCTAGTATCTCCAACTCTACCATCTTGCTAATGTCATCTGGAAGTAACTCTTTTCCCCAACATCCCTGATAGAATAATATTAGCTGTCTTTAAGAAGTTCTTATCCAGAAATACTTTATAATAAATAGTAATACAGCCCTAATTGGTTTTGAAGATCTTTCAAAGGAGGCATAAAAGGTTTATTTTCACATTGACTCAAATAAGCAACTTCAAGTGACCTATAGCCCTCATGTAGGGGTTCTCCTTAACACTCTCCTATAAGGTTACTATCTCAGGTGTGGATTTGCCCAGACTATAAGAAACCAAGGCACCTGAGCCCTGAATGGTATTCATGAGACTTAAGGGTCTAGGCTTAACTCTGATGGAATCAGAACTACTCAGAGAAAAGTTGTCCCACAGTTTCCAGGGACTTCCCAGTTCCTCTTACTTTCAGGCACAGATATCAACTCATAGTAATGGACCTTTCAATGAATCTCTTGCCTAGACCCACAAATTTGAGTCTTCACAAAAACATTACCAAATACATTTATTTTGTGGTTATTTGGCAGGAAATTAACTCAGTCTTGACTTTGATATAAATACTTAAGGTTAGCATTTGCCAATTGTAATTACGTAACCTCTGTCCATTAGACTTACTTTATTTCCTAGTAGAGACTGTAGAGTCTGTTCCTTTTCTCCTTCTCACCAGTGCTTCTATTATCCTAGTTTGAGAATCCAGTAAAGAGTTCCAAGACAGGATCAAGCCCCAGAGTATGTGATAATTATGCACAACATATTTTATTTATTCGATATCAATGTATCAACTATAAGAGGAAAAACGTTTCAAAAGAATCTGGTGGTTGGGCTGGGGATGTGGCTCAAGTGGTAGTATGCTCGCCTGGCATGCGCAGGGCACTGGGTTCCATCCTCAGCACCACATACAAATAAAATAAAGATGTTGTGTCCACCGAAAAACTGAAAAATAAATATTTAAAAATTCTCTCTCTCTCTTCTCTTTCTCTCTCTCTTTAAAAAACAAGAATCTAGTGGTAAAAGAACTGAACTTTCCTTAACTAACCATAACTGCTTTGAGCTCCAACTAATGAGACTAGATATGAACTCTTTGATTTCCTTTGATAATTTTTAATAGAGTATATCCCAAGAGGTATATTTTATAAAGTAAAAAATCTTTATAAAACAAAACCAAAAATTTGCTTTAATTTACCAATATAGCTTTCTGATGCTAATGATAACTAGGACTTGGAGGAATTAATCTTCTCCTTGTCAAATGCTGAACACATACCCAGACAAATAATAATTTCATCTTCTAGTATATGAAGTGTTTCATATGTAGCTAATTTCCTACTCCTTTATTTGGATAAAGCTTTCTTTGTTTGACAGCCATTACTATTGCTCAATGTAGAACAGGTTTTTGATTTATTTTTAATCTGATAGTTTCTGCTGCCATGACAAATCACCTGTTAGAAAGAACAGCAGAAGAAATAAAGCAGTATTTATTGAGAGCATGTTAAAGTTACAACATTGAGCCCATAACAGGTTTTAAACAGTACAGTCTCTAAACTCAAAGGTCTTACATTTATCTGGGGAGATAAGACATATACCTGAAAAGCTGTCCAATAAAACACAATACAGGATATGTTATTGACCAGATGAACTGATTTTTAGATTGACTCAGCCGGTAAATTGATATTAAATTGGGTAGGACCTCGGATACAAGACTAAGAACTTTATTCTGTGGGTGATGAATTTCTGAAGGTTTCTGAGCAGGGGATTGATCTGAGAAAAATACTATTTTCAGAAGATGATGAAATGATACTCCTATCAAAGCACACTTTCATTATAGGGCCGAGATTGCTCTAATCCCTGGACCTTCTGAGAGGACTAGTGAGAGCCCTTCTCTTCTTCAGAACTCAAACTCTTCGAGTACATCCTGTATACAAGAGCTCTGGTTCAAAGACAAGAAGTCTTTCACATTAAGAGCTTTGTTGTTTAGAAGAAGCCTCTTTGGGTGATATTCTGTGCAATCATCTCCCAGTGAGAGATAGCCATTGAATCTTACTTGAAGGAAACCTTACTTTATCACTTAGTTCTTCAGGCCTAATCAGACCTATGATTATGCCTGAGGAACTTTAAATGCTGCCACAGAAATTAGGGTCCTAATTTAAATTCATGTTTTCTGCCTCAAAAATATACTTCCTTAGGTACCAAATTGCTCTTATTTATTCCCATGAATAATGGAAGTAGATACAGACAGCTATGGAAAAGCCCTTAGTTTCAGTCAATTCTTTCCATCTTTCCACATAGGAATTCAGAATAAATTGATAATTAAATGGGGGGCAAAGGGTGATTTCCTATAGGCTAGGCTGGTCACAGTGTAGATAGAATTGGGGCCTTAATGATTAGATAGGATATGGATTGGTGGCGAGGAGATTCATTGGTTGTAATTAATAAGACCCCAAACTAAGTGAGGGGGACAGGAAGAAAATAGTTTGGCTCTAGTAAAAGTTTGTACAATAGGGTCCTAGATGGGAACCCTCTGAAGACAAAGAGCTCGTCAACTGCATTTCCTTATTCTCTGCAACCCCAGCAAAACACAGTTGCACATAGAAAATGATGGTTAGCAGCCATAAAGAAGAATGCAGTTGTGGCCTTTGCCAGTAAATAGATGGAACTGGAGACTATCATGCTAAGTGAAATAAGCCAATCCCCCCAAAAAAAACAAAGGCCAAATGTTCTCTCTGATATGTGGATGCTGACTCACAATAGGCGGGTGGGAAGGAGAAGGGGAGGTTCACCAGAATGGATGGGGTGGGAGTGGTGGGTGCGTGAGGGGAAGGTTGGTGATGGGAATGGGAAAGACAGTAGAATGAATTGGACATAACTTTCCTATCTTCATATATGAATACACGACCAGTGTAACTTCACCTCATGTACAACCACAATAATGAGAAATTATATGTGTGTATAATATGTGAAAATACATCATAAAAAGAACACGTATAACTAAAAAGAACAAATTAAAAATTTTGAAAAAAGAAAATGATAGTTGGGTTCATTCAGAGGGCACAGCTGTTAGTTTAATGACTATTATGTGCCAGATGATTTTCAGGCTTTGTTATATTTAATAATCATAATCACTTTGTGAGCTGTAAATTTTAAACAACCCTATTCTACAGAAGAGGAAACTCACATTCAGAGAAACCCAAAGCCATACAACTAAGTACGCAACAGATACTGGTTCCAGAGTCCAAACTCTTAACCACTGTACAACCCAGTAGCTCTCCTTTGTGCCTATTTCCTTTTTTTGTTTATAGACTTTTCAAGTTCCATTCAAAATAAATTATCTCAGTGTCTGTGACTATTTCACCAAAAATAAAAGAATGGAAAAACATAGGGCTCTGACATGGCAAACACTTCCCAGCTTTGCCACTAGGTTGGACTTGAGACTGTGGAAAGTACCTTCTACTCTCTGACCTCATTTTCAATGCCATGGTGTCCAAGCTATCTTCAGCTCTAAGGTGTGATTTTTAAAAAATATTTTTTAGTTGTAGATGAACACAGTATCTTTATTTATTTATTTTTATGCAGTTCTGAGGATCGAACCCAGTGCCTCACTTGTTCCAAGAAAGTGCTCGACCACTGAGCTACAGCCCCAGCCCTAAGCTGTGATGTTTTATGGCCCCATCTAATACTCAGGATTCAGTAGTCAAGTTAAATAACCACAACCTGTTATTTTTCACCAAATAGTTTCTTTCTTTGTTTCTAATTCATATCATTTGATTTTTTAATTTGTTTTTAATATTTATTTTATTTTAATTTGTTATATATGACAGCAGAATGCATTACAATTCATATTGCACATACAGAGCACAATTTTTCATATCTCTGTTTGTAACACAAAGTAGAGTCACACTGTTCATGTCTTCATATATGTACTTAGGGTAATGATGTCCATCTCATTCCACTATCTTTCATACCCCCTCCCTTTCCCTCCCTCCCCTCTGCCCTATCTACGGTTCATCTAATCCTACCATGCTCCCCGCCAACCCCATTATGAATCAGCATCCTTAAATCACAGGAAACATTTGTTATTTGTTTTTTGGGGATTGGCTAACTTCACTTATCATTATCTTTTCCAACTCCATCCATTTACCTGCAAATGCCATGATGGTGATTCCATTCCCAGTTTTCTTTTGTAAAAAAAGAATGCTATTATATACTAAAGGACACTGTAAACTTACATTTTAATATACCTCATGTGTCCTGAAACCAAATATTTTATTCATATATTCTCTATATGCACATAGTTTTTCCCCTTATCACCTCTATCTAGCATTTGGCCACCAGTCTATCAACGACCTATTCTCACACCTGTCATTTGCCTTTGCTCAAGAGTAGTAATTCTAGGTCTCATCCCTGAAAGGATCAAACATAATATACTAGGTTAGGGTGGGGCTACTCCTTTGGGTAAGTAAGCAATCTGCAAGTAACATTATCCCCATGGTCTTGAGATAAGAAGAGAGTATCCATGCCCTTGGCTCCTAGAAAACTCATTTCATGCAGTAGTATCGTGGATGTTCATTTTACTGTTTTACCTGCATTGTCCAGTCGTAAACTCTGAATTAGTATGTGTTCCTGAAATAATGCAGGTCTTTAACCATTGAGGTCAGAAGGCACTTCCGAGGGGATATATCAAAAATGGTACTATGGAGGGATATAAAGATGAGTGAAAAGAGGACTCTGCCCTCAAGAAATTCACAATTGCAGGGAAAGATGAGAAAAGCCCTTAAGTCCAATGCATTTGATTATGAGCATTTCTATGAAAGTGATGCTATTAATTACATACCTAATGTAGGCTTAGCCTTATGCTAAGCACTGTGTGATACATATGGTGTGTGACTGATTGTTAGTGATGCTTAAACTATATCAATAAAAAGGGAAAGGATATGGTCAATACAAGTAAGGTTTTAAGGAAGAGGCAGGACTTCCTTAAATGTGATTAGGGTGGATAACATTATCATAGATGCTAAGAGGAAGGAAATAACACTTCAAGTAAGAGGTACAATGTGAATGTGATAAGAAGACTAATGAGACCACCCATTCTGAAGCACATGGTAGGCATTGTGCATTGTGAGCAGTAGTCTTCAGAGAGGTAAGATAAAACCTCATGGTGGAGGGCTTTGTAGACTTGATGAAGTATGAAATAGCTATTAATGTTATGGTTGTGAGTTAATATTGATATAATGAAAGATAAATTTGAGAAATATTACTCAGGTACTGATAAGCAGGATGAGTTACAATTTGGATAGATAAGACCTAAAAAGAGCAGCAGGAAGCCCAGTGTGTGTCGTAATAGATTCATGAGTAGTTGTAACACTAAAAATGGAGAGGAGGGATCAAAGCCAAGAGACATTTTAAATAACTGGACATAGTCCCACCAACTAGAGAGATCTGGGAGTCGTTGGTAGTTATATGAATTATGGCAGATAAACCCATGAAAGGTAAAGGAGAAAATCAAAGGAGAGAATAAAATTAGAGAAAGTAAAAATTGGGAATCATATAAGCAGTATTGACATGCATCTATGTGGACAAGGAAATGAATGATGAAAGAAAAATTCAGAGGTTCAAAGATAGAACATTAGCAAACACTCATATTTCAGGGTAGGTATGAAAAATAATCTAAATGAGAGATCATTGCCTTATTTTACAGATTAAAAAATAACTGAGTCTGGTTTATGATTTATGTAAGGTCATGAAGTTGTCACAATACAGTGCAAGTTCTTCCAGACTCCACATTGCATCCTTTTCTCTACTCTTCCCAATCTTTGAGAACCACTGGCTAGAAAGAAATGTAAATATGCTGTCATAGTCACTTTACATAGAATTAAGGGTTTATTAGGAACCTAGAATGTTAAAGAAAAGGAGGAGATCTAGGACAAACAGGAAAAAAAAAACAAGGCAAGCGTCAGCATTCAAGAAGACTGAAATGATATCATCCTTGATTCAAGTACTCACCCATTGAATAATGGTGAAATCACTGCTGCATAGGCAGCAAAAGCAGGTGGGATGGGGAAGTAGTATAAGTGCAGATGGCAAAAAAGAGAGGGTGAATTGACTTCCTAGATTGTTCATTTGTCTTTTGTTATGAAGAACCTTATTTTTTTAAAGTATCTGCATTTTCTCAATTTGGTTCTTACCAGATGAGCCTGCCTATGCAGCCTTACCTTAATCTTACCCTGGGAGTAAAACAATGAAGGAAATTGGTAATCATGTTTTTCAGCACAAATATCAATGTCTGAAAGCACATGATTTTAATTCAAATAACTGCATGGTGGAAATGTTTTGTGCCAAATAAAATTGTGACTTGCAATGGAAAAAAAGTTTTAAAAAAATCCACTAGCAGAATCCTAAAAATCAGTTCTGGAAAGGTTCATTGCCAACCACATCTAAAAAATATTGAGACAACCAACCATTTTCAAGGAGTAAGCATCAAAAGGATTAACATCACTTCTCAGAAGCAGCAAGGCAAAGAAATTCGTTATACTTCCAGAATTGTCTTTTCCTCTGTCAATTGCCTTCTTGGTAGAAATGTTGGATAGGTGAGATGAGTTGTATCCTTAAGCACTTTCTGCCTCTGTTTCCCTTTGTTGTACAAATATGAGTTATTCTCTATATCCATCACTGAAGACCTGGTCACTACAGCTGTTTTCTGTTCAGATTCAATAGCAAGAATACTATGAGGCTGGGATTCAAGACAACACAGAATGTTGTGCCTACCGTGGGATCATGATTCAAAGGAAAAACATTCTCAGAAGCATTTTTACTTTTCCACTATTCCTAGAAGAAAGCAGCCTTGTGTTTGGAATTTTCCCAGTTAACTCAGTGGCATGAGGGTTTGTTAACCTGCCATGGCAAAGGTAACCCACCCTGACTGCTTGGCCCTGAGTCTTCAGAGATCTCCCAGTTATGGAAGTACTCTGGATGACACACTAATTTCATAAAAGAAAATATACCAGGCAGAAACTATAGGGGATGACCACTGTCAAATTTTTTTATCTCCAAGTGCCAAGTACGTTATTATGCTGAATGTATGAAGAAAGTGATTATCCATGCATTAAGCTGCTGATTCAGAGTATATTTTGCTCTTCCAAAAAGCTGGAGGTCAGAAACAAAAACATTTGTACCACAAATGATGTTACTTGTTAATCTGGGGACTCTTATTTTCTAGAAACCTCACTCCTTTTTAGAAATATACCAACACCTAAAGTACTATAATAGCTATCTCAATTATGTCCAATGGAATAACAGCAAGATAGGGTAATTTTGTGAGTAGCGAGACCCAAAACATTCCATTAAAGTCAGATGATGTTGAGCTGTCATCACAGCTATTTAAGTCAAATACCAGTCATTATTATGGATCAGATAATGCTGATAAATAAAGTAATCTTAGTTCATAGTATAGAAGGCTGATTGCTCTTGGAATGTGAATAGCTGGACTGTTTACAAATGCTCCCATGTAGAACACCAGTCTGTAAATATTTGTAGATATTTGCTGTCTCCAGAGTAGATGAGAAGAAAAAATGCCATTGAATGAATAGCTACCCAAATGAGACACAGGGGCATTTGATCACTGTCTTATTCTATTTTCTGTTGCTATAAGAAAATAATTGAGGGTAAGTACTTTATAAGGAAAAGAGGTTTATTTGACTCAAAATTCTGATGGCTGGAGGGTCCAAATATCATGACAACAGCATTCTGGCAAAGCCCCACTAGCTCCATCACAACATGGTAGAGAAACAGAAAAGGAAGTGGCCACATGTAGAAGGGGCCAAACACATGGCATGGTCTTGCTTTATAATAACCTGCTTTTATAAGAACTAACCAGGTAGTGATAACTACAGTATTGCCTTCTGAGTGTGGCACCCCCCCCCCAATGACCTAATCAGCTTCCACCAGGCACTGTCTCTTAAAGGGTTACCACCTCAACACTGCCACACCAAGGATCAAGCTTCTAACACATGAACTTTTCAGGAAGAGACTCAAACCATATCCAAATCATAGCACTCACCTTTATTTTTCTATCTTACAGATTATCCAGAAGTCTCATCATCTCTTGCAGTGGAAACAGAAACGTAGCAGTTTTCTCATTTCTGAATCTCTCAAACAGGTCAGTATTTCTAGGGAAGCACATTCAGGGCCACCAGACTGCTAAGAAGTAGCCTTTGGAACATAACTACAAAAGGAATAATTCTCATTCTGGTAAACAGAATGTTAAATTCTTCAATCTCATTGTGCACATAAGCAGATGTTCTACACATAATTTCTCTGTGCAGTGTACTGAAAAAGACTCCTTTTTTCCCTACAAACTCACACTTAATGTCACTTGTGCTAAAAGACCCCTAGGGGATACTGAAACAGCCAAACATTCCATTCAGGTTATCTACTTTCATACTGTGAATTATAAACCTTGTCACAGTGCATTCCAGGCCTCTGAAATGATATGGGTTACAAATAGGTTCCTTTTGCCTGACTCCATTATGTCAGTTAATAACCTACTCTTACCCACTAATAGGCAAAAAGCATCCTCCCTACACTCCAACCCTCCTAAAATGCTACTAATCTTTAATCAGTGGCAGGCAGCTTTACACACAGGATTCTCTTTAGCCTAGTGAAAAGCTAAACAGACTTCTCTTTGCAGCACTCACAGGTAAATAAACCAAGTGGAATTTAATATTAAAAGGAGATTTTTAGTTATAGAAATACCGTGAAGCTCAAAACTCTAATCTGGTAAAATTTCCAATTCTTTTCTCAAGAAAAAGTTATCAATTATTCAGAAGGCTGTCAATCTGCCTGTGGATTCTGAGGTCTCAATTCTGTCCCTTACAGAATGTCAGCTATATACAAGTAAAGATACTGTATAAGACTTTGCATATGCGGTTACTTTGCTGTGTACTTTGTATGTGTTATCTCATTTAATCCTCGTGTTAACTCTGTGAGGCAGATATTACTATTCCCATTTTACTTATGAGAAAAATGAGGTGCAGAGAGGTGTTAAACTACTTATCTGAGATTACATGCTAGTAAGTAGCTCACCTAGGATTCCAACCCAGGGCTGACTTCAAATTGTGCTCTTTTCATGATGGCATTACATTTAAAAATCTGACTTGGGGTACTTACTCTCCATCTTCACACATAATCAAAGGTTAAA
This sequence comes from Callospermophilus lateralis, assembly GCF_048772815.1. Classification (NCBI taxonomy): domain Eukaryota; kingdom Metazoa; phylum Chordata; class Mammalia; order Rodentia; family Sciuridae; genus Callospermophilus; species Callospermophilus lateralis. Next base: position 47,999,929 of record NC_135325.1, read on the forward strand.
GGGGCTGGGGTTGTAACTAAGTAATAGAGCACTTGCCTTGCATGTGTGAGGAACTGGGTTCTATCCTCAGCACCACATAAAAATAAATAAAGGTATCATGTCCATATACAACTAAAAAAATATTTAAAGGTTAAAGCCAGGCATGATGGTACATACCTGTAATCCCAGTGACATGGGAGGCTGAGGCAAGAGGATTGCAAGTTCAAGGCCAGCCTCAGCAATTTTTCAAGGCCCTAAGCAACTTATGGAGACCCTATCTCTAAATAAATAAATAGGGCTAGGGATATGCTCAGTGGTAAAGCACCTCTGGGTTCAATCCCTGGTAGCAAATAATAATAATAATATTTAAAAGAAGGAAGAATTCCATCTATTTTCTTATCCACAGCCTAGATGAAATGTTTAATATTTAGCTAAGATAATTCATATGCTAGTAGTATCTAGATTTCAGTTATCTATGGTGCTCATCTCTCTTTTCTGATTTTTGTATGTTATCAAGGTATTCTACAAAACCCTATATAAGGGTTAGAGAGTTGTCTTTTTAATATTTTATTTTTTTAGTTGTAGATGTGCACAAATACCTTTATTTATTTATTTATTTTTATGTGGTACTGAGGATCGAACCCAGGGCATCACAGTGCTAGGAAAGTGCTCTATCGCTGAGCCACAACCCCAGCCCGAGAGAGAGTTGTCTTTCTTGTATTAGTTCTTAAAGCTTTCAATATGTTACTGAATTTTGTGACTTACCAAGAGGAGGTTGTAATATTCACTTGAACTAATTTGACTGTTGGATCCTTCCCTTTGTGCAAATCATGGACATTTTTCTTTATTGCGGTATTTGTCAGGACTTTTAACATGCTACAGAACATTGTGAGTCCCCCAAAGTGGAACAAATTATTTCCCAAACTCATATTACTATATAACACTTACGTTTTTCAGAACACCTTCAGTGAATATTGAACTATGAAATATATTTTTATATGTTTCATACCTTTTCCATGGCAATTTGCCCAATTAACTGAACCAATTAGTTTATAGAAAAAAAACACAAAGTTATGTTCTGATAATAATAAAAGAGTGTTTGGGCACACAGGAGGGAAGAATTGGAACATTTTAAAACTTATCAAGAAATGGAGAATTTTTTTTAAATGTTGGACTGGAAGTGTATAACTCAGTTAGTAGAGTGCTTGCCTCGCATGTGCAAGGCCATAGGTTCAATCCCCAGCACTACAAATAATAATAATTATAATAATAAAAATAAAAACAAAATATATAAATAATTATTACAGTGATATTTATAAAAACTCCAAACTAAAACAACTTTAATGTCTATGAACAGAACAGGTGAATAGTTATATATGTTCAAATTATTAAATGTCTATATATTTTTCTTTATTTTACTTTGAAACATATTTTAGTTAAAGAATGAAGGACAGAATGATGATTTACATATGTGCTTACCATTTAGAGTTAACAAACGCTGACTTTATTTTCATTTTGTCTCAAATTTTTGTGTATAAAAAGAAATTATTGCCATATTTTTTACACAAAAAAATGCACTGATTCTAGATGATTTTTTTTCAAAATGAAAAGGCAAACTCATAAAAACATTTGCAGAATATACAGTGCACAAAATTAAACATCCATAAATTAGAAAGCTCTTGTAAATCAGTAAGCAATGTTAGAAAATGGACAAAAGATATGAAAAATCAGTAACATATGAATTAAAATGAAGATGTGTGAAAATTGTTCAACTTCACCATAAAAGAATACAAATTAAAATAACCTAAAATAGCAATTTCTGTCTATTAAATCAGCCAGTACTTACAAATTGTGGTACCTAGTATTGGCAAAGACATGTTGAAATAGATGTTATTTTACACTGCTGATGTAAGTTTAAATACATAGATCATTTTTTTTTAGAGTAATTTGGTGACATGTATAAAAGCCTTAAATTGTTCATACAATTTTATCTAGTAACTAATTCCATTTTAGGAATGTATTTTATGCTTTTATTTGTGCATTCTAGTTATACATAATAGTTGAGTTCATTTTGGCATAATCATACATGTGTGAAATTTAATTTGCTCCATTTAAGTCCCTGGTGCCTCCTTTTCCAACACCTCCTCCCTCCCCCAATTCCCCTTCCTCTGCTAATGGTCTTCCTTCTATTTATTTATCTATTTGTTTTAATTGGTGCTTTATAGATATACATAAAAGTGGAATTCACTGTGCTATATTTATACATTCACAGAGCATAATTTTGTCTAATTCATTTTAGGAATGTATTTTAATGAAATAATCTGAGCTCTGCACAACTATTTATCATCAATTTATTATAATGGTAGAAATTTTGAAGCAAAACTAAATATCTAGCAATAGAGGAATGGTGAAATATATTGGTACATCATTCTGAAGAAAATTGTGTGACTATTAAAATAATTATTTGAAGAATAATTAATAAGACTATGAAAAAGCTGTGTGAATGCAGCTTAATTTCATTTTTACATGGTATTAGAAATTGAACCCAGATCTTGCACATGCTACCACGAACTCCACCCCAACCCCAAATTCAAAAGTATAATTTTAGCCAGGCCTAGGTGGTACATTCCTGTCATCCCAGCAACTTGGGAGACCAAGGCAAGAGAATCACAAGTTTGAGGTCAGCCTCAGCAACTTGTAAGACCCTGTCTCAAAATAAGAAGTCAAAAAGGACTGGGAATGTAGCTCAGTGGTAGAACATGCCTGAGTTCAATCCCAAGTACCAAATAAATAAATAAATAGTGATATTTTTTGTCAGTTTTATTGAGATATAATTCTCATACTATATAATTTGAACATTTATAATTCAGTGCCTTTCAATATATTCACCATAACAAAAATCAATTTTAGAACATTTCTTACCCCAAAAAGAATCCCTATACAAATAAGCAGCCACTCCCTATTCTCACCATTCCCACCCCTAAGCAGTTGCTAGCCTACTTTCTATCATTATGGATTTGCCTATTTTGTACATTTCATATAAATAGTATCATACAATAAGTGGTGTTGGGGAGAAGACATTTATAAGTCAAATATCTGATGAGACTTGAATGCAGAATATATGAATAACACATACAATTCAATAATTAAAGGAATATAACCCAATTTATAAACTGGACAAAGAACCTAAACAGATATTTTGCCAAAGAAGGTATACAAATGAACAAACAACCACTAAACACATGAAAAAATGTTCAACATCATTCGCCATTAGGGAAACGGAAATTAAAACCACAATGAGCTATCAATTAACATCCACTTGGTGTAGTTACAATGAAAAAGATAGATGAAAACAATTTTGGTGAGGATGTGAAGAAGTCAAACCCCTGATACATTGCTGCTGGGAAAGTAAAATGGTGCAGTCATTCTTGAAAACATTTTGGCAGTTCCTTGAGATATTAAAGATATAATTACCAAATGACCCAATAATTCTATTCCTAGGGCTGGGGATATAGCTCAATTGGTAGAGTGCTTGCCTCACATGCACAAGACCCTGGGTTCAATCCCCAGCACCACACACACACAAAACCTCCTAGATATATAACCAAGAAAAATGAAAACGTACATCCACAGAAATTTGTATATAAATATTCATAAGATTATTCGTTATGCTCAAAAAGTAGAAACAACCCAAGTGTCCATCTACTGATAAGTAGATAAATAAAATGTGATATACCCATACAATGAAATATATTTGGCAACAAAAAAAATACAGGTTCCAACAGGAATGTGCCTTGAAAACTTTATAAAATTACATTTTAATTTAAAACTTTTAAATAAAAAATACATCTATATATATATATATATATATATATATATATATATATATATATATATATATAGAAAACTATTGAAAGGAAATATGCCAAAAATATAAGTGAAGACAAAATTTTGATATGAGTTACCTACATCTTCATCAAGCGTAGGCATTTCAAATTCTTTTGCTAATATTCTTATGCCACTAAATTCATTGCCCTAGTCAGCAAAAACCCAAATTCCAGATTCAGTCCATCTGTCTCTCTTCTCCACTCCTACACCCAGGCTGCTGAAAACTACCACAAAAAAATGCATTATAAATATTGATTACTACTGATTGCAAATATCATGACTGAGATTACAGATGTGTGGCCTCTAGCCTCAACTGACCTGATAAGTCTTCATTATTTACCTACTTAGGTAATTTTTAACTACTTATTATTTAACTACTATATAACCACAGATGGTACTTCTGTTCTCCATTAGCTATAGCTTCATCTATTCTTTCATATTATTCTTGTCCTGTATTATAATGAAAGTCCTAACATATGCAATAATGCTAGATAAAGAAATAAAAGATATTCCAGTTGGAAAGAAAGAAGTTATATATCTTTGTTTGCAGATGACATGATTGTATATGTAGATAATTCAAAGAATCTACAAAACTACTATAACTAATAAGTGAGCTTAGCAAATTTACAGCACACAAGACCAACACTCAAATATCTATTATGTTTTTATATATTAGCAATTTACAGCTGTGAATCTAAGATTAAAAACACAGTACTCCAAAAAAGTTAAATAACTAGACATAAATATAACAAATCTTATATAGGATCTGCATGCTAAAATCTACAAAACACTAATGAAAGAAACCAAAGAAGACCCAAATAAATGGAAAGACATACCATGTTCATGAGCGAGAAGACTCAAATAGTTTTCAGTTGTTAGTTGGGCACAACTACTTGGTTAGTTGTTAGTTGTAGTCCCAACTACTTGGAAGGTTGAGGCCGGAGAATGGCTTGAACCTATGAGTTTGACAGTAGCCCAGAAAATATTGTGAAACTCCATCTCAAAAAAAAAAGAGAGATTAATTCTCTCCAAATTGACATGAAGATCTAATTAGATCTCAATTAAAATTCTAGCAAGGTTTTTTATAAGTATGGACAAACCTATTCTAAAATGTATATGGAAAAGCAAAAGAACTAGAATAGTCAAAACAATTCTAAAGAAGAAAAACAAGGGCTAGGGTTGTGGCTCAGTGGTATAACACTTGCCTAGCACATGTAAGGCACTGGGTTTGATCCCCAGAACCACATAAAAATAAATTTAAAAATAAACAAAATTAAGGTATTAAAAATGACACTGTGTTAAAAAAAAAAAACAGAAAAACAACTGTGGAGCCAACCTAGATGCCCTTCAGTAGATATTTGGATAAAAACATGTGGCATATATACACACACTGGAATTTTACTCAGCAATAAAAGAAAATAAAATCATGACATTTGCAGGTAAATGGATGCAGTTGGAGAAGATAATGCAAAGTGAAGTTAGCCAATCCCCAAAAAAACAAATGTCAAATGTTTTCTCTGATATAAGAAGGCTGACTCATACTGGGGTAGGGAGGAGGAGCATGGGAGGAATAGACAAATTCTAGATGGGGCAGAGGGATTGGAGGGAAAGGGAGTGGGCAGGGGATTAGCAAGGATGGTGGAATGTGATAGACATCATTATCCAAAGTACATGTATAAAGATGCAAATTGGTGTCAATTCATCAATTGTATACTTTATATCCAACCAGAGATATAAAAAATTGTGCTGTATATGTGTAATAATAATTGTAATGCATTCCACTGTCATTTACTTTAAAAAAATCAATTAAAAAAAGAAAAACAAAACCAGAGAACTCAAAACTATTCAATTTAGATATATTATAAAGCTACAGGACTCAAAAGAGTGTGACATTGGCAAAAGTTTAGGCCCATAAACTAATGGAACAGAATAAAATACAGAAATAGACCTACATAAAGAAGGTCAATTGGTTTTTACACAAATGTGTAATGTCAGTTCAATTGAGAATATACAATCATTTCAAAAGATGGTATTGGAAAAACTGGACATCCTCACACAAAATACACCTCAACATATACAGAAATTAATGCAAAATGGATCATGAACCTAAATAGAAGTGTAAAACTAAACTCTCAGGAGAAAATCTTCTTCACTTTGAGTTAGGCAAAAAGGATTTAGGTGTGACAATAAAAGAAAAAAATTACAAATTGGACTTCAACAAAATTAAAAACATTTGTTGTATGAAAAACACTAGTAAGGAAATAAAAAGATAAGTCATTAACTGGAAGAAAATATTTGCAAAAGACATATATGATAAAAACACTATATCCATAATATGTTAAATGCTCTAAAACTCATTACATATAAGTAAGAAAATCCAACATAATAAAAATGCACAAAGTGTTTAAATGCACATTTCATTAGAGAAGATATACAAATGGCAAATAAGCACAAGAAAAGATGCTCAACATCATTGGCTATTAGGAAATGCAAATTAAAACCATAAGAAAATTCTATTACACCCATACCAGAATGAGAAAAAAATTTAAATATTGCAATAATACCAATGCTGATAGGGATGCAGAAAAATTCAATCTCATGCATTACTATTGGGAATGCAAAATTGTGAAGTTATTCTGAAAATCAATTTGGCAGTTTCTTGTAAAATTAAACACTATATGACTCAGTAATCCTATTACTAAATATTTCCCCTAAAGAAGTGAAACCGTGTATTTACAGAAAAGTTTGCATATGAATATTGATAGCACCTATATTCACAAAAGTCTAAAGCTGGAAAACAAGTCTTTTTGAGTGGGTAAACAAACTATACTACTCAGCAATAAAAAAGAATGAGCCATTAATGCTTGAAACAACATAGATGAATCTCAAATGCATTATGCTAAGTGAAAAAAAACTCAGTCTCAAAAGGCTACAATACTGCATGATTCCATTCATATGACATTTTGGAAAAGGCAAAAATATAGGGAGAGAAAACATGTCAGTGGTTGCCAGGGTTAGGAGTGAGGGGAGGCTCTGCATTCTGTGATGACAGTTACAAGATTCTATGCATGTGTAAAAGTTCACAGAATTGTAGACCAAACAAAAGTTAATTTTACTGCATTTAAAATTTAAAATTAAAAAATTAAATCAGGATGGGTGGTATAGCTCAGTGCTAGAGCATTTGCCTGACATGAAAGAGGCCCTAGGTTTGATCCCAGCACTGCAAAAAAAAAAAAAAAAAAAAGAAGAAGAAGAAGAAAAAAAAAAAAACCTTCTCTCCCATTACACTCAAATTTCTTATACCCTCCTTCCTCCCCTCTACCATCAGAAATCTCCTAAAACAATGTTGTCCCGAACTTTGTAGGCTTTCTCCTGACCATCACATAAATCTACTTATTCCTTTTGTCATTTCTTGGCTAAAGACTGTATATATACTGCTTACTGAATATGCATCTCCAGCCCAGAACTCTCCCCTGAGCTCCAGACCTGAATAACCTTACTCCCTCCAAAAACAAAAAATCAATTTCCCATTTTTGTTCTCTCTGCTTCACCTCATCCCTTCTCTAATTAATCACTAAGGTGCATTGATTACAATTTCTAAATATTTCTGGAAGCTGTGCACTTTCCTCTATTTTAATTATCATGACCGCTAGATCATATGTCACGTGTATTACTTCAATAGCCTCTTCACTGGTCTGTCTTCAGTCTTGTCCCCTTCTAGTCCATTCTTTGTATTATAACTACAATGGTGAAAAGCTCAATCTTTTTAGTAGCTTTCCTTACTGGTCTTTGAATAGTCTGAACTCTTTAACATGGTTTACAACTCCTTTCATGATCCAGCCCATACTCCTCTCTCCAGGCTTATCTCTCATTATTCTCAACCCTGAAGTTTCCTCTCCACCAGTCTTATCCTCAAACTATGTGCTTAAACCATACTGTACTTTGTTCAGTCTCTCAAACATGCCCCTACTATTTTGCATGACTGCAATTCTTTCTTGACAACTCCCACATTTTCCACCCCAGCTCTACTTCAGCTGGCTAAATAATATTTATCCTCTGGTTTCACATTCCACATCACTTATTTAGGATATCACTGAGTAACTCCCACAACTAAACTATATATCCCTCCTGGATGCTATCATAATACTGTTACAAGAGACTTTTGTTTTGTGTTGTATAGTCTATTTGCCTATCTGCTGTCCACAATGAATTGTACACTCCTTGAAGGCAATGATTATGTCTTGTTGACATTTTAGTATCAGCTAAATACCTGGCATGGGGTAAGTATTCAGTAAATATTTACTGGATTAATGGATGAGGAGAGAAGATGGGCAACAGTCTATAAGATTAGAGGTCACTATTCTTCTTTTTCTCTTTCTATATTTTCCAAGTATTCTATGATGAAATGTATTGCTTTTATAACCAGAAAATAATAATATGCTTGAATTAATTCTAAAAGTATATTAAGCATACTTGAAAAAGAAAAAAAACTATGAAAAAAATCACGTATAACCCTACCACCTAAAGATAACTTGTTAACATTTTTTTGTATCCTTTCCAGCATTTTCTATGGAGATATTTATATACTAGGGATTGAATCTGGGGTTGCTTAACTACTGATTTACATTCCCAGTCCTTTTATTTTTTTAATTTTGAGGCAAAGTTGCTTGGAGCCTCACTAAGTTGCTGAGGCTAGCCTCAAACTTGTGGTCCTCTTGCTTTAGACTTCCAAGTTGATGGGGGTGCACTTCCACCCCTGGCTCTATGGATATATTTTAAACATTGAGACCATATTGTGTTCTGTTTTGAATTCTGTTGTTTTCAGTTACACCAAAAGTAATTTTTCAGTTATATCAAGCAACAATTGTTATTTAACCATTTCTCTGCTGTCCAACATTGAGGTTTTATTTAATTTTTATTTATTTGATTTTATTTAATTTTCCAGTATTATGATAAGGCAGAACAGAAATCTGTTCCCCTCATTTATAACCATTTCTGTAGGATAGGATTCTAGAAGCAAATTTATGTTATGAACTTTTTAAGACTCAATGTATATGGTTGAATTGTTTTCCAGAAAGCTTATACTAATAATAGCTACTTGAGGATATCCTGTATTCTATTCCTTTAGTCTGATTTTATTATGTTAATTTTACAGATGAGAAAACTAAGGTCCATTTACACAATTTATCTAGAGTCACCGACTTAACAAGTGACAAAGCTAGAATTCTAATTTGGAATTGCTCAATTTCAAAGCTCATGTTATTTCCTTGTAGATTTCAAAAATAAGCATTTTGAATTAACAAATTATTACATATTTTCTAAAGAAAATATGAAAAAATCCAAGTAGACAGTAGAGAATATAAAAATGTTACCTATGAGTCAACCACTTACAACAATTTAGTGAATTTTCTCAGACTTTTATTCCACATCCAATTTGGGGGTTAAAATAACTCTAATTTATGTATTTAATTTTGCATTTCATCCTTTTCAATTTACACTTTCCAGTACAATCCATATTCTTCATAAACATAATTTTAACAGTTACATACTATTGTTAAATGGGTGTTTCCATGTGAATTTTTACTGTTGTTCAGCTCACCTATGAATTTCTTCTTTTTATTCCCAGGACTCACCATCTCTCATGAGGCTTACAGAGTTCAATGTTGGGAACCATTCTCAAAATAAGCCACCATGTTGGATTTAAAGCTTCACAGTTTGAAAGCATTGCATCAAATACTTGCTGTGCAGATGTTTCAGGACTTTACAAATTATTTAATTTACTGACTGCTCTGTAGTTGGTAACAATAACTTCAAGCCAGTTTTTCTTCCTTTCCTATCCTCTCCCAATTGATGAAAGCCTAAATATAAGATATATATCTTTACATTCATCTTGTCAGGTAAAAGGGAATTCAGATGTCTTCTTTGGAATCTTTAATTCCCCCAGAAAAACTATTAGTTATATCTACAAGGGTCTTTTTGGTATTGGGGGCAATCAGCATACATTGGCTGCTTGGTGCATGTGCCTTTATAAACATGTATATGTGCAGCATATCTATACAAAATTCTGCTGTAAAGTTGTAAAAATCAAGGTTAAAAAAGCCTGAGGATTTATTAATCATGCCTTTTCCCTAAATAGCAATTTCAATATTTGCTGAGCTTTGAATCATCCATATATCAAATGTCTCAAATTTGAGAGGGAGATTCAATACACTATGATCAAGGTCCTCAAATTGAGAATCAAACAATAATGTAAAACCTGTTCTCTGTCACAGAGGTTCCTGGAAGCACCCCAGCTAATAGAAAAGATCAGATCAGATCAGATCAGATCAGATTAGATCAGATCAGACTTCCACTTTATGAAACATAACAATTAGTGTTTTAAAGAGTTTTAATGTCAGGCTATGGTAAAATTCTCCAATTACTTTTATTCATTTCTCTGCTCTCTAGTTTTATTTTAGCTTTTATAAAGTACTGTTATGATGAAAGAAAAATTATAAGCAGCCTAAGTTATGGGCCATCAGTTTTGTAAAGGGTTTTAGGGTGATTTTCAGGTTTAATTACAATACTGTTCAAAGGGTGAAGTTTCACAGCTGACATTAGCCTGAGGATTAACTAAAGATCTGTATTTTCACAGCAGGGGTTAATGTACAGATAGTGATAACTGAACAGTAATATGCCAATCCCCTTTTTTTAAAGCCTCAGTGGTAGCTCAGCCATTAAGATAGTTTATATCCATTTCCCCATTTATTTATAATCAGTCTTTCTTTCAGTCCTAGTGCCTGAATCAATGAGTATGGACACTAATGCTGCTTCTTTATAATAATAATACCTAAGAGTATTGATGTTTTTCATTTTTCAACCAGCACTCTAGTGCCCAGCTGCTGACAATAAAAGCCCCAACTCTTATAGAGATCAGTGGGAGTTAGAGGCATCTTACAGATATCAAGGAATTGAGCTCCTTGTGGGATGGTTAAGTTCACTAAATTATCCTCCCTGAAATCTTTTTGAGTTAAAAAATAGAGTTGCCTATTACAAATAAATCAGTGTTGAGGCACTAATGCAACTGAGACAGTGAGCAATTCAGCTACATAAAGCAATGACAAAACCTGTTAATTTGGACCCCCTCTGTAATTTTTACCAAAGTGAGATTTTTAGCATAAAATAAATGGATTGTGGTCAGCATTTCATTTGAGAATAGTAGGCATTATTAAATCTATTTGGGCCAGGGGCCAGGGTCTGTTTCTTAAACTCAGAAGCTATGAAGCAGCCCAAAAGACTATGCACGCTAGATTTCATGATGAGATCTTACATGTTCAGACGGGAAGGTTTTTCCCTTTCCACTCTTCTACAACACTTTTATTGCTTAGGTTTCTCTTGAAAGCTTATTGGGCCATCCACATGGTTTTATGATGGACAAGTTTGCCTTCTATTCCTATACAAATGTAATATTCAATGGAGTACAGTGGGCCTCAAAGCAATCTTCCCCTTTCCTGTCTGTCATCTTCTGCCAAGAGTTTAGGCAGAGCAGCTGCTTTCTATGTTTAGAGTCAGGAAAGGCAACAAGAACTTCTTTGATGCATAGATTGTATTAGCACTCAGCTCTCACAGAAATCAGGTCACAAATGATAGTAAACTACAGGGAACCTCTGGAAGGGTAAAGCTCAGGGGAGCTATAATGCAAAACAGACTATTTAATGTCTTCAGAAGGCCAAATGATTCAGGGTTTTACCTGAAGGCTTGAGAAAAAAAGAAACCTTATTCCTATGTTAGCACCTTGATCCCACTAGTTCATAGACTCTGATATTATCCCTATTTGTAGATCATAAGGGAATTGATTACTGTACATAGTCAAATATCTGGTTGATTATTGATCAAGAAGACAGTTTTTTGTTTAATAATTAGCATATGCTGACCTTGCTCCTTTGCTTTCTTTCCTTGGAGTCCTGCCCAATATCCTCTGTGGGATCTCATTTTCCAATTTCTGGTACTCTTCTCCCCCATTTGCAAAATGAAGATATACATTGTTAAGATCCTACAGTCAAAAGGTGCTATGTTAACTTCCTAGTGCTCTTATATGTCTTTAATTGCAGGACTGGAATGAAAAGTTTAACCATGACAGTATTTCTAAGCAAACCAAGATGCTCCATTCTTTCTTCTATACTTTCATTGCTGGTTTTTTATTGCATAGCTTAGAGTATTTTGTTAATGTTCTTCCATTTGTTTAACAATGTCTTTGGAAAGAGAATGTAAATTATTGTTCCACAATAGGGGAAAATAAATGTAAAATAGATGAAATGCTTCCCAAAAGCACATGGATGTGCTCACAGTCATCATGTCCAATACACAGAGTGATTTGGCTTTGTAGCACTGAAATCACCATGGAACAGCTTAGAGCAATTAGGACAGAAGTACATTCCAGAAGAGTTGCACTTTGTCCAAAATCTTAAGTAAGCAATTTATACAACTCCTATTTTCTAATGCACTATGTGCCTCTTTCCCCCATTGGCCCCATGTGACATGGCATCAGCCAGTGTCATAATCTCCTATGGCATCCATAAGGCCCAGTTTTGGGGCTGCTTTGCCAGGGAAAATAATGTGCTCCCCCATGTTTATGCCAAATTACATGAAGTGTAGACATTGAGGTTAATGGAGATTTAAGCACAATGCTAGCAGGTATGTTTTAAGAATATTGATTATACATTAATTTAATGTATACCTGAAATTTAACAAAGCCCCAATTAATAAGAATATGACAGTATCAAAGCGTTTCTCTTTCATCTCCAATCACATATATCTACATAAACACATACACACACACACACACACACACACACACACACTCCTTCCAAAGCAGGCTGCCTGGTCATCAGGAGCAAATACCTTAAAGTAGTGATTCTACTTCTAAAAACATGTCTAATAATCACAGAAAGTGAAGAACATTTCATGTATACATTCTAAAACCTCACTTTCACAGTGGCTGAGACTCAGTTGGCGTAAAAGACAAGTTCTATGCAGAGGCACAGAGAATATCTAACAAGATTGTCAGACCCTTTCACAAGTTCCATGTTCTCAGAAAATTCATGAGCTCCATCCAATCAGTAGGAAATGGTTGATGAGGTATGGTACATCCACATTTAACCATAGCTACAATGTGCCATATTAAACTATAGTCTTTTGCATGTGACTATTATGTAATATAATAATGAATGGGTGGCTCCTAATAGCATGCAACCCATGACTTGTTTACGTCCCCAAAAGGGCTAGAGCTGTGTCCTGCACAGTGTTCAAAATCATTAAATGTGTTCTTTGGAGCAGCCTGGAACACAGCCATCAGCAGAATGAGTTAAAACATACAATGGATTCAATATATCAGGAAATAGATTCTTAGTAGGGAGTGGCATTAAAGGGAAAAAAACAATAAGATAAGATGCATTCAAGGAATAATTGCTTTCACCCTGCTGGCTAAATCAGCAAAGGAACACAGCAGGAAAGCTGGGACTGGGTCTTGGTAATATGTGAAATGTATTGGAGAACCAGAAAAAGAAAGGCACTGGGGACCTCAGCATTTAAGCTCAAGTTGCCAATTTGCTACAAATCTTTTTTTCCACCAATCTGTTCAAAGTGATTGTATATAGTATTCTTAAAACCATGTGTCTTGCTGCAGAAATACTGACAAATGCTGTCTAGCTTTATCTTCCTATGTCCTTATTAAAAGTATATGCATAAAATTTTTGTTTCTTTTCTATGTTGTGGTTTTGTTAAACAACGTTGGCAAAGCCTGAAGTTTTAGACTGCTCCAATGGAAGCGTATACATCTCATGTCATGGTGTATAGTGAAGATTATTCACTCCCCGGCTGATTGGCATGTGTGGTATATAGACTCTTCTGTAACATCTCATCTTCTGAACACCCAGTCCCATGTGTTCAGTATTTCTCTCTTAGTTCCTACATGAATGTGAGTTGGAAAATTAACAGCAATGGCTTTTACATAGAAAGCTGACCAGTCTAATGACATTTAATCATGTTCAGTCTCTGCACAGTCTCACACATTTTTGACTTTCACTCTGTCATTGTTGAGAACTAAAAAGAAAAAGAAGGAGTTGTTATTAGGGGTCTAAGGGTGATGTGAACTCTGGTTTGCTTTTTTGTGGGGGCTACAAGGGATTGAACTTAGGGGCACTTGACCACTGAGCCACAACCCAAGCCCTATTTTGTATTTTATTTAGAGACAGGGTCTCACTGCATTGCTTATCGCCTCGCTTTTGCTGAGGCTGGCTTTGAGCTTGCGATCCTCCTGTCTCAGCCTCCCAAGCTGCTGGGATTACAGGTGTGCACTACTGTGCCTGGCTCTGGTTTGCTTTTTTTTAATAAATACATATTATATATATTTTCAATTGTTGATAGAACGTCATTTAATTAATTTATTTATTGTTATGTGGTGCTGAGAATCGAACCCAGTGCCTCACACATGCCAGGCATGTGAGCTACCACTGAGCCACAGCCCTAGCTCCTGGTTTGCTTTTATAACACCAAAAATTATGTTTACTATTTATCTAGATGCATGTCACCTGAAAAAACATACAGTGATCCTGAGAAAAGAACACTCTGGCCCACTTGCCTCTAAATCATACATTACTCTCAGAGAAATATTTGAAAATACCCTCAGTAAGTAATCCCCAAATAAGGTTTCCTGCAATAGATGTATTATTTGCACAAAAGTCCTTTACAGACAAAATGGAGAAATTCCCCAATTAGCCAGCCAAGAAGGCAGAAGTCATTAGAAATGCAGAATATTGAAAACCAAAGTTTAGAAAAGTCATCTGTGACTATCTGACTAAATAATAATGGAGAACTTAAATCACGTAAGAGAGGCCAAACCCATAGAGGTCAGGCTTAACACAAAACCTAAAAGAAATCTTTTATTCCAGTTAAGCTTATTTTAAAAAGTGCTTACTTTGTCTTAGGTAGAAATCTCAAATATCACTGTTGAACATCCTTTTTAATATATTCTACTGCATTAGCTACAAACAGCTTTAATTTGCATCACAAACACAATGTAAAAAAGATATTCCTATCATACTAGAAACAAAGAACAACTAATTTCTAGATTTTAAAAAAGGCATAAAAGAAAAAAACCTTTGTACAATAATCTTATTTGAGTTAAAGTTACCAAGGAAATTCAAGGCATAGACATTTAAAAAGAAACTTTATAGATATTAAAAAGATATATGTATAAAGCTTTATACAGGAACATGTAAACATATTGACAAGCATTTTCTTCATGTTATAAGAAACAGAATTTTTCAAATCTAATTTTCTCACCATATGCGGTGACATTGAAAAACTAGTCAGTTTCTTTTCGAATATTAAAATATTCTCACACAGTAGCACATTTCAGTGTTTAGACTACCAACTCTAGAGGGGTGGAAATTTTATGATAAAAAAAGTACATTTGGGGGCTGGGTATATAGCTCAGTTGTAGAGCATTTGCCTGGCATGTGCAAAGTCCTGGGCTAAATCCCCAATACCACCCCCCCCAAAAAAAAAGTATATTTGAAAAATCTTTTTCCTCATAAGCCTTAAATGAAGTACTCAAATCAATTTTACAAATGAGCACAATCTCAAACCCTTATCCTGACAATGCTCTAATATGTATTGCTCTTGCATGTCTAGACTTTCAATGAAAACAAAACAGTTCACTGTACAGGGAAAACAAAAGTTTTGCTATTGGAACAATAGGAATGTAGGTTATAAATTAGTTTTTAAAAAGCCATTAAGTTATTCTTACCAATCTAAGTCACACCTGGACAATTAGAGTATGTGGTTCCAAGGGAACAAATACAAATACAAACCTGAAATTGCTTTTGAGTCACAAAAACTATATGTATGTCAGACTACTGGATTCTGAGAGTTGAGGGTTCTATAAGATGTAAAAAATCAAGAGGGAGAAGCTGGAGTTGTAGCTCAGTGGTAGAGCGCTTGCCTAGCAGATGTGAAGCACTGGGTTCAATTCTCAGCACCACATATAAATAAAATAAAGGTATGCGTCCATCTACTAGAAAAAAAATATTTTTAGAAAAACAAAAAGGAGAGCTGGAGTTATGACTCAGTGGTAGAGCACTTGCCTAGCATGTGTGAGGCACTGGGTTTGGTCCTTAACACCACATATGAACAAATGAATAAAGGTATTTAAAAAAAAAAAAGAATAGCAAGATGAGATAGGAAATAACATTGTTAACCTATTTTCCTTGATTGTCATTTCCTCTAAATGTGAAGCCTTCTATTTTTTAGATAAGTATTTTCTTTTTTATTTATTTTTTTAATAAATGACAGTGGAATGCATTACAATTCTTATAACATGTATACAGCACAATTTTTCATATCTCTGGTTGTATATAAAATATGTTGACACCAGTTCATACATGTACTTTGGATAATGATGTCCATCACATTGCACCATCCTCGCTAATCTCCTGTCCCCTCCCTTTCCCTCCAATCCCTCTTCCCTGTCTGGAATTCATCTATTCTTCCCATGCTCCCCCTCCCTACCCCACTATGAGTCAGCCTCATTATATCAGAGAAAACATTCAGCATTTGTTTTTTGGGGATTGGCTAACTTCACTTAGCATTATCTTCTCCAATGCCATCCATTTACCTGCAAATGTCATGATTTTATTCTCTTTTATTGCTGAGTAAAATTCAATTGTGTATATATGCCACATGTTTTTTTATCCATTCATTCACTGAAGGGCATCTAAGTTGGCTCCACAGTTTAGCTATTGTGAATTGTGCTGCTACCTTGCTCTTGGATAGGCAGAATTAATATTATCACAATGACCATACTACCAAAAGTACTATACAGATTTAATGCAATTCTGATCAAAATCCCAATGGCATTCCTCATAGAAATAGAAAAAGCAATCATGAAATTCATCTGGAAAAATAAAAGACCCAGAATAGCTAAAGCAATCCTCAGCAGAAAGAGTGAAGCAGGTGGCATCACTATACCAGACCTTAAACTATACTACAGAGCAATAGTAACAAAACCAGCATGGTATTGGCACCAAAATAGACTGGTAGACCAATGGTACAGAATAGAGGACACAGAGACTAACCCACAAAATTACAGTTATCTTATATTAGAAAAAAGTACCAAAAACATGCATTGGAGAAAAGAAAGCATCTTCAACAGATGGTGCTAGGGAAACTGGAAATCCATATGTAGCAAAATGAAAGTAAACCCCTATCTCTCACCATGCACAAAACTTAAATTAAAAAGGATAAAGGACCTAGGAATTAAACCAGGGACCTTGTGCCTAATAGAAGAAAAAGTAGGCCCTAATCTTCATCATATGGGATTAGGCTCCAACTTCCTTAATAAGACTCCTATAGTGCAAGAATTAAAACTAAGAATCAATAAATGGATGGTATCAAACTAAAAAGTTTCTTCTCAGCAAAAGAAGCAATCTGTGAGGTGAACAGAGAACCCACATCCTGGGAGCAAATCTTTACCCTTCACACATCAGATAGAGCACTAATCTCTAGGGTATATAAAGAAATCAAAAAGCTAAGCACCAAAACACACACACACACACACACACACACACACACACACACACACACATAACCCAATCAACAAATGGGCCAAGGACCTGAACAGACACTTCTCAGAAGAGAATATACAATCAATCAACAAATATATGAAAAAATGCTCATCACCTCTATCATCTCTACCAGAGAAATGCAAATCAAAACTACTCTAAGATATCATCTCACTCCAGTCAGAAAGGCAGCTATTATGAAGACAAAGTGTTGGTGAGTATGTGGGGGAAAAGGTACACTCATACACTGCTGGTGGGACTGCAAATTGGTGCAGCCAATATGGAAAGCAGTATGTAGATTCCTTGGAAATCTGGGAATGGAACCACCATGTGACCCAGCTATCCCTCTCCTCGGACTATATCCCAAAGACTTAAAAACAGCATACTATAGATAGGTATTTTTAGTCTATAAAATTTGCAGTTTAGTCAAGAGTAACATTAATTCACCTCTGCTATAACTATCCTATTAGCTGAGTAATCCAGAGATGACTTCATAATTACAATCACTCTGATTATCTTAACAGAAATCACATGGAGCACCTATTTCTAAACATTTTTAACTACTTTTATTTATCATGAACATAGGAACTTTTCTACTTCTTATTCATCTTAAAGTTTCAGACAAACTCAGTTCAGCCAAAGTTATCAAAAACAACTTTGCATTAATATGACTGTTTTCAAAGAGTGCAGACACTACTGTCGTGGTTGATCAATTTAAAAATGTATTTATTATGTGGAGTCTTTCTAGTGCTGCCCAATCAAGCTTTTCTTTTCTTTCTTTTATTGGTCAGGGGAAGGCTGGTACCAGGGATTAAACCAGGGACCTTTAACCACTGAGCCATATCCCTATCATTTTTAAATGTTTTTAATTTTGAGACAGAGTCTAAGTTGCTTAGGTTCTAAGCTATTGAGGCTGGTCTCAAAATTGCAATCCTCCTGCCTCAGTCTCCTGAGTTGCTGGGATTACCAATATAGTTTTAAATAGACTTCTTCATAATAATTTTCGCTGCCAAAAGTTAACATCTTTGTGAACACTGTTGACAAGAAAGAAAGGAGGAATAGGAAGGAGGTAGGAAAGAAGAGAGGGACAATATTTAAAATCATTTGAGGGCTGGGGATGTGGCTCAAGTGATAATGCACTTGTCTGGCATGTGCGGGGCACTGGGTTTGATCCTTAGCACCACATAAAAATAAAATAAAGATGTTGTGTCCACCAAAAACTGAAAAATAAATATTAAAACATTCTCTCTCTCAAAAAAAAATCATTTGAGGTTGCTTTAAACCTTAGTTTGGTCAGACAGTCCTTTCAGAATCTGGAAAAAGCTATGGACACCCTCCACATAAAGTAACAAATTTTATAATTTCAGAAGGTTTTGAGAGGCTCTTTAATGCATTTACATATCCTAGTTTCAAATTTTTAACTTGGGGCTGGGGTGTAGCTAGTACATGCTTAGCATATAGGAGGATTTGATCTTCAGCACCACACACACACACACACAAGAACTTCCTACCTTAAATTGTGTTCCACTTTTATACAATCATCAAATCAAATAAGTGTAATTGGATGTGACGCTGTGCTACATAATCAAACTTGGCTACAAGTTACCAATTAATCCGAAGTCTATTGCTGAGCTTATTATATTTTCAGAATTTTCTGTTTCCATAATCCTCTACCCCATTACCTGAGGCTTCGAAGCAGTTGGGTGAGCAGCAGTATGGTTGTTGCTAAGGATATCAGAGAGATGGGCTGTGTACACAGCAGGTACTATATAAAGTCCTCTCTTCAGACAACAGGGGACCAAATGCTTCTCATCAAATTAAATGAATCTTAAGATGACAGCTCTTGGAATATTTAGCTCATGTCAGTGTTATTTTTAGTGATACTGACATTGGTTTTTAAATGTCAGAAATAGGTTTTTAAAGAGAATTTTCTATAACAGGCATTTTTACTCAATAACTCTTTGTCATTTATTAGATCTCACAAGTTGCATGCCTAAAATTTTAATATCTCTTTTAATTGTGTATAAACTAATGCTACACAATGGTGGTTCTCCAAGTGGAGAACCTAAAGAACCACACAAAAGGAGCAGGGGAAACAATCACTGGCCCACCCACAGGTCCAGAACCAGTCTATTTTGCATCCAGCTAGAGTGGGAAAACCTGATAGCTTGTGGATGAAGGGCTAGAATACTCACAAGGATTTCATGCAGTGAATGGTTGGAAAAAATATGCTTAGACTAACCGGTGCTCTGGATCTGCCCAGCAAACCTTGAAAACAAATATTAAAAGGATCAGATTATTCACAAGTAAGTTCACTGTGTCCCAGAACAAAACTCAATATTAATGGTAACAAAGATATGTATTGTGCAACATGGTGAAATGTACATCTGGCACCCAATAAAAATTATCAGATGTTCAAATGAGCCATAAAATACAACCAATAAACAAAATTCTATCAGGAAAACCAGATCCAGAAGTGGCAGAGATAAAGAAATTTGTAGGAAAACATTAGAACAGTTATTATATCTTTATTTCATATGTTCAAAAATGTAGAAGAAAACCTCAGTATGTTAAGAAGAAACATGGATTTTAAAATACTGACTTCCAGAGTTAAAAAAGATAACAGATAAAAAAATTGCTTGATGGTATAACACATGATTCGACCCTGCAGAAAAATGATCAGTGAACTTTATCACACAGAAAGTGTAGGTAGCTTAGAAACTATCTAAAATTAAGCAGAAAAGGGGAAAAAAGACAAAAAGAACAGACAGTGGACTGTGGGACATCTTCATTTTGCTTAACATAAGTGTAATTGTATTCCTGAAGGAGAGAAAGCAAAAAAATATTTTGAAGAAATAATGGCCAAAGGAGATTAACTCCAGAATGGTGGAGTTAATATCATCTTTTGCTCTCCCCAGCAAAAGAACCATAACTGGTAAAATATATATATATATATATATATATATATATATATAGTTAAAACAACCATTTGAAATCTCTGGAAATTGTTCTAAGAGCATACAATGATTCCAGAAAATCTATGAAATCTCACTATGAACAGTGATAATATATAGCATTTGAAACACAGCCTGCTCCTTCCATTTGCACTACCCCCAGCTTAGCATGATCCAAGCTCTTCCTCATATGGATGCAGCACAGGGCTCCCTCTCCCCCTCCAGTTACCAGTGAAGGCTCCAGGATCTGCTCTGGAGAGGCAGGCCACTAACATTTCTCATCCCATCCCTTTAATTTCATGTGGCAGAAATTCTGTCTTAGCCAAAAGGGACTTGTAATTTTGGGACCCTTTATCCATCAGCCCATAGCCATGGGGCAGAAGTTGCATCCAAGGCAAGACAGATTGAAAATATCAGTGTCTCAGTCACCCTCAAACAATCTTGCTCATTCAGTATGGTTGCATAACAGGAGAGGAAAAGGAAGACCAGAGGCTACAATTCCAAAGCAGTCCCCTCCTCATGAAGCAGGGCATTCACTCCAGACAAGTGGGGCACTTTCCGTGTGAACTGTTCTGAAGAGTTATGCAGATGTTTTGCCCAAAGGGAGAGGCAGGACCATTGGAACAGGTAGTTCAAAGTTCTCCCAAAAGAAGAGAATTTATTCAGAACAGAGTATAGGGGAATTCAAGTGTAAGGGTGCTCTTAAAAACAATGAAAATTTTGGTGGTAATCAATTAAGAGAAGACTCTAGCATCAATAGAGCAACAAGCTAAATCATAGATGTTTAACAGAAAATCAGAGAGTGAATAAAAGCCCTTCTGTGGTAGAAACAAGCTTCAAGAATTTGTTTCAAAGATTACTGCTAGGGTTGGGGCAAAGCTCAGTGGTAGAGGGTATGCTTAGCATGTCTAAGCTTCTGGGTTCAATGCCAGCACCCTCCCAAAAATTGCACCAGAGACTGCTATTGCAAAAATGCCCAAACTGATCAGATTGTAAAACAATTTATTGCTCA
Organism: Callospermophilus lateralis; assembly: GCF_048772815.1. Lineage (NCBI taxonomy): Eukaryota > Metazoa > Chordata > Mammalia > Rodentia > Sciuridae > Callospermophilus > Callospermophilus lateralis. Next base: position 48,021,363 of record NC_135325.1, read on the forward strand.
AGTCACAGATTTAGAAATAGAGCGATCAGCCAGCAATTAGTAGAGGTTAATGGTTGGGTATATTGCTAACAGAGGCAGACAGCTTAACAGAAAGATCAGGGAAAGACACAGTCAGAAAGAGCTTTGCTTAATGTATATAATCCCATGGGGACTGTGTGCATGCCCAAGGCTGAATCTGAAGAGTGACATCATATGTTCACATTACATTGGAAATAGACTGTACTGTACTAAAATAGTCCTGCTGAATTTCTAAGCTAAAAAAAAAAACAAAAAACAAAAACAGGCTCAAAAGGCAAAGTGAATGATATCCAAATTTGCTACGATATATTATCTGAAATGTTGAAACTTCAACTTAAAAATATGAAACATACAAAGAAACAAGAAAAAATGACTAATACACAGGGAAAAAATCACATAACAGAAACTGCCTTTGAGAGGGCCTAGAAGTCAGACTTAGCTGACAAAGACTTTCAAACACCTGCAGTAAGTATGTTCAAAGAATTAAAGGAAACTATGCTTACAGCAACAAAGGTATGATGATAATTCCTCATCAAATAAAGAAAACCAATAAATGGACAGATATTTTAAAAAATGAAAACTCAAGGTGAAAAGTAAAAGAAATTGAAAAATTCACTGAGGTGTTTGATAGTAAATTTGAGCTGGAAGATGAAAGAATCAGAAAACTTGAAGACAGATGATGAAGATTATGGAATCCAAAGAACAGAGAAGAAAAGAATGAAGAAAAGTAGATAGAGTCATGTAAAGTGGAGCATCATTAATCACACCAACAAATAAATGCAATGGAAGTACCAGAATGAGAGGAGAGAAGCAAAGAAGCAGGAAAAAATGTCCAAAGAAATGACTGAAACCTCTCATATATAATGAAAAACTTTATGATTTTAATGAACTCAAAGTAGATAAGGCCAAGAGATCTAGACACACCAAAATGTCAAAATCCAAAGGCAAAGGAAATCTTGAAAGAAACAGAGAAAAAATGATTCATCACTTGAAAGACAATCTCAGTAAGAATAACAGTTGATTTTTTTTTTTACCAGAAACAATATAGGCCAGAAGACAGCAGAATGAAATACTCAAAGTGCTAAAAAAAACTATCAATCAACAATCTTTTTTTTATTTTTTTATTGGTTATTCAAAACATTACAAAGATTGCAGAATCACAATCTTAAGAGCAGAAAAACTATCTTTCAAAAAGAAAAAATAGTATCAACAAAATTACAGAATAGCTCCATTCTTTTGTCCCCTACAGAAATATTGAAAAAAGCAAAAACTGTCAGGACCAATTTTGTCATAAATCTAGAAAACAGTCACATGTATGTAGCAACCAAACATGAATGAAGAAAAAGCAAACTTGAAAATGGCGGAAAGCTTTGTGCCTTGAAGTGGCAGCAGACCATGTTCCCAGTGTAGGATCTTGGTCTCTGATTCTGGTGGGAGCAGAGCAAAGCTTATTCACAAATTGTTGTGTATGCCTGTTCTAACCTGTCTGAGAGCAACATGAAAGATTACTGCAAGGTGCTATTCTCTGTTTTTCCAAACTTGGAACTCAGGCTGGAAAAGTGGTGTGTATTGCTGGAAAATACTGTAAAGAGAATAATCCACAGACACCTGAAGCAAAAGATAGAGATAATAGACCATCTAAAGTCTGGGAGAAAAACCTGGGGAGAATTGTTGGGAAAAAATAAAGCATTCAGAAGCATCCACATATAGGAAGAAATTTAGAAACCCAGGTGCATGCCTTTGGCAAGATGAATGCTCAGAAAAGACTTGAATCTAAACTTTCATGTTGTGCTTATCCCTAGGCTCAGAACAAACCTGGTTAAGTGCTGAAGGATTGCTTTAGCCCAGAGCCAATCTGCAAAGACTAAATGAGGTGTTTTGGTATAGGGGCATTGATTTTGGTTTTCTTTTTTGTTTCTTTTGGAGTTTTTTGTTTGTTTTTTCCTATTTTAAGCTATTGCTATTCATGAATGTCTGTCAAAATATTAGTTGGACATGAGCTAAATAGTGATTTCACTGACCACATCCAAAAAGGAATACAGTCTATACAAAAAAGTTTGTAAAAGTCACTAAACAAAAGGACTACTACTGCCTTCAAAACAGAACACCAGAAAACCCTGATGTTATGGATTAAATTGTGTACCCCCAAAATTTGTAGGTTGAAGCTATAAAACACTGATCTGACTGTATTTGGTCATAAGACTTTTAAGAAAGTAATTAAGGGGGTTAGGGATGTAGCTCAATTGTGGAGTACTTGCTTACCATGTGCAAGGCACTGTGTTTGATCTGCACCACCACAGAAAAAATAAAGTCATTAAAGTTAAATGAGGCCTCTAGAGTGGAGTCTCAATCCAGCAGGATTGTTGTGCTTATAAGAAGTAGAAGATACACAGAAAGAAGGTGGCTGACTGCAAGCCAGGATGACAGAACTTGCCAAAAAACAACCCTGCCTATACCTGTTGGCACCTTAACCTTGGACTTCCAGCCTCCAGAAGTGTGAGAAAACAAATGTCTGTTTAAGCAGCTGGTCCATGGTATTCTGTTGTGGTAGCCCAAAGAGTCTAACAAGGACTTCGAGGTCATGAAACTAGGAATTAATAACAGAAAAAAAGAGAAATTCACAATTTTGTGGAAATTAAATAATGTACTATTAAATAACCCTTGGGTCAAAGAAGAAATCATAAAGGAAACTAGGTCATATTTGGATAGCCATAGTAATTAGACAAAAAAGAAATAAAAGGCATCCAAATCAGAAAGGAAGAAATAAGACTATCCTTAATCACAGATGAATTGATCTTATATAGAGAAGATCCCAAAGAGTCCATAAGAAAGCAATTAGACTAATAAAGGAATTTATCCAGATTGCAAGGTACAAGATCAATACAAAAGAATCAGTTTTATTTCTCTAAATCAGCAATTAATAATTTGAAAAGGAAATAGAGTAATTTTACTTACAATAATATCTAGAAAATACCTAGAAATAAATTTAACTGAGATGAAAAACTTCCATACTGAAAACTGGAAAACATTGTTGAAAGAAAATATAGAGACATCTGGGCTGGGGATGTGGCTCAAGTGGTAGCGCGCTCGCCTGGCATGCGTGCGGCCCAGGTTGGATCCTCAGCACCACATACAAACAAAGATGTTGTGTCCGCCGATAACTAAAAAATAAATATTAAAAAAATTCTCTCTCTCCCTCTCTCTCTCTCTCTTTAAAAAAAAAAGAAAATATAGAGACATCTAATGCACACAGAGACACTTAATATTATTAGCATGGCAATACAAACCTAAAACAATCTATATATTCAATGTGATTTCTATCAGTGTCACAATGGCTGTTTTTATGCAAATATGGAAAAGCTGATCCATGAATTCATGTGTATTTTAAGTGGGCCCAAATAGCCAAAATAATTTTTGCAGTGGTGGGGATCAAACTCAGGGCATTGTGCCTACTAGGCAAGCACTCTACCACTGAGCTACATCCCTAGTATTAAAAAAAGAAGAAGAAATTAAGGAAATCCACATCTTTTTTAACATTTTTTTGAGAATTTTAATATTTATTTTTTAGTTTGGTAGACACAACATCTTTGTTTGTATGTGGTGCTGAGGATCGAACTGGGCCGCACGCATGCCAGGCGAGCATGCTACCGCTTGAGCCACATCCCCAGCCCTATCCACATCTTTTTAAATATCAAACCTTACTAATAAGCTAAAATAATCAAAACAGTGTACTAAAAGCACATTAGACCTACATAAAATGCAATTGAAAGGAGGAGCTCAAAATAAACAATATCTCTGTAGCCAATTGATTTTTCATAAGGATGCCAAATCCATTCAATGTGAAAAGAATAGTTCCTTCAAATGTGATGCTGGTATAACTGAATTTACACATATAAAAATTAATTCAAAAATGGATCAAAGAGCTAAGCATAAAATTATATTCAAAAAATTTTAGAAGATGTATTTATCCATTTTCAGTTACTATAACAAAATACTTGAGGACAGGTACTTCATAAAGAAAGGAGTTTTATTTAGCTCACAATAGTGGAGGCTCACATGCATGGAGCTGGTATCAGCTCAGCATTGGTGAGGATCTCATGGTGAATGGCATCACAGTAGAGGGAGGGCATGCAATAGGGAGGCATCATATGGCAAGATAGGAAAACATAGACAGGATAGGAAACAATCTCACTCTTTTATATCAACTTATTCTTAAGAGAATGAACTCATTCTGCAAGATCAGCATTATTTCCTTCCAAAGTTAGTGTCTCCCCCTCCCCACAGTGACCAAACTGTCCTCAGGCTGGGTTCCATCTCTTAAGCTCCCATCATCACATCATCCCATTAGAGACCAGCCTTCTAACACATGAACCTTTGAGTTACAAATCACATACAAACCATACCAGAAGAAAACATAGGGAAAATATTTGTGACCTTACATTTGGCAATATATTCTTAGATATGATACAAAAAGTGCAAGCAATAACAACAAAATACATCAATCAGATTTCATCAAATGTAACAGCTTTTGTGCATCAAAGAACATTATTGAGAAAGCAAAAAGATAGTCAACACAATACCAACAATATTTGCAAACCACATAACTGATAAGGGTTTAATATATAAAGAACTTCTTCAATTGAACAACAAGCACACAACCCAATTTAAAAATGGGCAAAAACAGGAAAAAACAAAAACTAGAATAAAATTTCTCCAAGAGGATTTATGAATGAATAATGAATACATGAAAAAATATTCAAAAAAGAAAAAAAATTCAAAATCATTAACTATCAGGAAATTGTAAATCAAAACCACAATGAGATACTACTTCACACCTACTAGAAATGCTTCAATATACATTCTTAGAAAACCAGGAAATTGAAAGTGTTAGCAAGGATGTGGATAAATCAGAACTCACACTTTGCTATTAGTAATATCCAATGGTGCACAGCCACTGTGGAAAACACTTTGTCAATTCCTTTAACTATAGAATTGCCATATGACCTAGCAGTTCCACTCTTACAAATGTATCCAAAAGAACTGAAAATAGGGACTTGACAGATACTTGTATGTCAGTGCTCAGTTCAGCCTTATTACCCATAGCAAGAAAGTGTTTTGGTTTTGAAGCCAGTTTTGGCAACATAGTGAGACCCCACTAAAAAAAATAAAAATCAAACAATAAGCAAAAGAAAGTGTGAACAATTAAATTTTCCATCAACAGAGGAATGGATTAAAAATATGGCATATACATACAATAGAATACCAGTGATAGAATGAGCCCTGATATACACTACAACGTGCATAAACCTTGAAATTATTGTGCTAGCATACCACATTTAAACCAGAAGCAAGAAGAGATAATATGTTCTAAAATCAAAACCACAAGTTTAGCACTTAATGATCTGATTATTTGCTTCTGACAACTAGAACATGATAGAGCTACAGAATGAAATAAAAAAGTTCAGAAATGTAAATGTCTGATTTGGGATCCTGGAACAGCTCAACATTTAGATAGACATTCAGATTCCAAACAAGGAAAATATTTGAATTGGGATGCTGTTTTTAGATTTTAACAGAAATATATTCAGAAAGAAATAGAATGTCTAAGAACAGAAAAATGAAATGTATCAGCCCCAACACAAACCTCCATACAGAAAAAGCTCCAAGAAATCAGTAGTTTGGTCAGATGCTTCCTCAAATGTGCAACAAAGAGAGTACACAGGCTAAAATGTAAAGAACTCTTGAATTATATTATGGATACAGTGAGAGATTCATCAAATGGTATTTACGGAGCTGATTATAGCAACATACTACTCAAAGATACTCATTCAGTGAGAAACTGGTGTGAAATATCTCAGCAAAGTGCCTAGGTAAGTTATAAAGGTTGGTTGTGAAAGTTTTCCTTATAAATGGATGCAGCTGGAGAAGGTAATGGTAAGTGAAGTTAGCCAATCCCCAAAAAACAAATGCCAATGTTTCCTCTGATATAAGGAGGCTGACTCATAGTCGGGTAGGGAGGGGGAGCATGGGAGGATTAGACAAACTCTAGATAGGGCAGAGGGGTGGGGGGGAAGGGAGGGGGCAGGGGGTTAGCAATGATGGAGGAATGTGATAGACATCATTATCCAAAGTACATGTATGAAGACATGAATTGGTGTGAACATACTTTATATACAGAGATATGAAAAATTGTGCTGTATACGTGTAATAAGAATTGTAATGTATTCTGCTGTCATGTACTTACAAAAATAAAAGCAATTTTAAAAAGAAATGAAATTTTACCAATGAAAGCATTCAGATGAAAGGAAGGAAGGAAGGAAGAATGCTAAGTGAAATAAGCCATATACACAAGGACATATATTGTATGCACTTATATAAAATATTCAGACTAGGCAAATCCATACTGATAGAAAGTAAACACAAAACTGGAAAGGCATGAGGGAGGAAAGAATGAAGAATTATTACTTAATGGTTATAGATTTCAGTTTTGGAAATGGATAATAGAGACGATTGCACACTGAGCTGTACATTTATAATGGTTAAAATAGCAAATTGTGTGTGTGTGTGTATGTGTGTGTGTATGTGTGTGTGTATGTGTGTGTGTGTATGTATTATCACAACAAAAAACAGCTCAATGGCAGAGTGCTTGCCTAGCATGTGTGAGGTACTTACTAGGCTTGATCCTCAGCACTACATATAAATAAATAAATAGATAGATAGATAGATAGATAGATAGATAGACAGATAGATAAAGGTATTTAAAAACCAAAGAGAAGTAACTTTCTAGATTAAAACATGAGAGAATATGCTAATATGACCTAATAAGAAATATGAAAGAAATTTCTTTGGTATGAAAAAACTGACACCAGAGAGTATTTCAAATCCACACATGAAAAAATCAAACAGCATCATAAAGGTTAATATAGTATATTATATTTATATGATGTATATAAATTATAAACACCATTATTTATTATTAATTATAATTATATATAACTGGTAAGTATAATTCATACCATTTCTTTCCTTTCTTAACTGATTTCAGAAATGATTTTATAAAACAATAAGTATATATTGTATCATTGGGCTCATAACATAAATAAATTAACTTGGCAATAACAGCACAAAAGAAGAGGGAGAACTATCCAGCATGGTGGCACATGCCTGTAATCTCAGCAACTCAGGAGACTGAGACAGGAGGATCAAAATTTTGAGAACAGTTTCAGTCATTTAGTGAGGCCTTGTCTCAAAATAAAAAATAAAAGACATCACAGTGAATCTCTACATCATATACAATCATAAGACTGGGATCATAATTAGAATAATATATACTCCATGTTTATATAAATCTATCGAAATATAATCTACTGTCATGTATAACTAAAAGGAACAAATAATTTTTTTTAAAAGGGGATATGGGGGCTGGGGCTGTAGCTCAGTGGTAGAGCACTTGCCTAGCATGTGTGACACACTGGGTTCGATTCTCAGCACTATGGATAAATAAACAAAATAAAAATTCATCAACAACTTAAAAAATATTTTTTTTAAAAAAAGGGGGATGAGGTTTTGTGATAAAGCACCCCTGGGTCCAATCCCCAGTACCAAATAAATAAATATGATCTACACTTTTCACATTTCTTTCCCTTTTCAATCTTATCCAGCTCTATCAAAGATTCTTTTTGGTAAAAGCTTCATTGAGACACATGCAAATTATAAAAGAACTATTGTAAGATGCATCTTTGGCCTATTATCCTATTTTACCAGCATACACGCACACACATGCATGCATGCATACACACACGTGCATTCTGCTGTGGGTATAACAAATTAGAATAAATACATTTTTTTAAAAAAAGGTGGTGGGAAGGTGTGGTGAGCCGTTTCTGCAGATTATGGTCGCCATTGCAAGATGGCGCTGGCTCCACTGTGGTCTGTAACAAACAACTCCTTGTTTGGGAGAGTTGGTGCATGGTTTCTCAGCACCCTGTGAGAAAGTTCCACGTGGCAGCTTTGCATTGGGGCTTGGGATGCTTTATTAAGGCTGGGAGGGGCATCTGACCAGAGAAAGGAATTAGAAGAAATATCAAGGGCCTGAATAAACTGCTGAAAGAAGATTCCTGAGTTGCGTCTTCCTTGCGGGCAAGGGGTCGCGACAGGAAGGAGTGAAGCTGTATCAGTCAGAAAGGAAATGATATTAACTTCACAATAAACAATGAAAAAATACCAAGAAATGGCAAATAAGTTAATATAATCATTTCTGCATTATGGTCCGGATAGTGAATGTCCTCTGAAAGCATATGTGTTCATCCTGAGGTGCTATGGGGTGGTGGCAAAAACTCCAGGAGATGCTGCCTTGTGAAAGGAATTTCAGTCATTGGGGGTATGCCCATGAAGTGGGCATTGGCCCCTGCCCTTCTCCCTCCATTTCTTTCTCTTGGCTTCCTGGCCATCATGAGGTAAGCAGCTTTGCTCCACTGCATATTCCTTGCTATGATGTTCTGCCTCTTCACAGGCCCAAAGTGATAAGGCCAAGTGACCATGGACTGAAATCTGAAACTGTGAGCCAAAATAAATCTTTCCTCCTTTTAAGTTGATTTTCTCAGGTATTTTGCCATTGCAACAGCAACCTGACTAACACATTCTGTTACACTTGTTATTTTTTCCATAGGTTCTTTAAAAGACATAAAATTAAATAAAGTAAAAATTGTAACAGTATATTATTTGGTGTTTAACATATATAGGTATAATATACATAATAATATCAGTGAAAAGAGGAAGAAGAGGAAATAGAGCTACAGAGGGTAATGTCTTTATATATCATTGGGATTAAGTTAGTATGAATCTGTGATACTGTGATGCAATAAGAAACATATATTTGATCTCTGCCTCTGGTTCCTAGCACACAGTTCCTAAAGCCCTTAGAATCTCTTGTCCTTTGGTAAGCTAATAAAATGACTGATATCCAAGGAATCCTGGATGGCCTCAGGATAGAGGCTGATTGCCTGGGATACCAACTATATGATTAGTGTTAGAACTTTCAATCCCACTTTCCGCCAACCAAACCTTTAGGGAGAGAAGAGAGGCTTAAAGTTGTGTTGATCACCACTGGCCAATGATATAATCAATAATGCCTATGCAATGAAGCCTCCACAAAACCTCAAAGAACAAGGTTCAAGGAGCATCCAGACTGGAACAAGTGAAGGTTCTGAACTGTGGAAGGCCTGGAAAGAGCTTGGAAGTTCCATGTCCCTTCACACACTTTGCCCTATGTGTCTCCTCCATCTGGTTGTTCATCTGTATTCTTGGTAATATCCTTTATAATAAACCAGTAAACATAAATATTTCCCTGAGTTCTTTGAGCTGTCTAGCCAATTAATCAAACCCAAAGATGGGGTCTTGGGAACCCTCAGTTTATAGCTCATTAGTCAGAAATAGATAATACATTCTGGAGCTTGTAACTGGCATCATGAAGTGAGAAGTGGGAAGTAGGAAGCAGTCTTGTGGGAACTGAGCCCTTAATCTGTGGGATCTGGTGCTATTTCCAGGTAAGATAGTGTCAGAATTGAATTGCATTAGAGGACACTCCACAAGTGTCCATGGGAGAAATGATTTCTTGGTGTGTGAGAAATTCCCACATGTCTAGTATATCAAAAATATTGCATTGGATGTCTGAGAGTAGTAAAAATACTTTGGTTTTTCTTATTGCTAATAGAATCTAAAGTGGAAATGCACCGACAGTTCCCAACTTATAATAATTTGACTTACAAATTTTCAACTTTACAATGGTGAAAAAATGATATGTATCAGTAGAAACCATACTTTGAATTTTGATCTTTTCCAAGGCTAGCAATAAGCACTACAGTACTCTCTCACTATGCTGGGCAGGGAGACAGAGTTCCTAATCAACCACATGATCACAAGGGTGAACAACCCACACTCTGAAGTCTACTGTATTATAAGCTAGGATGTATGGTAATATATTAAATGTACTTTTGGTATATTCAATATGGTAGGTGTTTTAAATGTATTAAATGTATGTTTGGTAGATGTATTAAATGTAAATTCAACTTATAATACTTTCAACTGACAATTTATCAGAATGTATCCCCATCATTAGTTGAGGAACATCTGCATATGGTAAGGCCCCTAGGGTCTAGAGTAGTCAATAAGAAAATAACTTTACAATAATGAAAAATAATTAAGATGAATAAAATATTCACTTAATGTAAAGGAAAGTAGAGAAGGAAAGACAGAGGAACAGGAACGACATGAAATATATGGAAAAGTAAAACTAAATGACAGGCATAAATCCAACTATATCAATAATAATATTAAATGTGAAGGGATCAAGCAATCCAACAAATTCAGAGATTGTTAGGGTAGATAAAATAACATCCAATTATATCTTGTCTATAGGAAAGATATTTTAAATTCAAAGATGAGAATAGATGGAAAGCAAAATGTTGAAAAAATGTATCAGACAAAGAACACCCATAAGAAAACTGGAATAACTGTGCTATTATCGCTCAAATAGACATTAGACAAAAAAATGTTAATGGAGATAAAAAGGTACATTTTATGGTACCCAATAATGGTAGTATGAAATTATTTTCCCTAAGACCTTTAATAAGACAAGGACATCTAATTTAACCATTTTTATTCAACATTATTACTAGCCATGGTAAGCAAAAAAGAAAAAATTATATCCAAATTGAAAAGGAAGGAGTAAAGCTATCTCTGTGTGTTGATGGCATGGTCTTATATATGGAAAATCCCAAAGAATAAACACACAAAAAAACTAATAAATTAATTCAGCAAAGTTGCAGGACGTAAGATCAACTCACAAATCACTATTTCTATACAATAGCAATTAACAATCCAAAAGAAAATAAAGAAAACAACTCCATTTACAATGATATCAAAAATTGAATATTTAATAATAAATCTAATCTAGAATGTGTAATACTTATACCCTAAAATCTATAAAATGCTGTTGAAAAAATAAAAGAGGACTTAAGTAAATGAAAACATAGCCCATGTTTATGGAGTAGAAGACTTAATATTAAGATGTCACTACTACTCCAAGTGATCTACAGATTCTTTGTAATCCCTATCAAAATCCCAATGGTTCATTTTGCAGACATGGAAAAGCGGATCCTAAAATTCATAAGGAATTGCAAGGGGTCCCAAATAGCTAAAACACTCTTCCAAAGGAATAACGATATAGGAGGACACATATTTCCTGATGTCAAAACTTACTACAAAGTTATAGTAATAAAATGGCATAAAGATAGACCCACAGGGCAATGAAATAGAATTGAGAGTCCAGAAATAAATCCTTATATTTATGGCCAATTGATTCTCGACAAGGATGCCAAGACATTTCAATGGGGGAATCAATGATCTTTTCAACAAATGTGCCAGAAGAACTGGATATCCATGTGCAAAAGAATAAAGTTAAATTCTTTCCTTGTATCATACATGAAAATTAACTGAAATGAATCACACATTATATGATTCCATTTATAACTAATGCTCAGAATAGACAAATCCATAGAAACAGAAAGTAGATTAGTGGTTGCCAGGGACTGGGGGAGGGGGAATGGGACATGACTACTAATGAATACAGGGTTTCTTACTGAATTGGTGAAAATATTCTTTGATTAGATTGTGATAGTTGCTTAGGTTTGTGAATATATTAGAAATCATCCACTTGAACACTTTAAAGCTTTTACTTTATGGTGTGTTAATTCTCTCTCTAAAATATTGGCAGGAGACAAAGGCATGAAAGTTTCCATTTATAAGTGTGTGCTCACACTCAACTTGAGAAAGACCAAAGAAAGGCACCCACTAGATAGACTCCTCCACTTTTGTGGGTGATATGGGGTATTGAGGGCAGGGAGAATACTATTACAACTATATCATTCTTCCACACATTACCCTACCATTCTTATTTCCTACCTGAGGTAATGATTTTGGGACCAGAGATACAATTATGCCTGTGAAAAGCAGTGTTGATCCCTAAGCAAGAAACAACATTCTCCCTTAACACACTGCTTTCTATGGTGGTTCAAGTTACAAGCAGTGATAAAAATTTATGGAAAATTCTTTAAAAAGCAATTCACAGGCTTAAAAATGTGGAGTTAGGCTAGGGATGTGGCTCAGTGATAGAGTGATTTCCTGGCATGTACAAAGACTCTGGTTTCAACATCCAGCACTATAAAAAAAATAAACAAATAAATAAAAATGTGACTCTTCTGGATATTGTGATGAAATCTTATGCTGTTTTGCTCTGTCCCACCCAGGACATAAATTATCTTTTTGTCCATTTTATCCATGCTATATACACTATCACTGAGTAGCTCTCTTAGTTATCAGATGGAGTATTCAGGTTATCATAGTGCTTACATTCAACTAGCCCTTATTATACTTACCAAGAGACCCACAGTGCAAGAGTAAATGTTGGCAATTCTAATATGCCAAATAGAAGCCATAAAGTGCTTCTTTTAATGAAAAGGTGACAGTTCTTGACTTAAGGTGGAAAAATCTGTATGCTGAAATTGCTAAGATCTACATTAAGACTGAATCTTGTATCTGTGAATTGGTGAAGAAGGAAAAGGAAATCTGCTAGTTTTGCTGTCACATCTTAAACTGCAAAAAAATATGGGCACAGCATGACAAATAGAAAAAGGCATTAAATTTGTGGTTTCCAAGATCCACCGAGGGTCTTGGAACTCAACTCCTCTGGATAAGAGGGGGACTATTGGAATTTGGAATGGATTAAACTTTATACCCATCTTATAAAATTGGGATCAACAATGGTAGCAGTTGTATTGCCCAGTGATCAAGATAAGCCATTAGTTATATATATATATATATATATATATATATATATATATATATATATATATATATATATATATGTAACTCTATATAGGTAGGAATGGACTAAAATGGAAGCACTCACTAGACTCACATTGCTGCTGCCATCAATCTGGGTCAGTTCTGTCCTCCAAAGATAAATATTTAAGGTTAAAATCAATGACAAGGGGCTAGAGTTGGGGCTCAGTGGTAGAGTGCTCACCTGGCATGTGTGAGGCACTGGGTTCTATTCTTAGCACCACATATAAACAAATAAGTAAATACAGGTGCATCAGTAACTATTAAAATCTTTTTAAAGAAATCAATGACAAATAAAAGAAATATAGCTGCAGGTAAAAGAACAGATAGATGGATTATACAATGAGGGAATTAATTCCCTCTCCCTCCAAGCAGGAGGCACTTCTTTCCACGCTGGGCTGCTTGGAGTTGAGGGAGGGGTTACGTGGTCAACTCTTTCCTTTCTGCCTTCTTGTCTTTTCATTTTGTTTTACAAAAAGCAGGCAATATGGTCTCTCATCTGATTTCCTTAGCTCTGTGAAGGTACTTTGGTGCATGAGTAGCTGTTTGACTTGATGTGTCTACAGGGGTGATCACTGGAAGATCTTACTCAGCTGCCCTCTTGCTCCTTTCCACTATGCAATGAGGGAAATACAATATTACATTAGTTCTTCAAGCAAGGCTCAGAGAAAGAGAATACAATTCTCTCTTACCACAGTTACATCAGATGCCCTAATGGGAATCATGCTGGGAAATATTCTGGTCAGGTTCTCTGATGGGTCTCTAGTAATATCTTTTGATTCTTAAAATTCATGTTAAATATACTAAAAACAGTATCATTACAGAATAATCTTCTAGGAATTACTCCCTGTCAAATCATCGAACCATGCAGTTTATAGTTGACACACAGATCACTGTGTAATTGCAAACTTTGATCACTAAATACTTAAGAAAAGTTTTTGGTTATTTTGAACAGAATGTCACAGTCACTTGCCCATGATGTCAAAGCATATTATGTATAAACCTCAGGAGGCTCCAGGGTATTTTGAGATACCACACTGATGCTCTGTTATTACAAGTAGTTAGTTGCTTCTTGTTTAGACCTCCTGCAACTTCCTATAGCTTCATTATTAAATTTACATACATATTTTAAAAACAAAGTGTATTATGTATAAATGCAATTCACCCTTGTCTCTGTGGGTATAAAGCTATTAAATAAAATAAAAAACAATGAGTTTCTAATGGAAAGGTAGTAGGCAGCACATGGTAGGCTCAAATTCCCATAGGAATTGACTCCACCTTGAGGCAAGGAAGGCCTTTATGTCAAACTCAAGAGTAAATTACATGTAAGTGTGATTACTAGCTACATAACTTCTGTATGGAGACCCAACATTTTGGGGTACAAAATGTGTCCTAATTGCACTCAAGCAATTTGTACATGATGGCAACCACACACTTGATGGATTAAATACTGGCCAACAAGACAGAAAAGAGCTTATATGAGCAATAGATGCCAAGTTTAAACATCAAAGGATAAACTTGAATCCTTTTTCATTTATTTAACAATATATAAAAACATAAAAATATACATATTAATGTAGTATCATGTGATGTTTCAATAGATGTATACATTGTATAATGTTTAAATTGGGTTAAACATATTTATCTTCTCAAGCTTTTATGACTTCTTTATTGTGAAAACTTTTAAAATACTTTCTTCTAGCTTTTTGAAATGTACAGTATGATTATCTATAGTTACCCTACCATGCAATAAATAGCATGCCAAGGACTTTTTGTTATCTAACTTAGTATCCACAGATCAACCCCAATCCCTTACTATTCACTACTCTCCCTGGCCTCTGCTAAGCACCATGTCTGCTCTCAACATCCATGATATTAAGCTTTTTAGATTCCACATAAGAGATCAGGAAGCAATTGTCTTTCTGTACCTTGCTTATTACACTTAACATAATGATCTCTAGTTCCATATATGTTGTTGTAAATGACAGGATTTCATTCTTTTGGATGAATAATATTGCATTGTGTATATGTATCAATGTTTTTAATCCTTTAGTCATTTGATGGACACTTAGATTGTTTACATTTCTTGGCTATAGCGAATAGTACCACAATGAACATGGAAGTGAAGATGTCTCTTGAACACACTGATTTTATGTGGAGATATAACAAGTAGTGATATTTGCTAGATCAAACTGAGTTCTCATTTAATGCATGGTATTTACAAGAAAAAAAGATGTTAGGTAGAATAAACCAATTAGAAGGGATACACTTCCAGAAGAAAGGAAGAGGATGATAATCAGCCTAGAAAGACGGTGAAGTTTTAGCAAACTCAGTCAGGCAGATTCATTGAAAAATGTTGCAGAATTCTAGGACTCAGTGCTCAGAAAGGGCTTATACCCTGACCCAAGAGGGTCTTCTGACTCTTTTAAAACAGACAAATCCTGAACTAGAAATACGTTAATACCTTTCACCATAGGTAATGACCTTCATCAACACTTCTGGAAATGTTATTGACCTCCAAACTTCTAAGTTCTCTAGAAGCAAAATTAATTTACATAAATGTATATTGTTTACCCTCAACCCAAGAATGAATCAAATAAATTGTACCTTGCAGCAATTATCAGTAGAAATCATTCTAAATTGTACCCTTATACTTGTCATAAGAAACAGATGGGCCTTGCTACATAACAGCACACAAAGAAAACTGTCTTAGTAAAATCATGTGAATTGAGACAGGATGACTAGCTTTGCCCCATATATTATGGGCTGAATTGTGTCTCCCCCACCATTCAAATGTTAAAACCCTAACCACTAGTATCTATATTTGAAGATAGGTCTTTAAAGAGGGGATTTCATTAAAATGAGGCCATTAGGTAGGGCCTAATCCAATTTGACTGGTACCATAATAGAAAATTTGGACATATAAAGAGACACCGTGGATCTATTATGCAGGGGAAAGACCAATGTGAGGAAACAATGAGAAGGTGGTCATTTGAGAGTCAGAGAGAAAGAGACCTCAGAAGAAACCAAACTTGCCAATGCCTTAATCATGGACTTACCTCCAGAATTATGACAAAATAAATGTCCATTGTTAAAGCCACCTAGTCCATGGTATATTGTAATGACAGTCCAAGCAAACCAATATACTATCTAATTTGGAACCTGGAAGTATCCAAATCCTGGTAAATTGTGACAGCACCTTTCTATAAAAACATCTGGTAGCACCCCCTAAATAGGATGGCTACCATGACAGTTCCGGAGAAGACCAACTAAGGTCAAAAACTCCACCACCTGACATGAAGGAGCTGAACACCTGATTGGCAAAGAGCACAGAAGGTGGCTCCCAGTTCTCCTGGTAAACATCAAACAGAAATAAAATTGGGGACAGCATTGTCTCCTTTGTCATTCTCAGCTTGGAGATGGTCCACTGTCTCTCTTGAGAATGCTTTTTGCTTAAGCCTCACTTTTACTTTATTTTTATTTCTAATAAAGTTCTCTTGCATGAAAAAAAAGAACATCTGGCATGTGGTCAAGGGCCAATTATGTTGGGAAGGTATAACAAATAGCTAATTCTACTTGTGGAATGATACATAACAGTACTATAACCATTGTGTAATATGGTGTAATGTTAGAATTTGCTGGTTAGATTCAATTACCTTATGTAAATAAGACATAATTCAGATATTGATAATTATATATAAAGTAAATGTAACTAAAATTTCCTCAGGACGTGATATCAATGGAAAATGCTTGGCTTGAGGAGGGACCAGATCAAGTTAACCATCAACTAATTAATTGCTAAATACCTTGATGTATTTATCATAAAGTATAAAGGTAGACCAAGGGAAGAAACAATCAAATTAATACAAATATGGATACACACACACACACACACACACACACACACACACACACACATATATATATATATATATATATATATATATATATATATATATATATTATATATAATACCTTGATAGGATGAATTAGTTGCTTCTTCAAGTCTTTGCCTATTTTGGGTGGACTTACAGCAAAGAGTTGACTCAGCAAGTCTGATTTGCTCACACCTTACACATTCCCAGAGTTATCTGTTCTTACAAATGGCCCTTGTCTAGGAAGTAGGAATTAAGGCGTTTGAAAATTCTGATAAGATTATTTTGCATACTTGGAGCTTTGAACCACACTAACAATTTGTTGTGGTGTGCATAAACAATGTGATTTATGGGGAACGACTGCTTTCCTTCTGATGGTTTTGGTAACTACAATCCATCAAGCAGGCACTGGACACCCACATGAACAAAACCTCTGGAATATTTAGGCTCAAGTGAGCTATGTGAAAGACCATATTTCACACATGTTGTAGATAGAGGAATTAAGTGCATTCTGTGAAATTCTACTAGAAAAGGACTCTTGAAAGCTTGCATCTGGTTTCTTCCAGACTTTGCCCCACATGCCCATAAACCCTTACTAATTTTGCTTTGTATCTGGTTTCTGTAATAAACCATGAGTATAATGACTTCTGAGTCCTA
This sequence comes from Callospermophilus lateralis, assembly GCF_048772815.1. Lineage (NCBI taxonomy): Eukaryota > Metazoa > Chordata > Mammalia > Rodentia > Sciuridae > Callospermophilus > Callospermophilus lateralis. The sequence continues at coordinate 48,038,813 of NC_135325.1, forward strand.
TGAGTTTTGGAGGTAGTCTTGAGGATCGCCATCACAGATACACAAGAAAATACCTAGTTATACATGCCTATAATCCCAGAGACTAGGGAGGCTGAGGCAGGAGGATCTCAAATTCAAGACCACTCTGGGCAATTTAAATTTAACATCTCAAAACAAAATAAAAAGGGCTGTGGATATAGCTAAGTGGTAGAGCACTCCTAGGGGTTCAATCCCCAGTAACCAAGAAAGGAAAAAGAAAATGTCTAGTTAACATCAAAGAAAGCAGTAATGGAGAGAAAAGACATAGAAAACAAATAGCAAAAATGGCAGATATAAATCCTAGTTTATCAATAATTAAATTAAATGGAAGTGGAAAAATAACAAGTTTTTTCATCAAAGAAATGCAAGAAAGATTTAATGCAACTTTTTTGTAGTAATAAAAGAAAAAAACTGCCAATCTAAATCCTATGATAATATAATATCCTTGTAAAGCATAGGTGAAATAAAAACATTTCATTGACTTTTTAAATGACTTTGTTCTTTTTTAAAAAGACATACAAAAACTGAAATAATTCATCACTAGGAGGAGAGTTGCACTACAAGAAATAGGAAGGATGTCCCTTGGGTAGAAGGAAAATAATACCTGATGGAAATCTGGATCTATACAAAAATTGAAAGCACTAAAATGATAAACACATGAATAAATTAAATAATATTTTTCTTATTTTTGTATCTTTTTAAAAAATAACTGTTGAAAGCAAAAATAAAGCATTATAGGGCTTAATATGTATGGAATGAAATATACAACAAAAAGAGCACAAAGGCTAGTAGGGGGAATGGAAGAACATTATTTTAAGTTCTTATACTTGAAGTGGACTATGATAAATGAAAGGTGTATACTATAAACCCTAAAAGAACCAAGTAACAAAGCATTATATCTAATAAGTCATCAAGAGGTAAAATGGAATCATAAATAATTCAAGGTAAAAAGGAGAGAAAAGTGAATAAAGAATAGAAGGCAGGCAAACAGTGAGATGGTAGATTTAAAAACAATCATATTAATAACCACATTAAATAATTACAGTTATATTAGACAAAGGTGCCAAAAACATGCATTGGAGAAAAGACAGCCTCTTCAACAAATAGTGCTGGGAAAACTGGAAATTCATATGCAACAAAATGTAATTAAACCCCTATCTCTCGCCATGCACAAAACTCAACTCAAAGTGGATCAAGGACATAGAAATTAAACCAGAGACACTGAGTCCTTAATAGAAGAAAAAGTAGGCCCAAATCTCAATTATGTTGGATTAGACCCTGACTCCTACAGTGCAAGAATTAAAATAAAGAATCAATAAATGGGATGTATTCAAACTAAAAAGCTTCTTCTCAGCAAAAGAAACAATCAGTGAGGTGAATAGAGAGCCTACACTTTGGGAGCAAATTTTTACCACACGCACATCAGATAGAGCACTAATCTCCAGGATATTTAAAGAACTCAAAAATCTAAACACCAAAAAAACAAATAACCCAATCAATAAATAGGTCAAGGACTGAAAAGACACTTCTCAGAAGACGATATACAATCAATCAATAAATATATGAAAAATGTTCAACATCTCTAGCAATTAGAGAAATGCAAATCAAAACTACTCTAAGATTTCATCTCTCTCTAGTCAGAATGACAGCTATTAAGAATACAAACAACAATAGGTGTTGGTGAGGATGTGGGGAAAAAGATACACTTAGACATTGTTGGTGGGACTGCAAATTGGTGCAGCAAATGTGGAAAGCAGTATGAATATTCCTAGGAAACCTGGGAATGGAACCACCATTTGACCCAGCTATCCCACTCCTTGGTCTATACCCAAAGGACTTAAAAACAGCATACTACAGGGACAAAACCACATCAATATTTATAGTAGCACAATTCACAATAGCTAAACTGTGGAACCAATCTAGATATCCTTCAGTAGATGAATGGATGAAGAAAATGTCGTATGTATACACAATGGAATATTATTCAGCATTAAAAGAGAATAAAATCATGGCATTTGCAGGTAAATGGATGGAGTTGGAGAATATAATGCTAAATGAAGTTAGCCAATCCCAAAAACCCAAATGCCAAATGTTTTCTGTGATAGAAGTATGCTGACTCATAATGGGGTTGGGGGGTGGAGCATGGTAGTAGATGAACTCTAGATAGGGCAAAGGGGAGGGAGGGGGAGGGAAGGGGCATGGGGGTAGAAAAGACAGTGGAATGAGACAGACATCATTACCCTAAGTATAAGTATTAAGACACAAATGGTGTGATTATACTTTGTGTACAACCAGAGATATGAAAAATTGTATTCTATGTGTAGTATGAATTGTAATGCATTCTGCTGTAATATGTAACAATTTAGAATAAAAAAATAAATAAATGAATGGTCTAAACATCCAAATTAAAAGTCAGAAACTGTCACATTTAATTTTTAAAAAGCAAGACCAAATTTAGACTGCTTATAAGAAACCCAGATTAAATGTAAACCCAAATAGGTTAAAAGTAAAGATGGAGCCAAGTGTCATGGTAGTCCATCTAATTTAATGCAACAATCTCTAGCAAATCTGTTGCTGGGTCATATCTTTCCGGAGATAATTTTGGCTTTGATGAGCTTCAGTACAGCTTCTGCTAATCAGGAGTGAACAAAATCCACATTGTATCAAAATACTTGACTGACAAATATAGATGAGAATTTCAATGATAACCTGAATGTAACAATTGCCCTATGAGAATGGTAACATGAGTAATGTATTAATCTGTTTATCATGTGGCAATCTTCAAAAATAAAAGGAAAATATAGTAAAGTTCTAGTGTTCTAGGTTGCAAAGGTAAAGTGTAATCCATCATATACCAGTTTTCTTTCCTCCCCTCTAATCTTTGCGGACTTTCCTAAGCTTCAGTTCTTTCCAAGACACTGCCTTTTGCTCTTTTCGGTGCTTTTGAACAGAGGCCCACAATAGAGAACCAGGAAAATAGAATTAATCAAGTAGTCAGCCAGTCACCACTGTTAAAATTTTTTAATATCAATGTAAAATGGGATCATGGTTTTACAAGCAGATTTTAGAACACAAAGACTGATTTTTAAAATGGTTTCTTTCCTTCACTAAAACTTAAATATTAACACAAAAAAATCTTAGGAATTTTTTAAAGAGCATATGTTTTTCTTTTCCATTTCATAACATCTACAGTTGACAAACATGCAAAATAACTAATTATCCAATCAAAGGCCTCTAGTAGAAATATGCAAATTAAAAATGATCTACTTTGATTTACTTATTGGCTATGAAATCCAGCAACAATCTTCCCTTTTCCCCACTCCTTAGAATAGCTGCCACTAATTCCTTTCTAGAGGATTGGTAGCATTAATCATACCTTAGCTCTCCCTTGTTGGCATCCAGACACCCCTGGTTCAGCCTGTGAAATCTTACAGTTCCAGGTACTAAAAATGCCCAACCATCTTCTTCACCATATAACATCTTGGCAAGGCACCTATCAACCATGCACAGTTTGGGCAGTGACCCATGAGCAACATAATGTCCTTACTGAAGAATTAACTATACATCCTGTGTCTACCATTTAAATGAGGATATTAATGGAAATGTAATATTTCAGGAGGCATTCTTTTTCTCTCCTGTCCAAGTTACCAGCATGTATAGTACTAGGACGAGTAGAAGAAGGTGACAACAGCCACATAACATGAAACCTCCCTAGAGCTAAAAGCACACTAAGTGAAATCCAAACTGTAGTGGGCCAAAGAACTGACTTTCATTGAGGTTTCATTTGTGGCTGTGAGCAACCTTCATACTAAGAGGATCGTAAATTAGGGAACAATTTCTATGCACTAAAGGTTCAGCAATTTTCACTAGCATGCTATTAAAATTTCCATCTTTTCTAAGGGCTGTGCATGTGCTTCATTATTAAATTTGGTATCAGCTGTTAAGAAATAACCAAATAAAATTAATAAAACTCAAATATTTCCTTTTCACTATACCCACTTTCAAAGTTACAAAAGATTTTTAATGTTTATTTTTCCACCAGTCCTTAAGCAAAGTAAAACAAACAGAAAATCAAAACATAACTGTAATATTATATAAGATATTTCATTTTCCTTCAGTAACTTAGTCTGTTCCAAAGTATTTCTGTCCAAAATGTGTAGGTGCAACAGGATGAACTTCAGTAGTTAAAATTGTGATCTCTGGAAATTCTTGAATGATTGATTTGGCACCTTCAAAAAAAAAAAAAAAATTGTTATTAGGGCAGGAATTTTGGGTAGGACTAGTAGGAATTCCGGAATTTTATAGTTATTGTCACTAAATCTAATATTGACAGAAGATAGAGAGCAATGGCCTTTTGATTCCTAGTCAGATGTGGCTTATCTCTTCATTTATATAATATCTGATATTTAAAATATGATAGTAGTCACACTATGACCTTGCCCTTTCACTAATACATCCTTAGGATCAAACTATATCCAAGATTTGAAAAAGAGTTATTCAGTTATAGTAAATGTTCCCCTGAAAAGTTTTTTTGTTTATTTTTTATTTTTTGGTACACGGGTTTAAACCCAGGGGTACTTAACCACTGAGCAACATCCCCAGCCCTCTTTAAATATTTTATCTACAGACAAGATCTTGCTAAGTTGCTGAGGCTGGCTTTGAACTCACAATCCTCCTACCTCAGCCTCCCAAGCTGCTGGGATTACAGGCGTGAGCCATAGTGATCAGTTGTTTTATTTTAAAGGTGGCTGGAATAGAGTGAATACAGTCCTTTCTAAAAAGAGGATCACACATAAAATGAAGGTTTCCCAACTGAGAAAACAAGTACTTGTGAAACAAGTACAAAGACTTCTTTGTGTGTCAGAGCAAGACAGTTTTCTTCTTTTTTTTTTTTTTTTTTTTTTTAGAAGTAATGACTTAAGCTTTGGAGAAAGGGGATAGGCAGGGAATTAAGATTGGTTGGAATCCAGTCAATCTAAATTGGTATGGCAAACCTGTCACAGAATGGGACTTTTTCAGCTATAATGTAACAGAATAGTACGCCTATTCTAATAAATGCTATTGGAACAAAAGAGATTACCTTTCTATTTGCAAAGGTGCATTTTACTGAATTATCTCAATGTTGTCAATGCCACCAGTGTTACATATAATAATGATCAAGCAAATCACCCTCCATCACTATCAATGTTTAAATTACAGGTAATTTTTGGTTACAAAACAACAAAGTAATCAAAAAGGCCACAATTTTTATACAATAGCCTACAGAAAAGTAGCTTTCCTAACCAGTTACCCTGTATCTTCTCTACAGTTGGTTGAGACATAGAGAAGCCTTCTATTTCTCTCTCTTTTCAATTATGAAGCAAATACAAATTCATTGTAGAACACTTCAAAAGTTTCTCAAATAACTTGAAAATAAAATGAAAATCGCTCAGAATCTATCATGAAATAACCACTACTGATAGTGTGTATTTACTTTTAAACCAAAATTGAAATATTATTATGTGTCTGCCTAGCCTCTAATGCTGAGAAAAGATTTATTAGGTATTATGTTAAATTAAAGTCTGAATTTGGTAGTTAAAATATTCATAATTTGTATTGATCATCTCTAAACTTGGTGATAACATTCCATGGTATTCTAATGCTATTACTGATTATACTTTTTTTTTACATTTACAGGCTATATTTTTTATGTCATTAAATATTTTACAAAAACATGATTTGATATTTCTATATTACATTCTCTGAGTATGTATTATTTGTTTATCCATTTCCTCGTTAGTCATTTATATATTTTGAAAATATTTCCTAGTAAGTAAACTTATAATGCATATCCTAGAAACTAAATTCCTATGACTATTTTCTTAGAACACATTACTATTTGTCCTAGATTGTATGGTGAAAAAGCTAAAGTCTTAAACTAGGCACATCTCTCACAGGAAATGAAGAACAGAGTTTTCTCATCACACCCCTTGAATAGAAGACTAACTTTAAAAACTTCTGCTCTTTTCTACACATTGCAAAACTTACTTCAATAATGGCAGAGGATGAGATAGAATCTCAAATTTCTTGTGGCTTAAAGCTGTTCTCAGTTTCCAATGGGGAGCCAGAGGAAACAAGGACCTTTCAGCCATCTGCAGGCTCTACCTAATCAGAGCCACAAGGAAAATAACTGAAATTCTTTTGCATGTCGTTAGTGCATACTTCTCCATATGAATTTGAACATCAGAATGGTGTAAAATAAGTTGGGCATGGTGGTGGGTGCCTGGAGCCCCACACCTCAGGAAGAACACTTGTGCCTAGTCAACATAGAGAGACTCCATCTCAAAAAATGGTTGTAAAATATTATCACTAAGCTCGGAGATGACAGACAAAAATTGCAACTACCAAAATTAGATTTAAATTTAATATGGAGGAAACTAAACTTTCTCTCAGAATGAGAGGCAAGACAGATGCACACATATCCATCTCATGATTACATGAGAACTCCAGTTACTACCTCTTGCTGAACTTACCATGAGGAGTAGAGAAGAGACTGAGTAGGATAATAACACTGGGTTGAACTCCATGTTCTATGAGAACTTTTACAGCTTCAATCACAGTATTTCCCGTACCTGAAATCAAAAGACAACAAAATATATTAGCAACATTAACTTTTTTAAAAAAATGTTTTTTTGAAGTAAGAGCAATATAGTCATCTAATATATGAGATCACTAGGCAAAGATTCATTTAAAGGTGCTTATTCTTTATCAGTGTTATTTTCAATAACAGACATGACACATAAAGTTCTTAAATACCTAAAATCCCTAAATTCATTTAGTACTTGAGTAACCAAATCTAACATATGCCCACTCACCTGCATGGAAGACCATGTAAAGAGAACAGAATAACAGAAAAAAATATTACCTCCTAGAGAAAAAAAAAATCACTGCTGTATTCATTAGGCTAGAGAGGAGACATGTTTCAATATACTATCTGTTCTATATATTTTGCCTCATTAGGTCATTAGCCTCAATGTATTTATTTCAAGACAGAAGCTCTTTACAACTAATAAAGTTTGACTAATGTATATTTCCTTATTGCACAATGAAAATTCCCTGGTGAACTTCCCAGAGCAACTACAAATCGAACTGAGAAAAATATACATTTAGAATCTATTTGAGCTTTTTGTATCAGGGTACCTAGGAGAGAAACACTAAGGTGAAATTTAAATCCTCACAAAAGCCTACAAATTAAATTCAAGCCACTCACTGAGAATTGGATACATCAGAAGGACTTTTCTCCGATAGATGTCTGGAGGGAACTTGGCATAATATACTTTGGCTCTTTGTGTCTCCTCATCGCTCTGAATCAGGATCTTTCCAATTCGTATGGATCGACAGCAGTCTCGTAAACCTTGTTCCATTGCCTCACCTTGAAGAAAGAAATAAATAAAAACAAGGAAAAGGAAAAAATATTTGGGGAGAGGGTCAAAGTCCAAGAATAGGCTAAAGCAGAGTATGTGGGCTATTTTTGAGTGTGAATTCCTTTAAGGAAGTATTTGACAAAATAGTCATTCTCTTATAATCTTTGAGATTTTAGGCCATATCAGAATTCTACCAGTACTATTTTTTTCTTAAAATTAACTGTTTTCATTTAAATTTAAGAGGAAACTTTATATCACTAGTGGAAACATAAAACCAGTTTCTTGCCAGGCACAGTGGTGCACCTATGATCCCAGCAGGTCGGGAGGCTGAAACAGGAAGATCTTGAGTTCAAAGCCAGCCTCAGCAAAAAGAACTCATGAGACCTTGTCTCCAAATAAAATGCAAAATAGGGCTAAGGATGTAACTCAGTGGGCGAGTGCCCAAGTTTAATCCCTGGTACCAAAAAAACAAAAAACAAAAAACAACCAGTTTCTTCCTAACATATACATGAAAATCAACAGGTGGCAATTAAGGCTAAAAGCAATTTTGTTGGAGATGAGGGTACAGTGGATGCTTAGCATTTGGAAACCCTGGGTTCAATCCTCAGCACATGCACACACACCAAAAAAACCCCAACAATTCTGCCATATCACCTTAAGTTATCTGGTGCTCTTTAGGGGTTCAAGCATCATACTTATGCCTTTAGGGAAGGAGTTGGATTGAAACAAAAGAAACTGCATCCATTGTCTTCACCCATTAAAAAAGATGAATAATATTGTCCTGAGAATGATAACATTGCTTAAGAGATAACTTCTTTACAAAGGGAGCTTCACATGCCAGTTTTACTGAAGGTATTCAATTGTTCACAAACTCAACTTTACAGCCAGAGGAGAAAAGTCAATCTTTTTTTTCTTTGGGTACTGGGTTTTGAACTCAGAGGCACTCAAACACTGAGTCACATCCTCAGCCCTATTTTGTATTTCATTTAGAGATAGGGTCTCATGATCTTGCTGCCTCAGCCTCCAAGCCGCTGGGATTACAGGAGGGTGCAGTGGAGCACCCAGCAGCAAAGTTAATTTTTATGTTAAAAAAATCCATCTGTGGGCTGGGATTGTGGCTCAGCGGTAGAGCGCTCGCCTAGCATGGGCGGGACCCGGGTTTGATCCTCAGCACCACATAAAAAAAATAAAGGCATTGTGTTGTGTCCATCTACACCTAAAAAAATAAACATTTAAAAAAAATCCATCTGTGCCAGGCAGGGTGGCCCATGCCTGTAATCCTAGTGGCTTAGGAGAATGAGATAGGAGGATTGTAAGTGTGAAGCCAGCCCAAGCAACTTAGGAAGGCCCTAAACAACTTAGTGAGACCCTGTCTCGAAAAACAAAAATGGCTGGAGAAGTAGCTCAGTGGTAAAGGGCCCCTGGGTTAAATCCCAAGTACCAAAAAAAAAAAAAAAAAAAAAAAAATTCAACTGTTTTCAACACAAGCAAGTGGGACTTCTACCACTTTTGCCAAATTAAAAAAAAAAGGAAAGAAAAACAAAAGAAAAGAAAATGAATCTTGTGCAAAAAATTATGCTTGCTGAATGGAAAAAACATCCCACATACCAGGTATAGGTTCTAGTTATAGGCATGCAATTTTGCTGTGCAAAGGTTGGTTTAGAGAGACTCAGACACAATACAACCAGCAAATGGGAATCCTAGAGCTAATGATGATTGCTTTTGTCTACATAGTCACATAGCCATCAATATAAAATTAAAAAAAAAAAAAAAACTAAATAAGTCCCGCTCTTAACAGAGTAGTACTGTTCCCTGCAACAGAAAACTGAACAAATATTTTCTCTGGCCAGGTATTCAAGTTGTTCAAGCCTAAATTTATGCCACATTCCTGTGAACACTGCCCTGTTCTCCTCAAGACAGCAGCATCACATCGTCCTGTCCTCCCATCCTCCCCTGAATCTTTTTGAAAGCTGGTTTGTCCATGGGAGCAGGCCACTTGAGAAGATGTTCTGCAGTTAAAGATAGCCAAACTTAGCAGGACACAGGTCACGATTTCAAGACAGCAGGAAAATAGACAACACAGGTGGTAAGATTTAAGGGAAGGCAGGCCACAATTATGACAGACAAACTCACATGTCTCCTGGAAAACAGCAGCCATTTCTATGCATGCAAGAGATAAAATCACATATATGCAAACCTACCGCTTCTCATTATGCTGACCCCACAATTTCCCTTCTCAAATTTCACTCCTTCATACTTGTACCCTGTTGGGATATAAAACCAAAAAATTTATCTTTCATCAATGGAAAAACCTACTTATTCTATAAAAGTACCTATGGTTTAAAGCAGATGGGTACAAAGTAATCCTTATCCAGACCCATTGTATAATGCCTTAAGTTCCCTGTGAAAGTAATGAGATGAGTCATGATTTTTCATAGTTATTTCTTAATTCCTCATATAAAACCTGTGGTGATAATTGGGAGAGGCAGACTTCATCGAATGGGAATAGAACTTATTATAGCATGATATTCACATACACGTTCCTCAAATTGAATTCAAAGAAGAATCACTACACTCTGAGAATACTATGTACCCCATCAATTCAAACTGGGATCCCACTGAGAGCCACGGCAGAAGCCTCCTTATTCCATCTCTTTTTATGAGCCTCCATTCTGCCTTAAAAGCAGAATAGGCTGGAGTAGTTATCAAGCTACTCAACCCTTGGTCTGCTCCTGAATTTATGTCAATTATGATGCAATAAGCTCAACCTCCAATTTTCCATAAAGTCAACCCTTCAAATAGAACAGTTTTCTATTATCTATTATAGAACCAACGTGTAATTTCAAATCCTGAAAAAAAGGATCTTTGGCTATTTCCTATTAGAACAAGGTAATTTCTCCAATTCTCATCATTTTTCTTTTTTTCTTCTCATCTTTTTTTTAAACCTGGAGTTTCAATGCCAAACCAGCTTCCCCATTTGTTAACACCAGCAGCTTCTCAACAGAGGTGAAGATAAGCTGCCAGCAATTCCTAAATCTGGTCCCAACGACCCATCATCAGAGGCAATCCTATATGCTGAAGAATATTTATTAACCTTTTATTTGAATTGACAAGCAAGCCACTAACAAAAAGTCACCTACAAAAATTTCTTTACTAAATGTCTTGGAGTTCTTTAAAGATGTTTAAAAGAACAACTCCACCTAGACGTCTCATTTTGCATACTGATTTTACTCAAACTGCTTGCCTTCCATTTTCCCCCAATCTAGCTCAAAATTTTTATGAGGAAAATTTGAGAGTAATGGCCTGGTTACCTGTTGGCGTGGTCACCATGCATTCTTTATATGGCAACTGATTCAATCCCTCTTCCACAACAAGTCTGATCTAGAGAGTCAAAGGAAGAATAAGTTGAAAGAACCTGCTGAGAATCTCCTGCTGACAGCAGGCAGAGTCAGTAGCATACTAGGCAAGGATTTAGTTTTTATGTAGATAGGAAGGGTGCCCCCATGATGTATTAGAGGCAGAACAGATCTAAATGCCAGGCTGCTTGCTGCTAGGTATTTAACCTCCAATGGGCACATGACTGCCACCAAAGGGCTCCAATACGCCTTCTGATTCCTAATCAATCAGTCCAGGCCCTAAGAGATGCAAAACTCCAGTAAGTGACAAGAGTCATGACAGTCACCCTTGGAAGTAACATACTTCTGGTTACTTTAGAGATAGTGCCCACTGGAACCTTCTCTGCCTTGTTCAGTACTTTTCAAACTGTTAAGCTGGATTATTTTTAAACAAAGGTTCACCATAATGGAAATAATGCCTTAAGTTCTTGTGAGTTTGAAATAAATGAGTGGATAGGCTGATTCCGTCTGCTGAGTCTGAAGGAGGATCCAATAGAATGTCTTGGGGGTTTCTCAGATATTGAAAAGGCTTATAATGTGTGATACAGAGGAAAACTAAACCAGGCATGCTATACCCATGATCAACCAAAGCCTATTATAACAAAGGCAGAGTTGAGCCTACAAAGCACATTTTCTCCAATCAATATTACATTACTGATTAAGAATCAGGAACAGCAGGGTGAAGCATCAGGCTCCATGCTCTGTTATCACAACATAACACCCTGCAGCCATTAAAATGATCAATTCTAAACGACCCAGCACTTTGTCAGCCTGCAGAATCAGAGAGAGGGTCCAAAAACTTGATGAACACTGTGCACATGTTCACACACACCTCTAGCCACCACTTTTTGTGGAGATTTATGATTCTTTTGAGCACATTACAGAGGATTCTTTGAAGAAGACCTTAGACCACCTCCTCCTAGTAACACTAGTCTAAAGAGTCCTGTCTCCTGCCCCATCCCCTGCCACCCTGGGATAGAAATTAGTGTGTACGAATCTTATATAAAATCAGAAGAAGGGTGACTAAAATATAAACAGTCTGGGAGTATATCTCAGCAGTAGATTGTATGCTTAGCATATGCAAGGCCCTGTCAATACCCAGCACCCCAACATAAATAAATAAAATATTAAAAACTCCAGGATCTGAGGGCCAGGGAAGTCAATCCTTACAAATGCAGGACACACTTAATGTCCACTATAAGGAGATGATATATTAGAAATCCTCAACTATAGAATCCTAAACAGCTACAGTCCCCACCACAATCACAACAGACCCTCCCCCACCATATATGGGATCCTTCAAAGCCAAGTGCAAAGAACAGAGGTCCAAATCACCATCCCCCCAGGTGAATTATGTCATAGGTTCTTATTATCTCATTTGGTTAGAATGTAATACCTGTTATTTCAGGAAAGCACTTTATAATAACCATGAACTTAATTCCTACTTCCTATACAAAAGTGCATGTGTGCCTGGTATGGTGGTGCATGCCTTTAGTTCCACCTACTTGGAAGGCTGAGATAGGAGGATTGCTTGAGCCCAGGAGTTTGAAGCCAGCCTGGGCTACAGAGCAAGGTCCTCTCTCAAAAAAAAAAAAAAAAAAAAGGAAGAAAAGAAAAAAGAGCCCAAGGAAAACAGAAAAAAGAGGAATAATTTCTATCAGTGAACATGAAGATCACTCTTCTCTCCAAGTAGCCATTAAAACACAATTTTCTTCCTTCTTGAATCTATTCTTTTGGTTAGATAAAACCAAAAGCAAAAACAGAAACAAAAAAACAAAAAACATGACCTATTGCCCCAGAAATGTCACCCACATTTATCTTGGTTCTATCCAAGGGTTATTACTGCCCTTGAAAGCACAAATAATTTTATGTAGAATTAGTTTCTAAACCAAGAATATTTAAAACCAAAAGCAAAATAGGAACTATCTACATTCTTTTGGAGTAAACTATCTAGGGAAAATCTAAATGAAAAGTTTCATGTTTTTTCCCCCTCACATTTCCATTAATAATCTACTTTCTTCTATTTGATTATAACTACAAGGTTACTAAGCCACATTTCTTTCTTTCCCAAACTACAAACTGACAACAGTATTAAGATTGTGAACTCCACAAGATCAGGAGCTATGCATATATTCCTGGTTGCTATATTTCCTCCCTCCCAACACAACCTAGCACAGTGTCTGATTCACATGAGTCCAGCATATATTCATGAATGATGATGATTAATAACTAGAGCAGAAAAAGTGTCAACTTCATTCCAAACACTGAGTACGCTGATATATATATATATACATACAAATAGAAAACAGTGGTTACTTTCAAAACTAAACAATTTGACCTGAGATCCTTCCTGATGACTCGAGCTAAACAGAATTGGGCTTGGCCAAACCTTAATAAGAAGACCCCGAGGAAAATGAAGAGAGTTCAACATAGTATATCACATGTGAGGATAGTAAAGAACAGAGGCAAAATAAACACAGCCCTGCTCCCAAGTAAACTACAAAAGAATGTATTAGTTTTTGTGTGTTAGATGGACATCACTAGTTCTCTTTACATCTTTGGTTTTCCTCAAATATACTTTACTTCATTGATCTAAGATGAGGCAATTAAGAGTTGCTGAGCACCAAATTACCAAATTCCATCTGAGAGGCAGTAGTACCTGAGTAACTGAACAGGGAATGAGTTCATGGGCAATGCTTTGAGGTGAAAGGGACTGAGGCAGAACTTTAATGCAACAGTGGGAAGAACACTTCAGAAGCCTAGCAAGATGATGGTTACCTCTTCCAATCTATCTCACCCCCAGAATGCTCAGAACAAAAAGTTCCCTAGCCTACCATGAGTATATCCTAGGTTCAACAATGAAATGAAAATGGAAAGCCTCCACCTACCAAACGATCCGCAGAAAACATGAAGTCCCCTCTACTGGCTGTCCTAAAAAAAATAGTACAAGTTTTAGTCTAAATTAGAGCTTTAAGGTAAAATATTTGCTTAATACATATAGTTATACTGATATTAAGACCTATTACATACTAAAAGCTTAAATGCTTAAGCATACAAACTATTACTAAAGCAAGATATTTTTTACTAGTATACTGACACCAAAATGGGATGACTTGAAAAATATTATTGAAAATGCTTATTTGATATCAACATAAAAGATATGAATTGAAAAGATCATGCAGTCCCCCACTGAATTACCCAAGTACATATTATTCAATCAGGAGATGAACAAAGTTCCCTCTAGAACATGGCAACAAGACCAAAGCTTAAATAAGGAAATTTTGCAGTAAGAAAACCAAGTTCTCCCAATGCTACCCCTTAAGTCACCTTGATCTATGCCCTATATTATTGAGATAAGTGACCTATCTACTTTATCTCTAATCCATTTTGGAATTATAATGGTACAGACAAATAAATCTATTTTTGCCACCTCTTTCAAGAATGTGTAACCCAATTTCCAAGGCCTTTTTCTCAGATAATTTTTTAACAAGTTTTTCATATACAAGATCTTTCTGCCATTTTTATATACATTCCCTTTATATCCTGAGACACCAAGTACTAATAATCCAGGATTGCATCTACCCACAAGCTGTTTACTATCCAAAAAGGGAATGATTGATGTTCTTTCCATGTGTAAAAATCTATTAATATTACTCCACATTCTTCCATGTAAGTTCTGAATTCACTGATTTACACCTTAAGTGTCTAAAAATCCCTACTGGCCTATCTAAAGCATACCTAAAATTTTCCCCAACACAACATAAAAATGGTATACTGCAAGCACATATTATCTCAGTATATCATTAATCACCTTTTTTTTCAAGCTGCATTCACTTTTTCTGATGTAGGAAAGCAATGAAATATCACTGATACAAATGGTATTAGGTTTAGAATAGCCACAATTATATCATATTAAAATATTAACTCTCTAAAATATGGACTGTAATTGAGCAATGGCAAGAATATAGATCTGTGTTCTTTATGTACAAATATTCCCTAAATTCAGAAAACTCTACACACACACACACACACACACACACCTATACATACAGAGAACCCACTTAAAACAGACACCATTTTGTGTGCTGTGGCTTTCAAATGAGACTACACTATTCACCAGCACCTTTCATTTCTATAATTAATCTTCACAACATGCTTGTCAAGGAAGGAAAAAGCAGTAAACTGTATAAAAAATACTGAAGCCTACTGTTCTGTGAGACCTATACAAACTTGTCTAGGCAGCCTGAATTGAGTTTTTCAAAAGGGAAGAAAAATCTGGATTTGCCTTAATGAAATATGCTGTGCTATATCTTTAGAACACACTGAAATTGTATTATGTTTCTTAAGTTACACATCTACATATTACACAGAAAAGTTATACTAGCTTAAGTGATCAGGTCTGCCCAAATTTGTTATTTTATTTTGGAATCAGACACTTTAGCATCTTTCAGATCATCTAAAAAAAATAAGCCTCACCTGATAACTTTTGTATGATGGTATATATCATGAAACCTAATATGAACTGTTACACCTCCTGACAATTATTTGGCCTACAAGTAAACCATTCATTGCTACAAGTTACCCCACTACAAACAGTAATTACTAATCTTCCTCCTGTCCTTTCAAAGGCAGACTTCAGACTCATACTGTTTACTTTAAATTAATTTTGAGATTCAAGCTTGAATAAAATAAGGTAATTATTTTTTTAAAAAAAATCATAGTAGCATTTGATATCACATTTAATTCTTAACATTGTTGAGACTAGAGTATCATAAAGCAGATATTGACTTGTTGGATCAATCAACCTGCACATATTTTCTGAGACCCTGCTTTAGGTTCAACACTGGGTAAAATTATTTGTTAGTGAAGATGTTTTAATGTAAACCAGACCCTCGTTCTTATTCATTCCATACACTTTGTTTTAAATCACAATTATTTTGTCTTAAAACCATTTAAAACAAATCCCTCCTACTGGAAACAAAGCTTTGGAAAACAACAATCATCTTCTATCTGATAAGAGTGACCCTCAAAGATCTAATGCAAAATCATCACAAAGCAAAAGCACACAGAATCACATCCCTGGAAAAATTCTAAAATATATATCTAAATAATCAAATATTGCATATTTAAACAATCATATTCAAGCATTCATATTTCAATGCATGGAAATTTAATTAATATTAAACTGAGCATCTTTTAAACTGTGCAAACCCCAGACAGGTTTAACAATGGAGACCTAATCATACCTGAAAATACACTTTTCTTGACACCTCCCCCAACACAAATATGTCACAAACCTTAAGCAACAAGATGAAAGCCCAAAGCAGACATTTTAAAAAGTGAACTTTGCATAGAAACAATCAAAGAACAAGATTCATACTGGAAACCAAATCCTCATTTTAATGCGGACTGGATAAACCTGCATCTTCCCTGCTTGTTATGTAAGACTGTCTATAAAGTACTTTAAAATGTCCAGAGAGAATACAGCAATCGTGTGTATTTTAAAACATATATATCTCATAGCAAATATAAACCAAGATGAAACCTCTTAACAGTTTGAACAACCTTTCCTTTAAAAGGCTGGATATTTATGTATCATCCATAAGATACAGAAATATGGAAGGAATTTTTATAACATTGAAAAAATTAAGACTTCAAGTAAAGAGCCTCTTCCTTTTTCTTAATAAGCTCACTAGTACCACTACCACTACCACATCATTACCACCGGATGGGCTCTCTAGACTGTTGGAGGACATCTTTTCCTGGGATGATTATCACTTTGATTCTTGTAACAGAAACTTCCATTTAATCACTCTACTCTGGTTTTTCTATCTACTCAGAATAAACCTGACAAATCTCCCACCATTTTTTTCACAAAAATCAATAACAACATATGTGTGTATGTACACACACATGTGTATATATACATTGTGTATAAATATATTTACATCACAAATTCCCAACAACTTAATTATAAAGCTTTTTGAAAGTCCATGAGTTATAGGAGGTACCTAACATCACACTTTACATTACCCCATTCTTTCTCAGAGCCTCCATTTATTAAAAAAGTTTCCTTGGAGTCAAGTATTAAGCACTTCTGGTGCATTATCTTATTTAATCCTCACACACCCTTAAGGGGTAGATTCTATTATTAATACCACTTTAGCAAGGGGAGCAGTGAGGCTTATAGAGGTGAAGTATCTCAAGGCTCTTCCTTGCCGGAAGCTCTCGGATTCCAAGTCCCTGAGTAAATCCCTTGTTTATATTTTGCTTTAATAAAAAAAAGTTTACTAAAAGGTAGCCAATTCTTAAGATATTTCTCTCCCTGGGAATCAAATTGGCATGCATATACAATGCAAACAATGAAATAAAGAGCCTTTCAAGCAATAAAACATCATCAAAATGTTCCTTCTGAAGAGGCATTAGTTTTTATAATATGGCTTGTAAAGTTTATGTAATAA
Organism: Callospermophilus lateralis; assembly: GCF_048772815.1. Lineage (NCBI taxonomy): Eukaryota > Metazoa > Chordata > Mammalia > Rodentia > Sciuridae > Callospermophilus > Callospermophilus lateralis. The sequence goes on from NC_135325.1 coordinate 48,056,090, forward strand.
GCACATCACATATAAGAATTTATTCTTTCCAAAAGTGATTCAAGCAAAATCTTCTGACTCATTACAATTTAATTTTATCAAATCCTCGCAGCACTGCATTAGGTGTTATTTCAAGTTTAAATGTATCACCCTTTCTCCAGAAAGATCATACACAAGGATTGTCTGCAGCATTTGGGGCAGGGGAAGCTGGAGTTGGGCACTTAGCAAATAAAAATACAGGATGCCAAATTAAATCTGTTTCATAAAGCCCATGCAATATTTAAGTTCCACTTATGTGAAAGAGTTATTCATTATTTATTTGAATTCAATTTAACTAGGCTTGCTGTATTTTATTTGGCAACTTAATTTGAGGAGGAAGAATTAAATGGAATTTAAAAGTAAGAATATTAAAATAAGAATATGAGTTTTCACTCTAACATATTTTTATTTGTTAGGTAACAGGTTAAAGGGAAATGAAACATTAAATCTTTTTTGGCAGGTTTAAATCAAAATTATGTTTCATTTAAAGTTAATGTTTAGTGAAAGATCTGAAGACATAGCTTTACCCCCCTGCTATTGTATAATCACTAAAATAAAGAATAGCCCAAACATGTGCCATGGTATGCAAATGATTTATAAATGTTTTACTCCTCCTTCCTTCACCTTCACACACACACACACACACCAAAAAAAAAAAAAAAAAAAAAAAAAAAAAAAAAAAAAAAAAAAAACCAAGAAGTATTCAGAACAAAACTAACTCAATGTGAAAAGTTAAATAAAAAGTCATTTTAGGGGCTGGGGTTTTGGCTCAGTGGTGGAACACGTGCCTAGCATGTGTGAGGTACCGGGTTTGATCCTCAGCACCACTTACAAATAAATAAATAAAACAAAGGTATCGTGTCCATCTACATCTAAAAAAATATTTTAAATCATTACAATGTTCTCAGTTTTGCCACCCACCCACACACAACAACAACACAACAATAGTAGTCCTATTGGATTAACTTTCATCCAAGCAATCTGTGGAAACCATACCAAACCCCTCCTAGGACAAATATACAGACAGAGCTTTTACTACCTTCCAGGTGCAAGCCATCAAGGCCAAGATCTTTAGAACTTTCTTAATAAGCTCATAAAACAGAGTGCCACTAATGATTTATTTGCACCTCAAAGCAGCATTCAATGTAAACATTCAAGATCAGATAGAAAAGCAAGAGAAATCATCATTACCTTTTATTATGATTGCTATGTTAATGCCTCTGTACCAGGCCAGATCCTATTTCTGCCTCCTCAGTGACCAGTCTAGTTGGTGAGACATTACTCTAATAGGCCCAATAATAGTTGTCTGACTGTATGACTTAAAGATGTGAATTCCTCCATATTTCACTAAAAGCCAGTTAGAAAATTTGCCTGGGAAACACATGAAAACCAAAGACATGTCTATGTTTTAAACAATTTGCAGGTCAGGTTTTTTCTTTGGTGAACATTTTGGTTTTGTACAAATTTAAGGGAAAAGTTCTGATATTCCTCCAGTCTTGGGATGATGCCAGGCTAGGCTCTCTAGGCTGATTTGGTTTAGTGTGTGGAATCCTTGGACCACTCTGTACCCAAATCTGAAGCCAGGCAAATCACACAGGGGACACTGGCTATTCTCCCAGAACGTGGGGTCAGATTCCACCTGAGACTATTCAAACAACCTCTAAGGATGAAGACCATTTACTCATATTTAAAAAAAAAAAAAAAAAAAAAAACACTCCACAGGCAATACTGATACAATGTTTTGGTTAAGAATATTATATCGCTTTGATGACTCAAATCACATTAGGCTGCACTCACATTAGAGTAGCATAGGAGAAGCCAGGTGTGGTGGCACACCCCTGTGATCCCAGAAGCTCTGGAGGCTAAGGCAGGAGTTCAAAGCTAGTCTCAGCAACTTAGCAAGGCACTTAGCAACTTAGCAAGGCACTTAGCAACTCAGCAAGGCACTTAGCAATTCAGCAAGGCACTTAGCAACTCAGCAAGACCCTGTCTGTAATAAAACATATTTTTTAAAAGGCTGGTGATGTGGCTCAGTGGTTAAGAACCCCTGGGTTCAATCCCCAGTAACAACAAAAAAAAGGAGTTGCAAAAATGTTCGTCTATCCTGAGGTTAATTGTCTCCTCTCCAGGTGACTAAAAACATTTATAAGGCTGAATGCACTCCTTCTTTAGTGCTATTTCATGGACTAAAATACTCTCAAGGTTGCTCAACTCTCATCCAAGCAACCTGTAGAGGACATATGAAAACCCCTCCTAGGATAAGTATATACATAGGATATATTCAACAGCTCACAAAACAGCTTTATTATAATGTTCCAGGAAACAAAAGAAAACAAAAAACTGGGCAAGGAGGGCGAAATTTTAAATATACTGCACTGCTTTAAATATGATGCCATGAACTATCTTCAAGGGAAAAAGCACAGTACACTCAGACTGTACTGATTTAGTATATAAAGGAGGCAAGAAGGGAAGGATATGTGGTTTAAACCATGTCAACAACAATGAGAAGAAAAACTCCAACAACAATAAAAACACAAGGAAATGAAGGAGTCATTTCTTTTACCTAGTTCACCAGTGACCCTTGTATATATGGCTGAGTAAATTATCTGCTCATTTAGTGTTTGGACTGCTGCACTCTCACAGAGAAAATAATTTCTGTGAAATTTATTAATATGGCCAACATATTATGTTTCAAATATCACATTTCAAAACAAAAAGTCATTTTAAATCATTACAATGTTCTCAATTTTGCTACACACACACACACACACACACACACACACACATATGTATACACACACACAATAACAACAACATACAGTCCTGCTGGATCAACTTGTTTCACATGCCAAAGTCAACTCATAAAGCAATCCCTTCACTAGATGGATACTGAAGATCAGGAACAATAAAAAAACACAACATGAACTTCAACAATTTCTATTATCAGAGGGCTCCATAGTGCACACATATGCTGTTCACATGCCTGAACAGGGCATGACAATCAATGGCAACTTCCATAACCATACCTACATAAATATAGCTTTTCTTACCATAAGCAACCCCTCAGCCTGATACAGAAGCTGAAACAGGTCTTGTTTATGTGAGGGATGACAATTTTTTGAAGAAAAGGGACAGAGGAGAAATCCTCTGTTAACAGATTCAGTTAACAAAAACAAATCTAAAAACACTGTCCCCAGTCTAAATAAGCCTCAGCTTATCAAAAATTATAGTGAGTCTTTCTGCACTATATCAAAGTATAATAACATTTATCTAGGAATCTCAGTAATTTTCAAAAGAAGAATGTGAGTTGAATAGTTGAATTCCTTTTACTGCCTTGTTAGTTTTTGTTTTTTGTTTTGGTGCTAGGGATCAAATTCAGCGCCTTACATGTGCTAGGCAAGTGCTCTGCCACTGAGCTATACTCCCAGCCCCCTTTTATTGTTTTAATAAGAAAAGTACACAAATCCAAATTTGAAGGCTTGGAATGCCTTAAATGTACACAGCTCCTCACAAATAATAACAAATGTTCATGGACAGTATCTTGTTTTAGCCTGCCCGGAGCTCCATGAGGTAGTACCAAAATCTTAATTTACAAATGAAAATATGTTGAAGCACAGAGATGCTAAAACATCTTGCAGGATCCTCTGAATCCTGCTGTCTCCTTCCAAACTCAGAAAAAGATTCTACTTACACCCAGATTTACTATCTAACCCAGGTTTTTGTAATAAAGTGCAATCAGGTGAGCTGGAGATGTAGCTCAGCAGTAGAGCATTTGCCTAGCAAGTAAGAGGCCCAGAGTTCTATCCTCAGCAGAAGGGGGGTGGGGAGAAGGAGGGGGAGGAGGGGGAGAGAGTGAACACAAAAGATAAAAAAAAACCTTGAAGTATATTCAGGTATGTACAGATATTGTCATATGTAAATGCTGAATGTCATGCTCTTTCCCAGCTCAATAGTAATGGTTCTTGACCTTTACATTACTATGATTCTCTGTGAAATGTAATGAAATCTAAGGATCCTCACCTTATTAAAAAAGGCACATAAGCAACTGCTCATAGTAGCAGTTTTCAGAATAGCAGAAGAATGAAGACCACCCAAATGTCCATCAAATGTTAAATGAATAAGCAAACTACAGTATATAATACAATGGAATACCCTTCCGATATAAAAAGAAATGATAAACTGATAGAACATGGCTGATCCCTGAAAATATTATGCTAAAAGAAAACAGTCACAGAAGAATCACATATAGTGTGATTCCTTTTGTGTTCTATGTGTACAGGATCAACCCCGGGCTTCACACATGCTAGGCAAGAGCTGTAGCACTGAGTTACATTCTTAGCCTTTTTCATTTTTTAATTCTGAGACAGAGTCTGGCTAAGTTACCCAGGCTGGTCACAATCTTGTGATCCTCCTGCCTCAGCCATGGGAGCAGCTGATATTACAGGTATGTGTCACCATGCCCAGAAGAGATTCTTTTATTTGAAATGTCCCAAATAGCAAGTACTGCATGATCTTTTTTCATAAATGGAATCTAAAAAATATTGATCTTGTAGAAATTGACAATAGAATGGTGGTTACCAGAGGCTAGGAAAAATAGGATGGGAGAAGGGATAAGAAAAAATTTGATCAATGTAAGTTAGATAGGACCAAGAATCTCTGGTATACTATTACTGCACTATAGGGTGACCATAAATAACAGTAATATACTGTACATTTCAAAAAGCTAGAATAAAGGGTTTCAAAAGATTTTGCCATAAAGAAATGACAAATGTTTGGATATATAGATATATTTAATCTGACTGAAACATCATGTAGTGTGTATGTATGTGTATTAAACATTATATGGCACCCCATTAATGTGTAATGTTTATGTTATGTATCAGTTAAAAACAAACTTAAAAAGAAATGTATAGAAGAGGCAAAGCAGATACAGAGTAGATCAGTGATTGCCTAGAGCTTGGGGAGGGATTGAAGGGAAATGGAAAGTGGGTATGAAGTTTCTTTTTGGAGTGATGAAAATGTTCAAAAACTAATTGCAGAATATGATGATACACAGCAATGAACATAGTTAAAACCATTAAACTATGCACTTCAAATGCTCAAATTGTATGGTGTATGAGTTATGTCTCAATAAATATATTGTTTTTAAAGCAACCACTAAAAATGCACATATAAATAAAATATTCCAGCCAGTTTCTTAGGGTTGACTAAATCCCTGAAATTCATCCACAGGTGAAGTGGGACACAAGACCCAATTAACTCCTGTTCTACAGAAACAAGAATTATCATCCTATTTTCTTTGTGTCACATATGTTTTAATTTAGCAAAGCATTTAAGATCACTACTTAATTTATTGGTCACATAATACAGAAGTTTTTACCATTGATTCATTATAAACAGTTACTAGGATAGTTTAATATAATTTTAAGAGCTAGAAAAAATCTTTAGTAATTGAGTATCTGTTTCTCGAAAGACATGGTTGGAACTCAAAAACAAAAAAATTTTGCCCTCAAGGGGCTTAAAACCTCATAGGCAGGAAAAGATCAATGCACAAGTAACAATATGCAAAACAGAAGGCCAATGGTGCATTAAAAAGGCCAAGGGAGATAGGCCAGGATAAATGATTAAAAGGAAAGCTTCCTGGCAGAGACAAAGGTGGATGGAAGTGGGTTTGACCTTGAAAAACAGGTAAGATCTGAACATGTATGGAGGGGATATAGGGAATTCCAGAAGAAAACAGAAGCAGAGATGTTTCATAATAGTTCCTAGAAACTATGTGTGGGGGGTGTGGGGGGTGTGGGGGGGATTAAAGTCAAGCCAAGGATCCTGGACTTTATTTGGTAGGCTTTGAGAAGCCAAAGAAGGCTGCTGAGTAGGGCAGTTACCAAATCAAAGCTGTATGTTAAGAATAGATAGCCTTGAGGCTGTAGCTCAGTGGTAGAGTGCTTGCCTAGCATGTGTGAGGCACTGGGTTCGATCCTCAGCACCACATAAAATTTTTTTAAAAATAAAGATATTGGGCTCACCTATAACTAAAAAGTAAATATTTTAAAAAATTTAAAAAGAATAGCCTTATGGTATCCTGACATACAGTAGATTTTAAAAAGACTAAGGCATGCCCCCACCACCGAAAAGATGGTGTTCTGACATGCTGTAGCTACTCATTTAATGTGCTACTAATTGGAGTATGGTGTGACAGCAAGCATGCATCTGTAGTTCCAGGAGCTGGAGGCCACCCTGGGCAACATAGCAAGACTCAAAAGAAAAAAAAAGGAAAAGTGCTGTTAATAAAGAAATCAGTTGTAGTTCATTATGGTGCATTATTACCTTTGAAAAAACCCATAGACAACATGGGTTTGTAAAATTTCAAATAGGATTTTAGAATTATATTCTGGCTACATTGATTTTTGGGATTAGGAGGGGTTAAAGGCTCCTTTAGGTCCCTTTGGTCTGTTAACTATGTTGTGAAAGTTTATAATAAAACTAACTCGATAAGAGCTGGATGATAAGCTTTCATGTGATCAGATAAATCTGAATTCCAAGACCTAAAACAAAATGACATATTTGCCATAGCAAAAACTGAAGGGTCAGAAAGCTAATGGAGTACAATAGAATTTCCGAGAAATTGTTTTACTTCTATTCATGAGCCTGAGTTATTTGGTGTTGATGCATAACTATTGGTAGTAACCATTTCTTGATTATAAATTTATCACGTGGACAGTCACTGGGCAGATAATTTAGGGGCGTTCACTGCCTGGAAAGGTTGAGATTCGTCATCCCTGAGAAAAACAAAGAGGCCGGAAGAGACCTGAGGCTACTTGAAAGGTCACTACACAAAGCAGGTTGAACGCGGGAACTAGGAAAGGGCTGGAGGAATGTGTCACCTCGAGTACAGACACACACTACACACTCCAAAGAAAAAGCCCTGTCCTACTCTCCTAAAACCAGTTGTGCCAAGTTCAAGAACACTATCCCTTCCCTGTTTTACTTCCAAACCCCGCCCAGCCCGTGTGGACCTTCCACCTCCCTTTCCCTTCCGCTCTGGGCTTACTTGTCCCGGATGATGGTTTGCAGTTCCCGGATCTGATCGTTCATAGGCAGTAGTTTAAGCTGCGCCCCAATCTGCCTGGAGAGTTCGCAATCCCCTAGGAGGGAGTCGCCCTGAGGTGCGTCTCCACTGTCACTGTTGCACTCAGAGTTAAGGTTGGCGCTGCCGCAGGCCTGAGAAGCCCGCTCAGCCGGCACGCTAGAATGGGCGTGCCCGGTGAGGAGAGTCAGCTTGGCCACAGAAGCGCTATTTCCCTCGGCATGATCCGAGTTCTGGTCGCTAGGTCGCAACGGCTCCGGGCATGGGGTTGAGGCAGAGTTTACTTGCTGGTTGTGACAGGGCATGGAGTCCGGACGCTGTAACTCCGTGGCCATACACGGAGCCCCGGGCTGTCCCCGCTGCTATGGAACTCTAAGAACAAAGGAGAGCGGGGAGAAGGGGCAGAGGCCCGGTGCTCTCCCAGTCGTCCCCCACCTTCTCGAAATCCCTAACCTTGCCTGCCCTCTCACCTCTAGGCCGCTAACAGTTTCCTTTCACCAGCTTTGCCTCACTCCTGCCCACACCGGACGTACTGCTCACGTAGACACCCTATTGGCCTCTCTCCCTGCCACTCTAAAGCACGCTGCTTGTTAACTCTTTTGAGTCAACTATGCTGCGTGGTTTCCGGCACATAGCCTGCAAAGGCTGCTTTGCCAGGAGCGCCTGGTTTCTGGGTCTTCCTGGGGCTTATAGGTCTTCCACATTTGGGGTAATGGGTACAGCCAGGAGAAGTGGGGATTAGATCACCCACTTAAGGCACATGTTTTCAGACTTTTTGTCTAGGCAGAGAAAATATACTTCAGTAAAGGCATCTTCAGGATAGTTTGTCTTTGTAACTGAAGGAGGAAGTAAAAAAAAAAAAAAAAAACAAAACACCTGGCATGCTGATGAAGGGCCTGTTCCCTATTAAACTGTTGTACAAGCTGCAGCTTCATAAGTGTGCTTGACTGCTAAAGCTTTTCTTACCTGGATTGGTTGGGCCCTTCATTGCACACGTTACCATGGGGATTCTGATGCCATTTCAGATCCACTACCAATTTGTTTCTTTTAAATACGTGTAAAGATGCTTTCTTTCTTAAGTGTGTGGACTCACTACTTTTCAAAACTCGGTGTATATGAGAACAAGTGTAGAGCTTGTTAAAATGCAGGTTCTCATGACCCACCTTTGAGATTGTGGTTCAGAAGATTTGAAATGGGAACCAAGAATTTTTGTTCTTAACAACCCAGTGATTGTGATTTTTAAAAATGGTAGTCTTTGAGAGCACATTATATGCTGCTTTTGTTAAGAGCTACAATTTGATAGTCAGAAATGTGCTAATTCTGCCAAAAAATTATTGGACAACATTTGACAAGCCCTTTCCATTCTCTGGACATGACTTTCCCCATCTATAAAATGAGAAGCACTATTTGGCCCCTGAATGTCCTTCCACTTTTGACATTCTGTAATTCTATTTTGCCTTCCAAAAAGTCAATTCTTAAAATTCCTCCTTCCACAGAGGAACATGACCACATGTGCAGAGATTTAGAGAAGTATGAGTAACATTAGAAACATCCTGTTCTTTAACAGGACTTGAGCCTTGATCTGGCTCTGTGTTTTTCATTTTCTGTGTGTTAATTTGTTGTTTGGTATTGTTATTAGTGCTATTTCCTCCTTCAATATCTGTTTCGTACCTCACCCTCCAGGTCTGTATACTATTAACTTGTAACTATAGTGTAGAGTTTAAATTTGATTGGATGATAAGAATTACAACTTAGAATTGTAATCCTGATTTGTAAGATTGTGCATCTATTAACCTAGTACATAATACAAAGGAAAGAGTCTCTAGGTTTAAAAGTGGCATCAGCTAACTTGAAGTGGGCAGGAACAATTGAATGGCTATTTTGCACATGAATACTCTGAGGGAAAACATTGAAATGCAGTATTTTATCATTAGCAGTAATTTAAATGAAGTAATGAATTTAAAATGGTATTATAAGACATCCCAGAACCAAAACTGCGATGTAGTCTTGTCCAGTGTCTAATCAGGCATGTGACCTTATTGTGAATACCACAGAATATGAATTAGAACAGTACAGTTGTCAGTATGTCTTCTTTTCACTTTCATAGTAAGCCTTCATGCATACATTTACCTATATTAACAAATAAGCAATAACAGGTCTATTTATATAGGAAATTTGTTTAAGGCTTTTAAAAAATAACTTTATTTATTTACTTTATGTGGCACTGAGAATTGAACCCAGTGCCTCACATGTGCTAGGTAAGTGCTCTACTACTGAGCTCCAACCTCAGTCCCCATTTAAGGCTTTTTAAAGGCAAAATTCACTAATTATTAATCATAACAACACTTTAAGCTTGATGTTTTATAATTTACAAAGAGTCATATACAGTCTCATTTAAATTTCAAAAAATCTTTAGGATTTCCAATACCCATTTATAGACAATATCTGTATAATTCTGTTTCCTAAAGGAATTTGTCCAAGATTACACATCCAAAAAGGAACAGAGCCAAAACATGAACCGTATTCTTTTGACTCCAAATCTAGTCTTCTTTACACATTCCTATAGATTCATGAAATAATTCAGATAACAAATACTGATTGAGCCTTTACTATTTGCCAGGTGCTAGAACACATATAAAGAAAAATGAGAAACTGAACAGATACTTTTCAGAAAAAGAAATACAATCAATCATCAAATATATAAAAAAAATGTTCAACATCTCTAGCAATTAGAGAAATGCAAATCAAAACTATAATGAGGGGCTGGGGCTGTAGCTTAGTGGCAGAGCACTTGCCTAGCATGTGTGAGCCACTGGGTTCGAACCTTAGCACCACATAAAAATAAATGAATAAAATAGAGGCATTCTGTCCATCTACAACTCCAAAAATAATTTTTAAAAAACTATATTGAGATTCCATCTCAGTCCAGTCAGAATGGTAATTATCAAGAATACAAGTAACAATAAATGTGGCAAAAATGTGAAATGTACACTCATACATTGCTGGTGGGACTGCAAATTGGTGCAACCACTTTGGACAGCGGTATGGATAATCCTCAGAAAACTTGAAATAGAACCATCATTTGACCCAGCTATCCAGTTTATACTCAAAGGACTTAAAATCAGCATACTACAGTAACGCAGCCACATCAACATTTATAGCAGCTCAATTCACAATAGCTAAACTATGAAACCAACCTAGGTGCCCTCCAACAGATGAGGGATAATGAAATTGTGGTATATATACACACAATGAAATATTACTCAGCCATAAAGAAGAATGAAATTATGGCATCTGCTGGTAAATGAATAGAACCGCAGAATATCATTCTAAGCAAAATAAGCCAATCCCCAAAACACCAAAGGCCAAATATTTTCTCTGATATGCATATGCTAATTAACAACAAGGGGGGTAGATAGAGATACTTTGGATTAGATAGAGAGGAATGAAGGGAGGGGAGGGTTTATTGGGGTATGAATGATAATAGAATGAATCAGACATGATTACCTTATGTGCATATATGATTACATGACCTGTGTAGCTCTACATTGTACAACTAGAAGAATGAGAAGTTATACTCCATTTATGTATGATGTTTCAAAATGCAATGTACAAGTCATGTGTAACCAATTAGAATAAATAATTTTTTAATCTTAAAAACACTTTTTAAAAAAAGAAAAATGAGAGAAGATCTTGAATTTCCTAGAGGTCATGGATAGCATGAATCTTTAATAACCAAAGGATAAAGCAGCATGGAAACCTTCACCATAGATACTAACAGTAGAATTGACAAATTTTAATTTAGCTTTCTTGATTCCTATTTATTTCTTTATTTAGTGGGGCTGGGGATCAAATCCAGAATCTTGTGAATGCTTGGCAAGTGTTCTACCAAGACATTTTGAGATCTGTAAGAACCAACTTGCTGGAGCTGTACCCCTAGCCCCTTTCCCACTACTTACTTGCTTGCTTTTCTTTTTTGTGGTCCTGTGGATTGAACCACAAGATGTTCTTCCACTGAGCTGTATTCCCAGCCCTTCATACTTTTTTCAGACAGGGTCTTGCTGAGTTGCCCAAGCTGGCCTTGGACTTGTAATCCTTCTGCCTTAGCCTCTTCAGTGACTGGGATTACAGCCATGCACCACCATGTCTGCTCCTTTTCCCACTTTTTTGATGGAGGTACAGAGACAGATAAAGCAAAAAGCTGGAAAATTGCAATAACTGAGATGACTATGAATTTCATTTTAGATTTCAAGCTCTAAATTTGAGATGATCCCTAACAGTTATGGGAAACAACAATACAATTGCATATACTAATTGGAATACTTCACATGCAACTTACATAGTGCCTTTACAAGACACTTTTATGTAAGTTATCTCATTTGATATTGTGGAGAAGTCAGATGCAGTATTTTTATTCCTGTTTTACAGGTGAGAAATTTGAGACTTTGGAGCCTAATTTAAGTCATATCTTAAGTAGTAGTAGCATAGTGAGGAAACAATAAAACTAATATTAAACCCTATGTTTTATGTAATATACCTCAATCATCTCATTTAAATATTCCAATAACTTTAGGAAATAGGCCTTATTGTTAATCCCATTTTACAGATAAGAACTGAGACATAGTGAGATTTAATTAATTTGATAATGTCATGTAGGCAGTTAAGTACAGGAGCTGGCATTTAAACTCTAAGTTTGATCAGCTCAACCAGATTGTTTCTTTAACCCAGATCCTCTGATTACTCCAAATTTATTCGTATACTTTATGCTACACTAGATATTATCTCACCTATAGTACTATATCTAAACTATGACCAAAAAACTATAGAATAGAGCTGAGGAATCCCAATATAATGTTTTATTGATACTCAGTCCTCTGATGAACTCTTAGGCAATTGCTTTGTGTGCTAACTCCTAGAATCACTTAATTCAAGTTGACTTTGGGGATGCTTCTAAGCCACTACGCTATAATTTTAAATTTCTTATGAACAAAATATATTAATTAAAAGATAAACAATGAACAAATACTGGGATTCACTTTCCTTTCCAAATGAATATCTGTATCACCTTTCAGACGTATATCTTGGTTCTTATGGATCTCAAAATGTCTATTTGGGTGTCTTTTTAAATGTATAACTTTTATTATTTATTATTTATTTCTCCTACTTTCAAATATTTTTCTTTAATGCCTGATCCTGTTATTCTGTTTGTTAGATTATTTCCAGCTTTATTGAGATATAACAGACAAAACTATTGTATACATTTAAGGTATAAAATGTGCTGTTTTGATATGTATATACATTATAGCATGTGTTTTAGTCAGCTTTTGCTGTGACCAAAAGAAATAGCAAGAACAATTTTAGAGGAGGAAAAGTTTATTCAGCACTCTTGGTTTCAGAGGTCTCAGTCCATTAATGGTTGACTCTGTTCCTCTGGGCCCATAAGGCAGAATATTATGGCAGAAGGATGTGGCAGAGGAAAGCAGCTCAAGACATGATAATCAGAAAGCGGAAAGCTCCCCTCACCATGGACAAAATATAAACCCCACAGACACACCCTCAATGACCCACCTCCTCCAGTCACACTCTATCTGCCTACAGTTACCACCCAGTTAATCCTTTCAAGTTGATTAATGAATTGATTAGGTTAGAGTTCTCCTAATCCAATCATTTCATCTCTAAACTTTTTTGCATTGTCTCACACACGAGCTTTTGTGAGAAACCTCATATCTAAACCTTAACAACATGATAACTACAATAATGCGAATTAACACATCAATCACTTCAAGTAGATACCATATTGTTTGTGGTGAGCACACTTAAAATCTACTCTTTTAGCAAATGTCAAGTATACTGTACAATATTATTAAGTATAGTCACCATGCTGAGAATTTAATGCCAAGAAAGGCATTAAAAATCATTGAAACATATATGGAAAATATATATGCATTTAGATAGAATTGATATAAGTTTGCCTTTATTGTTTATTGTACTACCAACAAAAAATATTCCTACAGGAGTATTTTGGCAAGAAGGTCCATTATTATGGATACATTTATCTTATTCTCCTAACACTATTCTTACTACGTATCCTGAGGCTGTAGGACAATTAATACTCAAAGGAATAAAAGCAGCAAAGGGAGTGTTTGGAATTTCTCCCAATAAAATTATTACTCCATATACTATGAATCAAATTGATGAGTTAGCTAATGAGTTAAATACTTGGGCAATAATCATGTGCAAATCTAATGTTTCATTTGATAACCACTTACCATCTAATCCTTTATTGTCTTTTTGGTCATCGCATCCTGTAATTTTTCCAAAAATGACAAGAAAAACACCTATCGGAAATGCTCCAAATATATTCACTGATGGATCAAATAATGGTACAGCAGCAATAGTTACACCTGATCAAACTTTTACATTTTTAGTACCCAAACAATCAGCTCAAAAGGTAGAGCTTAATGCAGTATTACAAGCTTTTGTGATGTTTAAAGATTCTGTATTTAATTTATTTTCCAATAGTCAGTATATAGTTAATGCTATAGTATCCCTTGAAGATGCTGGTAGGATTTCCCCTTCCTCTACTGTTTTCTCTTTGCTTTCCACTATACAAAGTCTAATCTGGGACAGAAAAGATCCATTCTTTATAGGACATATCAGGGCACATGCAGGATTGCCTGGAGCCCTTAGTTTGGGCAATGATTTAGCAGATAAAACTACACATGACATACATATTTTCTCTACACTAGAAGAAGCTACAAATTTTCATAAAAAGTTCCATGTCAATGCTAATACTTTACAAAAGCGTTTTAAAATAACTAAGGAACAAGCTAGACAAATAATAAAACAATGTCAAAATTGTGTGACCTTTTTACCACAAGTTAATCTTGGAGTCAATCCTAGAGGACTGATACCTAACCATATTTGGCAGATGGACGTCACACACTTGCCAGAATTTGGAAAATTGAAATATTTGCATGTTACAGTTGATACTTCTTCTGGATTTTTGATGGGCTCCCTTCATGCCGGAAAAAAAAAAAAAAAACTAAAGATGTTATAGCTCATTGCTTACAAAATTTTGCCACTGTGGGCGTTCCAAAACAGTTAAAAACAGATAATGCCCCTGGTTATACTTCAACCTCTTTTAAACAATTTTGCTCATCATTTGGCATTACTCATATAACAGGAATCCCATACAATCCACAGGGACAAGGCATAGTTGAAAGAGCTCATCAAACTATTAAAATGTACTTATTAAAGCAAAAAGAAGGAATTGGGAAGGGGTATATATTCCCCAAAGATAAACTTAAAATAACCCTTTTTACTCTAAACTTTTAAAATTTGGATTCATCAGGGCTTAGTGCTGCGGAAAGGCATATGTGTCCAAAAAATGTACATAAGCCCAAGGTACTTTGGAAGGATATTCTAACAGGACAATGGAAAGGTCCTACCCAGTAATTGTCTGGAGTCGGGGGTCTGTTTGTGTGTTTCCACAGGGAGAACAGCAGCTGATTTGGATTCCAGACAGATTAACTAAAGCGATTTCTACAGACCAAAAAGAAGATGTGATATCCAGTACTCCAGTTTGGTTATTCTTACATCTGCGACAGAACCAGAATGCTTTTTTCAATATCTATTTTATTATTGTCCTTTCCCATATATTTTTTTTTTTGAGCTCATACAGACCTAGGTTAATGTTTTGCTGATCAGTTCTATTTTTTAACTATAGAGTTTTTAAACATTGCAATGGAGATTTCACCTGTAAAAAGTTATAAGGCCTTTACTATTATGTTATGTGTCGTATGTATTATGTGTGCACACTTGTGTTTTGTGTTTGAATGTACGTATGTCCATATGTCATATATGATGAGCGCTCATGAAAAAATGGATCCAAATAATTTTTTTTTATTCACGTGATTTAAATGGTTTAATTTAAATTGGGTAAACAGCTGTTGAGGATTGTTTTAAAATGTGAACAAAAAAGGAGGTTAACAGATCTGTTTGTTTACTTTCACCTTTCCTTTTCATTATATTTAATAATTCTCTTAAAGATAATGTAAATTATTAAGAAAATTGTTTTCTTTTAATGCCTTCTGGAATGTTACATAATTTTTTCTTTAGCCATTATTGCCAGAATTCCTATCTTCAACCCAGTGCCAGTGAAGACAATGTAAATTATTAAGAAATTTGTTTTCTTTTAGTGCCTTCTGGAATGTTACATAATTTTTTCTTTAGCCATTATTGCCAGAATTCCTATCTTCAGTGAAGACAATGTAAATTGTTAAGAAAATTGTTTTCTTTTAGTGCCTTCTGGAATGTTATATAATGTTATATAATTTTTCTTTAGCCATTATTGCCAGAATTCCTATCTTCATCCCAGTGCATGAAGACAAAGATAAAACCAATCTACAGCTTCTGCAATAGCCATCACTGAACTGCTTGCAGAACTTGCCTGGACTATGTATCACTTGTATGCATTGTGAACTCACTTGTATGCATTGTGAACTATCTGTTGGTGCAGCGACTTCTGGTAGTGTTGGGGTATTTATGCTGATGGTGTCATTGGTGGTACAATTTTTCCAAAAGGAGCCGTCAGCTGGCTTGGTGTATCTTCCTCCCTTCTGCTTGTCATGATCGTTCAGCTAAAATTTGGGGGCCAACAGAGGTGAGGCAAAGAACCTCACCCCCCCCCCCGCTGGTACGAAGACCTCTACACAGGTGTGGCTGTATACTGGACTGGTAGTCAGTGACGGGTAAGATCCAATTACTATGTTACCAACCTAAGACAGGAGGCTGACGCCTTGAGGTCAGCTCATCCGATAACGGGTAAGGACCATATGTACTATTGGACAACCTAAGGCAGCCACATGCTTGTTGTTTAAACAGAGAGGGGGAGATGTTGAGAGCCACAGCCGAAGGGGCCCCAGCAAACTTTCAGACTGCCAGCTGATGAGCTGAAGGGGCCCCAGCAAACTTTCAGACTGCCAGCTGATGATTGGCTCACAGCGGCCCCAGCAACATCTAGCTGATTGGCTCCTCTGCAGTGAAGCTCATTGGGCTGTTTCCCTGCCCTTTCAGGCCACGGAGCTGCTCATTGGGGGACTTTTTGGCTCTACCCATGTGACCCAGCCAATCGGCCTCAAGAGGAAGAGGATTGTGGGAGGTGTGGAGGCTGGTGGTTGAGGCGTGTGGCTTGTGGGAAGCCGGTGGTGGCAGTTGGGCTCTGAGGGTTTTTTCCTGAGGAGCTGTTTTGTTTGGCTTGTGTGGTTCTAAAAATAAAGTTAGTTTCTTTTGACAAGTGGCTCCTGAATTGTGCCCAGCCAGACTGTGGCATTAAGTATAGTCACCATGCTGAGAATTATGTTCCCAGAACTCATTTATTTTATAAGTGAAAGTTAATATCCTTTGACCAACCTTTCTTCATACCATGTCCCTGGAAAACAACATTACAGTCTCTGATTGAGTTCAACTCTTTAAGATTCTACATATTAGTGAGATCATTCAGTCTTTTGATGCCTGGCTTATTTCATTTAGCATAATGTCCTGCAGGTTAATCCATGTTGTAACACATCTCAGGACTTTAAAAATGTTTAATCACTTTTCAAATAATATTACCAGCCTTTGCAAGTTAGCTTACTTGTTGAATACTACACCTTCCATAGAGATCCTAAATAGTTCCTGGTAAAGTGTGGGAGGCAGGACTAGCAGATCTTATATAAAAGAGTAGAACTTGTATAAAAGAAAACCTTTAAAATTGACATATTAAGAACAGAAGGCCGGGAGCGGTGGCGCATGCCTGTAATCCCAGCAGCTCTGGAGTCTGAGGCAGGAGGATCGTGAGTTCAAAGCCAGCCTCAGCAATAGTGAGGTGCTTAGCAACTCAGTGAAACCCTGTCTCTAAATAAAATACAAAATAGGGCTGGGGATGTGGCTCAGTGGTCGAGTGCCCCTGAGTTCAATCCCCAGTATCCCTCCAAAAGAACAGAAGTGTCATGGTTCCCAGTTTATAGTTGCTAGTTAGTCTCCCTCATTTCTTCTTCTTTTTTTTTAAAGTTTTATTGATTTTATTTTTTTAAAATACAGGACAGCGGAATGCATTACAATTCTTATTACACATATATAGAGTACAATTTTTCATATCTTTATATAGAGAGTATGTTCACGCCAATTCATGCCTTTATACATATACTTTGGGGGGTTTTTTGCATTACAATTCTTATTACACATATATACCACAATTTTTCATAACTGTTTATAAAGTATGTTAACATCCAATTCGAGTCTTCATATATGTGTTTTGGATAATGATGTCCATCACATTCCACTATCCTTGCTAATCCCCTGTCCCCTCCCTTTCCCTCCCACCCCTCTTCCCTATCTAGAATTCATCTATTCCTCCCATGCTTCCCCTCTCTACCCCACTATGAGTCAGCCTCCTTATATCAGAGAAAACATTTGGCATTTTTTTTCTGGGATTGGCTAACTTTACTTACCATTATCTTCTCCAACGCCATCCATTTACCTGCAAGTGCCATGATTTTATTCTCTTTTATTGCTGAGTAAAATTCCATTGTGTATATATGCCACATTTTTTTATCCATTCATCCACTGAAGGGCAAATGGGTTGGCTCCACAGTTTAGCTATTGTGAATTGTGCTGCTATAAACATTGATGTGGCTGTGTCCCTGTATTATGCTGTTTTTAAGTCCTTTGGGGATAGTCCGAGAAGAGGAATAGCAGGGTCAAATGGTGGTTCCATTCCCAGATTTCCAAGGAATCTCTATACTGCTTTCCATATTGGCTGCATCAATTTGCAGTCCCACCAGCAATGTATGAGTATACCTTTTTCCCCACATCCTCTCAAACACTTATTGTTGTATGTCTTCATAACAGCTGCCATTCTGACTAGAGTGAGATGATATCTTAGAGTAGCTTCGATTTGCGTTTCTCAGATTGCTAGAGATGATGAGCATTTTTTTCATATATTTGTTGATTGATTGTATATCCTCTTCTGATAAGTGTCTGTTTAGGTCCTTGGCCCATTTGTTGATTGGGTTATTTGTGTTTTTTTTTTTTTTGGTGCTTAGCTTTTTTAGTTCTTTATATACCCTAGCAATAAGTGCTCTATCTGATGTGTGAGGGGTAAAAATTTGCTCCCAGGATGTGGGCTCTCTGATTGTTGATTTTGCTGAGAAGAAACTTTTTAGTTTGATTCCATCCCATTTATTGATTCTTAGTTTTAATTATTGCACCATAGGAGTCTTATTAAGGAAGACTAATTAAAAGACTTCCTTAGGAAGGCCTAATCCCACATGATGAAAATTAGGGCCTACTTTTTCTTCTATTAGTCACCGAGTCTCTGGTTTAATTTCTAGGTCCTTGATCCTTTTTAATTTAAGTTTTGTGCATGGTGAGAGATAGGGGTTTACTTTCATTTTGTTGCATATGGATTTTCAGTTTTCCCAGAACCATTTGTTGAAGAGGCTATCTTTTCTCCAGCGCATGTTTTTGGCACCTTTGTCTAATATAAGATAACTATAATTTTGTGGGTTAGTCTCTGTGTCCTCTATTCTTTACAATTGGTCTACCAGTCTGTTTTGGTGCTAACACCATGCTGTTTTTGTTACTATTGCTCTGTAGTATAGTTTAAGGTCTGGCATAACGATGCCACCTGCTATAACTATTCTGGGTCTCTTATTTTTCCAGATTAATTTCATGATTACTTTTTCTAATTCTATGAGGAATGCCATTGGATTTTGATCAGAATTGCATTAAATCCGTATAGTGCTTTTGGTAGTATGGTTATTTTGATAATATTAATTCTGCCTATCCAAGAGCTAGGAAGATCTTTCCATCTTCTAAGGTCTTCTTTGACTTCTCTCTTTAGGGTTCTGTAGTTTTCATTGTATAGATCTTTCACCTCTTTCATTAAGTTGATTCCCAAGTATCTTATTTTTTCTGAGGTTATTGTGAATGGGTAGTTTTCCTCATTTCCTTCTCAGAGGCTTTGTCATTGATATACAGAAATGCCTTTAATTTATGGGTGTTGATTTTATATCCTGCTACTTTGCTAAATTCATTTACTAGTTCTGGAAGTTTTCTGGTGGAGTTTTTTGGGTCTTCTAGGTATAGAATCCTATCATCAGCAATTCCTATACATATCCCTTTGATTTCTTTCATCTGTCTAATTGCTCTGGCCAGTGTTTCAAGAACTATGTTGAATAGAAGTGGTGAAAGAGGGCATCCCTGTCTTGTTCCAGTTTTTAGAGGGAATGCCTTCAATTTTTCTCCATTTAGAATGATCTTGGCCTGAGGCTTAGCATAGATAGCCTTTACGATGTTGAGATATGTTCCTGTTATTACTAGCTTTTCTAGTGTTTTGAACATAAAGGGGTGCTGTGTTTTGTCAAATGCTTTCTGCATCTATTGAGATGATCATATGATTCTTATTTTTAAGTCTATTAATGTGATGAATTACATTTATTGATTTCCATATATTGAACCAACCTTGCATCCCTGGGATGAATCCCACTTGATCATGGTGCACAATCTTTTTGATATGTTCTTGTATTTGATTTGCCAGAATTTTATTGAGAATTTTTGCATCTATGTTCATTAGATATACTGCTCAAGGGAACCATTCACCAACAAGACATAACAATCATAAATATAGATGCCCCAAACAATGGTGCAGCTATGATCATCAAACAAACTCTTCTCAAGTTCAAGAGTCAAATTGACCACAACACAATAATCTTGGATGACTTTAACACACCTCTCTCACCACTGGATAGATCTTCCAAACAAAAGCTGAATAAAGAAACTATACAATAACACGATCAATAACTTAGACTTAACTGACATATATAGAATATATATTTCAACCTGCATCAAGCGGATACACTTTCTTCTCAGCAGCACATGGACCCTTCTCTAAAGTAGACCATTTATGCCACAAAGCAATTCTTAGCAAATACAAAAAAGTAGAGATAATACCATGCATTTTATCAGATCATAATGGAATGAAATTGGAAATCAATGACAAAATAAAAAATAAAATTTTCTCCATCACCTGGAGAATAAACAATATGCTACTGAATGAACAATGGGTTACAGAATACATCAACGAGGAGATTTAAAAATTCTTAGAGGTAAATTAGAACACAGACATAACATATCAAAATCTCTGGGACACTCTGAAAGCAGTACTAAGAGGAAAATTCATTGCATGGAGTTCATTCCTTAAAAGAAGAAAAAGTCAACAAATAAATGACCTCATACTACATCTCAAAGCCCTAGAAAAAACAATAACAAATCAGCAGGAAAAGCAGTAGAAGTCAAGAAATAATTAAAATTAGAAATGAAATCAATGAAATTGAAACAAAAGAAACACTTAAAAAAATGACAAAACAAAAAGTTGGTTCTTTGAAAAAATAAATAAAATTATCAGACCCTTAGCCATGCTAATGAAGAGAGGGAGAGTGAGAACTCAAATTACCAGCATACGTGATGAAAAAGGTAATGTCACAACAGACACTACAGAAATACAGAGGATAATTAGAAATTATTTTGAAATCTTATACTCCAATAAAATAGAAGACATTGAAGGCATTGACAAATTTCTTAAGTCATATGATTTGCCCAGATTGAGTCAGGAAGATACACACAATTTAAACCGACCAATATCAAGTGAGGAAATAGAAGAAGCCATCAAAAGCTTACCAACCAAGAAAAGCCCAGGACCAGATGGATACACAGCTGAGTTCTACATGACCTTTAAAGAAGATACCAATACTCTTCAATTTATTTCAGGAAATAGAAAAAAAGAGACAGTAATTCCAAACTCATTCTATGATCACCTGGATCCCAAAACCAGGCAAAGACACTCATTTCTTCTTGACTGTAGATTTTAATTATCAACAGAATCTATATTCCAAAACCAAAGAGAAAGTACAATTTTGCTGAACCCTGTTATAGGCTTAATAGTACAGAGTAAAGCATGGAATGAATGAAAGAAACCATTTGGGTAATTCGGGGAGGGTTGAATATAAGGGAAGAGAAAGTGTGATACATTCTATGGTGTGCCACCTCATCTGCCAGTCAGGACTTAGGCACTCATTCTTTAGCTATCTGGAATGTTGCCTTTTAAGACTTAGAAATATATCTCTCACCAGGAATTGTCCTAGGCTAAGAGATCTGCCCTACTCAGTGTTATACACCCTTCTCTTTTATGGAAGCAGACTGCATCCACTGACACATCCCTGTGGTGATACAAAGACCCATACCCTTGCCTTAATTTGAAATGTCTTTGGAGGGCCATTCCAACCTCAGAACTTCCATTAAGTTTACTGAGTCCTTTGTGGCAGCTTCTCCCTCTACTCAGCCTTTCTTCTTTTATTCCCTCTCAGGTGTTGTTCTGAAAAGCATTTCCCAATAAACTTCCTGCACACAAATCTCTACCTCAGTCTGTTTCCAGAGGTACCCAATCTATTACAGAAAGAAACATAATTCCAAACAACCCCATTATCAAAGTGCCTGTGTGAACCTGATGTTTTAAACTGTCAAAAAAATCAAAAGGAAAGAGATAATGCTGCAGTTGATTAAACTCCTACTTTGCAAATTGCAGTATCAGAACTACTTACCAGTGAATTGGATTGACAAGATTAATTAAATGTGTTCTGGCTTTGATTTGTTAAGATGAAGTTATAAGACTATGAACTAACATGTACCTGCTGACAAAAGTCCTGACACATATCACTTAATTATTGATGAGATAAAATTCTCTGGGTAAGTATAGGAATTATGTATTATACTCTTTATCCACAGTTTCATTTTTCATGGTTTCAGTTATTTATGATCAACTATAGGTAAGAAGAAAGGTGAGTTCAGTACAACAAGATATTTTGAGAGAGAATTGTTGTTAACCTCTTCTCTTTACTATGCCCATTTATAAATTAAGCTTTTCATAGATATGTAGGTATAAGAAAAACATAGTATAGATATGGCTTTGTATTATGCATGGTTTCAGGCATCCACTGAGGGTCTTAGAACATATCTCCTGCAGGTAAAGGGGATTACTATATTGCATTTGGCTTATATTACAACATTTTTGCTGATTTTAGGGGTATTATCTTTAACTGGGTATCCCACAAGAAAGAATTCAATGTCTACTACTTGAAAGAATATTAGCCTAGGAGACAAGGAGCAAAAATTCGATTTCTCTAATTTGCTGTATGTAGGAACTTGGGTAAGTTTTGTCCCCTCTCTGGGTCTCATGTTCTTCTATCATGAAATATGGAAATAGAGTCTCAGGGTCCCTTGAAGTTCTCATTTTTTTTCTATGATTAAAATATTTGTACAATAGCATGTCTGTGGAATATTCCTCTGTGGGACACATAGTTCTGAGTAAATAATGATGAGAGCTGAACTCTGGCTCTGGCTCCAGGCCCAAAACAGTTATATTCCAAACACCATCTCTACCACCTTCATCCTCTTCTCTTAACCTCAAGTGTGTGAAGTCATGTAACTACAACAGTGATAACAATATGGAGAATATTGGAAATCTACCAGTGTATCAACCTTCTAAGTAAGGAGGGGCTTATGCTCATGGACATTGTGAAGTATTGTCATGGCCCAAGTGATTTGGCAATCAAATACCTAATGGTTTGACTGGATGATAGGGGATGGAGGGAGAAGGAACATGTTGGGCCCTGAGGGCACTCTGGAGCTCATATATATGCACAAAGCCAGTTTGTGCCCAATTTATGATGAAAATAAAGAGGGATTTATTTTATACCCTTTATTAGAGGAGGCTTTGTTCCACATCTTTTTTTTTTATTTTAGAGAGAGAGAGAGAGAGAGAGAGAGAATTTTTTAATATTTATTTTTTAGTTTTCGGTGGAAACAGCATCTTTATTTTATTTTTATGTGGTGCTGAGGATGGATCCCAGCGCCCTGCGCATGCCAGGTGAGCGTGTTACCACTTGAGCCACATCCCCAGCCCCCACATCTTTATTTCTATGCCCTACTCTCCCAGCTCAGAAAGTGCCCTTATGCACCCTCTTTACATTGTAAACTTTAATTCTTTTTCTCAACAAATATTATTAAAAAACAACTTTGTATCAAACATTCTTCTTAAATGTTGGCTGATGAGAAAAACAAAAATATCCCTGCCATGATGGAGATTACAGTCAAATGGCAGGGATACAGACAATATATAAAGTAACTAAGTGAAATATACATGATGTTAAATAGTAGCAAGCAGAGAGGGGAACAGAGAAATGGGAGAGAAAAGAGATCAATTTCAAGTTGGGGTAATTAGAGAAAAACACATTGAAAAGATAACATAAGGACAAAGACCTGAGGAAATATGGATACAATCCACAGTTAGAGATAGTTGAAGGAAGAGTGTTCCTAGCAGAGGGAATAAGAAATACAAAGGTCCTGAGAAAAAGAGGTTCATGTATAAAAGAGGAGAGTGAGCTGGTCATGGTGGTGCTTGCCTGTAATCCCAGGGGCTCCAGAGGCTGAGGCAAATGGGTCATAATTTCAAAGCCAGCCTCAGCAACTTAGTGAGGCCCTGTTTCTAAATAAAAAATAAAAGGGCTGGGGATGTGACTCATTGTTAAGCACCCTGGGTTCAGTCCCTGGTACCAAAAAATTTTTTGAAAAGAGCAGAGTGAGTAGAATGGTTCAGAGTGAGTGAGAGCCAACAGTAATAGCAGATGTGGTCAGAGTAAACTAGGCAGGAAGCAGGCAGACATTGTGGAGTCATTTAGGCCATTGTAAGAGCATAAGCTTTACCCCTGAGATAGGGAGACATAAGATGGTTTTAAGAAGAGGGGTAACCTAATACAATTTAGGTTTTAAAAGTATCATGCTGGCATGTTAGGAGGTAGAAGAAAGGAGAACCATGTTGAGGATGGGCATAAGAAGATCAATTAGAGAGCAATTGCAACAATCCAGGGGAGAGATAATAGTAGCTTAGACCTGGCTGGAGGGGGTGGAAAGTGGCCAAATGCTGACATATTTTACAGATAAAGCCTATAAATTTTGCCAGCAAATTGGTTGTGGGGTAAGAGTGAAAGATTGAATTCATATAACTTTTATTGCAACTATGCTGTTATAATCGCTCTATTTTGTTATTTTTGTTAATCTTAAACTGTGCTTAATTTGTAAATTAAACTTTATGCCAGATGTGGTGGTTGCATGCCTGTAATTTCAGCTACTCAGGAAGCTGAGGAAGGATTTTCCAGGTTTGAGGCCAGCCTGAGCAACTTAGGGAGACCCTGTCTCAAATTTAAAAAATAAATAAAAAAATGGCTAAGGATATAGCTTAGGGGAAGATCACCCATGGATTCAACCCCTAGTACTCTAGTACTGCAGAAAAGAAAAAAAAAGCTTTCTCTCTCTCTCTCTCTCTCTCTCTCTCTCTCTCTCTCTCTCACACACACACACACACACACACACACACACACACACACGTATGTTGTGTGTGTGTGTGTGTGTATATATATATATATATACCAAAAAACAATATATACACCTCAAAAACCAATCAGTGAACTAATCATCTGATGAGATTAATTGAGTGGTAACTAAAGGCAATTGGGTGTGGCTGGAGGAAGTGGGGCATTGGGGTCATGGCTTTGGTGTATATATTTATATTTGTCAAGTGGAGATCTCTCTCTCTCTCTCTCTCTCTCTCTCTCTCTCTCTCTCTCTCTCCTTTCTGATCAACATGTGAGCTGCTTCCCTCTGCCACACTCTTCTTCCAGGATGTCCTTACTCACTTGGAAACAAGGAATGGAGCCTGCTGTCTTTAGACTGAGACCTCAGAAACCATGGGCCCACAAATAAACTTTTCCTCTTCCACAATTGTTCTAGTTGGATCTTTTAGTCACAGTGCAAAAAAGCTGACTATGACACCCCCTATGAATGGGGGGATTACTGTAATTAATCAGATTATGGCTCCTAAGAAATATTTTATGAAGTCAGTGTTTGTTACTTGTTCTAAACTCAAACAGGGTCCTGCAGCTATTTTTCCCCTGGTTCTCTCCTGCACACTTGCTATGTATAGTCTAAATTGTATTTTCATTAGATCCAACAGTCTTCTCTAAATTCCCTTTGTCATAACCTCTTCCTTTTGACAGGAGTTTGATAAAGTTTAATTTATAAATTAAGCACAGTAAGAGATTAACAAGATTAATAAAATGGAGCAATTATAACAACATACTTGCAATAAGGTTACATGAGTTTGATCTGTCTCTCAAAAATATCTGCAAAATATTGTACTCACCTTTTTCTTCTTATATATATCTTATATAGTGCCTAGTGATGAAATGAAGTAAGATGAATGATATAGGCTTGACATAGCTATTATGTAAGGATTACTTGAACATAAGCACTGCAATACCTAAAAGTTGATATAATAACTATGATGGCTACTTAGTGACTAGTGGGAGGGTAGTATGTACAGCATAGAAATGCTTGACAAAGGGACAAGTCACATCCTGGACAAGATAGAGAGAGATTTCATCATGCTACTCAGAATAGTATGCAATTTAAAATGCACAAATTATTTCTGAACTTTCCATTTAATATTTTCAGCCTGCATTGGACCATATACACACACAACTGAAACCATGGAAAGCAAAATTGTAGATAAAGGAAGGCTACTGTATTTTGTAGTGGAATTTATACCCCAAGACATTACAGTAAAGATAGGGACTTAACTACTGGATGTGGTCAGGGAAAGAGTGGAAAAGACTTCTACCAGTACCACTGTTATCCCTAAGGCAACTGTGGCATACCCAAAGCTACACCCCTGCTGAGGAACAACATCAGACACTTCACTGTGGGAAACAACAAGGAGAAAGGGCAAATAAACCACCTAAATACTTCAGCTAGTCTTTAAAGAAATAAGGAAATAAATAATAAAAATTGTGAGGGCCCAGAGTTGTTACAAAATATTTTCTAATGTCCAGTTTTCAACAAAAACTATGAGACACTTAAAGAAACAGGAAAGTATAACCCATATATTGGAAAAGAAACAACAACCAGGGAACAGAAACTGCCTTTGAGAGTGAACAGATACTGGATTCAACAGGAAGGGATTTCAAAATACTCATTCTAATATATCCATAGAATTAAAGTAAAGTTTGATAAAGAAGCAAATGAAGATGTAATGACAATGTTGCATCAAGTATAATATGTCAATAAAATTTTTAAAAGAACCAAATAAAAATTCTGTGTTTAAAAGCACAATAAGGGCTGGGATATAGCTCAGTTGGTAAAATGCTTGCCTCACATGCACAAGGCCTGGGTACAATCCCTAGCACCAAAAAAAAATAAATAAATAAAAAATAAAAAATAAATAAAATGTAAAACATGGGAAAACCACAGGGCCTCAATATTAGATTTGAACTGGTAGAAGAAAATTGCTAATGGTATTAATGGTCTTGGAGAGATATTGGTAGAGATTATGCAATAGAGAGGAAAAAATTAAACAGGCTTAGAGAAATGTGAGATACTATTAATCACACAAACATATACAAAATGAAGATATAAAAGAAAAAAGATAATGTTGAAAAAAAATACCTGAAGAAATAATAGCTGAAAATTTTCCAAATTTATTGGCAGACAATATCCTACACATTCAGGAGGATCAATGAACTCCAAGTAGAATAAATGCAAATATATTAACAAACAGACACAGCATATTAAGAATGCTGAAAATCAAAACCAGAAAATCTTGAAACAACAAGAGGAAAAAACACATGTCACTTATGTGGAAACCCTAGTAAATTTACAGCTGGCTTCACAGACAGAAACAATGGAGGCCAGAAGATAGTGGGATAATATATTCAAAGTCCTCAAAGAATAAACTCAACCAATTATCCTATATCCAGTAAGGCTATTGTTAAAAAGATAAAGTCAAAATAGACTTACTCAAGGCTGGGGTTGTGGCTCAGTGGTAGAGTGCTTGCCTAGCATATCTGAGGCACTGGGTTCAATCCTCAGCACCACGTAAAAATAAATAAATAAAGGTATTGTGTTCATCTACAACTAAATTAAAAAAATAGACTTACCAAGAAAAACAAAAATTTAGAAAACTTATTGCTTGAAGACTCAACATTCAAGAAATACTAAGGGAAGGCTTTTTTATTTTGTTCATTTTTGTGGAGCCAGGTTGAATTTAGAGGCTCACATATGCTGGGAAAGTCCCCTACAACTGAACTACATCACCAACCCCTAAAGAAAGTTCATTAATTAAAAAGACAAATTTTGAATTTATTGCTTTTTGTGGTAAAGCAGATTTATGCCATTTGGGCACAATCTAACACAATAGCCTGCTTATGTCATATATGTTTTGGGGAAGAGTGGAGTTTAAAGATTGGTCAACTTTCAGGAGGTAAGTAGGCCAACATCTGGAACATCATTTCAGCAGCTGGTGGCTTTTGTATTTTTTATGTTTTTGCCTTTTTATTAGTACATTATAATTATACATAACAGTGGGATTCATTGTTACATATTCATACATGAACTCAATATAACAGTGTACTTTGGCCTCATTAAGTTGTTTAGGGCCCCACTAAGTTGCTGAGGCTGGCTTTGAATTTACAATCCTCCTGCCTCAGCCTCTCAAGTAGCTGGAATTACAGGTGTGTGCCACTGTGATCAGCTTTGAATTTCTTTTTACCTCATATAACTAGGTGTTAGAAGGGTAAACAATTCAGAAACATCAATAGATACAAACCAAAAATCCCTAATAAAAGTCTATTTTCTCTAGTCAGGGAGTGGGGAGTCTAGCCAGACAGTCGAGTCCAGTCAAACATCACTGGGAAAACTGAGACCACACTTATTAGCAAAAGGTGAGTAGGGAATCTTGACTTTCACCAAATTACATATGGGAGAAACCAATTCATATCTCAAAGGATTTCTCAATCCAGACCATCAAAGCTAGGAAGTCCTGGAATAATATATTTCAAGCTCTGAAAGAAAATGGATGCCAACCAAGGATTTTATATTTAGCAAAATTAAGCTTCAGATTTGAAGATGAAATTAAAACCTTCCATGAGAAACAAAAAAGAATTCACAACTAGAAAGCCTATACTACAGAACATTATCAACAAAATATTCCATGAGGATGAGGTAAAAAAGAAAAAGCAAAAAACAGCAAAGTGAGGATCTACACTAAATGAATATTCAACCAACAGAGAAACTAAGTCAAATTAAAAACCAGAAATAAGTCAAACAGGAAATACAAATCATATCTCAATAATAATCTTGAATGTTAACAGCATAAACTGATCAATCAAAAGACATAGATTGGTGCATTGGATTTAAAAGCAAGACCAAACAATATGAAACAATATGCTGTCTTCAAGAGACTCACCTCATGGGCAAAGACATCCACAGGATGAAGGTGAAAGATGAGAAAAAACATATCACTCATATGGATTGCATAAACAAGCAGGGGTTTCTATCCTCATCTTAGATAAAGTAGACTTCAAGCCAAAGTTAATCAGAAGAGACAAAGAAGGAAATTTCATACTTCTTAAGGGAACTATATATCAGCAGGATGTAACAAATATAAATATTTATGCCCCAAACAATGGAGCATCTATATACATCACAAACCCTTTTCAATTTCAAGAATCAACTAGAACCCAACACAGTAATAGTGGGTGACTTTAACACATGTCTCTCACTACTGAACAGATCTTCCAAACAAAAACTCAAGAAACTATAGAACTAAATAATACAATTAATAATTTAGACTTAATAGACATATATAGCATACTTCATCCATCAACCAGCAAATATACTTTCTTCTCAGAAGCACTTACCTCCTTCTCTAAAATAGACCATATCTTATGCCAAAAAAACAAATCTTAGTAAATACAAAAAGACAGAGATAATACCCTGCATTCTATCAGATCACAATGGAATAAAATTAGAAATCAATGATAAAGTAAAAAATAGAAGCTACTCTAACAAATGGAGACTAAATAATACACTATTGAATGATGAATGGATAGTATAAGAAATCAAGGATGACATAAAAAAATCTTAGAGGGAAATGAGAACACTGATACAACATAAAATCTCTGAGACATGGGGCTGGGGTTGTTGCTCAGTGGTAGAATGCTAGCCTAGCATGCATGAGACACTGGATTCGACTCTCAGCACCACATACAAGTAACTAAAATAAAGGTCCATCAACAACTAAAAAATATTTTAAAATGAATCTCTGGGACACTATGAAGGTAGTACTAAGAGGAAAGTTTATTACATTGACCGTATTCATTAAAAGAATAAAAAGTCAACAAATAAATGACCTAACACTACATCTCAAAGCCCTAGTAAAAGAAGAATAAATCAACACCAAAAGCAGTAGAAGACAGGAAATAATTAAAATCAGAGCTGAAATCAATAAAATTGAAACAAAAGAAATAATTGAAAAAATTGACAAAACAAAAAGTTGTTTATTTGAAAAAAATAAATAAAACAGATCAACCCCTGGCTATGCCAATAAAAAGAAAAGGAGAGAAAACTCAAATTACTGAAATACAAGATTAAGAAGAAAATATCACAAGAGATATGTCTGAAACACAGAAGATAATTAGAAACTATTTTGAAAATTTATTCTCTAATAAAATAGAAAATATAGAAGATATCTGCAAATTGCTAGAGACATGAGTCCTACACAAACTGAATGAGGAGGTCATACATGATTTCAACAAATCAATTGCAAGTAATGAAATAGAAAATACCATCAATAGCCTACCAACCAAGAAAAGCCCAGGACCAAACAGATTCTCAGCCAAGTTCTACAAGACCTTCAAAGAAGAATTAACACCAATACTTCTCAAAGTATTCCATGAAATAGAAAAAGAGAGAACCCTTCAAAATTCATTCTATGAGGCTAATATCACCCTAATACCAAAACCAGACAAAGACACATCAAGGAAAGAAAACTTCAGACCAACATCCTGATGAACATAGATGGAAAAATTCTCAATAAAATTCTGGCAAATCGCATACAAAAACATATTAAAAAGGTAATGCACCATGATAAAGTGGGGTTCATCCCAGGGATGCAGGGTTGGTTCAACATATGGAAATCAATAAATATAATTCATCATATTAATTGACTTAAGAACAAGAATCATACGATCATCTCAATAGATGCAGAAAAAGCATTTGACAAAATATAGCATACCTTCATGTTCAAAGCACTAGAAAAACTAAGGATAGTAGGAACATAAGTCAACATTGTAAAAGCTATATATGCTCAACCCAAGGCTAGCATCATTCTAACTGAAGAAAAAATTGAAAGCATTCCCTCTAAAAACTGGAACAAGTCAAGGATGTTCTCTTTCATCACTTCTATTCAACATCATCCTTAAAACTCTAGCCAGAGTAATTAGAAGAAAGAAATTAAAGGAATACAAATAGGTAAAGAAGAACTCAAACTATCACTATTTACTCATGACCTAATTATATATCTAGAAGATCCAAAAAATTTCACCAGAAAACTTCTAGAACTAATGAATGAATTCAGCAAAGTAGCAGGATATAAAATCAATACCCACAAATCAAACACATTCCTATACATCAGCAAGTAACACACTGAAAGAGAAATTAGGAGAACTACCTCATTCACAATAGCCTCAAGTAAAATAAAATATCTGGAAATCAATCTAACAAATGAGGTGAAAGACCTCTACAATGGAAACTACAAAACACTAAAGAAAGAAATTGAAGAAAACCTCAGAAGATGGAAAGATCTCCCATGCTCCTGGATAGGTAGAACTAATATTGTCAAAATTGCCACACTACCAAAAGCATTATACAGATTTAATGCAATTCTTATTAAAATCCCAATGACATTCTTCGTAGAACTAGGAAAAGCAATCATGAAACTTATTTGGAAAAATAAGAGACCCAGAATAGCCAAAGCAATCCTTATCAAGAAGAGTGAAGCAAGAGGCATCACATTACCAGACCTTAAACTATACTGCAGAGCTATAGTAACAAAAATGGCATAGACTTGTAGACCAATGGTACAGAATAAAGGACACAGAGACAAACCCACATAAATAAATCAAAGGTTATCTCATACTAAACAAAGGTGCCAGAAACATTCACTGAAGAAAAGAGAGCTTCTTCAACAAGTGGTTCTGGCAAAACTAGAAATTCATATGTAGGAAAATGAAATGAAACCTCTATCTCTCACCTTGTACAAAAATCAACTCAAAGTGGATCAAAGACTTAGGCTCTAGATCAGAGTCCCTGCACCTAATAGAAGAAAAAGTAGGCCCAAATATTCATCATGTTGGCGTAGAATCTGACTTCCTTAACAAGACCACTAAAGTGCAAGAATTAAATTCAAAGATTAACAAATAGGATGGATTTAAAAGAAAAAGCTTCTTCTCAGCAAAGGAAAAAATAACATGAGGAGAAAGCCTACAGATCGGGAGAAAATCTTTACTACATTCACCTTCAATAAACCATTAAGCTCTAGGATGTATAAAGAACCCCCAAAATTAACAAATAACGCATATAACCCAATCAGTAAATGGGCTAAGGAACTGAACAGACACTTCAGAGAAGAAGACATACAATCAATCAACAAATATATGAAAAAGTGTTCAACATCTCTGGTAATTAGAGAAATGCAAATCAAAACTACTCTAAGATTTCATCTCACTCCAGTCAGAAGGGCAATCATCAAAAATACAGGCAACAATAAATGTTGGTGAGGACGTAGGGAAAAAGGCACACTCATACATTTCTGGTGGGACTGCAAATTGGTACAACCACTATGGAAAGCAGTATGGAGATTTCTCAAAGAACTTAGAGTGGAACCACTATTTGACCCAGCTTCCCCACTCCTCGGTTTATACCCAAAGAACTTAAAATTAGCACACCACGTATCAATCAAAGTTTATAGTATCTCATATCAATGTTTTTAGTAGCTCGATTCACAATAGCTAAACTATGGAACCAACCTACATGTCCTTCAATGTGATAGATGTATTCAATGGAATATTATTCAGCTTTAAAGAAGATTGAAATTATGGCATTTGCCAGTAAATAGATGGAGTTGGAGAATATCATGCTAAGCAAAATAACCCAATTCCAAAAAAAAAAAACAAAGGCCAAATGTTTTCTCTAATATGAAAATGCTAATTCACACTAAGGGGGTAAGGCACTAGAGAAGAATAGATTTACCTTATATTAGATTAAGGGAAGTGAAGGGAGGGGAGGGGAGGGGATGTCGGGATAGGAAGGACAGTAGAACGAAACAGACATCATTACTTTATGTACATATATATGACTGCATGACCAATGTGATTCTAAAACATGTACACTCTGAAAAATGAGAAATTATATCCCATCTATGTATGATATATCAAAGTGCATAAATGTATTCTACTGTCATGTATAACTAATTAAAACAATTTAAAAATTTTAAAGAAATGATTACATTAGAAAAGAATAAATGTCTCAAATCAATGCTTTTAAATTCTCAATTTAAAAAACCTAGAAAAAGAAGACAACAATAAATCCAAGCAAGCAGAAGGAAGGAAATAATAAAAGATAAGGACAGAAAGTAGTGCAATTAAAAACAAAAATAATAGAGAAAAACCAATAAAAGAAAAGGCTGATTCTTTGAAGACAATCAATGCTGTAAATATTCAAGAGAAAAATTAAAATGTGGGATTAGAGTTCTTTTTAAATCATCTTATTTGCAACTGTAGCATTCTCAGAAGACATGCCTCATTTCTGAACTATTTGTGACATACTCCAGTTTACTCACAGGCTGCCTGGATTTTAATATGATTCACATTTCCATCACCTGCTTCACAATTTAATGTAACAGAAATAAATGAGCTCTGTAGGTAGAACTAGTTTTTATTTTCTATGCCTTCCAAATTGTGTAACCAAAATAATTTTCTTAAGGCTCCTTATCTGAATATTGAGAATCATATAACTTCCCCTATTTCACGGGTTTATTATAAGAATTAAACAAAATATCATATATCAAGTACCTAGCACAGTTCTTAGTAAATTGTGGGTATTCAGTAATTGTAAGTTCTGTTTCCATCCCTTGTCATTGTTGTGCCTTACCATCCTCAAGCAAATGGGCATGCTAAAAGAATGATGTGGAGACAAGGAATGATGTCTTAAAGCAAATGATTAAAGAAAACTGGCCAACATGAATTGTCAGATTTCTCAAAAAGTTGCCCACATTAATTAATGAACTCATGATAGTGGCCTATCTCAAGGTTTGTCTGGAATGTCATTACTTAGACTATGTGCACCTCAATTGCAACGATCATGTTTTTCACGTTATATCTTCAGGGCTTATTATAATGTGTGGCATATATATAGCAGGTTGTAAATGTTGATCAATGCCCAGAATGTAGATGTGTCAGAATTGCTTCAGCATGTTGTCTTACTGTGAATTCATTATTCTCAAAGTGTCTTGATGTGAATAGAATTATTCAGTGTTTCTTCTAGAACCATTTGATATTGATTTTCACCTAAATCTTGTGAGTCTACCAAGTCACAGGTAAGGAAATCAATAATTATCTGGTCTCTGCAATCGATAACTTGGAGACAAGTATTTTCACCAACCAATATCTTACAGAAGTATTCTGAAAGTAGGGTACACACTTGCTCATTAAAATACTTTCTTATCTAAAAGAGGAAGAATGTCCTGAATGTCAAATGTTCATGGTTTAATCTTCATATTTATTATAGTGTAGAGTAAGTTATTCTGTAATTTAGGGCTAAAACAAAAGATAATATTCGATGAAACCCATTTATCACTGTCTATCTGTTGCTGAAACTGAACAAAAGAGTTTTGCCTTTCTCATCTAAGGATAACATCAGACCCTTGTATATGCAAGCCTACCTTCTGTTTTTATGCTCAGCCTCATACAGTACCAAAGTCCCAATTCTGCACCTTCTTTTATTTTACCCTGGGGAAACATAAATCCATATCATATGTCTATGCCATGAACTTTCCCTTCAATTACTTTAGCTTCTCCAAGACACTTATGGTTGATTATTGATCATTAATTATATCAAACTCCATTTAAAGGCAAATGAAATGCACCACTGGGCAGAGTATTCAATTAGCAAGCAGAAAGTCTTTTCAAAAACTCTGAGGCCTTAACTTCTTGTGCTACAATATGAATTTTATTATGTTAAAACTCCACTTATAGTAATTTTAGTAATAAAACTCTTTTTTAAAAAAGTATTTATTTATTTATTTAGTTGTAGTTGGACACAATGTCTTTATTTATTTTTATGTGGTGCTGAGGATTGAACCCAGGGCCTCACATGTGCTAGGCAGCGCTCTACTGCTGAGCCACAACCCCAGTCTGTAATAAAACTCTTCTTTATGCTACTCAATATATTAAACAAATGAAACTTTCCTCCCCTTCAAGACATCACTTTGGCTACAAAAATGTCCCAAAAATGCACCACTAGGTCTTGAACCAGATCTTCTCCAATCAAGGTCACCATCTTCTAATTATTTTGTGAAAATATTTATATTTTCCTCTCTAGGAGCAAGTTTTATTAACCTCAGCAGATTAGTTTCAGGTGCATGATCAAACAGAATACACCAAAATGCATGTACAAACTAGATCCCAGTGTTACTCAAACTTTAAAAAATGAATGTCATCATTTCTAACGCACAACTTTCTCTCAAAAACAAAACACTAATTTGCAGTACAGAACATACTATTCCACGGAATTATCATTTTTATCCTCAGTATTTCCTGGTTCCACCATTAGCGCCACAACTGTTAAATAGACTTCAGAGAATTATTCTTCATAAACCCAATCTGTTAATTATTACCACCATGATCACTCAGACCTCTGATTAAAGAGGAAAGATAATCATGGTTCAAAACACTCTGAATTCCTATTTCAATATAGCTGTCTCAAGGACCTTGTGGTTTGGAGCAGGTATGGATCTGAAACAAAACTCTGGGGAATTGAATATTCACATACCCCAGCCCAGAACTATTATTTTTATCACTAGTATCCCACCACTGATTTTTCACCCAAACTTTCTGAGAACTCACCAGGTATAAAAATCAATATTTCTTGTATGACCCTCGCAACAGATAAATTGGAAACATCTGGAATTATCCACCAACTAATATGATTCAAAGACAATGTGATAACAGAGTATACCATATTTCACCTGCTAGAGAATGTCTAAGTGAAGATTAATATCAATGACAATAATAAGATCTCTTTAAAATAAGGCAAATTGAAGCCAAAGGTTTCTTAAAAATGAATTAGGTAATTGATAATTCAATTTCCTGTAATATATATTTGAGGTATTATGCCAAGTACTGTGAATATAGGATAAATAAAATAGAGTCTTTATTAACAAGTAGCTAAAGATCTAATGAGGGAGGAAGATCATTGCAGTATAAACTACCAAGGAAGATATTTGAACTAAGAAATGAGGCATTGACTGTACTCAAAGTTTCACAAGGATGTGTCACTTGAACTAGGTCTTGAAGGAGGAATAATGTGAACCAGGTAGATGAAGAGTAAAAATAGGGTTGAAAAAGGAACAAATATTAAGAAATGCAGGGAAAATGTATGTGCAAAAGCATGAAAAAAATGGTGAGTTTGGGGAATGTTGAGAAAGATCACTGTCTGGAATCTATGAATATGTCCATCTAATTTGGAATTCAGTTATGAAGGATTTTTGGCTCTCAGGCAAGCTCTTATGAAGCCCCCTCCACATTCAGAGCCATTTTTGTCCACATGTTCACCTATTTACTCTTTTATTTCTTGTATCAATTTAATCCTCAAGTTTGCTTCTATGTATTCCTCCATGCCTGTTTCAACCTAGCTTTGGCCTCTGGTTCTCAGTCAGTTCTGTCCTTTGCTTTTCTTCCTACTTTTGTAATTTTAAAATGTAATGCTTCATTAATTTCTCTGTACTAGATGGCAAGCTGTTCCAGCAATTTTTCCTATAGAGACTGACACTATGGTAACTATTTCCTAAACCTGTACCCAGGCAACTCTTCTACAAATGTCTAAAGGTTATGCTGACCTAGATTTTCCTTTTTAGATATCCACATGATTTCCTGTTATTACAAACACATGCTTTCCTTTACTGGTTTCCTATTTCAAACTGAATGTAACTCAAACTGGACCATCTGACATTCAAAACACGTTATATTTCTCCAAAACTACTTTTCTAGCTTATTTTCCAGTACTCCCTTATAAGAACTTCATGCTTCTATAAACCTTGACCACTTACTCTTCTCTACATATCATGTACATTTTCCTATCTAATTTTTGGCTTATAACCTTCTTTTTTATTATAAATTCTGCCCCTCCATCTACTTGATATAAACCTTCCAGATAAAATTAAATTGCCTGTTCCTAATCCCTTCATCTTGGAGCAATTCCTTCCTCCTGAAAATTCATGTGAATCTTGATGATACTTCTCTGTGGCACTAGTTACAAATTCCCTAGTGGCTATTTTAGTACATATATTTGTCCCCTACCAAATTGCAAGTTCTCTAATAGCTGGGACCCTATCTTATTCAGATTTCCTGCCTTCCTTATGAAGCCAATACCTTCAATCTCTTATTTAGGTCCTCACTGATCTTCTTCATAAGAATTTTGTACTTTTAAGCTATAGATCCTGAACACATTTTGTTAGATTTATATTTAATTTTTATTGAAGCTATTGTAAATGAATGGTATATTAAATTTCAATGTCCAATTGTTCATTACTAACATATGGAAGTAAGACTGATTCTTCTATGTTGACCATGTATCCTGCAATTTTGTTAAACTCCTTTCTTAGGCCTAGAAGTTTATTTTGTCTAGTAGATTTTTCCGGATTTTCTAAATGTAAAATTACGTAATGTGCAAGCAAGAACAATTGCATATTTTCCTTTTAAATTTGCTTGCTTCTTATTTTCTTTTCTTGCGTATTGCATGGCTAGGACTTCCATTACTATGTTGGGTAGGAATACTGAGAAAAAACATACTTGTCTTTTATAAAATGCTAGAGGGAAGGCTTTCAATTTTTCACCATTATGTGTGAAGTTAATTGTATGTTCTTTATAAATTCTCTTCATCAGATTGAGGAGATTCTTTTCAGTCCCTAAAGTGAAATTTTATCTTCAATGTATGTTGAGTTTATTCAAATGCTTTTTTCCCACCAAATGAAAATATCATGTGGGTTTTCTTCTTTACAATCTTAATATGACGAATTATATTAATTGATCTTGAAATATTGAAGCAGCCTAGTATTTCTAGAATAAAGCTCACTTGGTCACACTTTATACTTCATTTTACATATGGCTAAGATTTGAGGTAATAATATTTTGTGAAGGTTTTGGCATTTATTTTCATGACGGATGTTGGTCTTTATACACACACACACACACAAACACACGCACACGCACACACACACACACACACACACACACACACACATACTTTTATGTGGTGCTGAGGATCAAACCCAGTGCCTCATACTTTCGAGGCAAGCACTCCACCACTGAGCTCCAGCTCCAGCCCCAGGATGTTGGTCGTTAATGACTTTTTATCTTCTACCATCTGTATGATTTTGGTATCAGGGTAATTGTGGCCCCATAAAATGAATGGGAAAATATTTTCTTCCATTTTCTTCGAAAATGCCAGAGAATTATGTATCTTGTTGCATACAAAAATAGTTCGTTCCTTTTTATTGCTAACTAGTATTCCATAGAATGGCTGTACCACTGTTTATCCGTTCACCAATTGTTTTAGTCAGCATTTTTGCTGCTGTGACCAAAAGACCTGACAAGAACAAATAGAGAAGGAAACGTTTATTTTGAGTCTCACAGGTTCAGAGGTCTCAGTGCATTGACAGCCGGCTCTGTTCCTTGGGGCTTAAGGCAAGGCGGAACTTCAGGGTAGAAAGGTGTGGTAGAGGAAAGCTACTCAGGGCATCACACCAGGAAGGAGGAGGGGTGGGGAGAATTCCTCACCAGAAACAAAATACATACTCCAAAGGCATACCCCCAATGACCGCCCTACTCTAGCCATATGCTACCTACCTATAGTAACCACTCAATTCTTATCAGGGGATTAACATACTGATTAGGTTAAGGCTCTCTTAACCCAATCATTTTACCTCTAAACTTTCTTACTTTGTCTCACACATAAATTTTTTGGGGACACTTAATATACAAACTATAATTCCAATGGAAAGACATTTTGGGTTTTTCCAGTTTGGGAAAATTATGAACACAGATGCAATAAATATTCAATTACAATTTTTTGTGATAACTCAGTTTTTATTTTTCTAGGGCATATGTGATAATAGCAGTAAAATTGTTTTGTTATATGGCATCCAAACTGTTTTGCCAACATTTTTTTTTTGCAAAAATACTGTATCAAGTTGTAATATATGAGAGAAACAATTGTTTCTCAGCTTGTCCACCCATGGTACAGTTAGGATATTTTACTTTTGCTATTCTAACAATTGTAAGGTTTATTTTATTGTGTCTTTATATTTCAGTTTCCTAATGATTGAAGTTGTTGAACTTCTTTTCATGTCCTTATGTGCCATCCAATCTCCTTTTTGGTGAAGTGTCTACTCAAGCCTTTTACCCATTTTTTATTTGTGTGTTTGTTTTGTTGAGTTTTAACAGTTCTTTTTTAGATATTTTTAGAGCAATGTTATGTTCACAGCAAAACTGAGCAGAAAGCAGAGAGTTCCCATATGTCCCCTCACACCCAACATATATAGCCTCTCTGTTTTTGTCGGCTTTTTCACTGTTGTGGCTTAAATACATGACCAGAACAATTGTAGAGGAGGAAAAGTTTATTTGAGGGCTCATGGTTTCAGAGATCTTAGTCCATGGACAGCTGGCTCTATTCTTTGGGGCTCAAGGTGAGGCAGGATATCATGGCAGAAGAATGTGGCAGAGGGAAGCAGCTAACATGATGATCAGAAAGCAGAGAGAGAGAGAGAGAGAGAGAGAGAGAGAGAGAGAGAGAGAGAGAGAGTCTCCACTTTCCAAATACTAATATGTTCCCCCAAAGCCACACTCCCAATTCTCACCTTCTCCAGCCACACCCTACCACTTCAAGTACCACTCAGTTAATCCCTATCAGGGGATTAATTCACTGATTAGGTTAAGATTATAACTCTGTCATTTCCCCTTCAATTCTTGCATTTTCTCACACATGAGTTTTTGGGGGACACCACATCTAAAACATAACACTCCCCAACTATTCACATCCTACACAAGAGTGGCACCTTTGTTACTACTGATGAACCTGTATGACATATTATTACCACCTAAAGTCTATAGTTTACTCAGTGTCATAGTCTGTGGGTTTTGAAAAATATATAATGACATGTATCCACCATTATAGTATCATACATAATGTTATGGTTTGGATGTGAGGTATCCCCCAAAAAGATCACATGTGAGACAATGCAAGAAGATTCAGGGGAGAAATGATCAGTTTTAGCCTTAACCTAATCAGTGAGTTGATCTCTGATGGAATTAACTGAGTGGTAACTGGAGGCAGGTTGGGTGTGTCTGTTGGAAGTACTTAATTGGGGGCATGGCTTTGGGGTATATATTTGTATCTGGCAAGTGGTGACCTCTCTCTCTCTGCTTCCTTATCACCATGTGAGCTGCTTCCCTCTGACACACTCTTCTGCCATGATATTCAGCCTCACCTGGAGCCCTGAGGAATGGTGCTGGACTTCTAAAGACTGATACCTCTGAAACTGTGAGCCCTCAAAAAAACTTTTCCTCCTCTACAATTGTGCTGATTGGGTCCTTCAGTCACAGCCGCATAAGAGCTGACTAAAACACACAATATTTTCACTGATCTAAAAACCCTCTGTGTTCTGCATATTCATTACTCCTTGGGGTGGGAGTGTGACTTGGTGATAGAGTGGTTGCTTGGCATCAAGCCCCAGCACCACCAAAATAAAGGTAAATGTCATCTATTTATCTCCCCTAACCATTGACAACCACCAATCGTTTTACTGTTTCTCTAGTATTGTCTTTTCCAGAATGTCATATAGTTGGAATCATATGGTATTTAAACTTTTTCAGATTGATTTATTTCATTTAGCATTACATATTTAAAATACTTAAGGTCATGATTGATAACTCAAATTTTTCATACTGAATAATACTTCATTCCCTGGATAGACTGAAGTTTAATTGTCCCATTCAACAATGAAAAGACATTCTAGTTAGTCTCCAAGTTTTAGCAAATATGAATAAAGCTGCTATAAATATCTACATATATATTTCTATGTGGATATGTTTTTAATCATTTGTGTAAACACAAGGGAATACAATTGCTGGATCACGTGGTAAGAGTATGTTTAGCTGTGTAAGAGATTGCCACCATTCCCATCAGCAATGAATCAGAGTTCCTATTGACCCACATCCTTGCCAATATTTGGTGGTATTAGTATTTTATATTTTAGGCATTCTATTAAATGCCTAATGGTATCTTATTGTTGTTTTAATTTGCAATTTTCCAATGACATAGGATGTTGCACATCTTTTCATGTTTATTTTACATCTCTATGTCTTCTTTGGTAAGATGTCTGTTCAAGTCTTTGGCCCACTTTTAAATAGGATTGTTTGTTGTCTTATTGTTGACTTTTAAGACTTCTTTGTATATTTTGGACAACAGTTCTTTGTGCATCTTTTGCAAATAATGTCTCCTGTATTATGCACTCTCTGATCATTCTCTTGACAGAGATTTTTCACAGAGTGGCTTACTATATTTACTATATTTATTTGGATCTATTTCTGGGTTCCCCATTCCTGTTGCATTGATCTATTTGTCTGTACTTCCATCAGTACCACACTTTAATTACTGTAGTTTTATACTGCCTTCATAGTGTCCCAGAGATTTTGATATGTTGTATCAGTGTTCTCATTTACCTCTAAGAATTTTTTAATCTTCTCTTTGATGTATTTTGCAACCCATTGTTCATTCAATAGCATATTATTTAGTCTCCAAGTGTTGGAGTAGCTTTTATTTTTTATTTTATCATTTATTTCTAATTTCATTGCATTATGATCTGTTAGAATGCAGGATAGTATCTCTATTTTTTTGTATTTGCTAAGAATTGCTTTGTGGGATAATATATGGTATATTTTAGAGAAAGATCCATGTGCTGCTGAAAAGAAAGTGTATTTCCTCATTGATGGAATGTCAGTTAAGTTTGAGTTATTGATTGTATTATTGAGTCCTATGGTTTCTTTGTTCAGCTTTTGTTTGGAAGATCTATCAAGTGATGAAAGAGGTGTGTTAAAGTTAACCATAATTATTGTGTTGTGATCAATTTGACTCTTGAGAAGAGTTTGTTTGATGAATGTAGATATTCCATTGTTTGGAACATATGTATTTATTATTGTTATGTGCTGTTGATGCAGGGTTCCCTTGAGCAGTATGAAATGTCCTTCTTTATCCCTTTTGATTAACTTAGATTTGAAGTCTACTTTATTTGATATGAGGATGGAGACCCCTGCTTATTTTTTCAGTTCATGTGAGTGGTATGTTTTTTTTTTCTACCTCAGTCTGTGGATGTCTTTTTCTATGAGATGAGTCTCTTGGAGGCAGCATATTGTTCAGTCTTTTTTAAAAAATCCAATCTGCCAGTCTGTCTTTTCATTGGTGAGTTTAGGCCATTAACATTCAGGATTATTATTGAGACATGATTTGTATTCCCAGCCATTTTTGTTTATTTTGGGTATTTAACTTCACTTGGTTTCTCCTTTGATTCACTTTTCCTTTAGTGTAATACCTCCCTCTGCTGATTTTCATTGTTTTTTTTTTTTTCATTTCCTCCTCATGGACTGTTTTGCCAAGAATGTTCTATAGTGCAGGCTTTCTAGCTGTTAATTCGTTTAACTTTTGTTTATCATGGAAAGTTTTTATTTCATCATCAAATCTAAAGCTTAATTTTGCTGGATATGATTCTTGGTTGGCATCCATTTTCTTTCAGAGCTTGACATATGTTGTTCCAGGATCTTCTAGCTGTTAGGGTCTGGGTTGAAAAATGTGCACATATCCTAATTTGGTTTCCCCCTATATGTAATCTTATTCCTTTCTCTTGTGGCTTTTAAAATTCTCTCGTTATTCTGTATGTTAGGCATTTTCATTATAATGTGCCTTGGAGTATCTGTTGTAATTTTGTACATTTGGCATCCTGTAAGCTTCTTGTATTTGGTTTTCCAACTCATTCTTCATGTTTGGAAAACTTTTCTGCTATTATTTCATTGAATAGATTGTTCATTCCTTTGGTTTGGAACCCTATGCCTTCCTCTATCCCAATAACTCTTAAATTTGGTCTTTTTATTTTATCCCATATTTCTTGAATGTTCTGCTCATGGTTTCTTACCATCTTTGTTGTGTGAT